>NC_133617.1:235479396-236103146 GCF_048593235.1 Sminthopsis crassicaudata
GGAGAGCCAAAGGCTTGCTCTGCTAGCCAAAATAATCTTTGTTGATTAAGAATAACCAAGGAGACTTAGTTTACCTCAGGCTAACTTAATGGACTACTTACCTCTAATCAAATCTACTCTTTGTGGGGAATTACATGATTTCTTATAAAATCATATAACTAAGGTAGATTGAATTTATAATTTAGATTCAGTTTATCTGGGGAATTTGGAAAAATGAACTCGTATTGGCCCAACAGTTGTAAGCAGTTGCAAAACTGACCACCATAAAACCTCCCTGCAAACAGTTGTAAAGCTTGTGAAACTGACCATCTTACAATTCAGGTCAAAATTTAACAAGTTCCTGTTACTTCCAAGCATTAAGCGAGATAGTGAGAATTGACCGGATGAGGGGAAGGAGAGGTGTCATGGATTCTATATAACTCACTTCACTCTGGAAATTCATGTCTCCCCACTGGTGGGACTCTGGTGGAAAGAGGTTTGCTTCTTGCAAGATTCTAAAATAAACACTTCTGTTCCTCACTTGAGATCTCTCATCTGAGTATTTTTGAGTTGGATTTGCCCTACCACACATAGGTAGTGACATCCTAAGGAAAATCATCTATTTACTAGTCCTTGGTTGGCACAATTTGGTAACTTTGTTCTGGTTGACTTAACATATCAAATAAGTGAATGTGGAGCAGGAGGAGACATGCCCCTTATTTTCTCTCATAGCAATTTATAATTGTGTATTAAGCAAAGGACAAATATTTTTGCTACATAATACATTTTACATTCTTCATTTAGTAAAAACTTGGAAGGCAGTAGAAAAACCAACGTGCATTTTTTCCCTCCAAAGTACTTACTCTTTTAAAAAGATGGAAGATCAGTGGCACTGTTAACTTCGTTCTGGGCAGCTTCTTTAGCTTTTAGTATGGCTACAGCTTCTTCAACCTGAAGACCACCAATTAATGGAATTAGGATGAGGGGGGTGGGTCTATTTGGTAGGATAAAATTCTCAGCGCACTTCACCTCCACTCCCAACAGTGATGAAGTGTATTAGTTGTTTCTTGGCTACAAAAATTAGTTCTATCAGCTACAGTAACCCTATCTTGTCCTAGGCTCTGCCAATCCAGTCAAGTGGAGGGAACTGGCCTTGGCTGGCCCTCAGGACACAGCTAGGCCTGACAAATTAAGGGATTTGCATGACCTTTGGCCGAACCTTCCTTCCAGGGCTCATGCTCTGTGAAAGCCTGTCACAGCACCCCGATAAAGCAAGGAAGTCATTAATCACTTATGATTGTAAACCTTAATAAATTAGGTGGGCAAATTTCTAGTGATGTAGGAAGAACGCTGTAATAGAGAAACCAAGTTTTTAATCCAACATGAAACTTAAATAGCTACATATAGAATATTAGTTATAGAACTGGAGGGATACTATAGGTCTTGTTAATCACAAGCATATTTACTAAAAGAAAATGAAGTAATAGAAGTTAAAACCTAAAAATCATTCAAATAGGTGTCTAGGTCAGAAGCTTAAGTTACCTTAGAGTGGAGAAACTCAGGAGACTCGAGCATATGAAGGAGCTCAGTGTAGTCCTTTTTTAGTAACATGGCAGTGATTTTGCCAGCCATGGTAAAGTGCGTCACCTGAATGAGTGGCAACAGCCGTTCACCTAGGGGATGGGGTAAAAGTTTTCAAGTCCTTATTTTATGTTGGCACCTTTCAAAACTACAAATCAAAACTATGGTATACTCCATTTTGTATCTATGTATACTCCATTAAAAATATTCAGGAAAAAACTGCTTCAGTAAGAAGATTGTTTCTTTCATCAAAAAAGAAAGAAACAAAAAACAAAGCAAACAAACAAAAAAGTTGGAAAATTCCAGATTACCTACTTCCAATTCATCTAGTCACTCCAGGGTTCATCAATTTTTCCTATGAATAGACTGTATAATATTAGATGAAAAATTCAAGTCTTGGAGAAACTCAGTAATCTATCTGTCCCTTCTCCATTTTAGTTCAAATTTTCTTTTATGGAAACCAGAGAGGATGACCTCAAACCTCTAGTCTAAGAAAAGCAATCCACTTTATTAGAAAAGAGGCAAATCACTCCAAATCAGCTAAAAAATACACTTGGGATGCTACCACCAAGGTATTAAAAAACAAAACATTTCTTCCTGAAAAGTGTATTGCTTAGATTTCTAGTCCCCAACTCCTTGATTTTGTCAATACAAATGAGCCCCATCAAAATAAGTTAAAGAAACTGAAATAGAATTCATTATTAGCTAAGTTCGAATTACATACCCAATATTTTCTTTTGCTCTTGAGAAGTGGTGGATGCAAACATGGAAACCAGTTAAAGGTTCCTGACCTTGCACATGAACAACCTGTTAGAAGAAAAATATTAATGAACAAATGCATAGATTTACAGCGACTTGATATTTTTTATGTACAGATGAAGGCATAATGAATACTGCAATCTGGGTACTTGAATATGAAATCAAATGGTAATACAGAATTTCCAAGGCTCATAGCTCATTCCAAAGTAACCCCTGAACTTCCTTTTTTTTCCTTAACTCCTGCAGATGTTTCCATCAATACTTTGCTAAATTGCACATCAAATAGTCAGGATAAAGAAGAAATTGCGGTGACTTGGTTCTCCAACTGAAAACAAAGACATTGGTTGTTATGAATCATCTGTTTTTTTTTCCTCTAAGTTCTATAGCTAAGAGATAATTAAACACATTCTGTTTAAAAAAAATTCTATCCCCATTATTCATCTATTATGGGGGGAAAAAAACCCCTGTATTTTGCATGCTACTGAAAAATGGAGAGAGATGCTAATAAACTTTTTTTTAACTCACCCAAACTGCCTTCGGTTCCTGTTGGGATGGCCACCTTTTATAATCAGAATTAAATCCATACCTGATGTATGCCACCTGTGGTTGGGCATTAAGATGTTGTTGAAGATTGTGTACACCTGCAGCATATTTATATTGTGGAACTAGCTGCAGCAGCTGCAGGATGTGGACTCATTATCTAAGTTGATGTGTTTGCTGAGGGGAGGAGGGAAGGATTTTAAACATTTAGTATTAAATTAAATCTTAACAATTTTTGGGGGGGTGCTATTTTTACATCCCAAAGATTAAACAACACTCAACAACACACTGTGTTGACATGATCTGTGGAACCTGTGTAGAAGCTGGTCTCCCATATGTGCAAAAATGAAGCAGCCCTTTTTGTAGTGGCTAGAAAGCAGAAACTTGCCCATCATTTCGAGAATGGCTGAATAAATTATGGTATATGAATGTTATGGAATATTATTGTTCTGTAAGAAACGACCAGCAGGATGATTTCAGAAAAGTCTGGAGAGACTTACATGAATTAATGCTGAGTGAAATGAGCAGAACCTGGAGATCCTTATACATTTCAACAACAATACTGTATGAAGATCAATTCTGATGGATGAGGCCCTCTTCAACAATGAGATGATTCAAACCAATTCCAATTGTTCAGTGATGAAGAGAGCCATCTACACCCAGAGAGAGAACAGTGGGAACAGAGTGTGGACCACACGTAGCATTCTCACTCTCTCTGTTATTGTTTGCTTTCATTTTGCTTTCTTTCCCTGTTTTTTTTTCCCTTCTTGATCAGATTTTTCTTGTGCAGCAAGATAATTGTATAAATATGTACACATATATTGTATTCAACATGTACTTTAACATATTTAACATGTATTGGACTATTTGCCATCTAGGGGAGGAGGTGGGGGGGGAAGAAGGGAACAAAAGGCTTTGCAAAGGTCAATGTTGAAAAATTACCCATGCATATGTTTTGTAAATAAAAAGTTTTAATAAAAAAACCAAACAAACAAAACAAAACAAAAAAAGAAGCTGGTCTCATTGTACTAAATATCAGCCTAGGAACTGCTGAGAGGATAGCACCAGACATATTCTGGAATCTTAATTTAGAAATTCAGCCACATATTACTCATACTTTAATATTCAATCTCATATACCTCACAATTGAGCAGATGCGGACACATACAACAAGTATAAAACCAAGTTATTAGCTAGCAACACTTTCTTCAAACTCCCTCTGAAAACCACTAAATGAAATAAACCAAGTTTGAAGAGCAAGTAAAATTAAGTTATGTCTATTTTCACAAAAATAAAACTCCACAAGGAGTTACACATGATTATTGTGAAAAGGAGCTTCTTCAAGAGTACTTTGACCATAAAAGTTTAAAGAGATTATCAATGATTTCTACTACTAAATACATTATTTTTTTTAAAGGGGTGGGTGGGGAGAGTGTTTAAAGATGAGGTCTGACATCTTGAGCAGTCAGTGAGCACTTGGTCTGAATTGAGCATTTTGGCTCACAGGATAGTATGCAACACAGTTCTGAGTCTGCAGAACAAAAATAAACCAATCACTTCTATCATCTCCAGCTATCTCAGATACTATGCCCTTAAGCAAGTATCTTCATTATATTCTCACTGAAATAAACTAGCAAGACAGATAGCATATATACTTACAGTTTTATTATGAAACATCTTCATGTCAAATGCTACATACCAAGCTAATTTTAAAAACAAAGTGGTGTCTTTTCTCTAGTGCATACCTGAGAAATAGCTGCCATGAAGTAACCTAAAGGAGGCTGCTAGGGGTTGCTTACAGGCTTGGGCCCAGCTCTGACGCTTGCCATTCTCTGCTGCTCCTCTTTGCACTGGACTAAAGCTATCTGCAATGGCTTAGTGGCAACAATCCTGCCATTCATTTTTGTGACTGCTTTGGTGGCTTCCTCCAGTGAAGAGAAGCATACGAACCCAAACCCTTTGCTGTGGTCACCTTCCATCCTTTCAAAGAGGAGGGAATATACAAAAACCATTGAAATTAAACCCAATCCCAGAGAGGCAATAACAAGCATGCACAAAGGGCTGGCTCTACATACAGTATTGCATTTTTTCATTATTTTAAGTATTTAACCTTATTTTTCTAATTACAAAACAAGAGACCAAGTTGCTCATTTCAGTGGTCACTGAGCTAGTACATTGTGGGAATTTCAAGTTAAAATCTTGTTATATCATACAAGGAACCACTGGATGATGGGTAGCAGCCTAGAGTTTACTACAGGTGTGTTCCATATTCCTGGAATCTTTCCATAATTAACGTACTAGTATTTTACATCCTGTAGCCCAGTACACTATTTGGGATTGAGGATTGTTTTTCTCTAAATGCTTCCACATGGGGAAAACCAAAGATGAACTTCTTCCTCCTGTCATCTAGTAATGAACCAAATTACTATAAAATTTTGAAGAAAGGAGAATGCGTGCACTCAAGAGTCCCCCAAATTAGAAAACTGTAGGAGCCTTAAGTCTAGAGTTCATTCCACCATATTACTAACTAATGAAATGTCATATTATTCCTGAATACTGCATTTTGGGGTTTATTCTAGACATGTTCCAAGTCACTTGTTTTCTTACAACATACAATTTGTAGCCTAGTAAAAAAAGATCTAAGATTGTCATCCCATTCCTCCTTTTAGCTAAGCCCCCCAAATTGGGAAAAGTCTAAAATGCTTACTGTCAATCACTAATAAATTGTGAAGTAGTAATAAATGTTAAACTTGAGAGGAGTATATCATAATTATTTGGCCAAATGTTTTTTAAAAAGAACTGGATTTTCTTCACTGAACATCCATTTTTCATTATTATTCTCACTTCCAATGAATTTGTCCAAATTTGTTAAGAGACAACTTCAATTTATTTCCAAACTCCAAACAAATTCCAGATAGCATTGTAAATGTTTGTATACACGAGCCAAGTTGCATAATGGTTACATTCTTCTAATGGTTACAAAGATTTGATTGTTCTATTTCAAAATACCCTCCAAACCACTTGCTAAATAAGGCCTTAAAGGTGAAGTATATAACAGTTATGATAATTTAGATTCCCACATAAGTTAGGAAGTTGTCATTTAATTTACAAATCACCACAGGATTCCTGTAAAGTAATCTGGTCCACAAATTTATTAAACTTTCAATGCACACTCCTTTTTATAGCAAGGCACCCAGATACTAGACTAAGGGAAAAAATGCTTGACATGCAGTCATATTTACATACAGGCCTCATATGAAAAGCAGAAACCTGTGCATGTTTTCATTGTAGAATGAAGACTAGAAAGTGTTAGTCTCTAGTACACAAATTACTCTACTTCATGAAAAAAGAATCAAAAATCGTACCTTAAATGGAATCATAAACAGAGTAAGCTATCATCCTTTCTCCTTTCTAATATCCCAACCTTCATTACTAAACTTATAACTACTTCTTGGTAATACCTGTTAGTACAACTTCTGTGCTCACCAAGTTCTCTATTATTAAGCCATTTATATTTTACAACTAAAAGTTCAAAATACATGGTCCACTGCCCCAAGGGAAATCTCAAGAAGTTATCAGAACCAGACATCATCAGGTCCTAAAACTAGAGTTTGAGAACTTAAAAAAAATTACTATTTCAATAAATGGAAATCCTTTTTATAATCCTATATATTTTATTTTATTTTTTAATTAATAGTTTTTATTTACCAGATATATGCATGGATAACTTTACAACATTGACAATTGCCAAACCCTTTGTTCCAATTTTCCCCTCCTTTCCTGCCCCCCCAAGATGGCAGGTTGACCAATACGTGTTAAATATGTTAGAGTATAAACTAAATACAATATATGTATACATGACCAAACAGTTGTTTTACTGTACAAAAAGAATCAGACTTTGAAATAGTGTATAATTAGCCTGTGAAGGAAATCCGAAATGCAGGCAGACAAAATTAGAGGGATTGGGAATTCTGTGTAGTGGTTCATTCTCATCTCCCAGAGTTCTTTCACTGGGTGTAGCTGGTTCATTTCGTTACTGCTCTATTGGAACTGATGTGGTTCATCTCATTGTTGAAGAGGGCCACGTCCATCAGAATTGATCATCATATAGTATTGTTGTTGAAGTATACAACGATTTCCTGGTCCTGCTCATTTCACTCAGCATCAGTTCATGTAAGTCTCTCCAGGCCTTTCTGAAACCATCCTGCTGGTCATTTCTTATAGAACAATAATACTCCATAATATTCATGTACCACAATTTATTTAGCCAATCTCCAATTGATGGGCATCCATGTAGTTTCCAGTTTCTGGCCACCACAAAGAGGGCTGCCACAAACATTCTTGCACATACAGGTCCCTTTCCCTTCTTTAAGATCTCTTTGGTAATGCTATATATTTTAACAAAACAGATAAATCTTTATTATTCTTTAAGGTTTACGAAGTGCTCTGCACTGTCCCCATTTATACAGATGAAGAAAATTACACCTAGTAAGAATGAGAATAGATTTTAATTCAGGTCTTGCCAACTCAAAAGTCCAGCCTTCTTATCTATTGTACCACCTCAGTTGCCTCTATTTTAAAACATAACTCTGGGAAGCGTTCCATAGGCTTCACCGGACTGTCAAAAGTGGAGTCCATGACAGAGAAAATTAAGAACCCCTGCTTTAAGATCAAACAGGCCCTAACTCTTCATAGTCTAGTAAACCTTAATGTGTTTTTACACACACAACTCTCCCTCTGACTGCATACTCTCATCCCCACATTATCCAATCAGTTGTCGAGTGCTGTCATTTTTATAAAATATCTTCTCTTCCTCTTAGAGACTGCTATGACATTTCATGCGTGCACTGGCTGCTGGTTGAGTATCCCTGCTTTAAGTCTTGCCCCACTCTAGTCCAGTTTTCCTAAGGCACTGGTCTGTGTCCTCTCCCTTCAACTCCAGAGGGTTGAAATATCACCTCTAGAATCAAACATAATATCCTGTTTGTTAAAACTCTTTTTTAATCTGCCTCTTTCTAAGCTTTCCAGCCTTTAAACTTCAGTCACCCTGTGCACTGTACCGAACAGTGACACTGCCTTCCTTTTGTCTCCTGACTTCCTTCAAGTCCCAGCTAAAATCTATCTTCCATAAGATGCCTTTCCCAACGCCTCTTTTAATGCTGGTGCTTTTCTCTTCTTACCCTTAATTTATTTGGTGTATAACTTTTTATACTTAGACTGACTTTCCCAGAGCAAGGAGTGTTGGTTTTGGGGTTTTTTTTTTTGGGGGGGGGATTGGCCTTTTTCAGTATCCCCAGGTATTTAATTAATGTCATTTCTTAGAAGCTATTAAGTATGATTCAGATTTACTTCTATTAGAAGTAATAGCAGGCTACCCAAAACAGCAGGCTTACTGATCGTAGATCTAATTACAGTTATGCTTTAAATTTGATTTCAACTGTTTTTGAAATTTTTCTTGGAGAGCATTTAGTCTGACTACATATTTACTGCTTGTAATGGATGCTTAGATAATTCACTTCATCCTTCTACATGTATACACGTAAGTAATATGTAAGAAATGCCACTTTTTAAAAAGAAACATTTTTCATATTTAGAAAATCTAATATCTAAAGCTTTACCTTTGCATTAGTGACTATACCAAATGGTGAGAATTCTTTTCTCAGATGCTCATTATCAATACCATCATCAAGATTTTTCACATATAAGTTAAGACCCTAAAAAGAAACAGTTAACAGTAATTAAAGTTCTTAAGGATACTATAATTCAAAATTGGATATCCACGCTTAATTTAATCAAGCCACTAAGATACTTTTATTGGGAAAATTTCAAGAGTTTTCCAAAGTCTATTTGTTTTGGTGTTTTGGTGTTTTTTTGTATGTTTTTGCTGAGGCAATTGGGGTTAAGTGACTTGCCTAAAGTCACACAGCTAGGAAGTGTTAAGTGTCTGAGACCAAATTTGAACCCAGGTCCTCCTGACTTCAGGGCTGGTGCTGTACCCACTGCACCATCTAGCTGCCCCTAAAGGGCTTTTAAAAATGCATTTCATTGCATTTTATTCCCCTCCTTCCTCTAGCCACCCAGAAAAATTAATTTTAGTTTTCTTAGTTTTTAAAAATAAGTGGGATAATTAAAACTTTAACAAATCTAAGTTTATTTTTACTACAGTGGCTTTCATTTTTCTTCTCAGATCAAATGACAGTGTTCTTCACCATGGCCTTATTCACTGTCAATTAAAGAACAGGAAAAAAAAAAACAAAAAAAAAAACAAACCAACAAACCTACAAACCTTCAAACCTCGTATCTGCTTCATTTGTTCAAATTTGATCTTAAGTCTGTCTTTCCACTTTTCTCTCAGCTTGGCCAACATAAATTTGTTTTCCACTGAGTTCTTTTCCATTTATCTCATCTACAACTTTAAAGATCATAAAAGATAAAGCTATTTAGATCCACAGAGTAGTCCATTAAACTATGAGAATGACCAATTGGTCTACTTTGAAGGAGTAAACATAGCTTGTAATTAAAACCTTTCAATTTTTCAATTTTATTTCAAATTTATATGGCTCATAAACTTCTCAAAAAATTAATTTTTCATGTAAAACATATGTATACAGAAATATAACAACTCTCTAATTTGGATAACACAATGAGGATTAAAATACCACAATGCCCTTTTTTTCTTTCAGAGACTACTAGTGCTCTATTTGCCTACAGGATGGTCATAATTAGGGAAAAATTAAAGTCTTACTTTTTTGTGCATCTTCAGGTCTTTCAAAGCTCACAAAGCCAAAACCTTTTGATTTTCCACTTCCATCAGACATTACTTTTACACTTAACACAGGTCCTTTAATTTTGGCATAGTATTTCAAAACTATTCAAAAGCTGGTAACTGATTTTCCAAAATTCAACACATATCAGAAGAGATAAAAGTATGAAAAAAATTTGACTATAGTGTTAAAGACTACATGAAGTTCTAATATATAAAAAGCTACATTAAACTTGTAAATAAAGACATTCCTTCCTTTATAAATGTTTACAAAATCCTTTCTTTGTATAATCTTTTATAAGTACTCTCCTTGAAAGGCTTCCAGAAAAGATTTCAGAAGAAAAATTTCTTCTTAAATGATAATAGAAAACACTACTTGAACAAATGTTTTTGTGAACATAAAAAAATGAAATCACCACAAGTTTCATATGATGTATCCTTAAGCTATGAAGTTTGATAGGACAGGTATACTTAGATGGTTGGTTTTTATAAGCAATTTATCTTACATTCCCTTAGACTAGTCTCTGTCTTCCACACAAATGATTTTTCAATAAACTTTTCTCCTGGACCTGTATAGGAAAAATTTCTACCACCACGGATTAATTTTTAAGTTTTCTGTCTAGACAGACAAAGGCAATGTATTCTGTCCTAGGTCCTTGTAATGTTTGGACTAGCTTTCTGGAAACCCTCCAGAAGGGCCCTGATCTCAGCAGGACAGACACCACAAGAATGGTCAAGAATAGAGTCTAGAGTCTTTATTCTGGCTCAGTCTTAATCTTAGTTGCAGGAGGCATGAGAGCCACCACAAGGCTGATCAAAAATGGAATGTCTCTCTTTCAGTCCTTGTTAGCCCTTATTTATCTTATTGTAATTACATCATTACAGCATACTGATTATGTGTGAATTTGGAGAACCCTTATATCACCATACTAAGTATATATGTGAACTAGAGAACAATCATCTCATCAATTCCATTGAGTTAACACCTTGTTTCAAGTATACTTCTCCAAAGTTCTGCCCTCTTCAGATCCTCCCCTTCCCTCTTCTCCATAAATGATACTCTCTTGGTAACTCATAGATGGATTTAGTTATCATCTCTAAGCACATGACTCACAGATCTATATACTTGTGTTTGTCTTTAAATTCCTTCAAAAATTTTTCTAGTTACCAGATCTGGAATGTGCAATGGAAAGTCAAAAAATTTGAACTGTTAAAAATACATTCCCTGAGTCGATTCTTTCTTGGTTTCTTTTGGAAGATGATTTAAAGAAACCAAATGCGACTGACTACCTTAAAATTCCTTGAAACCAGGAACTGAATTGTGCCCTTCCCAATATTTAGCACAGCGCCTGGCACACATGAGGCATTTGATAAATGCTTATTGATTCATGAATGATTACAAATGAAGTATCATGTTTCTCTACTTACAACTAAAGTTATGTCTAGATGCCCAGAGATCTCTAGGCCCTGTTCACCCTACTCTATACACCATTCTTCCCAAGGTAACCTCATCAGCAGCTATGAATTTCATTATCCTGTCTATGCAGGTGATTCACAAATCTATATACTTACTTCCTTTAAAGTCTGGGTGTGACTTACCTTGGTGTTAGATAGGTGTTTTACAACCTCAGAAAATTTCTGTTCACTAAGGTATGCCCACAAGAGACCATCGATATTCACCTGAAATTTCTTTCAGTTCCTTTGGTTAACTGACAAGCAGATCTCAGAACTAGTAATTTCCCCCAGCCTTTCCTGCTATTTTCTTTGGCAGAAAGAAAACCAGCACAACTGGAAAACTGAAGTATCTAGAAAACAATTTCAGAGGTAAAGATGCTGATTCATCCAACCAGAAGTCTATTTTGACATCCCAGAGTTTTCTGTTTCACAAAACACTGAAATGAGAGCCAAACCAGCAGGTTTATCATTGCAATATAGCAATTCTTACTCACATTTGGGGTTCTTTTCTTTATCATGTACAAAAAACAAAAACAGAAAAGCAAACCTCCATTGTAGAATAGCTATTATCAAGAACGAATCAACAGTTGTTTTATTTCTTTCTTTATGAATAGTAGAAGAGGAAATTTTGAACACTTTGGGAATTTTAACTGATGTTTTGCTCATGTGTATTTTTAAAGCACCATATGACAAAGTACCCTATCCTGAAAACAAACCACTAGTATTTGAGTAATCAGGCTGAAATAATTTTAGGTGCTTACAAATTTCATTTTAGAAAAAAATCTTTAAGAGAATGGATATAACATGAATAATTATTTTTCACATTATATTAATTATTCAGCAGTGTTTCTAACCCAGTTTTCCATCCCAGCACAATCCATTTTACAAAAGTTAAATTAATTTTAAAGCATAATTAATTAGTAGAAAAATAAGATATTTTGACATCATACTAATAGATTTACCCATACATTGTGAAATTGCTTTTCACTTCATGTGTTTGAAAAGTAAGTATTAGTACTCTATTATCACAGCATAAAGAATCACTAATTTGGGTTAAATGTAAAAGGGGGGGGGAAAAGAATATATTGCTAAGTATATTCCAGTTTGATTAAACCGACTTACCCAATTCTTGAAATTTATTTTAAAGTCAGTATTTTTATTTAAATTCTGTTTTTCCACTATCAAAGTCTATAGAAATTGAAAAAAAATCTAGGACAAAGATACAAATGATTTCTTCAAGTTATATATAATAGAAAATGGACACCAGGGGTCTATGTCCCTGGAATATGCTCTGGGTACTCTGCAGGCCTTCATGGAAGGCTTGGTGAACATGCATAATGGAAGGCTGTGCCCTCCACTTTGGGGCTTGAATACATTTGTGACCATTTTCTGGATTCTTAGTATAAGGGTGAAGAAAAATCTTTTAGTTGGTTGCTGAGCAGGAATTGGGCTTGAATAACCTAGGTTGCTATGAAGAAATTCAACCTCTATCTTATACTGGTGGTTTTCCAGTCATTGATTGGGTCTCCCAATGATAGAGGTGTTTCATTTCCCTGGTCACTATGAAGCTGGAGGGTTTTTTTTGTCTCTTGTGTTTTATTCTTATACTAAGTAGAGAAGACATTGCCCATGATTCATGAACTTTAAATACTCAGAAGAGCAGCCAGAGGTCCAGGAACTGCAAAATTAAGGGCTGGCCCAAGGAGTGACCTGCTTGCCCTAACCCAGGGTGGAACAAGCTGGTGCTGAGACACCATTTTTTTGCCAACAAGGGAGCCATGCTAAACCCAGAGTGAGCTTGGTGGGAAGAATGGTTTGTGAATCACCAAGTTCGACTCCACTATCCACAGAGATAGAGATATAGAGGGAACACAAGTGCTCCCAGAATTGCAGGATTTTGTACTTTTGACCTTGCTGTATCTTAGTAAAAATCTCTTATTGATTGCTTATTAATATGGTGACAACAGTTGGTTAAAATTATATTGGAATACTAATCACTGATTTTATTATATAAGGAAGAAAGTAACTGGTCAAGTGATTTGGAAGGAAATATATCATAATGAGGGCTTGAGCTAAAAGCATTAAATTGCCACTGTCCCTTAGGTCACTCCTTAAATTCTGAGAGGAGATGTAATAATCTCATTCTTAGGACCTGACAGGCAGTATTGTTTGTAATTAAAAGACCAAATCCAGAATCTCATTACACAGAAGTTTCCTGGGGTACCTAGCTATTCAGTGCAGTGGATAGAGACCTGGGCCTGGAATCATGAAATCCTGAGTTCAAATTCAGTCTCAGATACTATCTATGTGATTGTGGACAAGTCATTTAACCCTGTCTGCCTCAGTTTCCTCACCTATAAAATGAGCTGGAGAAGGAAATGGCAAAAACCACTAGGATCTTTGCCAAGAAAACCCCAAATGGGGTCACAAAAAGTAGGACACAACTGAAGTGACTGAACAACAAAAGTAGGGGTAACAATAGCACCTGTCTTGCAGTATTGCTGTGAGGACCAAATGAGACAACATTTGTAAAGTGGTTGGCACATAGGAGACATTAATAAGTGTTCGTTTTCTTCTTTCCTTCATTCCTAGCAAAATTCCTACACATTATTATTAAAGATATATAAGGACTATATGTAAGGACTTTGAAAGAGAAACATAATCCCCAAGAAGCCTAGGGATGCATAGATCATAAATCCTGCCTCGGACATTACTGGCCATGAGGGGAATGGAGGAGGTGGATGGGAATGATCCCATAGGGTGTGAACCGTCACTACACCCAGGCTTAAGGTATTCAGATGCAAAAGGCCAACATGCTTTCATCAAGAACAGGTCCTGCAAGTCTAAACAAATTTTTCCTTTCTTGATGGGGTTACTAGATTAGTAAACCAGAGGAATGGCATAGGTAAGGCATAACTGGCTTTCAGTATCAACAACAACAATAATAACTAACATTTATATAGAACTTAAAAGATTTGCTTTAAAGGTAAATCTCCAAGAGTCTTATTCCCATCTGCAAATGATAAGGTTCAATTGGATAATCCTTAAAATTTCCGTCTAGTTCCAAATCCTAGGAATGAGGAGCAGATTTATAATTAGTCATTCTGGAAATCTAGGGAAAGTACCTCAGTATGTACATGCTCAAGAAAAGCACCCAAGAAGCATGTCTTAAAATCAATTTTTTGATTAAATTTGGACAAGTTAGGAGAGAAAACTTCAGGGGAGATCTCACATCTCAGGACACAAAGTCTCACAGGGAAGATTCACTGGGATACAATTCTCTAGGGAAAAGAAAGGAAAAAGAGTCCCCAAATTATCCCCCCCAAGGCAATTGGAGAGTGCTGTTAAAGGGGCTAGGGTTATGAAAGAACTCAGCTAGGGTGCAGATGCCAGGGGAAGGAAGCACATCTGGTAATTCTCAAATTTACTCATTATTCTTGTTAACAAAGTGCTAAGCTCAATGGTTTCCAATTGCTGAAGTAAATAGGAGTGTTAATAGTGACCTCTAAAAGTTTGGCTGTTCACCCTATTCTAATTGTTGTTCTGATTATGAACAAATCTAAATTAGCCATCATCTTTTAAAATGTATATGTTTTTGTATATCTTTCTCTTTCCAACTTTTACAAGTTGCAATCCAAGTTGTCCCTTGTGCGATGTCCCTGTGATGTCATTCCCTACTTCCTCTTAACTCATACCGTTCATTGTCTCTTCTCATTTGTCATTAGATCTCTTTTGACATCTCTTGTATTAAAATCTAAGTTTTGTACTGTTATCTAATCTTTCTGCATTTATATATTGTTTTGAATTCCAAATTGAATCTTTCCTTCCATTTCTTCCCTCTCCCCTTCCTGAGATGGTAAATAATCAAATATAAGTTATAAATGTGCAGTTATGTATATATTTCCATATCAATCAATTTGTACAAAAAGACTAGAGTAAAAGAAAAAAAATTAAGGAAAATGAAAAAATAGCATTCTTAGGCTACATTCAATCCATATCAGTTCTTTTTCTGGAGATGGATAGTATACTTCATCATTAGAACTTTGAAATTACTTGGATCATTGTATTGTTGAGAATAGCTAATCATTCAGAATTCTTCAAAAAATATTGCTATAATGATGAATAATGTTCTTTTGGTTCTATTCATTTCACTATGCATCAGTTAATGTAAGTATTTCCAGGCTTTTCTGAAATCATCCTGCTTATCATTTCTTATAGCACAATAATACTTTATTACACTCATATATCACAGCTTGTTTAGCCATTCCCCAATTGATGGGCATCCCTTGAATTTCCAATTCCTAACTACCACAAAAGAGATACTATAAGTATTTTTGTATATATAGATTCTTCCCTCTTTTTGGAGGTCTCTGAGATATAGACCTGGAGTAATATTTCTGGATCAAAGAACCAAAGGAAACTGGATCAGAGTTTGATTGTCCTTTGGGCATAGTTCCAAATTGCTATCTCAAATGTTGGAACAATTTATACAATTCTACCAACAGTGCTTTTAGTGTCCCAATTTCCTCATATCTCCTCCAACATCCAATATTTTCCTTTTCTGTCATATTAGCCACTCTGATAGGTGTCAGGTGATATCTCAGAATTGTTTTAATTTTCATTTCTCTAATAGTGATTTAAGGCGTTTTTATATGACTATAGCTTTGTCTAAAAAACTTCCTGTTCATATCCTTTGACCATTAATCAATTGAGCAATTATTTATATTTTTATAAATTTGATTTAGTTCTTTATATATTTGAGAAATGAGGCCTTTATCAGAGATATTTGGTTTTTTAAATTTTTTTATAGCTTTTTATTTACAAGATATATGCATGGGTAATTTTTCAGCATTGACAGTTGCAAACTTTTTGTTCGAACTTTTCCTCTCCTTCCCCTTCCCCCCTCCCCCAGATGGCAGTCTGACCAATACATGTTAAATATGTTAAAGTATAAGTTAATTACAATATATATATATATATATATACATGTTCCATACAGTTATTTTGCTATACAAAAAGAATAGAACTTTGAAATAGTGTACAATTAGCCTGTGAAAGAAATAAAAAATGAATGCAGACAAAAATAGAGGAATTGGGAATTCTATGTAGTGGGTCATAATCATCTCCCAGAATTCTTTTGCTATGTGTAGCTGATTCAATTCATTACTGCTCTATTGGAACTGATTTGGTTCATCTCATTGTTGAAGAGGGCCACGTCCATCAGAATTGATCATCATATAGTATTGTTATTGAAGTATATAATGATCTCCTGATCCTGCTCATTTCACTCAGCATCAGTTCATGTAAGTCACTCTAGGGCTTTCTGAAATCATTTTGCTGGTCATTTAGTACAGGACAATAATATTCCAAAATATTCATATACCACAATTTATTCAGCCATTCTCCAATTGATGGGCATCCACTCAGTTTCCAGTTTCTGGCCACTACAAAGAGGGCTGTCACAAACATTCTTGTACATATAGGTCCCTTTCTCTTCTTTAAAATCTCTTTGGGCTGTAAGCCCAGTAGTAACACTGATGCATCAAAGGGTATGCACAGTTTGATAACTTTTTGAGCATAGTTCCAAATTACTCTCCAGAATGGCTGTTTGTATTCACAATTCCACCAACAATGTATCAGTGTCCCAATTTTCCCACATCCCCTCCAACATTCCACATTATCTTTTCCTGTAATTCTAGCCAATCTGACAGGTGTGTAGTGGTATCACAGAGTTGTCTTAATTTGCATTTTTCTATCAGAGATATTTGTTGCAAAATTTCCCCCCCAGTTTTCTGCTTTCTTTACCATTTTGGTTGCATTGGTTTTGTTTATGCAAAAACTTTATATATAATTAAAATTATACATTTTACATTTTATTATGTTCTCTATATCTTCTTTGGTCCTAAATTCTTTTCTTATGCACAAGACTTCCAGATTAATTATTCCATGCTCTCTAAATATGCTTATGGTATTACCTTTTTTGTATAAAATCATATGTTCATTTTGACCTTATTTTGGTATAAAGTGTGAAATGTGGTCTATACCTAATTTTTGCCCTACTATTTTCCAGTCTGCTCCAGCAGTTTTTGTCAAATAATGAATTTTTGTTCCAAAAACTTTATTTTGCGGTTTATCATATAATGGTCATTTACTATAATGTAATTTGTACCTATTTTTTTCTATTTATCCATCATTCTATTTCTTATTCAGTACCAGATCATTTTGATAATTATTGCTTTATAATATAGTTTGAGATCTGCTACAGCTAGACCATTAAGCATTTTTCCATTGATTCCCTAACCAACATCATGAGCTTTGTTCTTCCAAATGAATTTTGTTATTTTTCTAATACTATAATTGTTTGATAATTTAATTGGTATGGAACTGAATAATTTATGTAGTTTCATTTTTAATGTATTGACTTGGCCTACCCATAAGTAACTGATATTTTTTCTAGTTGTTTAGATGATTTTATTTTTGTGAAAAGTATTTGATAGTTGTGTTCATATAGTTCCTAAATCTGCCTTGGCACATAGACTGTGGACAAGTATTTCATATTGTCTACAATTGTTTTAAATGAAATTTCTCTATCTCTTGTTGTTGGACTTTGTTGATAATATGTGGAAATGTTATTTATGTAGGAGTATTTTGTATCTTGTAACTTTGCTAAAGTTATTAATAATTTCATATAGTTTTTAGTTGATTCTCTGGGATTTTTAAACTATAATATCATATCACCTGCAAAGAGTGATAGTTTTGTTTCCTCACTGCCTATTCTAATTATTTTTCTTCTCATTGCTATAGCTAACAATTATAGTACAATATTAAATAATAGAATTGATAATGAGCATCCTAGCTTTATCCCTGATTATACTGGAAGGATACTGTATTTCCCCATTGCAAATAATGCTTGCTAATGGTTTTAGATAAATATTACAAGTCATTTTAAGCTAAGCTCCATTTATTCCTATGCTCGATAGTGTTTTTAATAGGACAAGATGCTGTAGTCAAAGGTTTTTTCTGCATCTATTGAGATAATCACATGATTTCTGTTGATTTTGTTATTGATATTGTCAGTTATGCTGATAGTTTTCCAAATATTAAACTAGCCCTGTATTCCTAGTATAGATACCAATATGACCATGAGGTCATAGTGTATGATTCTTATGATATATTGATATAATCTTTTAGCTATTATTTTATTTAATTTTTTGCATCAATATTCATTAGGCAAATTGATCTATAATTTTCGTTCCAAGTTTCGGCTCTTCCTGGTTTGGGTATCAGCACTATATTTGTATCATAAAATCATAAAAGGAATTTGATAGGACTTCTTCTTTACCTATTTTTCTATATATATATATTGGGAGTAATTGTTTTTTAAATGTTTGGTAGAATTTGATTGTGAATCCATCTGGTCTTAGGGATTTTTTCTTAAGAAGTTAATTGATGGCTTGTTCAATTTCTTTTTCTAATATTGGGTTATTTAAATACTTTGTTTCTTCTTCTGTAAATCTGGGTAATTTGTATTTTGCACTTAGATTTTTTTTTTAATTTTTATAATTATAACATTTTTTTGACAGTACATATGCATAGTTAATTTTTTTTTTTTACATTATCCCTTGTACTCCCTTCTGTTCCGAATTTTTCCCCTCCTTCCCTCCCCCCCCCTCCCCTAGATGGCAGGCATTTCCATACATATTAAATATTTTATAGTATATCCTAGGTACACTATATATGTTGCACTTAGATTATAAAGTTTATTGGCATATAATTGGGCAAAATAGCTTGTCTTCATTAGTGATTTATTCACCTCTTCCATTTTTGGTTTTTCCTCCCCTTTCTTTCCTTTGAAAATAAAATTAATCATTTTTGGTTTTTCCTTCCCTTTCTTTTCTTTGAAAATAAAATTAATCAGGGGCAGCTAGGTGGTGCAGTGCATAGAGCACCAGCCCTGAATTCAGGAGGACCCGAGTTCAAATGTGATCTCAGACACTTAACACTTCCTAGCTGTGTGATCCTGGGCAAGTCACTTAACCCCAGCCTCAGGGGGAAAAAAAAATTAAATTAATCAATGGTTTATCTATTTTATTGATTTTTTTTCATAAATCTAGATCCTAATTTTATTTGTTCAATGATTTTCTTGTTTCAATTTTATTAATCTCTCCTTTGACTTTCAGAATTTTCAGTTTCATGTTTAATTGGGGATTCTTAATTTGTTCTGTTTCTAGGTGTTTTTTTTAGTTTCATGTCCAATTCATGGATCTTTTTCTCTATTGTAGTAGTTCTTTCATGCCTCCATTATGTGGGATAATTTACCCCATTCAATCTTCCCTTACCTTCTTCCAGTGCAGTTTTCTATCTCGCCCTTTTCTTTTCTTTTCTGGAATATCATGCCATTTCTCTGTCTATATTTACTCCTTGAAATTGCATTAATAAAGTTGAATTACACATATTTTCTTGTCATGTAGAAATTTAAATAGTTTAATTTTATTAAATTTGTTGTGTTTTCTCTTTTCCTTTTTTCCCCCTTTTTAAAAAATACCTTTTTATGTTTCTCTTAAGTCTTGTATTTGGAGGTCAAATCTTTTATTCAGCTCTGTTCTTTTAATTAGAAATACTTGACCGTCTCTATCAGTTAATATCTATTCTTCCAGTCCCTGAAAGATTGTGTACAATTTTGCTGGGTAGGTGATTCCTCCTTATAACCCTAACTTTGGCTTTCAGTTTATCATAATCCAAGACATCTAGTTCTTTAATGTGGAAGTTGCCAAATTCTGTGTAGTCCTGGCTGCAGTTCCACAATATCCAAATTGTTTCTCATTGCTTGCTTGCAATATCTTCTCCTTGATCCGTGAGCTCTAGATTTGGCTGTTAAATTCCTAAGAGTTCTTATTTTGGGAGCTTTTTTGGCAGTGATTGGTGGATTCTTTCAATTTCTATTTTGTCCTCTGGTTTTAATATGTCAGGGAAATTATTTATTGAAAGATGTTATCCAAGTTTTTGTTTTGTTTTGTTTTGATCATGGAGTTCAGGTAGTCCAATAACTCTTTTTTTTCCCCCCTGAGGTAATTGGGTTAAGTGACTTGCCCAGGGTCACACAGCTAGGAAGGGTTGGTTAAGTGTCTGAGAGCATATACTTTTTTTTTTTTTTTTCCTGAGGCTGGGGTTAAGTGTCACACAGCTAGGAAGTGTTAAGTATCTGATCTAGGATTTGAACTGGGGTTCTCCTGAATTCAGGGCTGGTGCTCTATCTACTGCGCCATCTAGCTGGCCTCAATAATTCTTATCTCTCCTGGATTTATTTTTCTTTTCTTTTTTTTTTTCAGCCTCTGATAGTTAAATTTTATTTTTTATAAAATGGAATGTTTGTTTTTTGGTTTTTTTTTTTTTTCACCAAGTTCTGCTGTTTAGTTCTATCACTTTACCCTCATTACTGTGAAGTCATAGGACAAAATGTCCATCTTAAATTACTTTTGTTGGTATGTGGATCATTGGCCAGACTGCATTGTCTTTCTGGATTTAATTGCTTTGTCCTGGATCTATTTTCTAGGTCAGTTGTTTTTCCAGTGAAGAATTTCATATTTTCTTCTGTTTCTTTACTTTTTTAAATTTTGCTTTATTATAGCTTGATTTCTCATAAGAACATTAGTTTTCACTTGCTCCATTCTAATTTTTAAGGAATTGTTTTCTTCGATGAGTTTCTGTACTTCCTTTTCCATTTGCTAATTCTATTTTTTAGGGAGTTATTTTCCCCGGTAAATTTTTTGAGAGAAGAGTTTGCACATAGTAGCCCAATTAGGAGGATATTTTAATATTCCAGGGAAGTGTTAAGAGTAGAGCTTGAATTGAGGATTTATGGAAGGCCCTGTTCAAGAGGTATTTTAGAGGTGGAACAAAGACTTGGCCACTGATAGGTATTGAGACAAGAGGAATTTTCATGGTTTCAGCAGCAGAGGGGACTTGAAGGATCATCCAGCAGTCCCCTATTTTTTCTATGAAGAAATTTTAATCTACAGAAGTTGACTGACTCAAAGTCACATGGATGGCAAGGAAAAGAACTTGGCTTTATAATCCTTGGGAGTGGTGCTTTAAGGCAATATAGCTGGAGGTGGGGGTGCTGCATTTAGCAAGGAAGTGAAGGAATTGCGGTTAGGCGATGCTAAGAGTCCAAAGGTTAGCGTGGCAAAACGCGCAGAGACCCAGGCCCTGTCCACCTCTAGTCCCTCTGAAATTTGTTAAAAGAATTCTGACATCGCCTCCAAAGCTCCTGCTGGCTCTCTTCTGAGGCCCATTTCTCCCAGATCACGACTGAGTTAAATGAGATGCACAGGTCAATTTCAGTGGGTGACCTTGCCAGCTCCAATGGTGTTACTAACACCCTCCCCAGGAACCAGTAGAGAGAACGAATGAATGCAAAGACATCAGGCACAGGGGCCAAGAGTAGACACATCCTTCCCCTCCTTTTAAGTCAGTACCAGAGACTCGAAAACAACAACGAGAAAACGCCCACATAAGCTTCAGGGCAGAGTCTGATCCGGAAGTAAGATCACGCTCCTGAGTGGGTGGAGCGGGAGGTGAGTGACGAAAGCGGAAGCGCTGTAAGGGAGAGCCAATGGGAAGAGATCGTCGCCGGGGTGAGGGCGGAAGAGAAGAGGTTCAGTTCCGGACGCCGCCGTCGCCATCTGTCACCTCCGCCTCCGCCTCCCGCTGCTACCCGTCTGGACCGGGTCTCACAGCCGTCTCCGCCTCCCCGTCCTTAAACCTCGACGGTGCTCCTCTCTCATTCTGCCGTTCACTTCTCTGTGTGTCCCCTGCAGATGGATCTAGTCGGTGTCACCACTCCTGAGCCCAGGCCAGGCTCGGCTTGGGGGCCCAGCAAGGTGAGGAGTGGGGAGAGGGGAGGAGGCCTGGAGATGGCAGGAACGGCCTTTCCAGAAACAGCCATCTATTCTGGGAGGTTCTGAGAGTCCGAATAGAAAGTGTTCTCTCGAGTGGAGGGAGGGGAGGGGGTCTTTGATCCTTACGAAAGGAGTGGCTAACGGAGAAGGGGGTTTTCCTTCGCGGGGGAGGGGGGGAACACGAAGATGAGCTCGAGAACTCCGCGATTCCGCGGGGTCCTAGTGCGCTGTAGGGGGAGGCTTCTTTCTCCTCGAAACCGTGGAACGATGGGTTCTGGTACTTTGCCTCCTTCCCCAGTTTCGGAGCTCTCAGTAGCCGTCACCCTCTTGATCGTGCCTGTTTTGAACCAGAAGTTGGAAACGTCAGCTGTGGACCAGCTCTGCCGAGGGGTTAGCTGACGGTTTGACTTTGGTAGTAAATGGCCAAATGTTGCTAGAATTCTTCTCTTAGCACATGCTAAGGGCCCCTCACAATTCTTTTTAAACGTCGAAGTGGCATTGGCGGAGCTAGGTTTTCCCCAGCCAGCGCTGAAGGAGTTTGCTAACCATAGTTTTCAACATCAATTGAAAAAAGTCTTTTCTTGTAAGCTGAAACTTACTACTTAACGTTTCCCATTTTCAATATTCATGATCCGTTGTCGGAAATGTTCATAAGTCAGAATGAGTCATCGTATATGAAAATGGATCACCATTTATTTCTGTCCTCATGTTGGTTGTGATAAATGTGTTTTTGTTTGCTAAAATTTGCTCTTGTTCCTAGATTTTGTTGCAAACAAGTTATGGTTCTAAATAGATAAAATAAAAATTCAAGTTTCAAAAGTTTTTTTTTTCTTTTTTCCCACCGTGAGAGGATCTTATATGGGTCTTTTACATTACATATCTTCCCCCTTAAAAAATTAGACGAATTTAAAGAAAATGAAATTATATTCATTAAAATGCTTATTCTTTAAATTCTTTAAATAAGAATCACTTTAGCTTCATCTGAACTATGTTAGTGAGATTTTTTTTGTCTGACTAAAACATTGAGTTTTAGGTATCTAGGCCTATTCATGAAGGCCTTTAGAAGAGATACTAGATGGTGGGTTTGTGTGTGTGTGTGTGTGTGTGTGTGTGTGTGTGTCTGTCTCTGTCATGACTTGACATTTTTCAGGATAGTACTTATTAAGGTCATTTAAGAAATGCAAAGAAAAAAACACTCCTTTCACATATTGTATTATATAAAGAATTCTTTCCTATGTCTGGAAGATAAAAGTATTATTATCCCATTTGTATTGTGGATGAGATTAAATGAATGACAGAAAAAGTTTAAAAAAAAAAAGTCTACTTATCAAGCACCCCATTGGTTCATGCTAAGCATTATGTTAAACAATTGGGATACAAAGCAAAAACAGAGGATTCCTGCTTTTCAAAGTGAAGCATTATTTTGCTAGGTAATTATTGGTTCCCTCATTCTTATGGGGAAAGGGCTAACAAAACAGCTAGAGAAATAAGAGTCTAGACAAAGAGCACTGTGGTCCAAAAGTTACAGGGATGGAAAATTGAGCCATAGAGTGTATCTTGACAAATCCCAATCCAAGGAACTCTGGCATAATTGATTTATTTATAATTTCAGGCCTGTTGAGGTAGAGGAAGGGAAGAAATGTGGTTAGTAAGGCTGTGGAAGAGATGGTCACAGTAAGAAGTTAAAAAAAAAAAGCTACAAAGGAACATTTGATCTGTGACCCCTGCTTTTCTGAATCAATTTCAGGATAACCCCCATCAAAGATTTTTTACCTGTTATTTTTATTTATTTATTTTGTTAATTTTATAATTATACATTTTTTGACAGTATGTATGCTTGAGTAATTTTTTTTATGACATTATCCCTTGTATTCATTTTTCCAGATTTTCCCCTCCCTCCCTCTACTCCCTCCCCTAGATGTCAGGCAATCTCATACATTTTACATGTGTTACAGTATAACCTAGATACAATATATGTGTGTAAATCCAATTTTCTTGTTGCACATTAAGTATTGGATTCCGAAGGTATAAGTAACCTGGGTAGATAGACAGTAGTGCTAACAATTTACATTCACTTCCCAGTGTTCCTTCTCTGGGTGTAGTTATTTCTGTCCATCATTGATCAACTGGAAGTGAGTTGGATCTTCTTTATGTTGAAGATAACCACTTCCATCAGAATACATCTTCATACAGTATTGTTGTTGAAGTGTATAGTGATCTGCTTCTGCTCATTTCACTCAGCATCAGTTCACGTAAGTCTCTCCAAGCTTCTTTGTATTCATCCTGCTGGTCATTTCTTACAAAGCAATAATATTCCATTACCTGTTTGTTTGGTTTTTTTGTTTTTGTTTTTTGTTTTTTTTTTTTGCTGCTTCATGCTTAAGGGTAGGAATGCTTTTAGTAAACAGTGAAGCAGTAAGCTAGTCTGTTACGAGAATTTTGGAGAGTATTCACTAAATCAGATTTATTTAAATGACTATTATGGACCAGGCACTAAGAACACAGAGGCAAATATGAAATAGCCCTTGATCTCATGCTTATATCCCTTTTTGGGGGGAAGGGGCAAGGCAATTGGGGTTATGTGAATTATCTAGGGTCACACAGCTTGCAAATGTTAAGTGTCGAACTCTTGTCTTCCTGACTTTAGGGCTGTTGCTCTATTTACTGTATCATCTAGATGCCCCTCAAGCTTACATTCTGTTGTGGGAAACAACATGCACATTTCTATGAGTCTATGCAAAGTTATTTTTTGGGAGGGGGGGTCAGGAAAGGCCTTCTGCAGGTGAGGTTGTGTTTGAGCTTTGTTTTGAAGAAAATGAGGTAGTAATACATTCTGGACATTGATATAATTAGATAAACTTGAGAGAAGTAGGAGAAAATCAGTTTGTGGATCACTTTGAATGCTAGTTTTGAGTTTAAATTTGATCCCAAAGGCCTACTCCTGACCAGTGGTGATGTGCTAAGTCCCCTTAAAAATGTTACCTCTTTTATGGTATATAAGCTGGTGTTTTGATTATTCCTGAACAGAATTAGCTGAAGTCAGGTTTTTGTAAGAATAAGAGGAATGAGTTCTTAGAGATGTTTGAAAGCACCAAGAGAAGAGAAATGTGAAACAACCTCAAAAATAAACATTGCTTTGGAACAATCTGGCAGTCACACTGAATCATCTCTGTTCTGTTCTTTAATATTAGCATTGTTGCCGACTCATACTTAGGAATAGGTAGCTCTTCTGGGGAATCTCCATTTAATTAAACTACTGGTTCTTGAAGATTAATCTTGGGGATATGAAGAGCAGATTGGAAGAAAGAAAGAATAGGAACTAGAGCCACAATGAAACTGTCATTTAATTATGAGGTGCTGAATGACATGGTTTTGATGGAGAAGGAATAAAGATGATATCCATTATCAAGATGTTAACATTTATAGATGATGAACTTGGTATGAGTAATGAAAAGAGGGGTGCTGACTTGGCTGAGGAGAAGCAAATCAGAAGCAGTTGGCCTGGGGGGGGGGGAAGAGTAGCTGGATGGCATATGAAAAATTATTTCTGGATATTTGGGATTATTTCTGGATATTTAAGCCTGGAGGCTTAATTTGGACCATGCTAGTTCAGGTGAAAAGCAACAGGGCAGATGGCCATATAGCCATAAACATGAAAGTCCTACTGTTAGAGAAAGAGAGAGTCTTGGGGTCCTTTAAGAAAGAGAGAATCCCAGCTTGTCATTTCTTATATCACAATAATAGTCCATTACAGTCATATACCACAGTAGCTATTCTCCTAAAATAATATTGAAGTTAAGAAAATGCCTATGTCAAGTCACTTCCTTCTGTACTTTGCTCTAGTCACACTCTATCTGGAGTGTTCTGTTCAATTATGGCTGTATGCCAAATTTTAGGAAAGACTTTGGTGAGCTGGAAAGTGGCCAGAGAAAGATGACTAAGAGAGTAAAGAGCTCAAAACCATGCTGTAAGAGGACTGATTGGAGACTAATACTAAACTTAGCTTAGAGAGGATTTAAGAGTAGGGGGACAGGTAATGGTTGATGATGAGAGCTTTTTTAAATGTTTGAAGGAATGAGTATTAGACTTGCCCTACTTGGCCTCAGAGTAGAAGAATAATTAGTAGAAATTGCAGAGGTTAGATAAGGAAAAATTTACTGAGTGCCTGGTATATGTCAAACACTATATACTAAGTACTGGGGGATATAAATATGGAGGGGAAAAAAAGAGTTTCTGTCCTCAAGGTTACAGTTTGATAGGGTAGGCAACATGAAAAAACCCAAAAATTGAGGTTGAAGAAGTAAGGTACCAGTTCTGAGATGGGAGGGGGGATACAGGGCAGGGGGAAGAAGTCCAGAGCAGCAGAGTCTGATGGGAAATGGAAAGAGAACTCAAGTTCTCTTTATAAGGAGGTTTGGAGAGGAGTTCTTTACCTAGTCAGAAAGGGAGGAGTTATTAAGAGTACTGATGAGGTGATAAATTCTTGTGGGTATATGAAATTCCTCCTGATAACATTCCTGGGAGCATAGCGAAGAAGTCCATAGGAGTGCAAGTAAATAGGAAATGAGAGCTTTACAATTTACAATGATGGCACAGCCTTCAAGAATTACATATGTCCCATTATTGAAGAGCTCTTTCTATGGTATGTTTATTACCATATTTGGCATTCTTCCTTTCCTAAATATTATAACTGATTTGAAATGGGTCTTCCTGTTTTACCCAATCTGGAAGTACATCTGGGCACTCAGATAAACCAATCCCTATTTATATTGACTCAGAAACTTCTGACCTGTTTTATTTCTAATCTGGGATACTTCAGCCCTGTTCATCATATTGATGATGGACTTAGTGAAAACTCAATTGGCATAATCCATGGAAGCTCAGAACTCTGGGATTAAAGAAGCCTCCCCAGCAGCAGGGATTACATTATGTTCTACCATTCCTACCTTGTAATTTATTTTTAAATTTTTTAGTTTTTGAACTCAAGTGTTCAATTTCATCAGTTATCTTATTAAATATTAAAGTTCTTAGAAATCTACATTTGGTTTTACTTGGTAAAACTTTGCTAGGATATAGAAACAAAAAAACTAAATTACAAATTATTTAACATAATTAAATTTTTATTTGTCTTATAGTGTCCTTGGGGTACTCCTCAGAATACAATATCATGTTCCTTGGCTGATGTAATGAGTGAACAATTAGCTAAAGAGCTACAATTAGAAGATGAAGCCGCTGCTTTTCCAGAAGTTGTTGCGTAAGTATAATTTGCTGAGAACCCTAATTTCTGATAGTATAATTGTTAAAGGACCTCAGTTCACATTCTTGTTCTATTCTCCCTGTGTAAACTTAGACAAGTAAGCAAGCATTTATTATACACCTTTCTAGATACTGAGCAAAGTCACTTTGGCATAAGAAATTAAATGGGAATGGGCAGGGTGGGGGGTTGGGGGGGTTGCCAAAGCCACAGGCAACATGGGAAGGCTAGCAGATGACAAAAAACTTTAGGAAAAAAGTCAGATGCATAAAAACTGTATAGTATTGGATAATATAAATCCAAATTTTAATGATAAAGTATTGTAAACATAAAAGAAAAAATTCAGACTTCTGGTAGGAAGGGAAAGCCAAAAAACTTTGGCTTTTCTAGATCATAGGGGTTTCAGACTTCTAATTCCCATGATGACGAAGATATAACTATGTAAATAGTTATATTTATCCCTTCACTATTGTTGTTTCCTGAAAATAATGGTCCTGTGAACAGTGAACCATCTCTGTCCCTAAAGGATTTTGAGTTTTACATTTTCTTATTTTGGATAGTGTTGCTGAAGGACCATTTGTTACTGGAGAAAACATTGACACTTCTAGTGATCTAATGCTGGCTCAGATGCTTCAGATGGAGTTTGACAGAGAATATGATGCTCAACTTCGGCGTGAAGAAAAGAAATTCAATGGAGATAGCAAAGGTACTATTCTATTATATAAACTTCATTGGCTGGTAGAAAATGCATACAGTATTTTATTTAAAACATTTTCAAATGTTTTATGTCTTTAAGTTTCCATTTCCTTTGAAAATTATCGAATGGTACATCCTTATGAGGACAGTGATAGCTCTGAAGATGAAGTTGACTGGCAGGACACTCGCCATGATCCCTACAGAGCAGGTATCAGGTCTACATTCAGTTTGTATATACTGAGGGTGATAGACATTTGTGAAAAGGGAGGAAAAAAAGACCTCCTTTCTGCTTCTTTCATTTTTTTCTTCTCCCTCCCTTCTTCCCCCTCTACCCCTTCTGCAATTGTTTTTTCAATTAATGTTTTGTCATTGAATTCATGAACCATAAATAAGTAACTGAATATTTACCATTTAGTTTATCTGTGTGCTTTTTTTTTTTTTTTTTTAAGCTTTAAAATATTGAATATAACAGGTTATTGTTCATTATTTGTTTCCTTTGCCTTGGTCACTTATAGCTAAACCTGTTCCTACTCCCAAAAAGGGTTTTATTGGAAAAGGAAAAGATATTACCACCAAACATGATGAAGTCGTGTGTGGAAGAAAGAACACAGCACGAATGGAAAATGTAAGTTGTATAATATGTATCTGCCATCTAGAACAGGGGTCATAAACCTATGGCCTCCAGGCCAATTGTATTTAAAAACATAAAAGCCATTCTTAGCTCTCAAGCCATCATAAAAAAACTAGTGTCATGTTTTTAGAAGTATATTTGAATAAGAATAAGAAGAAAAGTTTAATCTTTACTTTAAAAACACTTCATTGACAAAAGAAACTTTTGCAAAATTTTGAATGGGAAATAAAAATTTCAGGTAACTTGATCGAAATTATACATTTATTGCTTAAAATAAGGGATCAAAAGTATCTTGATAGATGATTCTATACCTTAAGCTTTTTAATTTGAAAACCAGTTTTATCTTGGGGTGAAAATGCCATGCTTGATCACTTTGGTCTTCTGAAAAGAGTTATTATAGTTGGTAATATGTTGATATTGGTTAATTTATGTGTAGCATCTATGGGTTCTAATGTTTTGTAAACCCTAGTATCAAGCAAATATTGGAAAACCTAGAATTTTTAAAAGTAAGAAATGTTTGCATTATATAGGTCTTCTATCTTTTTAAAACCCTTAGTTAGAGTTGAACCTTAGTAGTCTTTATGTATTGTAGCATAACAGTAATAATATCTCAAATTTCTATTGGTAGTTTGCACCTGGATTTCAGGTAGGAGATGGAATTGGGATGGATTTAAAACTACCAAATCAGGTCTTTAATGCTTTAAAACAACATGCCTACTCTGAAGAACGTCGGAGTGCCCGTGTCCATGAGAAAAAGGAACATTCTACAGCAGTAAGTGTTCTTAAATTTTTGTATCTTGGGTGATATGATGTAGCCTAAATACTTCACTTTGCTATTAATTTTTTTTTTTTTTTTGGGTAGTATTTCTTAACAGGTAGGTAGCATATTTAAGGGGCTAAAGCTGATCTCTTGAGTCAGGAAGATTGGGTTTGCTTATGAACCCAGTCACATCACTTCTCAATGCCTCAGGCAACTCTTAAGACTATGGGTTGAAGAGCTGATGCAGATTTGAATTGATTAAGGGAGTTTGCTTGCTAGTGCTTCCTATAGGAATGAAATCCAAGAACTAGACCAATTTTTTTTTTTTTTTTTTTAAACAAGATTGGGCCTTTTAAATCAAAACTGCAAATAATTTTTTAAAATCATATAACTTTTTAGATTTTTAGTTCCTAATTTACTATAATTTTTACATGTTAAACAAAATATATAGTCTATATATACTGGTGAATATTTTAAGATTTTAAAATGGGTTTTATTTGAGCAATACTTTTTATATTTACAATCAAACATTGTAGCACATATTAGTTATATTAGAGATACATTAAGTACCAAATTTGTTGCCAGAATGTGGGAAAGAACAGTCTAACCACATTTGAAAGAGTATGAAAATAGTTCCACTTTTTTGACATGTGTATGTGTTTGTGTGTTTAGTTGAGTCATCTTTTGCATGTATAATTTCTTATTTTTACAGGAAAAAGCAGTAGATCCTAAAACACGTTTACTTATGTACAAGATGGTCAATTCTGGAATGCTGGAGACAATCACTGGCTGTATTAGTACAGGAAAGGAATCAGTTGTCTTTCATGCATATGGAGGGAGGTAAGCAAGCAAAATATTCTAATTCAAAGAAATAGTATGGGTCAAAGACACCTTTTTCTCTATGGTATTAGTTATTTACATAGCTTTACTCTTTTTTAATACTTCTATTTACTCAATGTGGCGGGGCCTTTGAAGACCCTTGGATCACCTTCATGCTATGATAAGGCATTGAAGAAGCATTTAAAATTAGAGGAATCCTTTTTTAAATGAAATGTTTATAAGAAACCATCTTTTTTAACTGAAAGAAAGAAAAATGTTTGAAGTCTCTGTTTCATATAAAAATCTTTTGCTAGAAAAATTTTTTTATTTCACTGTGCTTTACATTCATAAAAACATGAACCAAAAATAAAGCTACAGAGAAATGTGCAAATCTGACAAATCCTGGTCAAAATACTTTTGCTTCATTCCAGGAAAATGATGTTGGGCAAGAGGCAGAAAAAAGTACTAATATTGACCCATTTGATATTTGTGGATCAGTTTTCATTATAATGTGATAACCTTCATTTTAAGATGCATTGATTTAGAACAGCCTTTTGCCTCACAGTGTGAGAAAGATTAGGTGGCTTTAGAAGAGTAAAATTGACTAGATTATATAGCACCCAGAAGAAGCAATTAAAACTTAGGTGATAGTGATAGACTCAGGAGAGTTCATTAATCTTCACATTATGAAGGGATAAAGAAAATTATTAAGTCCTTGGCAATATGGCATGCACTGTGCTAAGTGCTAGGTATACAAAAATGAAGTAGCCTCTCACCTCAGTAAGTTTACATTCTAATGGGGAAGAAAACCCAGAGGAGAATGGTAACTAGGGAAAGAAGTCAAGTTTTGGAAATAAAGATTTTTGGGGAAAAAGGGCTGTCCATAAAGTCCCTTTCTTGAGGAATTGGTAGCATTGATCTGATTACTGTTGTCACAGCAAGAGGTAAAGAGAATACATCAGGATTCTATTATCTAGCAGCTCTTTTCCTTTTTCCCTGATAACTGAACAGAAACAGGGAACAGAAATAGTTTTCATCTTTAAAAGAAGAACATAATTAAAAATCAAGGTGTATGCTGGTTTCTATTCCCAGGTTGGCCAATCAACATTTTTTAAAGCTTTTTTTTGAGGATCGAAAAAAGATCAAATATGAGCTTAGCACTTGAAGTTTAATTATGAAAATACTACTACTGAGGCAATTTAGAAAATTATATATAATAAAGTGTTTAATTGGGTGATAAGTTCAGGTATCTACAATCTAGTGGCACTGAGGAGCTAATGGGCTTACATAAATGTTTTGTAGAGCCTTTTTTGTTTTTAACAGTTGGCTGTAACTACCATAACGATTGTTAAGAGAGACTAGTGTAGTATAATAAAAGGAAGGATAAAAATTAGTGGTGTCAAACTCAAATACAGATCTGTAGAGGTGTTGCATATTGATTTAGAAAACCACAAATTAACAATCTGTATATTTTATTTTATTAAACATTTTCCAAATACATTTTAATCTGTTTGGAGGAAAAGGGTTTGAAGCCCAGTATAAACTAAAAACCTTTGAATCCAATGATACAGAGTTTTAATTATTGTGGGACTTGAGGAAGAAGAGTTGATGGAAGAAGAGAGGGAATTTGACCTCAAAACTAAAAAATGAACAGGAGAAAAACAGAAGTGTTGGGCCTTCCAGGTAAGGGAACAGCAGTAGTGAAGCATGAGGGTGATAATTAGTATTTCTCCCTTCTAGATGCCCATAGGGTAAGTTTATCCATGTTACACACGCACACATACATGCAGCAGTTATCATTGTATCTACTTATGGCATTACTTCAATCTAAACTTTCCCAATGCCTTGTTTCTCTGGTTGATGTTCTCATAAAATATAGTACTCAGAGTGCTTCTGGCAAGAGAGTGGTGGGTTTCTTCCTTTGTGAGGGAAGGTGAATTGAAAAAAGTTTTTTGGCAGCTGTGTCATTATGAGCTCATACTGATGTGGTAATTCATTAAGTTCTTTTTAATGGGAACAATTTTCATGACTCTTCAAACCAGATTATTAGCTATCATTATCAATTTTAAGTGCAAGTTTTATTTTAGGCCATTGTTACATGCCACATTTTGTCTTTATGTAAGTAGTTGATAAGCTTGGGGATTTCTAGGACATCATTGGGAAATCCTTTCTGGTTGACATTGCTCATCATTCTTTTGGTTATAACTTCAGCCATTAATGGATTTTAAAAAACCTATATTAATAGGGTTTTCTGTGTGTCAAGCCAGTATTTTATTTCAAGACTAAGGTCTTGAACTAAAAATTCTGCAAGTAAATCTTGGATCTTCAACTTCAAGGAGATTATATCCTAATGGGGATAGGTAATAGAGGAGAGAGAACTAAGGGGTATTTTTCATCAGAGGACTCCCAGAAAATGAGAGTTTTATTCACCTGGCACGTGAATTTTCCTTTAATCATATGATTGGACTGTTAGCCAAGCCACATTTTCTTTACTTGCAAAGATAACATGAGAAATTTTGCCAAAGGCCATTCTGAAATCCAAGATATATATGTTTGCAACATCTTCCACTCTAATGATAATATGAGAGTCTTTGCTGACAGTTCTTTGTGTTCTACTTTGCTCCTTCTTAGAGCAACTTACAAGTTAGAATAGATCTCAAGTAATTGTAATATGCTTCATGATGACTTCTTAGCCTGTTATTGTGACATGTTTACTTAACTGTAAAAGTTCCACTAATTTAATGATAATATGAAGAAAGATTTTGAGAAGTCCAGGTTATTAGCTTTAGGTACCCTAAATAATGAGTTGCTCATATAATCAGAAACCTGGAAAATACTTCAAAAAATCATTTTATCTTCCTCTTATTTATAGCTATCACACTCGGTCTACAAACAGACAAGAATCTAGCCTCTTTTAAAAACATCATTTATTTTTTTCTTCAATTTATCACCAGAACCATTAAGGGGAAAATTATATTACTGAGCCCTGCTGAAAAATGATTGTCATCCAGGTGAAAATTGTCTATTAAAAATCATGGTTTTTATGATTCAAGATTTGTGGATCTTTTTGGAGAAAAAGATTTGATAGTTTCTCAAAATATGAATGTATTTTTGAAGTTCCATTCGGCTCAAAAAACGTATATTTTTTACACGTATTGTTAGAAAGGGCCTTTCTCAGGATCTGGAAATGTGCACTGACTTGACTTTTTTCCCCCCCTTTATATATCAGCATGGAAGATGGGAAGGAAGATACTAAAGTTATACCAGCAGAATGTGCCCTAAAGGTATTTAAAACAACTCTTAATGAATTCAAGAATCGTGACAAATACATTAAGGATGATTTCAGGTTTAAAGATCGCTTCAGTAAATTGAATCCACGAAAGATCATCCGTATGTGGGCAGAAAAAGAAATGCACAATCTAACAAGGTACAAAAATCAGATGGTCAAAAGGAATCTTGAGTGTCTGTCACCACTGATTTAGGCATCCTAAATGCCAGGTTAAAGAGTACAAGATAGGAAATTTCTTGATCTCTCTTCATAACAAAAATTTTTAAATACCACAGTGAAATGTTTTCCTCTTTATTAAAAAAAAAAAATTCCTAAAACTAAAATGAAAAATATTTTCTCTGTCTAGAGAAAATGCAAAGGAACTGGGCATTTTCCCTTATATAATACTTTTATATCACTGAGCTATCTTAAAAGTATTAGCTTGCTTTTCCATAGGCTATATGATCTGTTTTCAATTATATTGGTACCAGATTAGATTATTAAAGATTTTCTTAAACTTTTATATTATATGTAATGCAGTATATTTGTAAACTTTTATAACAATATTTTGTTTTGCTACTTTTAATCTTCACTTTATTTATAATTCAGATACATGTTGCAATGAATAATTTAGAGGTAGATGAAATCTTGGAGATAATGTATCCAGAACACCCTTATTTTATAGCTAAGAAACTTAGGGATCTTTTGAAAGGCTCAATGGCCTGCACCTGGGTCATATAGTGAGTACCAGAAGTAGAATGAGGGTCTTTGCTGACAGTTCTTTCTGTTCTGCACTGCTCCTTCTCAGGGCAGCTTACAAGTTAGATCTCAAATAATATGCTTCATGATGATTTCTCATCATGTTTTTGTGACATGTTTACTTAACTGTAAAAGTTCCCAGAAAAAATTTTATAAATACATTTTTATTGAGACATAGTTGTCTCTTTTTAAAAAAATAATACTTTCCTCAATGTTTTTTATCCCCTATCCAGAATGCAAAAGGCTGGTATCTCTTGCCCAGAAGTTGTAATGCTTAAGAAACACATTTTGGTCATGTCTTTTATTGGTAAAGATCAAATCCCAGCTCCCAAACTGAAGGAAGTAAAACTCAGCAGTGAAGACATGAAAGAGGCCTACTATCAAACCCTCCATGTAAGTTGAAATTTTCTACATTTTCAAGTTTTGAGATGATACATTAATGTCAGTATTATAGTCTTGAGAAAGTTTTTTTGCAGTAGAGAGCAGTGAGTTTTTCCAAATAGTTGGATAAAGGAATACTGGGGGTGGTTTTATATTTCCTTTCTTTCAGTAGCATATGTATCCTCAGAGAAATATGAAATTTGATAATTTGGTATTCTATCTCCCAAACTTAACCAAATAAAATTTTATATTACTATATATGTATAAAAATAGTGTCTCGTTCCTTTGTTTACACTAATGGTACTACAGCTATCTCTCTCTCTCTCTTTCTCTCTCTCTCTCTCTCTCTCTCTCTCTCTATATATATATATATATATATATATATATATATGTGTGTGTGTGTGTGTGTGTGTGTATATGATTTATTTTTTTTTTTTAGAAAGGACACTTTAAATATTTTTGTAAAACCAAACATTTTCCCCCTTAGTACTTATATGCTGTTAAAAATAGCTAGCTAGGGGATAGGGATGAAAAAAAAATTTGGAATATATGTTACACTTTTTATCAATTACTCTTATAATTGAATAGTGAGGAGAAGCATTTTTTCTTTTTATATTTCTTCTGGTATGGGCTTAATTCAGGCCAGTCATCTGTTACATTAAGTTCAATACTGGAACAAAAGAGATCATTCAAGAGTGAATAGAAAGAATCTTACTTAACCCTAATAGGAGAAGGATATTCAATAGAAAACAGCCTTGAGAATATCCTGAATTGGTTCAGTTGAAATTCCCTTGCCTGAGTTGCCCTAAGGGAGCCACCAACCAAGAGTCAGAGAGAGAATTCTTGGAACTCTTTGGTTACTTTGTTTTCAGGGGATCATTAAGGATATCCATAGCTTAAACCCATTGGACCACTAAGCCAGTCAAGATATGAAGATGGTCTTAATATTGTTAAAATTTTTTTGTGGGGTGGGGGTAGAGGTTAGAATATTATGTCTAAAGGATTTAATATTATAATAGGAGGTACTGGGCCTGAAGTCAGCAAGACTTACCTTCCTAAGTTCAAATCTGTCCTCAGATACTTACTAGTTGTGTGACCCTGTTTTTGTACTCTGTTTGCCTCAATTTTCTCATCTGTATAATGAGCTATAGAAGGAAATAGCAAATACTCTGGGAGCTTTTCCAAGAACACCTTAAATGGGGGCCAAAGAGTTGGATATGACTGAAAAACAACTGAACAACAAGATGGTAGATTTTTTTTTTCCCCTTCATTTAGTTAAAGAATTTATTGGACACATTTCCCTATAGCAGAAAAAAAAATATTCAAGAAAAAAGTGCTTTAGAGGGGAATTTTCCTTTTGGGGAGTGAAGTGGCTGAAAAGAAAAATTGATAATAGGACTTTAGAGTTTATCTGGTCCCCCAATTTACAGATGAGGAAAATGAGGCTTAGAAGATTGAGCAGTTGGATATCACGTAATCTCAAGCCAAGATACAAATTCAGGGATCTAATTCAAATAGTTGTGAGATCCCTTTTCTGTTTTATGCCATTAGATCAAGGTATAGAAATTCATTACATTGTTCTCTTCTATTAGAATTTACAAGAGATGGTTTACTAATGGAAGATAGAGAAGAGTATAAATATATTCAGAAATGAATGGTTCATAAGAAGAAAAAACATTAGTTTAAAAACAAAAAAAAAAAAACAGTAGTAAAGGCATCAACATGCTTCTGCCTAGCAGGGTGTTTAAGTCCCAGAATAGAATTACTGTGTTGGACTTCTTGAACTTTTTGCTCAGAGCCTGAATTCTCTCAGTTATCCAGATTTTACAAATCTGAATCATACCTCTTCCTATTGAGCTCCATAGAGTTATATTATGTAAAATACAATGTAAGAGGGAAAAAATGAAACTCTCTTCTTTGCATTTGAAGTTGATAACCGTTATTATGGTTAGGTTTTTGTTGTTTTTCCCCAATAGCAACCTTGTATCTGTGCTTATTTCTGCACCCTCTTGTGGGTCAGTAACCTGCATTTGTGAGATTAGAGATTAGAAATAAAATAAGTTTATGATAATGAAATAGTGAAATTACCTGGCCCAAGAGGATAGCTGATTCATTCCCTAGACTGATGAGAAAAATCATAGTCATCATTTCCTTTCTTTTCTCTATCTTTTTTGTAGTTTGCTAACTCCTCAAAAAAAAAAAAAAAAAAAAAGGCAACTTTTTTACTCCAACTTGAATTGTCAGTCCCTATACTTAATAACTGTGCTGGTGCTAAGTGCTTGTCTTTTCCTCACAGATGATGCAGCAGTTGTATAAGGAATGCAATCTCGTCCATGCTGATTTGAGTGAATACAACATGCTATGGCATGCTGGAAAGGTGAGAAGTTCATAGTCCATTAATGTCATTTACATAGTTATCATAGAAACTTCCTATATAGATGAGTAAATCAGTTTGTGTCTTGCCTTTGAACTAGGTCTGGTTGATTGATGTTAGTCAGTCTGTGGAGCCAACCCATCCTCATGGTCTGGACTTCTTGTTTCGAGATTGCAGGAATGTATCACAAGTAAGTGATGGGATAGGGTTAAAGGAGAATGCAATTCATGACTAAAATTGTAAAGCATTTTAAAAGAAATAATATATTCCTCACAGTCCCTAGAAGTGAAGTTACTTACTGTAAGGGTTTTTGTCCAGTTCTGATACAAACTCAGTTGGAGAATAAGTCAATTCCGGCAGTCATGTTATTTAAGGGAGGAGTTTTGATTCAAGCAAGGAGTGGGAAAAGTAAAGCTTTCTTATGTATTAATCTTGTTTTTATAATTTATAGAAGGAGATAATATGTGTCAAGCTAATTATTTTAGAAATGGAGAAATAAAAAAATATTTAAAGAAAATTAAATTTTGGGGAATATTATGGCTTGGAATAATAACACTGCTATTACAGTCATAGTGTGGAGATATCCCAACTTGTTCAACTTGAAAAATTTATTTTAATATAGCTCAGTGATTGATCTTGTACTTTATGTACTAGTTTTTTCAGAAAGGGGGAGTAAGTGAAGCCCTTGGTGAACGAGACCTCTTCAATGCTGTGTCAGGCTTAAACATAACAGCAGATAATGAAGCTGATTTCCAGGCTGAGGTGAGTAAGACAATTTTAAATTTAAAATTTTAAAATAATTTAATAAATTTATATATATTTATAATACAATAATAAATTTATTTATTATTTAAATAAAATAATAATAATTTAAATAATTTAAAATCTTTACTTCAACCTTTAATTTCAACTTTGTCTCCCTCTGAGAGATCTTTAACAAGTAAAAAATGTGAAATTTAATTTCTTCCTGAGTGTATCTGAGTAGATGGTTTTTGGAATCTACATTTTTGTGTCTAAATATCCTTTTCCACATGCTCTTTTGAGGAACTAAAATGATCAAAACATAGGTAGCAGTGATAATTGATGCTGGTAAATATCCTTTCTTTGAAACCCTTTTCCCTTAAAGCTTCTAGGATAACATATTTTACATCCATAGACCCCTACTTCCTTTTGTATTTTTTTTATAAGTTATATATCTTCCTTAGTTTTCAGCTCCACTATTCTTTGTTCAATAAGTGTTTGTATGCCTACTATGGTGCTGAGCACTCTGAGCCATAAGGTTGAATCAAAATATAACTCATGGTCCTTTATCTTTGCCACATCTATTACTTTTATGCTATTGATTCAAATGGACATATCCAATCCTGCCCTGTACCCTAATTTTCAGTATTTCTAGCTTGGTTCACTGACATTTTAAATTGTATATGTCTAAGACTTAAGTTTCCTTAGAAACCAACTACCTCTCTAGATTTTCCCAGTAGAAATAATTATTTTAATTCTGTTCTAATCCAATAAACATTTAGTGCATACTATATGCCAAGCATGATGCTAAGTGCAAGGGATATAGTTAGTAAAAAGAAAGACAGTCCCTGCTTCAAAGAACTTCCTCTATTGAAGACAACAGACAAAGGAGGCAGGAAATCAGGGACTGGGGAAGGAAGATTAGAGATATCCAGCATTGGGGCATTTCATTCCATGGAACTGAAACCTCAAAGCAGCAGATGCAGTGGAATAAGCCAAAGCAAAACGAAAACACAATCCAGTTACTGCCTTCTATAAAGAAAGACATAGGAAGGAATTTATTATTCCATTAGTTTGTTTAACCAGTAACACAGATTCCAAACCTTCAAAAGAATCTTTGGCTCCACCTTCTCCCTTACCACTCATTTTTCCTTTACCATCCATTAATACTTTTAACAAACAGGAAGTTCTTATACAATTCTTCCTGTATAATAGTGGCTTTCAAGTCTGTCTCTTTCTAGTACTGATGGCATCACCCTAGTTTAGGCTTTCCTCAGTTATTCATAGGTTTCATAGGAGTTAGAACTAGAAGAAGCCTTAGACATCATTTATAGACAGCTGCTTCATTTTATTTTGGGGAGGGACTGGGTAGTCAATATTTTTGTTGCTATTTATTTGAAAACAAGATGATAATAAATTACATGTGTAAGTATACTTTTTAGTTTCAAACTTTATCAGCATATCAAATGATTGCATACTTTTAAATATTAAAACAACAAGCGTTTAATCACCTACTACGTCAAGCAGTGTGCTGAGTTCTGGGAATACAGAGAACAAAAACAATCCCTATCTTTAAGGAGTTCCCAATCAAATAGGGAAGAAATCATGCAAACAACCATAATCAAATGAGATATACATTAGTGCAACATTAGCTTTATAGGGGATCAGAAAAAAATATTTTTTCCTTAATTGTATTTTATTTTTCTAGTTACATATAAAGATAGTTTTCAGCATTCATTTTTGTAAAACTCTGTTCTAAATTTTTTTCCTTCTCTCCCCAAGACAGTAAGCAGTCTGATATAGGTTATTATACATATACGGTCATTTTACATGCATTTCCAAGAGTCATGTTGTGGAAGAAAAATTAGAACAAAAGGGAAGAATTAAGTGAGAATAAACAAATAAAAAAAGATGAAAATAGTATGTTTCAATCCTCATTCAGTCTCCATTTTTCTTTCTCTGCATGTGAATGGCATTTTCCATCCCAATTCTATTGGAATTGATCCACAGTTTATTCAGCCATTCTCCAATTGATGGGCATCTACTTAGTTTCCAGTTTCTGGCCACTACAAAGAGGGCTGCCACAAACATTCTTGCACATACAGGTCCCTTTCCCTTCTTTAAGATTTCTTTGGGATATAAGCCCAGTAGTAGCACTGCTGGATCAAAGGGTATGCACAGTTTGATAACTTCTGGGGCATAGTTCCAAATTACTCTCCAGAATGGCTGTTTGTATTCACAATTCCACCACCAATGTATCAGTGTCCCAGTTTTCCCACATTCCCTCCAACATTCTGCATTATCTTTCCCTGTCATTCTAGGCAATCTGACAGGTGTGTAGTGGTATCTCAGAGTTGTCTTAATTTACATTTCTCTGATTAATAATGACTTGGAGCATCTTTTCATATGGCTAGACTGAAAATAAAATTTAACAAAAAGAAAATCAGTTTCTTGTTTTAGTAACACCTGTTTAAAAGAGGCAGCATAGTTTGGGGGAAAGAATCCTGAACAGTTCAAGGACCTAGTTTCAAATCCTACTCTGATGCTTAATTGCTTTGATGACTTTGGGCAAGACACTTAATCTCTGCCTAATCTCATCTTCCACATAACCTCTCAGATCCCTCCCATCAAAAGAATTAAGATCTTTAGAAGGTTGTTTTCTTTGATCGACTATTAGGGAGTATATATATTGACTTGTTTGTGCTCACAAGCCCACCTAGTTTCTACACTGAATAAATAATGCTTTACCCCTTCAATTTACAATGTCCACATCTATTACATACTCTCTAATAATATATATATATATACATAGATATTTTAAAAATAGCTTATTTTCAAAACATATACAAAGATAGTTTTCAACATTCACCCCTGCAAAACCTCGTTACAAATTTTTTTCTTACCTCATCCCTTCCCCTAGATAGCAAGTAATCTAAGAAATGTTAAAACACGATGCAGTTCTTCTATTCTAGTGTTATAATAAACCAAATCATTTCATTCATAAACTGGTTTTAATTAGTCTATAAGCCTATAATTAAGCACATCTCTTTGTCATAGGGTTGGAGGGGTTTAGTGAGGTATGATGGTCTGGACCTCTGATTTCTCCTGATTAAGATCAGTAACTTGTGTAGCTGTGCAGTTTTAGAGAGATGGTTAGGGCTCAAAGGGCTTTTGCCTGAGGTCACAAGCCTACATAAGAGCTGGCTTGTGTGGAGTGCTTGTAGTTTTGAATTGTAACATCAAATGTAGTATTTTAGCAATTCTGTTTTACATTTGAAATTTAATTTTATAGATAGAAGCTTTGGAGAAAATGAATGAAGATCATGTACAGAAGAATGGAAGGAAGGCTGCTTCGTTTTTAAAAGATGACGGAGGTCCACCGATAATATGTGATGAATAACATCAACACTAACTGCCTCTAACTATGTTGGTGCAGTGGTGATTGTCACCTGCCAGTGGCAAGTGGAATTGTGGGTAACTTAAAATACCAAAAAAGGAAACACGAGGAGTGTACCATGGTGCTTCTGTGTTTTTTTTCCTTGTGACCCATGTGCCAGATGTGTGGAATTTTTAGCTTGGCACTGTAAGAATAGAATGTCACTACCTCTTATTATATGATTGGGCTAATTTAATTCTTCAGCTGCACTAGGTTATTGTAGCTGAAGTAGACGTGATTTTTGCATGATTCAGGTCAAAGTGTTTTGGTGCATATTTTTAAAAATTTAGGTAAACATTTCTATGTGTGTGAAGAAAGGACAGCTATATTTGGAAAAGAATTTTAATAGAATTTCTTTTTCTTTCCTTACTCTTCCATGTTGGATATCTTCCTTTCTAAAACATTTTATGGAAGTCAGTATTTCTCAATTTTTCTTCCCCAAATGAAGAACTTAACCATAGTTCTAAAGAGAAATATGGGTATTCCTTGGTGAAAGTGATGAATGAAAATTGTTTTGGAATGACTTGAGTGAAAGGCATTAGCCCTGTGTCCTTTATTGGTGCATTTGAAAATCTGAATTCAGGCCTACAGCTATTCAAGGCAAAGCTTCATAGGTTCCTGAATAGTTCTGATTTAGATTATATCCAAGAGGTTTAATTTGAATGTTTTACAAATTTCTTAATTTCTGGTTTTTCTACTTTTAGGCTTAATTTGTTAAGTAAGGATGATGTACCTGCAGTTTACACTTAGAATTAAAATTTAAATTACTTGGGATGACAGAATTTGAGATTTAACCATGTTTTACATATTTGGATGAAATTTTTATTTTAAAAATATAGTACATTTTACACTTTGCTAAATTGTTACTGTGTGAAGTTATAAGGCAGCCACTTATTTTAAGTGGCTCTAAGCAAGTTAGGTAGAAGACTGGAAGCAATCATATAATGAAACTCAGGGGTACCACAGATATACATAAATTAAGACAATTGACTTCAGTTTTAATGGAACATTCAGCACTAACTGACTAATTTCAGATTTATACCTGAGCTAACCGAAGTTCATCAGCTGCATCTTTGCTATTTTCTCAGAAGTTAGGTAAAATTGGAACACTTTATAAAAACTCATATTGGTTCTGTGTTAAGATAAATTACATTTTTCTAGAAATAAAAAGTAAAAATTTAAATATTGAGACTTGAAAACTCCTTTACTACATTTGAAAAATTAATGATTCCTTTTTTCTTAGTTAAAAGAAATCTTTTTCATTGCTTTTTGCTGAATTCTAGAGAGATGGAATCTTTGATAATTCATTACTTTTGAAATATGTTCTTACTACTCTGACAAGGGTTTTAAGATGACTGGTTATTTAATGCATTGTTATATTAAGAGAGCAATCTAATTTTGAAAACCTAACATTTTAAAAATTTTGGTTTTATAACATACCCTGTTTTACAAAGAGCAGCAAACCATTGCTGTGTGACATTCTTGCAGTGTGTGTGTGGAAAGTGCTCTTTTTTAAAAATTAAAAAAAGAAATTCACTCAATGATGGTTCTTTTGTGTGGGTCCTTCTTACAACCTTTAACTCAATTCTCCAGTGCCCAGTTGTTCTCTCTGCAAAAATTGGAGGGAGAGAGGGATTATTGACAATCTCATCTCTTCAGATTTATATTCCACTACTAAAGATGTAATTTAGCTCATATTAAATTGCTAGCAGATTTTCCCCTTCTCTACAGAGAAAAGAAGTATTTTTGCAAAGAAGACAGGTAATAATTCCTAATGGACTCACCCAAACCAAGATGATGTATGATAACCTGAAACTCAAGTGAACATGCTATAAAAATATAAACTAGGCCTTTTTACCTCATTTTAATAGGGAACATTATAGAAAAATCTTCATTATACAGCAAGGAACTAGTAGTAGGTAGAAACTTTGGGGAAAAACCAAGCTGGTGTCTAACAAACCAGTCTTCATTTTGGGAAGAATAGCTTTCAAAGGTCTCAGAGAATGGAGAGAGATAATCCTACTCCCTAAAAATAGATAGGGGAAACCAGTCCCCAGAAGGATGGGAAGCCCTCAGAAAGTAAAATCTCAAAATATAAAAAGAAGTTGTTCTTAGGAGGCAAATGGAACTGTCTGGAAAGATCAGTATTGATTCATAGGGGGCTTTCTGACTAATCCATTAAAAAGATAAAAAGACCAGGTAACAAATGCCAAGGAATATCAAAATTCTATAATAGATGCAAGAAGAATACCAAAGTATGGAAGGCTGATGATGAATGAACCCCCAAAACACCAAAAAACACTGGGTCACAGAAGAGCGTGGTTTGTATCTGAGAGGTTCAGTGACTTGCCCAAGTTCACAAAATGTAAAGGGCAATAAAGTACAAATACTTTGCATGTGAAAATACTCATTTTGTTATTTAATTTTAAAATAAAAATAAATTAGTTTTTTTTCCTATGTTTTCTTAAAAAAAAAAAAACCCTTTTTATTTTCAAAATACATGATGTTTTCAACATACACCCTTGCAAAATCTTGTGTTCCAAATTTTTTTCCCTCCCTCCTCCCCTGGACAGTAATCCAATTAGGTTAAATATGTACATTTTCATATTTATCATGCTGCACAAGAAAAGAACAAAATGGAAAAAAAAAATGAAAAAGCAAACAAAAATTGTGAGAAAACTTGTGATCCACATATAGTCTTGACAGTCCTCTTTCTGGATATAGATGGCTCTTTCCATCACAAGTCTATTGGAATTGGCCTGAAACAATTGGCTGTTGAAATTGATCATTGTATAATCTTGCTGTTCCTGAATATGATGTTCTCCTGGTTCTACTCATTTCACTTAGCATCAGTTCACGTAAGTCTCTCCAGGCCTCTCTGAAATCATCCTGCTGATCATTTCTATTAGAACAATAATATTCCATAACATTCATTTACCATAACTTATTCAGCCATTCCCCAACTAATGGGCATCCACTCAATTCCCAGTTTATTGGTACTACAAAAAAGGCTACCACAAATATTTTTGTATATGTGGGTTCTTTCCCCTTTTGTTATAATCTCTTTGGAATATAGACTCGTAGCGATACTGCTAAATCAAAGGGTATGTACAGTATGATAGCCCTTTGGGTATAGTTCCATATTGCTCTTCAGAGTGATTGGATCAGTTTGCAATTCCAACGATGTATTAGTGAGCCAGTTTTCCCACATCCCCTCCCAACATTCATCATCTTTTCCTGGCATCTTAGCTAGTCTGAGAGGTGTAGTGGTAGCCTTGATTTATCTTAACTTGCATTTCTCTGATCAATAGTGATTTTAAAACATTTATTTATGACTAGAAAGAATGGTTTTAATTTCTTCATCTGAAATTTGTTCATATCTTTTGACCATTTATCATTTGGAGAATGGCTTGTATTCTAATAAATTTGAATTGGTTCTCTATTTTAGAATTTAGGCCTTTGTCAGAAACCTTGTTTGTAAAAATTTTTTCCTAGCTTGTTGCTTCTCTTCTAATCTTGTCTGCATTGGTTTTGTTTGTACAAAAGCTTTTTAATTTAATATAGTCAAAATTATCCATTTTGCATTTCATAATGTATTCTAATTCTTTGGTCACAAATTCCTTCTCCACGGATCTGGCATATTTTGTTCTAATTTGCTTATACTATTATTATGTCTAAATCACAAACCCATTTTGACCTTATCTTGGTAAAGGTGTTAGATGTGGGTCAATGTTTAGTTCTGCCATATTATAATTTTCAATTTTCCCAGCAATTTCTGTCAAATAAGTTCTTATTTGGATTTCTTTTCTTGTCTGTAATTTCTTTTAAAAACATGATTGGCATGGAAATATGTTTTGCATGACTGCATATGATAACTGTCCTATAAAGGGAGAAAATTTGGAACTAAACAATTTTATTTTTTCTAGCTCTATAAAATAACTTCTTGGTATTCTGATTCACATAGCATTGAGTAAGTAATTCCACATTAGTCATGTGGTAAAAGAAAAAAATGACAAAGATATCAAAAAGAAATATTCTTAATTCTGTATTCAGAGTTCACTGGTTCTCTTTCTGGAGGTGCAGATATCACTTTAGCAGCTGAAAAAAATTACCTGGAGTTTTGACAAGGTAAGTGTTGTAAACATATATATACATGAGAAAATCTCATCCTGTCATTGGTGATGAGGTAAAGAGATAACAGATTTTATAATGGTATGATTAGATGAATTCAGAACTGGCTGAATGACCTGACTCAAAGCATAGTAACTCACTTAGAGGGAATTATCATTATGTTCCATTTCACCTACTAATGTTTACTGCATCAATAAGATTGATGAGGGGACTGGAAACAAAGATTTTTATATGAAAAATACTTTTTCCCCCTTTTTTCCTTGATTCAGAAGATAAAAATTAGGGGAAATGAAGTTACAATTTTTTTTTCTAAACAATTGCTCAGATTTTTAGTCATATCCAACTCTTTGTGACCCCACTTTGGGGTTTTCTTGACAAGGATTCTATATTTACTATTTCCTTTCTCATCTCATGTTGCAGATGAGGAAACTGAGGCAAACAGGGTTAAATGATTTGCCCAGTCACACAGAAAGTATGTTTTCCTGACTCCAGACCTGGAACTATATCCATTGCACTACATAGCAGTGGTTCCCTTTTGGCCTTTAAAATCAAATATAAACTTTTTTATTTGGCTTTTAAAAGCCCATCTCCAGCCTTGACGGACATTACTCTTCTTACAGGTCCTGTTCGATAACACACATACACATCATCTCTGGATTTTTGCACTGGCTCCCCAAGCCTAGAATACTTCTACAACTCTTCTTCTAGTTACCATGTTCTCATCATTTGTACATATGTCCCCAGCACCGAGCACAGCTCTAGGAATACAGTCATGACTTAAATGAATATGCTGATTGAATAATTGGACCTCAGAAGTTAGAGAAAATTGTCAGAAAAGGTTGACCAGAAGTATAGGTGAAGATGACTAGGATAATAGTGCCTTCAATAGAAATGAGAAAGTCAGTAGAGGGAATAGGAATGACAACATTCTGTTTGGGGCATTGAGTTTGAGATGGGCATGTGGCATTCAGCTGGCAATGTCTCATTGGTAGAAGGAGATGGAATGCTTTGTTCATGAAAGAAATTAGGGGTTCATATTTCAATTTTCAAGTCATCTGCATAGAGGTTAAATTGAACTCATAAAATCAGATAGTCACCAAAGTTGAAAACAGATGAGTAAATATGGTTCAGAATCTCGGAATAATCCTTAGGCAGTGGGTACAGGGATGGTGATCAGCAAAAGAAACAGAAGAATTAGTCAAAGGAGTAGGTGATGAGTGTGCAGAGAGAGCCAAGGGAGAAGAAAGTAAACAGCATGAGGTAATATTTGGAAAGCACTTTGCAAACCATATATGCTGTTATTCACATAACTCAGAAGTGGATGTGGTTAGCATTATTATGTAACTCTAGTAGGGTGGGTGTGTTGGAGTCGGATGGTGAAGAAAACTAATAGCTGTGGAGTGCTAGGGAGTTTGGCAGGAAGGGAATGGAATAAATTAAATAGGAGACAGTGAAGAAAAAAAATGAGTCAGGAACAGCCTTCTGAACTTAAGAAAACGAGGTGGGATGAATGGTTAAAGATACAAGGTAGAGGGAGACAAATGTACCTGAACTTCAGGAATTGTCCTAGACTAGTGGCAAGAATCCTGAGCTAGAAATCAAGGAGGATTAGGTCTGAGTGCTGCCTTTGCACTAATCGTCTGAAAGCTTGAGCAGGACTCATGTCTCTGAGCTTGAGTTTCTTCATCTGTTAAAAAGAAACAACTTACATAAACTGATGCTAAGTAAAGCAAGCAGAACCAAGAAAACATTGTACACAATAACAATGAAATTATGTGAGGATTAACTGTGATGGATGTGGCCCTTTTCAACAATGAGGTGATTCAGGGCAATTCCAATAGTAATGGGGAGAGCCACCTGTATACAGAGAGAGAACTATAGAGACTGAAGGTGGATCACTGCCTAGTATTTTCACCTTTTTGTTGTTTGTTTGCTTATTTTTTGTGTTTTTTCCCTCTTAATATGATTTATTTTGTATAGCATGACAAATATGGAAATACGTTTAGAAGAATTGCAATGTCTAACCTATATCTGATTGCTTACTGTTGTGAGGAGTGAAGGGCAGGAGAAGGAGAAACATTTGGAACATTTCTGCAATCCATGATAAGTAAATGTCCTATGAAGTGAGGTTTCATGTTGCCCTTGGACACAATAGAAAACCAATTCCTTTATTTGCCTTTCCAAATAACACCAGGGAACCATCTTTCCATTAAGCATTTTTCAGGATGAACTGAACATGCAGTTTGTTGACTAAGGGACTCAAACAGTTGGATCTTCACTTAAGAAAAATAACATTGGCAACAGATTGGGGTAGTGGGAGACAAAAAAAAAAAAAAAAAAAAAAAAAAAAAAGCAGAGAAGCCAATTAAGAGACTGTTGTAACATCCTAGACAAGAGCTGATGAGGTGTCTCAACTAAGTAAAGAGGAATAGTCAGGGAGTGTGGCAGTAGAAAAAGCAAGCCTTTGCAACAGATTGAGTATGTGGGGCAAAGGAGGGCAAGGAATCAAGATTAACATCTATTCAAGATTAGAAGAATGGTCCCTTTGACAGAAATAGGGAAGTTTGAAATAGGGGAATGGATTTGATTTTGGACGTGTTGTTATGAAATATTTATTGGAATGTTCAATAGACAACTTTTGATTCAGGACTGGAATCTGGGGGAGAATAGGTGCTAAAATTATAAGCCTATTAACTTTTTTATTAATTAAGTATTCATCATATGCCAGGCACTATGCTGAGTGTTTTACAAATATTATCTAATTTGATCTTCACAACAACTCAGCCTCAGTTTATTCAGCTGTAAAATGGGGATATTAGCAAATACCTCCCAGGATTATTGTGAGGATCAAATGAGATAACATACTTTGTAAATTTCACAGCTATATGTAAATGCTAGCTACTATTAAGTGCAGGCCTGACCATATCACCTCCATTTTATTTAATAAATCTCAATCCAGGATTAAAAAAAAAAAAAAAAAACTTCTATTATGGCTTTTAAAGCCCTTTATAATGGGTCTCTTCCAACCTTTCCAGTCTTCTTATACCTTGCTTTCTTCTCCCCTCCTTCCTCCTCATACTTTGTGACCCAGTAATACCAAGCCCCTGGTTGTTCCCTGCACAAGAAAACTACTCTTTTACTCTCTCTCTTTGCCTGTTGGGCCAGTGACAATCTTGTCACTGAATTCCGGATAACTCTGGAGGACAGAGTGAGGCTGATAACAGGCAGTTCTGTCTGCTTCACTGAAACCCAATTCACTTGCACGTTTCCTCCCATCTTTCGATATCATTGGTCCTCTTAGAGCATAAAACAATGGCTTTGCTTGGGACGCTCCTTCTGTCTCTGTCTCCTGGCATCCCTCAAATCCCACACAAAATCCCACCTTTTAAAAAGCCTTTCCCAGTCCTCCTTGATGTTAGGGCCTTCTGTTATTTTCCTATCTCATGCATGCATATATAAAATATACAGACACAAATACATGTGTATGCTTACTTCCTGTATATATATATATATATGTATATATATATATATATATATATATATATATATATACATATATATATATATATATGTACACACATACATCTAAGCATGTTAATACAGATTTCGTCTGTGCCTACTTGTTTGCAGGTGGACTCGCACCCGCCGTTAGACTGTAAGCTCGTGGAGAACCAGGGCTGTCTTTTGCTGTTCTTTGACTCTCCAATGTTTAAAGCACAATGCCTGGCAAAGCAAGGCACTTAATAAACTTGTTGTCTTTATTGTTAATCAAAGAATGGGTTGTTGCTTGTTCATTGTTGCTGTGCTATTGTTATTAATCATTGCATCGTGGCTGACATCATTAGTTGCACTATTGCTATTATTAATTGTAATGGTGTTAATCGTTATTGCCCTAGGTTGTACTATTGCTATTAGGTGTATTATCGATTATATTTATTATTTGTTGTAGCAGCAGTTTCGTATTAATTTTTCTTCCTGTTACTCGGAGATCCCTCCTTTCCGATGGTTGCACATCCTTCCCTCTCACCCTGGCATTCCCGCCCTCGGATGCACCAGGAGCCTGAGGTCAGGGTAGAACCTCTCGGCGGGAGGCCCCTTACACGTCATCATGCGACGTCATGGGGGGCGTTCGGTGGGCCCCGCTACCGATAGAGAGCCAGGCCCTCGCCCTTTTAAGAGCGGAGGCGGCCAGGGTCACGTGGCACAAAGGGGTGGGGCCCAGGCACCAGGAAGCGGCCTCCTGCTCCCGGAGCTGTAACCGGGGGTGCCGCTGCCACTGCCTCCCCTGCAGCCCCTCACGCTTAGCCCCGTGTGCGCCGCTGCGCTCGAGGATCGGCCCCGGCTCCCCCGCGGGGGTCAGGGCGGAGCTGCGGCCCGCCGACATGAGCGAGGAGGAGGACTATTACCTGGAGCTGTGCGAGCGGCCGGTGCACTTCGAGAAGGCGAATCCCGTCAACTGCGTCTTTTTCGATGAGGCCAACAAGCAGGTCCGGGCGAGCGAGGGGGAGGGGCGCGGGGAGGGGGCGGGGCCGGAGGCGATGTTCGCGCCCTGCGGGGCGTCCGGGCGGGGCGGGGCGGGGGAGGGGCGCGGGGTCAATTGCTGAAAACCCCGGGCGCCGGGCGTCTTCTCTTTAGACGGAATTTAATTATCTTGGGTTTTCTTTGCATGCTCTCCACCCGAACCCCTGGAGGGTATTGGGGGGACTTACGGTGGGGAAACTGAGGCTCAGAGAGGCTAGTTGATTGGCCCATGCTCACACAGCTAAGTGAATGGACCTCGGAGGCAGTCGCCCTTCCTCGTGGACCGGGACCTCGACCGGAGTCCCCATGTCCGCGTGTCTCCGAGCCCCTTCTGCTTGAAGACTTTAGGGGACGGGGAGCTCACTACCTCCCGAAGGCGGGGCCGTGCTTCTTTGGGAAAGCCTGAAAGTTGTTCCTCCCTGGAACTTCCCACCTGTTCCTCGTTCCGGATGGGCTAAGAGGAGCGAGCCTCCTCCGTTTTCCGAGGGGTGGCCCTTCAAAGACTCGGAAACAGCTCACAGGGTCCTAAACTTAAAGCGAAAGCTGCACCTTACGGATGAGGAAACTGAGGCTGAGCGAGGTTAAGTGGTCAGCCTAGGGTCGTGTCCAAGGCGGCAGTGGAACTCACTTCTAGCTGTTCAGCCCCCATCCGTCTCCCAGAACAAAAGCAGTATCTCCTTTTCAGCTAGACTCAACCTAGCTTGTCACTTATTCCCCCAGGGTACGTCGGACAGAACTAACCGCTTCCAGTTCTGTCTGCTGCCTGTCTGCTGCGTGTGAATAAGTGGGATAACTAAGGAACTTTAAAAGTGCCTCAGTGTCTTACTTGTCAAGTCAGAGTTTGGCTTCATTTTGAACTTAACATTCCGTAATCCCCCCCCCCCCCCCAAATACTCCCATCATGTACTTTGTAAGGGTGAGTATTTGAACTGAAATGTAAAAATTTACATTTTTATCTCACTAGATATCATTCAGTATTCTCGTTGCTTTTTTTTTTTTTACCTTGACTTGACTTTTACCCTGTGTGCAGCCCCCTCCTTTCTAGCTCTTATGTCAGCAAACCTGGTACTATGCCATCTCCTACTTTATCCTAGTCATTGATACAGTTGTCAAACGCGCGAGGAAGAGGCTTCTTAGGGCTCTCCACTAAAGCCAGCCCTTCAAGCCTGTCTGCTGCTACCACTGGGGGGGGGGGGGGGGGCATTCAGTCAGTCCTGAATTCACCGAAATATACTTTACATCTCTCCCACAGCTCTGTCTTCTCTACAAGAAGAGCACGAGTGACTTTATTAAGAGATCTGCTCACATTTAGGCCAACTTTAAGCTTTTCCTTGTCTGTCAGATTAGTGGCCCTGTCAACATGGTTTGACAGTCTTCCCTTCCCTGCCGGTTCTTTTGATGCCCCAGCACGCAGCTGATCTACGCCTGATGACTGAACCCATCAAAGGGGGTTTCTTGCCTCGACTTAGCATCATCGTATTGGCCACTTTTGTGCACGTCCTTTAGGGTGCTCTAGGCCTAACACTTCCTGCCCACTAGAAGCTTACATTCTTTGTGGAATAACAGCGTGTACATAGAAAGTTAAATAATTTTACAGGATTTGATTTTGTGTATTCAGACTTTAATTCTCGAGAGCTTCCCAATCCCGTGAGCTGAAATATCCCCTATAGAATTTCAGTCAGTGGGATCCAACTGATTTTTTTTTAACCCTGGGAAATCTGCTTTCCTGAAATTTACAGTACATATCAGACTATTTTGAATTTCATCTCCTCTCTTACAAACTCTTAAGATGGAATTGTTGCCTCCTCTTAAAGATTCCCATCATTCCACTCTTGCAGTGAAATGCAGGTTTCTTGACAAGACTAGAATTGTATCTACAATATATGTTGCTCTGAGATTTGCAGAGTGGTTGTGTGGGTTATGAATGTAGAGTTCAGTGGGTTTACTGACCTAAATTTGGAAGGAAGTTGAGGAGTCCGGGAAGTTGTGGAATTGGGGGGAAGATCACGGCTCTGACCTGGGCAAGAATGAAAATAAGTAAAAAGGACAGCATCAGAACCCATCCGAATAGGTGTGTAGAAGTTCTACAGAGGAAGATTGGGACTACACTGGAGTACCCATGATAGTTGGGTGCTAGGATCTTAGACAAATACTATGAAAAGAATTGGGGCTACTGTCCCCCTAAGTCATGCCCTTTCTATTCCACCTGCTCTTTTCTTGACGAGGCTGCCCTGGTTTGGGTCAAATTAATAGAATGTGCTGAAAGGGAAACTGCATTGTCGGTACTATTTCTTATCCTCTTGTTCTTCACAAAGCCTTCAAATCCCTCTACTCCCACTGAAAAAAAAATCTGACCATCACAACTGCCAGAAGGAGGTCTGAAAAAGGCAGTACGGGAAGAAACCTGCGGTTAAACATACCTAGTTTCCTATATGCCAATCCTGAAGGTCACCATACTTTTCATAGTCATTTGTTTCTTTTAGTACACAACTTCTATGCTAAGAGATTTAATTTCATCATTGTCCAAGCTGAAGGCATTGTTTTCATAGAAGTTAGAGGACTCATCAGTCATTTTTAATCATGTTTTGTTAATAATGATTTTTTACTAGTTGAATCCTACTTTGGTGTCTTTTCATGGTTCTAATGTGACCATGGTCTCAGAGGATGTACCAGCGGAGAGTAAGCTCTCTGCCAAGTCCTGTCAAAGTTGGAATATTCTGAGTACTCGCCATGTGCTGGCCAAAGACCAACCAAGTTCAGAACTGAAAGGCTTACTACCAAATTGACCCCAGAATAATAAATTTTTTCAACCACAACTTTTGAAGACCAACAATTGTGTCATCAAAGGGTTTCAGCCAGAACCATGGAGGTAGGAATCATACCCATGATGTCATGGGTATCTGAGGTACTAATGATTTTTGGTTAAAATTTGAATTAAGGAATTTAAAAATTCAAGCTTGTTCTACCATCATTTTTACAAAGAGAAAAACAGTCTAGGGAAATGTTGTGCTGTGTTCAAATTTGCAGAAGGAACCAGTGATGGATCATCCTTGATTTGTTATCATTTTGTGTGAGATGTTAACAGTATGGTTGTGATATTTTGAGTTGATGTACTTGTTTCTCAAAATACATTTAAATCTCCCATCTATCTGTAGGGTACAGTTTGAAAGATTAGAAGCATTTTAGGTTAGCTGGGTAAATATACACCTAAGACTACTACTACAAAATAAAACTTAATTAGCACTTTTATACTATAAAATATCCTTTGAAAGTTCAGACTACTAAAATTAACGTCAAATCTTTTTCAGGTTTTTGCTGTTCGATCTGGTGGAGCTACTGGAGTGGTTGTTAAAGGACCAGAGGATAGGAGTCCCATCTCGTTTAGGTAACAGTATTAACCACGTTATGGCCTCTTCAAAGTAATTACAACACTTAAATGTGGTAACTACCAACCATCCTCTGCTGTCAGTAATATAGTTCAGATTTTCTGAACCTATCTGTCTTTTCTTCTTGACTAGAACAATCTGTTGTTAGATTTGCAGCAGTCAGTTATTGAGACAAGTCATTGAGAGTAGGATGGGGAATTTGGTATTAGGGTCCTACCATTCAGATGCCTGCTTAGTAATGCTGTATATTGTGGGGACACCCATTGATGGATTTGCTGACCTCCCAAGACCTCTTTATTTCTGCTTCCTTATCTGGCTTATGTCTTTCCACAGTATTTTGTCTGTGAAGAATATTGGATGACATTTATATAACAATTTATATTTCACAAAGTGTTTTACATACATTATCTCCTCTGATCCTCACAGCAGTCCTGTGAGGTAGGTATGACAATTGTTATCCAAGTTTTACAGATTAGGAACTGTGAAGGAGTTTTTGTGTCAGTGTTTCTCATGAAACAATATTGTAAGAGGAAAGTGTTTCTTCCCTCTGACAAAAAGAGAATCCGACTGTGATTATTGTAGAGAAAAAAAATATTCTAATGCCACCCACTGTCTCCTTGTCAGTCTGTCTCCTTGGATTGAAGATGGGAGACTTGGATCTAGGAGTAGGTTGTGTAGATTAAAAACTTGAAGTCTGGAGCAGCTAGGTGATGCAGTGGGTAGAGCAGCAGCCCTGAAGTTAGGAGGACCTGAGTTCAAATCTGTGCTCAAAACACTTAACACTTCCTAGCTGGGTGACCCTGGGCAAGTCACTTAACCCCAGTTGCCTCAGCAAAAAACAACAAACTTGAAGGCAGTAATCTTGTCTCATTTATTTGACAATGTTAGGATATAGGACAACTTTGAATGTAGCTTGTATCTTTTTGAAAGGAAAAACAATCTTTTAGTCAGATATTCAAGCAACTATTCAAAAACATTTAACAAGCATCTATTGTTGTTAGGCACTGTGCTAACTGCTGAGGGTACAGATACAAATAATGAAACAATCCTTACTTAAAATTTAAGCTTATGTTTTAGTGAAATCATTAAAAAGTGTTCTTGATCACAAGCTCGACTTGGGCTTTTACAAATGAAAAAGTTGTGCCTTAAATCTTATATTGTGTGTTAATAGAAAATAGCTTTTAAATTAGAAAACTTAGTTTTCCCTTTTGTTACTCAAATTCTGCTAATCTACAAGATGTTTGGCAAGAAGTATAGTTATCAAAAAAAATACAATCTCAAATATAATTTAGTATAGTTAGTTTTTTAATTATGTTGATGACTTTTGTTTTTATACCCTATTCTTCCTGATAATAGTCCTCTTCCTCAAAAGAAGTTTCTCTTGTAACAGTAAAAATCACTTTAGCAAAACCAACTGATGTAGCAGCCATAACAGTATATGCAACTTTTCCTACCTGATAATCCCCAATTTTTCAGTAGAATAGAGTATGTTTCATTAACTGCCCTTTTGAACCAAAATTGGTCACTACATTTCATCTATGTGTATTTGCATTTTAGTATTAATTTTACTTGAATTTGAAAATGGTGTGTATTGTTTTCATGACCCTTCTCCCCCTGTATAATGACTCATTTAGCCTTCCAACATTTCCCCAAATTTCTTATAGTATGATAAAACATTACATTTATTTACTATAATTACATATAATTTACTATAATTATAGTATAATTTGTCTTAAACTGATTGATACCTACTTTGTTTCCAGTTTTTTTGCAACCACAAAAACTGTTGCCACACACATTTTAGTATATTTAGTGTATCCTTCTTTCTGTCTTTGATCTTCTTTGTGTTTATTACCAGTAACAAGATCTCTGGAAGACAAGAAGTAGACAGTTTGGTATTTTTGTATAATTTCTAATTGTTTTCCAGAACAGTTAGACTAATTAATAAATCCACCAATAGTGTGTTGATATGCCAACTTTTGACATTGACTATTTCCATTTTTTATTACCTTGTTTAACTTGAGGGGCATACAGTAAAACCTGAAAGATATTTTTATTTACATGTATTTTATAGCGATTTGAAGCATTTCTTATAATTATTGATAAATTTTTCATCAAGAAATTCGGTATCCATTTCCTTTGACCAGTTTCCTATTGGGGAATTGCTCTTAATCTAATAGGTTTGTGATAATTCCCTATATTTACATGGGATAATAAATTTTTATTGGAGATGCTTGTTGCAAAGATTTGTCCCCACTCAGTGGCTTCATTTCTATCTTAGCGCATTAATTTTGTTAACACACAAGTTCTAACTTTATGTAATCACAATTACGTTTTATTCTTTGTGATTTCTCCTATCTGTTTATGAATTCCACCTATGCGTAGTTCTAAAAAGTATTACCTTAATTTCTTTTCTAATTTTTATAATGATGTGACCTTATATTTAGGCTGCTTATCCATTTGTAGCTTACTGTGGTATTTGTTATAAATAGTTGGTTCAACTGTGAAGTTGCTTTTCAGAAGTTTTTATAGTTTATATGCAAATATACAAACTCCTAAGAGTTTATATTTTGGGGTTTATTGAATATGAAGCTAAAGGAACCTTTTGCTTCTATTATTAATATTTTATTTCATATTAATTTTATTGCTTATTCATATTACTATTTATATAATATTCATGTTATATATAATACAATATTCATGTAAAACTCATGTAAAATAGAATATTTTCACTTGGTTGCCAATTAAATGGTTTGAAAAATGGTTCTGTGAATCCATAAAAAACATAATTTTTATGATTAAGAAGATTAATTAATTAACAAATCAGTTAATTAATTAATTAAAAGAATGATTTTCCTGAATATTTCTCATGTATACTGGAACAATGATAATTTCAAGAATTCTTTGCTTCCACTGAAGTCTTCCTGTATTCTTTCCTTTCAAAGGATGGAAGACAAAGGGGAAGTGAAATGTATCAAGTTTTCCTTGGGAAATAAGATATTGGCTGTTCAGAGAACCGCAAAGACTGTGGTAAGAATCCCTCTTGAATTCTACATGAAGTAAAATGAATTAGTAACATTTTGGAAAAGGATGAATTGTAAAAATCAAATGTTGAAGGAATTTTTACCTTTTTTTGGTGAAATACATATGTTTATGTTGCATGTTTTGGGGTCCTGTGAATCTTTTGTAGATTAGAAAGGCATTTGATTAAATAGAAGTCTATGGCTTAAATAATTTGTCATTTTGTGACTTCTAGGCATTACTTTTTAGTGATCTAGACTTCCTGCATGTTGTATTGCTAGCCTAATAACCAGCACAGATGTCACACATGAAATTTTTCTTTTGGATCGATTTATATGAGTTACTCTAACCTTTTTCTGACTAGAAGCTGACTTTAACCAAGATAGGAGATTCAAGTTAAGGGTACCTAATGACACACCTTGAATTGGGTAAAAACTTTGCAGTTTGGAATAATAGAAAGAACTTTCCATTGCGTTATAAATGTTAATTCATTAACTTTGTTGCCTATGGCAGTATATCACCTCAGCTGGAATAAACTACTTTTTAAAACCAGGTTGTTCCAAGTAGCAATGGGATGATTATATGAACACTATTTTGTGGATTAGATGTTTGGGAATATAATTTTCCATGTTATCTTTTCTATATATGAGCCATTGGAATTGAATAGGTCTACATAGTAATTAATAAATGTGTATGGTAGTTTTTTTCAAAGTAAAAATATAAATTCCTGGAAACTTATCCAGTGGATGCCCATCAGTTGGGGAATGACTGAGTAAATTGTGGTATATGAATGTTATGGAATATTATTGTTCTGTAAGAAATGACCAGCAGGGGGGCAGAGTTAAGATGGTGGAAAAGATACACGCGAATTTATAAGCTCCCTTCTTCCCTCATTACCAATTAGTTAAATCAGCCTCAAAAATAGCGCTGGACTGATAGAAACCACAAGGATTAAAAGCACAACCTACCAGCTGAAGAGAATCTGGAGTTTCAACAGAAAAGATCAGTTCCAAGGGGAGGAAGAAAAAAGGCCAGCACAGACAGTTGGGTGCTAGCACCGATCGGGCTGGGGAGAACTCTGGGATCAGAGAAGTCACTGAGATAGAGGAATCTGGCACAGGCTGTTAGCTCTTCTCTGCTTATAAAACAGCAGTTCAGAAGAGAAATCAAGCCAGATCCGAGAACCACCCCAATCCGGAAGTGACCTAACAGATCTTGGCAAGGCTATGCAGCCACCTTCTGCTGTCCAGGGCTTCACCTTGGGTAGTTAAGAGCCTGAAAAGTAGGGACACAGCCAGAGGCAACATCTAATCCACATAGTGCCTGGCTTAGCCTGAGGCTGTGGAACTCTAGCAGCTGGGGAATTCCCAGAGAAACGGAACCTTTGAAATAGGGACCTTGGTTTCCAGGCAGACACTTCCAGTTGGAGGGCAGGGGCTTTTCACATCAGCTGCTGATATCCACGCCCCACAGGATGCATTGGCTGGGCTTTGTGTCGCTTTTACTGTTCAGTCTTAAACCTCAGGGCAGTCGCTAAGACACACAGCGGGGTCCTTCACTGGGCAACCCTCACAGCGCAGCCATGCTAATCATCTCTGAGGCATTTCCGGGGAGGGGGAGGGAAACTCTCCCAGAGCTCTGTCTTAGCTCAGGCACAGGAGCCGCTGCATCCATCTGGTCTGGGAGGAAGCTGGTAAATAAATAAATAAATGAACTTCTTACCTCAAGGGCAGACCCCAAAAGAATTTTAACAATGAGTAAAAAGCTGAAGAAAACGATTGATTCCTTCTACACAGAGAAAGAGCGGGTATCCAACTCCGAGGAAGTTAAAGCAGAGAGTCAGCAGATAACACTCTAAAGGGGAATGATACCTGCCTCCTATCACATAACTCTCTCCTAGAAGAGACTATTAAAAAGTTAAGAGAGTTTGAAGAAAAATGGGGAAAGGAAAGAGAAGCTATGATAGAGAATAACAACATCCTGAAATTTGAGTTGGAAAAAATAAAGAATTCACAGGAGATCCAGGGAAACAAAATTTGTGAATTAGAGAAGGTTAAAAAATCACAGGAAAGTAGGATTTCTGAATTGGAAAAAGAAAATAATTCTCTAAAATAAAAATTAGAGAAATGGAAAAAAATTCAATAGAGCAAAATAATTCATTTAAAATCTCAATTGGGCATATACAAAAAGAACTAAAAAATGTGAATGAAGAAAATAACATTAAAAATCAGGATGGAACAAATAGAAATGAATGATTCATTGAGAACTCAAGAATCAGTCAAACAAAACAAAAATGAAAAGCTGGAGAATAACGTCAAATACTTACTGGGAAAAATCTATAGACCTGGAAAATAGATCTAGGAGAGAGAATCTGAGGATCATTGGACTTCACGAAAACTATGATCAAAAAAAGAGCCTAGATTGTGTTTTATAGGAATTCATCAAAGAGAACTGTCCAGAGATAATAGAAACAGAAAGGAAAATAGGCGTTGAAAGAATTCATTGAACACCTTCTGAAAAAGACCCTAAAAAAAGAACTCCACGGAAAATTTTGGCTAAGCTGCAGAACTACCAAACAAAGGAAAAAATATTGCAAGGAGCTAGAAAAAAACAATTTATATATCAAGGTGCCACAATAAGGGTCACTCAAGATCTGGCTGCCTCCACATTAAAAGATCGAAGGGCCTGGAACCTGATATTCTGAAAGGCAAAAGATCAAGGATTGCAACCAAGAATAAACTACCCAGCTAAGTTTAGCATTTTCTTCCATGGAAGAAGATGGTCATTTAATGAAACAGAGGAATTCCATTTGTTTCTAAGAAAAAAAAAAAACAAAAAACAGACTTAAACAAAAAATTTGATCTACATGTACAAGACTGAAGAGAAACAGAAAAAGGTAAAAAGAACTCTTGAGAACTACAGAAAGTCCGCATGGATAATTTGATTTTACTGATATAAAAAAAAAGGGGAGTAGTAAAGGGAAGGGGGTAGTATCAGAAAAAGGGGAAGGAGTGATAAAAAGAGGGAAACTACATCCCAGGAAGAGGCATAGAAAATCTACCACATCTGAGGGAATTTAGAGAGGGGGGAGAAACATTGTGTGAATCTTAACTCTCATCACAGTAGGCTCACAGAGTAAATTAATTGACATATTTGTTTTTCAGAGAATTTTCTTTCACCTCATTAAAAGGGAGGAGAGGAAAAGGGAAAAGAAAAAGGGGAATAAGGGAAGGGTACAAGAAAAGGGAAGGGACTTGGAAGGAGGGGGGGAGGGATACTAAAAAGGGAGGGCTGAGCATCACAAATGGGGTCTATAAATTAAATATTGGGGAAGGGGTTCAGGGGGATCAAGGGAAAAAAGCATCATCTGGGGATAATATGATGGCAGGAAATACAGAATTAGTAATTTTAACTGTAAATGTGAATGGGATGAACTCTCCCATCAAACAGAGATGGATAGCAGACTGGATCAAAAGTCAGAACCCTACAATATGTTGTTTACAGGAAACACACTTAAAGCAGGGAGATACATACAGAGTAAAGGTAAAAGGTTGGAGCAGAATCTATTATGCTTCAGGTGAAGCCAAAAAAGCAGGGATAGGCATCCTTATCTCAGATCAAGCAAAAATAGAAATTGAATTAATTAAAAGAGATAAGGAAAGAAACTATATCCTGCTAAAAGGTAGCATAAACAATGAAGCCATATCAATACTAAACATATATGCACCAAGTGGTATAGCATCTAACTTTCTAAAGGAAAAGTTAAAGAGAGTTGCAAGAAGAAATAGACAGTAAAACAACCTTGCACTCTCAGATTTAGACAAATCAAACCACAAAACAAATAAGAAAGAAATTTAAAAAGTAAATAGAACATTAGAAAAACTAGGTATGATAGACCTTTGGAGAAACTGAATGGTGATAGAAAGGAATATACTTTCTTCTCAGCAGTTCATGGATCCTATACAAAAATTGACCATATATTAGGACATAAAGATCTCAAAATTAAATGTAGGAAGGCAGAAATAATAAATGCCTTCTTCTTAGATCACAATGCAATAAAAGCTACATTCAATAAGAAGTTAGGGGTAAATAGACCAAAAAGTAATTGGAAACTGAATAATATCATCTTAAAGAATGACTGGGTGAAACAGCAAATTATAGAAACAATAAATAATTTCACCCAAGATAATGACAGTGATGAGACATCATACCAAAACCTGTGGAATGTAGCTAAAGTGGTAATAAGGGGAAATTTTATATCTTTAGAGGCTTATTTGAACAAAATAGAGAAAGAGAAGATTAATGATTTGGGCCTGCAACTTAAAAAGCTAGAAAAAGACCAAATTAAAAACCTCCAATCAGAAATCAAACTTGAAATACTAAAATTAGAAGGAGAAATCAATAATATTGAAATTAAAAAAACTATTGAATTAATAAATAAAACCAAGAGTTGGTTTTATGAAAAAGCCGATAAAATAGATAAACCTTTGGTAAATCTGATAAGAAAAAGGAAACAGGAAAACCAAATTGTTAGTCTAACAAATGAAAAGGGGGATCTTTCCACCAATGAAGAGGAAATTAGAGAAATAATGAGTTACTTTGCCCAACTTTATGCCAATAAATTTGATAACTTAAGTGAAATGGATGACTTCCTCCAAAAATATAGGCTTCCTAGATTAACAGAGGAGGAGATAAATTGCTTAGTCCCATTTCAGAAAAAGAAATAGAACAAGCTATTAATCAACTCCCCAGGAAAAAATCCCCAGGACCAGATGGATTTACATGTGAATTCTAACCAAACATTTAAAGAACAATTAGCCCCAATGTTATATAAACTATTTGAAAAAATAGGGGATGAAGGAGTCCTACCAAACTCCTTTTATGACACAGACTGATACCTAAACCAGGTAGATCAAAAACTGAGAAAGAAAACTGTAGACCAATTTCCTTAATGAATACTGATGCTAAAATCTTAAATAAGATATTAGCAAAAAGACTTCAGAAAATCATCCCCAGGATAATACACTATGATCAAGTAGGATTTACACCAGGAATGCAGGGCTGGTTTAATATTTGGAAAACTATTAGTATAATTGACCATATTAATAATCAAATTAATAAAAACCATGTGATCATCTCAATAGATGCAGAAAAAGCATTTGATAAAATCCAACATCCATTCCTACTAAAAACGCTTGAGAGTATAGGAATAAATGGACTATTACTTAGAATAATCAGGAGCATATATTTATGACCGTCAGTAAGCATAATATGTAATGGAGATAAACTGGAACCTTTTCCAGTAAAATCAGGAGTGAAACAAGGTTGCCCACTATCACCATTACTATTCAATATTGTATTAAAAATGTTAGCCTCAGCAATAAGAGTCAAGAAAGATTAAAGGAATAAGAGTAGGTAACGGGAAATCAAACTATCACTCTTTGCAGATGATATGATGATATACTTAGAAAACCCCAGAGATTCCAATAAAAAGTTATTAGAAATAATTCACAACTTTAGCAAAGTTGCTGGATACAAAATAAATCCACATAAATCTTCAACATTTTTATACATCACCAACAAAATGCAACAGCAAGAGATACAAAGAGAAATTTCATTCCAAACAAATGTTGAGAGTATAAAATATTTGGGAATCCATCTACCAAAGAAAAGTCAGGAATTATGTGAGCAAAATTACAAAACACTTGCCACAAAAATAAAGTCAGATTTAAATAATTGGAAAGATATTCAGTGCTCTTGGATAGGCCGAGCGAATATAATAAAGATGACAATACTCCCCAAACTAATCTATTTATTTAGTGCTATACCAATCAGACTCCCAAGAAACTATTTTAATAACCTAGAAAAAATAACAACAAAATTCATATGGAAGAATAAAAGGTCAAGAATTGCAAGGGAACTAATGAAAAAAAAAGTCAGATGAAGGTGGTCTAGGTGTACCTGATCTAAAGCTATATTATATAGCAGCAGTTACCAAAACCATTTGGTATTGGCTAAGAAATAGACCAGTCGATCAGTGGAACAGATTAGGTACAAAGGACAAAAAAGGGTACATCTATAGCAATCTAGTGTTTGACAGACCCAAAGATACCAACATTTAGGATAAAAATTCATTATTTGAAAAAAACTTGGGAAAACTGGAAATTAGTATGGCAGAAATTAGATATGGATCCACACTTAACACCATATACCAAGATAAGATCAAAATGGGTCCATGATTTAGGCATAAAGAATGAGATCATAAATAGATTAGAGGAACAGAGAATAGTCTACCTCTCAGACCTGTGGAGGAGGAAGGAATTTATGACCAGAGGAGAACTAGAGATCATTATCGTTCACAAAATAGAAGACTTTGATTACATCAAACTAAAAAGTTTCTGTACAAACAATACTAATGCAAACAAGATTAGAAGGGAAGTAGCAAATTGGGAAAATCTTTTTACAGTTAAAGGTTCTGATGAAGGTCTCATTTCCAAAATATATAGAGAACTGGCCCTAATTTATAAGAAATCAAACTATTCTCCAATTGATAAATGGTCAAAGGATATGAACAGACAATTCTCAGATAATGAAATTGAAATTATATCCACTCATATGAAAAAGCATTCCAAATCACTACTGATCAGAGAAATGCAAATTAAGACAACTCTGAGATACCACTACACACCTGTCAGATAGGCTAAGATGACAGGAACAAATAATGATGAATGTTGGAGGGGATGTGGGGAAACTGGGACACTAATACATTGTTGGTGGAGCTGTGAAAGAATCCGGCCATTCTGGAGAGCAATTTGGAATTATGCCCAAAAACTTATCAAACTGTGCGTACCCTTTGATCCAGCAGTGCTGCTATTGGACTTATATCCCAAAGAGATCTTAAAGAAGAGAAAGGGACCTGTATGTGCCAAAATGTTTGTGGCAGCCCTTTTTGTATTGGCTAGAAACTGGAAGATGAAAGGATGTCCATCAATTGGAGAATGGTTGGGTAAATTATGGTATATGAAGGTTATAGAATATTATTGCTCTGTAAGAAATGACCTACAGGAGGAATTCAGAAAGGTTTGGAGAGATTTGCATGAACTGATGCTGAGTGAAATGAGCAGAAGCAGATCACTATACACTTCAACAACAATGCTGTATGAAGATGTATTCTGATGGAAGTGGATGTCTTCAACATAAAGAAGATCCAACCCACTTCCAGTTGATCAATGATGGACAGAAACAGCTATACCCAGAGAAGGAACACTGAGAAATGAATGTAAATTGTTAGCACTACTGTCTTTTTACCTAGGTTACTTATACCTTCGGAATCTAATACTTAAAGTGCAACAAGAAAATTGGATTTACATATATATATATATTTTGTATCTAGGTTATACTGTAACACATGTAAAATATATGGGATTGCCTGTCATCTAGGGGAGGGAATAGAGGGAGGGAGGGGAAAATTTGGAAAAATGAATACAAGGAATAATGCTATAAAAAAATTACTCATACATATATACTGTCAAAAAAAATTTATAATTATAAAATTAAAAAAAAAAAAAAAGAAAGAAAGAAAGAAATGACCAGCAGGATGATTTCAGAAAGGCTTGGAGAGGCTTACATGAACTGATGCTGAGTGAAATGAGCAGGACCAGGAAATCATTATATATTTCAACAACAATATTATATGAGGATCAATTCTGATGGAAGTAGCTGTCTTCAGCAATGAGAGGATCCCATTCAGTTCCAATTGATCAGTGAAGAACAGAACCAGCTACACCCAGTGAAAGAACACTGGAAAATGAATGCGGGCTGCTTGCATTTTTGTTTTTCTTCCCAGGTTATTTTTACCTTCTGAATCCGATTTTTCTTGTGCAACAAGAGAACTGTATAAATATGTACACATGTATTGTATTTAAGATATACTTTAACATGTTTAACATGTATGAGACTGCCTGCCATCTAGGGATGGAGATGGAGGGAAGGAAGGGAAAAGTTGGAACAGAAGTGTTTGCAAAGGTCAATGTTGAAAAATTACCCATGCATATGTTCTGTATAAAAAGCTATAATAAAAAAGAAAAAGAAAATATAAGTTCCTTCCATCTCTAAAAAAAAAAAAAATAAGATCAATAATTTATTAAACATTTTATATTAATATAAATGCTTTAGAATTAAAGAATACATATGATTTTTTTCTTCAATTTTATCTGGAAAGAATGGATCTATACTTATGTCAAAATTTATAGTAACTGTAAGCCCATAACTGACTTAAGCAAACATTGAACAATGTGCTAAAGCTACGCTGGACAGAGAGAAGTCCTTGACCCTGGTACCAGAGGCCTTGGATTCATATTCTGCCTCTGTTACTTGCTGCTCTTGTGGCCTTGTGCATAGCATTGTAACTGCTCTTGACCCTAGTTTCTACATCTGTGAAATGAGTGTAGACTACAGGCATTTTCAAACCTAAATTTGGGATTTTTAAAAATGAACCCACTGTGTAAAAAGCTGTATGATGAGGAAACTTCGAACAGAAAGACACAATTCCTGTCATCATGGAGCTTTACATACTTAAAGAATGGAGAATCTTTATCACTCAGATTTTTGCTTTGTTTGCAAAGCATACTATCATACTCATTCAGTTACTGAATATTGTCAAAATTTTTAGGTAATCTGAATTTATTATCAATGTTATCATAATGTCTTTTTCTCCAGTAAGAAAGTAAGAATACTTTTGACTTCAGTCTTACAGCTGGTATTCCCAAGACCTTACTTGGAGAACTGCATTTTGTTTTCTTTCAGGATTTTTTGAACTTTCTCCCTGATTGTCCTCATCTGGAATACACACAAGAATGCAAGGTACATGCATATGTTTTCAATTTGGTAGCCTTGGGCATGGCAGTTTCTTGAATCTGTGTTTTTTTAGAGTGATCTGTGATAAAATGTTCTTTATAACATAATCATAATCATAAGAGAGATTTTAGAAGTTATTTTTCACCTATGTACTCCTGCCTACTAGTTAATGCCCTGGAAATTTAACTTTTACTTTCTTTTCTTCTTTAGTTTTTGTTCCTTAATTTAGCTTTACTTATCGGTCGCTGGTTTTAGTGATAGAAAACTTGTAAGATCCGTGGCTTGCTTGCTGGAATGCTTTTTGGGGGTGGGGGCAAGATAGGAATTCCATTTTTACTTCACTCACAGAGAGAGTAGGCTCTCCCCACAGGAGGGAGCATTTACTTAATGAGTGGATCTCCCCAGCCAAGATCCTGTATAGAGAACCAAAGGCTTTTTTTTCCTTTTTTTAATTTTTTTAAAGAATAGAGTCATTTAGGCATATTGCTCCTATGGCCTCTTTCTTAACCTTAGTATGATTCTGACTGACTACTTACTTTAATTTCCTTCATTTATTTTTTTAATGAGTTGCTAGGCTAGTAGATTAAAGAAATGTCATTGAATGAATTTTTGTTTTAAGAAAACATTTGACAGAATCTTTCTCTAAATCCTGTTAACAAGAGAAATGTGTGTTAGATGGTTATAGGTTTAGGAAAAAGTCAAAACTGGTTGAGTAGATCCCAAAAGAATATGGATTATTATTTCTAGTATGCAGCCACAGGGCTTTGTCATCAATCTTGACCTACTCTTGCTTATTTTTACATAAAGAATTAAATCTTAGCAAAATATTTGATGTCTTTTACTGTTGCCAAATTCTTTGTAACCCCCACAGTCAGTTACAGTTTAAGAAGTTTTGGTGTAGAGCAAAGACATTGGTGTTGAAAAAAGTCAGGGCATTCTAGGGAGTGTAGGTGAACCATAGCGCAGGGAGTGTCACATTCAAATGCTGCATATTGATTTAGAAAACCACAAATTGACATTATATTGCCTTTTAATTATTTTATTAAACACCTTTTAATTACATTTTAATCTCCTTCAGGGAGCATGATATTTATTCTGTTGTCAGGTATATGCTTATGAGGGAGGGTTAAAGCCTCATTGAACCAGGCTCCTTGCCTCACTAAAGGGTTTGGACTTCATTTGTGCATCAAAGAATCACTGAAAGTCTCTCACCAGCAGATTTGGACACTGTTGTGATTAATTTGGCAGAAACATAGTGAAGAAACATAATTGAAAGAAGGGATGGGCTGGGTCTAGCCAGGATACTATGGAAATGAAGGTGGGAAGAGGCAGAGGATTTGAAGGGAGAAAGGAAATATCAAGGATGAAACCTAGGTTTTGGCCTAGGTGACTAGTGGTTCAATTAACCAAAATAGGGATGTCAGAAGGAATAATTTTAAGAGGAGAAATGAGTTGAAATATAAGCTTTTTGAGGGTAAAACTTTTTTTTGTCTTTGTATCCCTAGTAGTTAGCATAGCACCTTGTACATAGGAAGTATTTAATAAGTGCTGAAATATTGAGTTCCATTATGGCCACAAATATGGTAAGGGGGCGCTTTCTTGTGCTTTAGCAGGGAACATATAAAGCAGAGATATCAATCATAGGACCCTTTATACTTCTCAATGTGGTCTGATTAAAATGTATTTGGAAAGTATTTAATTAAATAAAAATACAATAAAACATACTTTTTACATTTTTCAATTAAGATTATATGTCATGTAACCTGTAGGGATTTCCATGTGTGGTTCTAGTGATCTCCTTTTCTATTGCTCTGAAGCTTATTAGATTTATCCAAGGTGATATTTCTAGTGGAAGTCAAGGATATTGCACTCTGCTCAGTCATACAAAGTAAACTTATACCTGTCCGTGGTTATCATCAAAGACTATAAGATTCTGATTTTGATGAGGTATTTCAGGTGAAAAAAAAAGATTTTATTACAAATAAATACAGTAATTAGCCATATTCAATTCAAAATGTTTTCATTACATTATAGTATTACTTCACTAAAGACCTAATGATAAACTACCGTGTTTTAGGCCTTTGATAAATCATAAGTTAATTTCTAGTTTAATTATTGCATTTTATGGGAAATTTTAAAATAAAATGTATTTAAATTTATATTATTTAAATTTTAAATCTGTAATTTTATTAAGACGAAGAATGCCAACATATTAGGATTCTGCTGGACCAGTTCCACTGAAATAGTCTTCATAACAGATCAAGGAATTGAATTTTATCAGGTAATAATAACTATGAAAGAATAATTTTGGCAGCTTTGTTAAACTGAATAATGGATATGTTAAAATTCCAAAGTTACAATATTAGCAATAAATCTGTTGCTTAAACTTCCTGATGCTGTATATTCTAATCATTTTTTAAAAAGAGTTTTTACTGGTCTCTTTTGGTTTTTTACATCACCATAATTCTCCCTAGTATCTTTCCTTTTCCTTTTTCTAGAGAGCCATCCCATATAACAAATCTTATTTTTAGTGACAAAAAAAGAAGAAAATTATCAACATAGTTTATCAGTACATGGAAAAATATCTGAAAATGTATGCAATGTACAGCATTTGTGGACTTTTCACCTCTACAGAGGGTTAAAATAAGATAACCTCATATGTCTTCTTTGGAGACATGGTTGTTATTTATAGTTCAGCCAGTGTTTTACTTTTGATTATTTGCAGTTCTTTCTAATGATTTTCAAAGCCCTATCTTTATCAGATAGAGAGGAGGAAATAAGGTTTTGTATAATACCTACAATGTGCCAGGCACCATACTAAATGCCTTTTACAAATATTATTTGATCCTCACAATAACCTTGAGAGGCAGGAGCTGTATTATCCCCATTTTACAGTTACAGAAACTGAGACAAACTAAGCTGATAAATATTTAAGGCTGGTTTAGAACTCTTGTTTTCCTGACTCTACTGCACTGCCAGCTGCTTCAGAAAGGAAAAAATCAATTTTTATTTATTTGTGTGTGTGTGGGTGGGGGGGTGGGGGTGGGGGTGTGCTGTGTAGAATTAGGACTCAAAAGCTCCAGGTTGAATCCTGATTCAGCCCTTTTTAGCTATATGGCCCTGAACAAATCATTTAATCTTTGTGCTCCCTCCCTATGTTGGGGCCAATCAGATTTATGCTATATACCTCATAGGTTGTTGTGGGGCTCTAATTAGATAATGTATATATGAAAGTGTGTGGGTGTGGGTATGTGAGTGTATGTGTAACTATACAGTACTGTGGATAAGTTTTTTTATTATTTATGTTTAATTTCCTGGTCTTTATCAATCTAGTAAATCAATCTTCTAAGAATACTTTAAAGGCAACTTTCATCCTTGAATTTTTGTTTCAGGTCTTACCAGAGAAACGAACCTTGAAACTCCTGAAAAGTCAGAATATCAATGTAAATTGGTATATGTATTGTCCTGAGAGTTCAGTCATTCTGCTGTCTACCACTGTTCTTGGGAATGTTCTCCAACCTTTTTATTTCCGAGTAAGTATGGCATTGTGTTTTAGTTAAAAAGAAAAAAAAGTTATGATTTCTCCCCATCTCCAAATCATGTTGTCATAATCATGAAGCCCTTGGTTTCAGAGGATGTTTGTAGTCCTATAAGAGCATGACCTTCTGCCTCTAGAGGGCATTATTCCAGCTGAGATTTCTAGGAAAGTTTTCAATAATAAAGATTTACATTCTTTTGTGAACACAGCACTGTACCAGGTGCTCTAGGGAGTTGCAAAATAAGTGGAAAACACAATTAGTTATCTATCCTTGAGAATCTTAAAATATGAGTGTTAAGATATAGGAGGTTAAAAAAAAAAACTTTTCTAAAAATTATTTGTGTTTTTCTAAAATAGGCTGGAACTATGTCGAAGCTATCCAAGTTTGAAATTGAATTGCCAGCAGCACCTAAGTCAACTAAACTCAGCCTTTCTGAAAGAGATATTGCAATGGCTACAATGTATGTCTGTCTGATGAGAATTCCTTTTTATAATTGTTTCTGGTGATTTAAATTATGAAAAAAGTATTCCCCAGGTGCAGAGCTCTCAAGTCATTGTCAGATTCCAGCCCTGCCACTTAGTTAGTTTCTGAGGATTAGCATGCCCAGGATTTATGACCAAAACTGTCACTTAACCTCTTAGAGTTTTAGTTTCTGTATCTCTAAAATAATATATTAAACTGTCACTACCGCCTCACAGGGTTGTTGTGAGGATCAGTTGAAAAGATATTTATAAAGTATTCTTCAAACTTAAGAATGCTACGTACAGTGTCATCTATGCTCCATCACCATGGCATAGTAGGGGCAACCCAGGACCTGGGAGAATCCAGCTTAGAGTAAATAAATAATAGTTTTAAAAAAAGATGTGATCTCCACCAAAGTCTGATTCTACTGCCTTACTGTGTCAAGGAAATAACCCTGTGTTCTCAAAGGCCATGACAGAGTCTTTCAAACTGGAAGAAATTGAGTAGGGACAGACTTAGATGTCTTGTCTGAAGACTGAGCTCGAAATGCAGAATCAGCAAGTTAGCCACAGATGACCTTTTTTGTGGGCCATAGAAATTTTTGAAGACCATTTTTTAAGATGAAGAGGGGTGCACATGCTTCCACACTGGGGAAATTACAGTCTTTGACATTTTGTGATGATTAGCTATAATCATCATCTTGATCATCATAAACACTTTGGGAGTTCCTTATTTCCTGTATTTATCACTTATTTTTTATAAATATGGAAAATGCTATTGTTTTTTTTAAATTATTTGCTAGTCTCAGAGATTTTTAGAAAAATGTCTAAAGATCATGGGATAATTGTTCTTCTCATGATAAAAAATAAGTGTTTCTATTATTCTTTTGAGTGAAAATGTCATGCTTAATTTTCATAAAAAAGAAAGTGAGCCAAATTCTGCTACAAATGAAAATTATTCTGTTTTTTAAAAGTTCCTATATCCATTTGGAAAACTACCTATCATTTAGCTGATTTCTGTTTTTTTTTTTCTCCAAGTTCATACTGTATCAAATACTCAATAATCTCAAGGAAACTTTGTGAACTGGTATATTCCTAAAGTGTGAGTTGTGACTGACAATTGTCTGTTCTTCCCTGACCAGATATGGGCAGCTTCATGTGCTCTTCCTGAGACATCACTCCCGGACCTCAAATAGTGCTGGTGCAGAAGTCGTGCTGTATCACCTGCCACGGTGAGGCACTGACACCTCCTGTCTTTTTCACTGCTTTGGTTTTCAAACTATGAGAAGGAAAAACTGTTCATCTAATTTTTTTGTCTTTTTGTTGTTCCATAGAGAAGGTGTCTGTAAAAAGACCCACATATTGAAGCTGAATAGAACGGGAAAGTTTGCATTGAATGTAGTAGATAACTTGGTGGTGGTTCATCATCAGGATACTGAGGTATGATGTGGATGCCATGGATACTTGAATTTAACTTGGGCTCTCAGCTAGTGCTGGATTTTTTGTGTTTGAAAAAGTTCTGAACATCTGTGGTAAGTGGTCCTCATTTAAAAAAAAAAAAAAAAGGTTCTTCTGCTTAAGTGCTCTAAAATTATGTTTAAAATGTTGAACTTACAGATGCAAATTTGGGATAAGTATGGTCTAATTTCCCACTGTGGAACAGAAGGAAATAATGATTTCATAAAATGATATATGAATTTTAATATATAAGCTACTATATATAAAGTAATACAGCTCTTCAGTTGGAGTTGTTAATTAGCATAAATGGTCATAGGAGGCAAGTGGTATAGTAGATGTGGTGCTGGACTTGGAATCAAGAAGACCTGAACTCAAATTCTGCCCACTTTGTAACACTGGACAAAGAACTTAACTTCTCATTTTCCTTATTTGTAAAATTCTCACTTTATATAATTATAGCACTTACTTCCCAAGGTTATGTGGACCAAATGAATAATATTTTGAAAGTACTCTGCAAACTTTAAAGTGCCCTATAAATGCTAGCTACTATTGCAATGATGAAGGTCAGTCTTTTTCTAGCAATTAAATAGTGTGTCATTATGAGGTATTAGATTGAATGTACATTTGTAGGTTGTAATGATTATGAAGCAGTGCTAAGCCGGTTTAGCACATTAATCATTAAGTCATATTTGGTTGTTAACTGATTTGGGGGTTTTAAGCAAGCAATTTATTCTTTATTCCTTCTTTCTCATTTTCAAGATATGTGTAATAATATTATTACTTCTTTCCTGCCAAGGATGCTGAGAATGTATTGAGATCTTCAGAGGAAGATATATAAATGCAAGATATATTATTGATGAGAATATGAATAATTAAAAGAAAGATTTGACATTCCATATTCACATAATTCTTAAATCAGAGCCTATTTACTTTGAGAGTGTATTTATCAGTTAATGATTTTTAAGTCTAATTATAATGGCATTCACTATAGTGTGTCTAGGTGCTATAGATTAATACAGGCAGCTTTCATCTATATTTTGATGTCAGCAATCTTCTTTTTTTCTCCTTCCCTCTTTAGACATCTGTAATATTTGATATCAAGTTAAGAGGAGAATTTGATGGCACAATTACCCTTCATCACCCTGTACTTCCAGCTCGATCAATCCAGCCCTATCAGATTCCTATGGCAGGTAGAATTATTTAAATTCTATAAAAAAGCACTTCATATAACCAACTTTTGTGTATAATTGTATTATAGCAGATGTTATATGTTTGCCCTGACCCTTTGAGGTGCTTATTCAGGGTAATAATGAATATATGTGTATACATGTTAATCTTATTAGATTTGTATGAAAACATTTTTTAATCCTCCTTTAGAAATAGAAGTTGGATATTTGCCAGAATGTAATATCTAGAATGAAGCAGGTGACAATCTTATTGTACTTTATACTATTTATCCTCAAATCCCAAATGCTTTATCATTTCTTAGTGCTACATTTTAAGAGAAATATTGTCAAAGCCTGAAGGGGACCTGAAATCATTTTTTGTGAAGAACAATGTGGGGGGAAATGTTGGACTTTTTATCTGGAGAAGATAGAACTGAAAAATCTTTTTTTAAATTTATTTTTATATCATTCATTAAATATTCCCCAATTACATGTAAAAAAAAGTTTTAACTTTCATTTCTTTTTTATTAACCTTAAAATGGATATTTTTTTGGTCAGTGTATATATATATATATATATATATATATATATATATATATATATATATATATATATATATATACATATTTATTTATTTTGCCTCCTAGTTACATGTAAAACAATTTTTAACATTTGTTTTTTAAACTTTGAATTCCAGATTCCTTCCCTTCCTCTCTACTCACCTTCCTCCACTATTGAGAAGGCACATGTGAAGTCACACAAAATATTTCCATAAAAGTCATGTTATGAAAGAAAATAAAGATTCTTCTCCTCCCCCCCCCCAAAAAAAAAATCTCAGACAAATAAAGTTAGGGAAAAAGCATTCTGCAATCTGTATTCAGACACTATCAGTTCTTTGAGTATGAGTAGCATTTTTTCCTCCTAAGTCATTCAGAGATGTCTTGGATCACTGTACTGCTGAGCATAGCAGTCATTTATCTGTGAATCCCACAACATTGCCATTACTTTGAACACAATACATTCCACTTTCTAACAGTATATGGAAGTCTTTTCAGATTTTTCTGAGAGTATCCTGCTTGTCATATAATATTCCATTGCAAGTACATATGACAATTTATTCTACCACTCTTCAGTCACTATCCATCCCCTCAATTTCCAATTCTTTGCTCAGAAAAAAGCTGCTATACATATTTTTTGTATATGTAGGTCCTTTTCCTTTTTTGGTTTTTTAATCTCTTTTGGGACATAGACCTAGTAATGGTATTACTATTAACATTCATTAAAAAAAAAAAAAAGTTTAAGTTCTAAATTCTCTCTCCCTCTGATCCCTCATCCACTGAGAAGACTAACAATATGTGAATCATACATGTGAAATTATGCAAAATGTTTTCATATTAAAAAGAAAACAGTCTCCCATCCCTTTATCCCCAAAAAGGAAAATTTTTAAAATATGCTTCAGTCTGCACTCAACAGTTCATCAGTTCTCTCTGAAGGTGGATAGCATTTTGTTTCTTTATCCTTTTGAATTGGAAATAGGACAGCTTCAAGTATGCAAAGAATTGATGTGTAGAAGATTAACTTATTTTCTCCCTTGTGCAAGGAGATTAAATCTCAGGATAGGAAATAACTTCCACCTCATTTCTAAAATATATAGAGACTCAAATTTACAAAAATTCAAACAATTCTCCAATTGATAAGTGCTCAAAGAACATGAACAGACAATTTTCAGATTAAGAAATTAAAACTATTTATAGTCATGAAAAAATACTCTAAATCACTATTGATCAGAGAAAGGCAAATTAAAATTACTCTGAGATACCACTACACACCTCTCAGACTGACTAAAATGACAGGAAAAGATAATGACAAATATTGGAGGGGATGTGGGAAAATGGGACACTGATACATTGTTGGTAGAATTGTGAATTGATCCAATTATTCTGGAAAGCAATTTGGAACTATTCCCAAAGGGCTATAAAACTGCATACCTTTTGATCCAGCAGTATCTCTAGTGTGTCTACATCCCAAAAATGTCATAAAAAGGAGAAAATGCTGCAAAAATGTTTGTATCAGCCTTTTTTCGTAGTGGCAAGGACCTGCAAACTCAGTTGGAGAATGGCTGAATAAGTTATGGTATATGAATATTATAGAATATTATTGTTCTATAAGAAACGACCAATAGGATGATTTCAGAAAGGCCTGGAGGGACTTACATGAACTAATTCTAAGTGAAATGAGCAGAAACAGGAGATCATTGATACACAGAAACAAGATTATATGATGTTCAATTCTGATGGACTTGGCTCTCTTCAACGATGAGATGATTTAGGCCAATTCCAATAATCTTGTGATGGAGAGAGCCATCTACAGGGACTGAGTGTGGATCACAACATAGTATTTTCATTTTGTTGTTGTTGTTTGCTTGTATTTTATTTTCTTTCTCTTTTTTTTTTCCTTTTTGATCTGATTTTTCTTGTGCAGCATGATAATTGTGGAAATATGTGTAGAGGAATTGCACATATTTAACATATTACTTGCCATCTGGGGATGGGTAGGGGGAAAGGAGGGAGAAACAATTTGGAACACAAGGTTTTACAAGAATGAAAACTATTTTTGCATGTATTTTGAAAATAAAAAGCTATTATTAAAAAAGAAGAAGAAAGAACTTCTAGTAGCTAGAGCAATCCACAAACTGAACAGAATGCCTCACTAGGCAGAGTGCTCATTGCTGGAGGTATCCACATGAGTTTGTTATCAAAGATATTGCAGAGGTAATCCTTTTATCAGTAAGGGTATCAAACTTGATGGGTCTCAAAAGTCTTTTTGCTGTCTCTGAGATATTATGTTTTTTCATGACATGGAATGTCAGATCTTTGTCGGCCAAGCTGTCCACTGTCTTCAGTGCAGCTGACTTGGGTCCCCATAGCTTCTCGGTTTTCTAAAATACATTTACTCTTCTACTTGATTGCATCTTTGGGCAACATCAAAGAATTTGACTATCTGCCCAGTTGAACCGGAAATGGAAGTGGGGAGAGAAAGGTTCTACTTTCAGGAACTCTTTCAGGTCATAGAGATCTGTGTTAATACCATGGTAAAATTGATGCTTTGGATTCTTTGGCACATAAGTGAGAAGTAGAAAGAAAAGGCATAATGAACGAAGCCTACCCAGCTTTTTGGTGTAGTCTTTTTTAAGTCACAGTTATGAGTATTTACAGGAGAGACCTCTTACTAATGTGAAAAATGGAACAGTTTTTTAGATAATTGAGTCCACTAAACTCACTTTTGATGTCTAAATCAGCTAGAATATCTAAACTTGGTTTATCTGGTTCATTTTTTTTTTAACATGATTTGCAGGACATATAAATGCTGATAAGTTGTTTTTCTAACAGTAAGGATAGATGTGCCTTAATTCACACTCATTCTGCTCTGTTCTGCTCATGTCTTTATTCTTAATTAGGTGAAACTATGTATTTAAGAACCACATTTCCAGCTTTTCTGTATTTTTTCTTTCAAAAACATAGGTCCTGCTTCTGTGACCAGCCAATCTCCTGTTCCTTGTAAACTCTGTATCCTTTGAAAAGAGCAGATGATAAAGTGACCATGGAAGTGAAGTATCTATCTCTTTTAGCGTCTCTGCCTTATCTCCTTGCTTAAACTAGCCAACATGCAACCTCATAAAATGATTTGAATCTTTGTAAAACAAAATTTTAAAAACTTTTTCTAAAAAGCCATATTAAGATAAGGAACTCTTTTAGCTCTTTCAAACATTTGTGGTAGGAGGCTATTTTTAAATATGCACATGGGGTAGATGTGTGAAAGTTGTTAAATAGCATTTATTTATTGCTTACCATGTTTGCAGTGTGCTAGATCCTTTAGACACAGATAGTAATTCAAAATAATCCATGTCCTAAAGGAGCTCCCATTCTGAAAGGAAGAGACAATATATAAGGGAACATTCTTTAAGACTGGTGAAAAGGTCCAGAGGCCCAAGGATCCAGTGCATGGCAAGTAGAAAGATCCAAGTTTTCTTAAAGTATATCAGTAGGTCGGATAGCAGTGCCTGGGGTTCTGGAGTGTGTATAGAGACAGGGTAGATAATACAGTCTATAAGACTTTAGCACTTGTAAAACAGACAATAAGGCCTAGTGGCCATCCTATTCAGTGATTTCAGTTGATTGAAGCACTGTGGTCCTCCACATTGTGGCAATGTTTCTAGAAGGATCTGGTCCACTACTGTTGGAGAGGAGGGTTAAAAATACGTATGTATTCCTTCACTTTTTGGAACTTCCCTTGACATTCAGATTCATCATCCTGGATCGTCTTTCAGCCTGACATCATCATCAGTGCAAGTCAGGGTAGGTCAGAAGGCATAGTCATCGTTATAATGTGTGTGAATTTTAAAAGGCAATTATTAAGGCAAAATGTCTTACTGGATTTTGTCCAGTTAAATTTTTAAAAATGTCTAGATCAATCTGTTTATTTCATTGTGAAATCTTAGTGAGGTTTTTACAGAGCTACCTCTTTAGAGCAATAGTAGTAGAAGAGATGTCAAAGAATATTACTTGAGATTAGTGGTATTTGTTAAACACCTTTTCATCTCCAGGTTTCTTCCTGGAAAGTGTTCCATATGTGATGGGAAATCAAGTCTATGACTCAGTGCTGTCCAGCTTCCTGGGTTGGAAAAAAGGCCACTAGTATACAAAATGTAGAGGTGTTCAATTCTGTTTAATCTTTATCTAGACACTGGGGTTGGGTTTTGGTTGTCTAGTTTTAGGACTTGTCAAAATATTCAGAAGTTAGTCATGTATGCTAATAGTTAAGCCTTGGATAACTGAGATTGCTCTTTCAATAGAAAATGAAATAATTACCATTGTTATTTTGAGGATTTGCCCAAAGAATTGAGTGAGATCTGGTTATATATTTGTTCTGTTAGCTCTGATTCAGATCAAATTGTTAAGCCTACTGCTTTTAAAATCTAGGTTATCTCTGGACTCTTCAAGTAAAACTTCAGCCTGTAGTAAATCTCTTACTTGATAAAGGAAGACTGATGGACTTTCTTCTCCAGAGAAGAGATTGCAAGATGGTCATTTTGTCTGTCTGTTCCCAGAGTAAGTTTGTGTTTGCTAATTTCTTTAAAATCTTTAAATTGAAGAACATACCCCATAGAAGGAATTGTGTTATGCAGTAGTAGCTGTACATTAGAATTTCTATTTATGTGCATATGACATCTGTATAAATAATTATAATAGAAGTGAATATTACTAAGGACAATGGAGAGTCAGATTGACGTAAGATATTCAAGGATAGGAAAATAATTTGTCTTAGGAGCTTCAAAAGCCAGCAATTTGGAAAGTAGACTGTTTTGTGCATGGAGAACAGCCTGAAGAAATGCCAGAGGCTGTAGGCTAAGATGAGGTTGGGGAACAAGAGCAAATAATTCTACTTCTTTACACAGATAGGCTTTCAAGGAAAACTAGTCAGAATGTAAGAGGGGCCTGCAGGTGATAGGGAATCCTTATGAGGGAGTAGAAAAATTGGAAAAGATGAACAATTCAGATCTGGATATGGGGTGTGTAAGATGTTGGCAGGACATCCATTAGTATTCATTCTTTTTTTCCCCAAGATTAAGGTTTTTACTACCTGTTATGTCTACTTGAATGGGTCATATTTTTGTTCCCTGTCAATTCTTGATGGTAAGGTAACAGAAAAGACTCTACATGTTTCTTGGTTTTAGAGTAGTTAATAAGAGACTAATTAGTATGGTTCCAAAATCAGAAGAATTAGGGAAACCTGAATCTGGGCATGTCTGCTTATAATAAATATTGGTTTTTTTACTCAGCTCTAAAGCAGCAAGACTATTTTTAAGACATCTTGAATGAAGATAAATATAATTAGTATATTTAGTAGAGCCACTATGATTGAATAGATTTTATTGGAGAATTTTCTTTCATTTTTATATTTTAGCTATTCACTTTGTCATGAGGAGATTAAGGAATTTAAAAATATATCATGAGTGTGGCTAGTCTCTTAAGAGTAGATTTTTATTTGTTTACTTTATAGAGTTTCCATTCTGAAGAATATTTTTATCTGTGCATGAATGTTACATCTCTTTTAGTGTTAAGTGAATCAGACAGAGGAACATTACCTGTGATTGCCACTGTTTTTGATAAACTCAATCATGAGTATAAAAAGTACTTGGAAGCTGAGCAGAATTATACAATGGTAAGTTATTTATACTATGGTGAAGAGGTTCCAGCTAATTTAAATAAAATTCATATGAATTAATCCTTTAAAAATATAATATTTAAACAAATTTAATGAAAAGCATACCATTATATTGACTTTTCTTATGTGAATCTTACAGTTGGATATTGGACAACATTCCAAACAAATTACTTTATATAAAAATATTTAATTCTGTAAAGTCATTTCTAAACCAAAGGAGAAAACTACTATTCATAATAATAATTTGGGAAGATTGAAACACCCAAGTATTGAAATTAGTTCAGTTCATTTTGTTTTAGATACATTCATAATTCTATGTATACCATATTCCACCAAATAAAAGCTGTAACAATAAACTCAACTATTATTCTTGTCTGCCAAACCGGAGAGTTATGAGCCTGGTGTATCACTAATCTGAAATATTGAAGTGTATCTAATTTTATTTAGTAACCTCTCTACTTCTAGATTTTTTACAGTTGATAATCTTTTAAAGTAAAGGATCTGCCATAGAATTTAATAACCTGTTATGAGCAATAATAACTGAAGGATATCGCTTTCCAGTTACTTGTTAATTTGAGAGAAATATCCTAACAAACTTACTTCAATAGCACATTTGTTTATATGGGACATTCTTTTATATTAGCTTTCACTGATGGTCCTCCTCAAAGCTCTAAAGTTCTGTCTTGTTGAAATTGAAGTTGTTATGTGTATTTTCTTTAAAAAAAAAATTTTTTTATCTTATGTATTTTTAAGGCAAATATTCTCTTATTATTTGACCCCTTTAAAATACAACTTTATAGCAGTTTACCTTCTGTTTAGACAGAATTTTTGCGGTAAATACTACTCATTTATAAAGTATTTCAAACATTACAACAATTCTTTGGGACAAATAATCCAAGTGTTCCTTCCCCATTTTACAGTGAAGAAATCAAGGCAGAGAGAGGTTAAACAGCTTGCTTACAAAGTCACGTAAAATTAGTATCAGAGAGCACACAGGGGAAAGGACTAGCAGGACCCACAGGGGACTCCAGAAAGCCAGTGCAAAAGGTACCAACCTCACCCTCCACCCCTCCCCCTTCTATAAAAGGCCTATGACACCAGGGTGTGATGAAATCTCTGTGACCCAGAAAAATCAGCCCAGGGATTGAGGGCCACAACATTGTCTTGTTTCTTATGGGCATAAAGACAGAAACAGTGTCATTTGAATGTGGTTTCTCTATTTCTTTACACATCTTATGTCAGACTCCCTGTTTTTGGCCACAGAAATCTTAGCCTGGCTAAGGAATAAATTCTTTTCCTTTACTCTTCCTAAGGAAGATGTTAAAGAAATCCTGGAAAGCTTTATTATGTCAGTAACACATGAATTGACCCTCACAAACTATTTCTTTTCCTGGGTCTTCAAGGTAGTTCTAATTAAAATAAGCTTTTTCTCTTAGGTGAATTTAGACCTATCCTATATGATCTTTTTTTTTTTTTTTTTTTTTTTTTAATCATGCCTTCCTATTGTTTCATTTTCCTTTTTTCATATTCTTTCACATGTCCTCCAAAAGGCTGGAAATCTTTTTATTTTCAAAACATACATGGATAATTTTTCAACACTAACCCTTGCAAAATCTTCTATTCCAATTTCCCTTCCTTTCCCCCACCCCCTTCCCTAGATAGCAAGTAATCCAATACCATATGATCTTGAATGGTTATTCCAGTTTCTCCTTTAAAAAAAAAAAATTATTTTTTCTTTACAAAAATTTATCTTTTCTTTCTCTCACCCCCCCATGTCCATTGGAAAATGAAGAAAATCCTTATAATACATAGTAGTAGTTAAGCAAAACAAGTCCTTGCATTTGCCATGTCCAAAAAATATATCTCATTATGCACCAAATCAGTCACCTCTCTATTAAGAGGTAGGCAGCTTGATTGTGAATCCTCTAAAATTGGGGTTGATCATTGCATTGGTCATAGTTCTTGAGTCTTTGTACTCCATTTTCCAAGTCCTGACATGTGTATCCTTTAGGGAAGGAACTGTCTTTTCTCTCTATCCCCATTGCTTAGCGCAATGCCTAGCATAGTAGTGTGCTTATTGACTGAGCAACCCTTTGTAATTAGTCATTTGTCTAGTACTATGAGTTAAGCTTTCTTTTTTGATTTCAGAGCTAGCTTGTATCTTCCACCAACTTTCATCTTCCTGTGGCCATTGTGTCAAGTCTACAGAGCCAAAATGGCCCTTGGGTCTAATTAACTGACAGAGAGAAAAGATCAGTACACTAGATTGGGATAGACCTTGGTGCTCTTCACTTTTAACATTGACTCAATGTGCATATATGATGTAGGTCAGCTATCTCCTTGACCTCTGTTTATTCATCTGCAAAATGAGCAGATCAGAATTGATATCTGTAAGATCTCTTCTGTGGTAGTTTATGATTGCCTTTCCAGCTGGATTTGATGGTCATCCTTCACAAAGCTTTCAGGTGTCCAGTCACTATTGAATGGACCTTCCAATGTCCTCATGGTATTTTTATGATAGCCCTCCACCATATTGTGAGTGATGTTGTTGAGGGTAGGAATGTTTATCTACACTCTGAGCTAATAGATGCTATAATTGCTTTCTGACACCTTTACCCAGCTACCTAGAGCTGGAAGGGACCTTAGCAGTCAACTACTTCAACCTTCTCATGATGAGAAAGTAGTGTCAGGGAGGCTCCATGATGCAGAGCCATCAAGTACTGACTGGAAGGAAGATGCAAACCCGGTGGAGCTTGAGCTTATTATGGGTAAGATCTCTTGCTCTGAATTAGCAAGCTGATTATTAACTCTTCTTTTCTGTCTAATTTAGGTAGTGGAAACAGGGCAAAGCCGCAGCAATCCCCTTCTCAAAAGACCTGTTCGGACCCAAGCTGTCATTGATCAGTCTGATATGTACACTCATGTTCTCTCAGTATTCACAGAGAAGAAGGTTGGTAAATAAAATGTTTCATTTAGTTTATCCTTTGCTCAGGAAATAATCTAGAAAATAAATTGTTTAATAATGTATAATAATAAAAATAACTTCAATTAGCTGGTGCTATAACTCATGTTTCTAATATCTTGACTTAATCTTCAGAGAGAAATTAGAATGATTTCCCTATACAGGGTGATTTATCAGGACCAAGAAAGTGATTCTCAGACAAAAGGAGCCCCCTATATTACCTACTCTTTGAAGGGTAAGGGGAATAGAGCCAGGGGGGTTATGATCAATATAACCTTCAATAGCAAAACCAGATTGGAATTGATGGAGCCCAATGAACAAGATGAACCTGTTAACTTCCTTTTTATTTTACTGTGATCCAGACCTATAATTTATAGCTCTCCCTTAGTTCTGTTAGTATGAAATCCACTCTAGTAATGTTTTTTTTTTTTTTTTTTCTTTATAGGAGATACCGCATAAGTTTGTGATAGCAGTCTTAATGGAATATATTCGCTCTCTTAACCAGTTTCAGATCCCTGTTCAGGTATTTTTAACTAAGCGCCACATTTAAAATTTAAGACTGTTAGTCTTAACTAATCTCCCTTCTGGATGTACTAAAGGAGTGTTCAACAAGCATGCCTCTGTGGTGTTGATCACTTTCTTAAAGAGATCAGGTTGCCATTGGCCTTGCTCTGGTCTTCTGTGGGCATGGCCTAGCGCTCCCCAGAATGACGGCACCTACCCTAATCTCTCTCTCTTCCTCAGCATTACCTACATGAACTTGTCATCAAGACTCTGGTTCAGCACAACCTCTTCTACATGCTTCATCAGTTCCTGCAGTACCACGTCCTCAGTGACTCAAAGCCTTTGGTAGGTGTTGGTAAACCAAATGAATTGATGTTAGCTTTGGATTTCAGGTATTTCTTAAGTCACATTTGTTTTTCTCTTTGAAGTTGAAAATTATCTGGAAAACTTTCTTCTAGGCCTGTCTATTGCTGTCCCTAGAAAGTATTTATCCCCCTGCTCATCAGTTGTCTCTGGACATGTTGAAGGTAAGGGTGATTGATAGATATACTATTGAAACTTCTGACCAGGAATTAAGATCTGTTGTTTGCATTTCTGCCACCTCTTCTTTTCTCTTTTCAGAGGCTTTCCACAGCTAATGATGAAATAGTAGAAGTTCTTCTTTCTAAGCACCAAGTGTTAGCTGCCCTAAGATTTATCCGAGGCATTGGAGGACATGACAACATCTCTGCTCGAAAGTTCCTGGATGCCGCAAAACAAACTGAAGATAATATGCTTTTCTACACTATATTCCGCTTTTTTGAACAACGAAATCAGCGTTTACGAGGGAATCCAAATTTTACGCCAGGTAAACAAGTGTCTTTGGTAACTCTGGGTTGTTGATTTGTTTTGGTTTCTAAATAGCTATTTGAGAAGTTATATACACACTGTAATTCTTTAAAAAAAACCCAAACAAACTTGAAAATTAGTTCCTAAGTTTTAGTCTCATTCTCTTATGAGAACAGAGTCTCCATCTAAAAATCTATCCAAGACCTAGCCAGTGGTTCACTTTAAACAAGCAAAAAAATTATATTCTAATAAAGACCTTATGGAATCAATCACAAAAATGGAATGATGGATTTTTTTTTTTTTTTTTATGATCCCAAGATCGTCAGCTAGGCTCACACCTAGATATAAAAAACTTAATGAAAATAGTTTAGCAATTTACTATTTTGTAAATTGTAGTATGGTCTATTTCCTCACTTCTAATTGACTGCTCAGACTTCATCTTATTCTCTAGTGGTAAATAGATTCTCAGTACTCTTATACTAAATTGAAAGCTCTTTTCCCTAGGCCTTTTACTTTTTCAGATTCTTAGTTTTGGCCTAAGTTCACAAGACTGTGATCAGCAATAGGACCCTAGGTTAACTTCTGAAAATTAGCTTATTAATCTCTGGTATGAATAAATTAGTTTGATGGTTTACTAACTTGTAAGTCAAAGCAAAAAGTTAAAAGCAAGTGTGCCTTTTTTTTTTTTTTGTGGTGATAGATTAGTCTTGCATTTCTCCTTTCCTCTTCAAGTAGAAAAGAGGTTATATTCTTTCTTGTCTAATTGTTCCCCTTTACTGACAGAAGGTTTTTATACCAAGTAGTTTTGAAGTTGTTACATTAAATATACTAGAGTCTTGTAGAGAAGAGAAAAGGAAGTTCAAAGATTAAGAAAAATATAGCATTTTATTAAAGAAGATAAGTTAAAACCCTTCATACATAGGTACCAACTGTAAGTGAAGTTCCTCTAAATAGTGATCTAACTATCCTTATTTTATTTTCCTTTACAGGAGAACACTGTGATGAACATGTTGCTTTTTTCAAACAGGTTTTTGGAGACCAAGCTCTAATGAAGCCTACAACTTTTTGAAGTCATTGCTAATTTTTACAAAAATTGAACAAAGTTAATTTATTGCATTAATAAAGCTCTTTGAACTACAAAATGTTATAAAGTATGCGTATATGTATATATGTGTATGTGTATATGTAAACTTACACTCACACATACATGCATATATACATGATATTCTGTAAAGTTACTAAAAATATGTTGCAGAACCTTGTATGAATGGTTTTTCTCCTAAAAGTAGAGGGAGAAAAAATTGCATTGATTTGTTTTTTTCTTTACAAAAAAAAAAAGAAAAAAAGTGGCAGTGAGCAGTCTATTCTCATTACCACCAATATTGGCCATCATTTTTGGCTTTCTAAGAAATTAGATTTATTTATTCTAGCTTCTCCAAAATGTCTCGGTGTCCTGTTGATGCATTCAGATTTAGTAATGCTGTTTCACAAGTCCAAGCCGAACATTCCTGAGTTTACAAACCATGTCTGAAGCTGGTGGTATTCTGTGATGTCCAGTGCACAAGCTGGTAGTGCCAACCACACCATTCCCAGGACAACTGAAGTGTCCCACATTACACCACATGACTTTTCAACCCTACTCCCCTCCCCAGAGGACTAGAAGTTGAGGAGTCGTTCTCGTTCAGTGCCTCTGTTTCGTTCTTGAGCAGCACGGCTTTTAGCTTTATTCACTGATGGCCCTAGAGGAGGAGGAAAATAGTTACTGGTTTTTCTCCACAGTGCTGTCATCTGAGACTGTTTCTTAGCAGAACCACTTTAAGAATATAAGAATAATAGGTGCTATTATCCCATTTAACAGATGAGGAAAGTAAAACCAAAAAGAGGTAAAGTGACTTGTCCAGGAGCACAGTTATTATTAAGTGTTTTGAGGCCAAAATTGAACTTAGATCTGCCTGAGTATAGGCTAGGTGCCCCTCTCTACAAGGACGAGTGTCCTTCTCTGCATGACCAGCTTCTGAAGCCTAAGAAGCTACTTAGTATTCTGAGACGACCAATTTCATCCCCTGTTCTCCCTGGTCACTAGGCAGTTAAACATAACTATGTAGAAGATGAAGGGCATGTCAGTATAAAAGAAAATTGTCTCCCAACCCCATTTCAGTCTTTAAGAAAATGCCATCAAGTAAAGCTAGTTATCTTTCACTTTGCTCAGACTAGTTCACACATGGAATTGGTCCAAACTCATAGATGACTCTCATTAGGGAAACAGCTGACTCAGTTTAAGCCCCTGTACCTAAAAACAGTTAAATGCAGGGCTAGGGAGTCTACTTTAATATTTTTATTCTCATTCCCCAAAAAATAGAGGAAAAAAAAAGTGGGGAGAGAGGGTGAGAAACTAAATGTCATTGTAGGATTTAACACCATAAATGATCTGGCAGCATATTTATTTTTACCCAGTCCTTTACTCAATAACATTAAATGTTTGTTTAGTAGAGACCAGTTGGTATTAAGTCACATTTAACCAGAATTTGATAAATGTCTCATATAGGGTCCCTTCTTCCCAGAGGACCAGCTAGTAGTAAGAAAATTAATAGAAATTTTTGCTTTAAGATCACATATAATTACTGGAGTTAGCACTGTAACAAGTAACAGTTGTGACAACAAATCCTTCATGTAAAAATGAGGATTTCTTAAAATGAATACTGAAATTCAAAAGTCACTGGTAAAAAGTTTAAATAAATTTTTAAATGCTTCCATAGCATCATGTTCTTCCAATTTTGTACCCATAGAAACAACTTAATAATCCTTACCTATATAACTAAGTAATACTGGAAGGAATATTAAGCCATGGGTGGCTCCCAACAAGACCATAGCTAAATACATCCGAAAGTAAAATATCTGGAAAATTTGAGATCTGGCAAAGGCCAAGACCACAATCCCTCCAAATTTTGTTAATGTAATTCCACTGAAAACCTAAGAGGAAATAGAGAAACATTAGAAGAAATTTATATTACATCAGTGTAAACAATTGAGTACCCTTTCTCCAACCACTGATAATCTCAACTCTTAAATCCCACCCACCCTCAGTCAAAACTACTAAGTAATGTTTGTTATAGACTGAAGACAAACACTGATTTATTTACTCTATGACTGGCATTAGTACTTAATGAACACTAGAATAGACAACATGACAGAATTGAAAGTCATGAGAAATGTGAAACTGATAAGGCACAATTTATAGTAGGCATAGAAAGAACAGTCTTTAGTAAAACCAAAAGCAAAATCTAATGCTTTGTACTTAGGGGGGTGCAGAAGAAAATAGCATGTGATACAATAATACAAATCATAATAAAGTACACAGTGTTCGAATAATATGAAAGAATCAAGAAGGGAAAGATCACTTAAGATAGAAGAGTTCAGGGAATACTTTATGGAGAAAGGGACATCATATGAAATCTTTCCTTCCTCCAACTCAGTGGGCAGTGATACAGAAATGACCATCTAGGCATGAAAAATGGTATATACAGCACAGGCATGTAGATGAGGAAAGGCAAGATGAAAACCACCACCATGTTGGACTGTCTGGCTTTTGAGTGTGTTAAAAAGAGATGCAGAAAGAATGAAAAAGTAGGCCCATGAGATAGAAACCTAGAAGGAATCTTAAGGGATTGTCTGTTCTCTAACCCCCAGCATTTTACAGCTGAGGAAAACTGAAGGCCAGAGGTAACTGTGATTTGCCCGAGATCACACAAAATAGTTAAATAGTAGGGATGGAACTTGAATCAAAATCCCATAACTTAAGATTGTGCCCTGACCTTCAGTGCCCAGCTAAAGAGGAAGGGTGGGGTGAGAAATGGGAATAAGCAATGGGAAATCACCTAAAGTTTTAGAGCATATTTATATGCTCATATTTATGGTCTTGTGCCAGAACTGAGAGGCAGCGACAAGTGTTAGAGATATCACTCTATCCAATGGCTTTTTCTATGTAACATCTGACATCACAGACACCCTGCCCCAACTTCTGAGACATTCAGCCTTATACTTTGACCATACCTCTTCTTTCCTCATCTTCTCTACTTTCTTAAACATGGAGGTTCCAAGGTTCTGTCTAGACCCTCTTTGCTCTACATTTTCCCCTTGGTGATCACCCTTACACCCATGGCTTCAATGGTTAGTTTTATATAATTAGCTTTCAAATCAAAAGGGAGTGATCTTTTTGCTGTTTGTTTGAAAATTTCTACTTTATGCTCAAATCAATTATATTCCCATTTTATCCAGACTGTAAATAGAAAATAATTGATCCATCAACCAAATATCTGTTGGGTACTTAAAGAGTTTAGCCCCATCACCTGAAAAATAACTTATAACTTATGTTTTGTAGTCATAGGAGGAATTCCAAAGTTTGAATACTGAATTATGAATTAGTTTTTTCCAGCTATGCTGTGATGTCTTGTTAATCATTTTAGACAAAATGAAGCATCTACTAACTGTAAATTAGCACTGAAATTTTTATCAATCAAAAAACATTTAGTAAAAACAATATGTGCTAGGACATTGTATTATAGATATAAAGAAAAGCAAAACCAATCCCTAACTTTAAGGAACTCAAGGTTGAACACAGAAAATAATATGTAAATAACTATGTACAAAACCAAACATATATACACTAAACTTAAGGTAATCTGAGAAGAGAAGACATTAGCAGGTGCTGTAGTTGCCCTACTTTGTTGAAATTTCAGCCAGTTGTCCTAAAGGCTAATCAGAATACTTACACAACTGCCCATGTGAGACAGTGCCTCCTCAGCACGTGCTACCCGACTCCCCTTTGTGCTCATAGTAAATGCTCTGGTTATGTGACTACAGAACTCCACAGAGATACCACAACTCTGAAATGAAAAACAACTTTAATGATGAGTAGCTTGAAAATGGACTTATGTACATATACACTAATCCACTCCTCAAACTGAAGCTTGAATGATGTTTCCAGAGCATTGGAGTGGAAAATTTTTCTTAAGTGTTCCCCTTAACTCTTTTTCTCTTCCTTCTTCATCATCTTCATCTTTCACACTCAAACACATCACTATACCATCACTACCAGAAATCATATCATTACTTTGGGAAAATCACAATGCCCAGTCTGGCATTAGATTTATTTGCCTTTGCTAAAAGGACAGTGCAAACTCCACAAGAAAATCACTGAGAGCCACAAGAAAAATGGTTTACTCCAAGATTAAGCCTTTTCTTTATGGTTTTTATCAACTACTAGAAGCATAGAAAATGTCTAAAAAAGTTAAAAAAAAAAAAAAAAAAAAAAAAAAAAAAGTGCCAGTAAAAATGCTTAAGTAATTTTGCCATTCTTTCTTTAATCTGTTTCTGAATGGTGATATATTTGCAATATCTTAATCTTATTCTGAGATGGGCCAAGTAAGTGTGGAATGAGTCCTTTCCTAAACCTTATTTTACTTACATTATGTAAGTTGGAATAATTAAAGGGGAATCTCAAATCCCTCCCCTACACTAAACTCTGATTTTCTAAAGAGTATATAAAACTGCCAAACTAGAACAAACAGGATAATACATTTATTGTTATGCTGAAAGGTTTGACAGTGTTAAAAATAATTCATAAATATAGCCACAGAACAGACTGGATGTGTATAAGTATTCCTCAATTTACTGTAGCTACAAATTAATATTTCAGCAACACCTTTACAGGGAGAAATATAAGGAGAAAAAAAAAGATCAAGTAGTTTTTTCCAACAACAACTCTATTGGCCAGCATTAATGTCCTAATTAATCTTCTCTATACCAAGAACAGGTAACAGTTTTCTGCTCTTACTTATTTTAAGATTTACAAAGTATCCTTAAAAAATAATTTGTGGGTACCAAAGTACAGGGAGACATAAAACTCACCATTACCAAGTTGACCAAGGAAATAGCATTCAGACTGATGCTCCAAAGCCACATAACTCCAAACATGTTGACCAAAATCATAGCAATTGTAACACACATGATCACTGAAGACCACAGGTCACAGCCCAGGAGTATTGTAGTCACCAAGAATATTGCTCCCAGGGATACACCAAGGTTAAAGATTGTGTCATCCACGATAGTCAGGTATTGCTCATAGAAGACGTAAAATACACTGTGTGGAGAAAACATGGAAGTGTAATTGAGGCATAGGTAAGTTTTACTTTGTTCAGTCAGTCTTGGTTGACTACCTTAAATACTACAAAAGTGTAATGAAGAAAAAACTTAACACTTAAATTTTTGGCCTTTTTTGATAGATTGTTTTGACATAACCTCCTTATTCCTCTACAAAATATATTTCAGAGAAAGTAAACAAAACATGCTAAAGCCTAATAAGTTGAGAGTTGAAACTTTCTTTTTTTCAAGAAGACTGATTTGGCATCCATAGAAAAGTTTAAGAGTTATCTAGCAACTGAAGCTTGGTCTTGGGGTCAGCAAGACCTGAGCTGTCCTGTCACTGACTCAGTGATCATGTGATTCTGGGCAACCTCTCTGCAATCTGATAGCTCTCTAAGAAGAAGTAACAGAATAGTCACTCATCTGCATGGGAGCCAAGAAATTTCCTGCCAATAAAATAAGAGGCTTGCAAACTCCTTTCCCCATACACACCTAAAAAAGCCCCAAATCTTTTTTTTTTTTTTTTTTTTTTTTTTGCTGAGGCAGTTGGGGTTAAGTGACTTGCCCAGGGTCACACAGCTAAAGCCCAAGTTTGAACTCAGGTCCTCCTGACTTCAGGGCTGGTGCTGTATCCATTGCACCACCTACCTGCTTCTCTCAATATTCTTGAAAAAGGCCATCTCTATGGTGCTTCTCCTGACACACTACTGTCATTCTGGAGCCCACCTAAAGCACCCTGGCAAATACTGAGCTGAGATTACCAAAGTTTCCCAAAATGTCACTTTTTCTCACCCATCAGAAATGAATAATTTTAAGGATGAGCTAAAGGAGGCTGATCTGTTGTTAGAAAGGAACCCAAGCCAAGAAATGTGAGCTTAGTGTGCCAATGAAGAAAGGTCTGTGGTCCATGGGGTAATGGACTGAGGAGCTGAGGAGGGAGGCTGGTGTTACTTCTCTGATACAAACTGGATGACCCTGGGCAAGATGACCCTAAGGCATCTCTGGGGGCCTTCGTCTCTTTATCTGTATAACATGGTTAATTCACTACTTTGGGTGAACCCCCTGTAATTGTGTAACATGATACTTTCCCAAACCCCTTCTACATGGGTCATTTTATTAAGATATTTGCAATAACCTCGACCCAGGGGGCAATGAAGTGGCGCAGTGGATAGAGCACTGGCGCTGGAGTCAGGAGGAGCTGAGTTCAAATGTGGTCTCAGACACATGACACTTATTAGCTGTGTGGCCCAGGCAGGTCACTTAACCCCAATTGCTTTGCAAACACTAGCTAAATAAATAGCCTAGGCCAGGCAGATAAAGTGAATATTAATACACACTTTCCATTTGCCATCCAAAAGCTGGCAAATGGCAGAACTCCCACTCATTTGCACTTTGCAGCCTGTCATTCAAACTGAGCAAACTAGTTACAACCCCTCACAGAAGACCTTGTAGAGTTGGAAGAAGCCTTACGACCACCAAGCCCAACCCTTGCCTTTCCTCCTCTATAAAAAGGGAAACTGAGACCCAGGAAGGCACAGGGCCCAACAGTCACAACCCGAGGGCAGCACAACGGTCACCAAAGCCAGGCCCCAGCTCTCTAGCCCACACTATCCCGACACCCCAGGCTCAGGGCCCATCCCAAATGGAACATGATTTAAGGAAGGGGAGTGGTGTGCACAAGGGTGGGGCAGAAGTCCATTCTTACCTGTAGGGGAAGACCCGGTAGTTTTTGTCCTGGAGGCCCATGGTTTCGGTGATATTAGCGGCCACTATCCTTGCTTTTCTCATGGCGTCAATATAGTCAGAGGAAGTATGGAGCACAGTGTGATAAGTCATAAAGTACGTGGCTCCAACCTCGGTATAATTGTTTTTGAAGTGAACAGCAGAACTATAAGATGCATGGCCTCTGGCAGAGAAAGAGCACAGGTCATGACAGGACAGACAAGCATCATTCACTGTATGTATATACACACATGGATGTATAGCACACACATACATATACACATATATATACTTTGAAAGGCAATATGTAAAAATGGTTTTAGCAAGGGTTCTCAAACAACAAGCCCTTGTTAAATTTCCACTATTAATGACGACGATGACGATGATGATGATGATGATAATGGTAGTAATGCAAGAAATTTTACAATTATCTATTTTTATATGATCTGTCAGCTAGGTGCTATTGTTATTCCAATAATAGTACAGTCAACAGAATGCCAAGCCTGGAACCACTAAGACTTGAGTCAAATCCAGCAGCAGACACATACTATTTCTGTGGGCCAGTACAACTCCTTTAGTCTCCGTTTTCTCCTCTGTGAAAATGGGGATAATAATAATAGCATGGGCTTCCCCAGACTGTGTAAGGATAAAATGATATAAGAGTTGTAAACCTTAAAGCAATAAATAAATGTTAGCTATTATTATTTCTAGGCAAGCAGTTTTAATTTTGACTTTCTCTTATCTCATCTTCACAGGGGTTAGCATAGGAGTGTCAGAGGAAAGAGAAAGACAACCATCACAAAGCTGTCCAGATTAAATACTAATATTCTGAATTTTCTATTAAAATCGGAGTAGAAACAGATTAGTGGAGATACCCAAGATTCTTTAAAGAGGCCCATGAGATCAAGCCTATTTTTTTAGTCATACTTAGATTTCTGAGATAGTAAATAATGATAGATACAGCAAAACAAAAGAACTATGGTTTTTAAGAGTGTAAAGGAATCTTGAAACCAAAAAAATGTTAAGACTCATTGAAAAAGATGAATGGCACTCACCCTTTGCCACATTTAGGATTAGGGTTATCAGAAAGAAACATAGGCAGAAATTTCATGAAGTCTTCACCCTGAGGCCTCCTTTTGCCATCTGGAGTCAAAGGCCGGCAATGAATACAGGAAGGGTCCACAACTAGAACCAAGATGAAATAAAGCAAGGCCTGGCAGTAGAGTTTTGCAGGTTTTATTGTAAAACATGTTCATAAACCACATAATCCTCTCTATATAAACACATGTATAGTGTGTGTGTGTGTGTGTGTGTGTCTGTATCTGTGTCTGTGTGTGTGTGAGACACACACACACACACACACACACATACACACACACACACACACACATACACACACACACACACACACACACACACACACACACACACCATTTATGTTGTTCTTGTCTTCTGTTGTATTCAATCCTTTGTGACCCCATGGAATTTACTTGTCAGAAATTCCTTCTCCAGCTCATTTTACAGATGTGGAAACTGATGCAAACAGATTATGAGACTTATCCAGGTTCACACATCTAAAAAGTGTATGAAGCTGGATTTGAACTCAAATCTTCTTGACTTCAGGCCAGGCACACTCTACCCACTGTACCACTTAGCTTCCTCCTCCCCAAATATACACAAAAGATACAAATATGTATACATACACACAGTAGGCTGTCATTACCAATAACTGCAATTATACATGATTTGCTAGGAGAAAGCACCAGACTAAACAGACAGGACTAGATGCTGCAGAAGGTAGAGCATTAGGCCTAATTGGGAAGACCCGAGTTCCAATCCTGCCTCAGACAGGAGGCTGTATTGATAGCTGTATGATCCTGGGCAAATCACTTGACCTCTCTAAATGTGGGAAAATAAGAGCATTCCCTCCCACAGTAGTTGTGGAGATCAAATCAAATAGTACCAAAAGGGTTTTGCAAACCTTAAAGCACTATAAAAATGCTTATTATTTGTATCAATAATTCTTTAACTTCTTTAACCATTAATGGCCACATCTGCAATATTAAGAGGATGGCATACACAAGTTTTTTCTATCTTTAAAATGTCCATAGATTTCTATCCTTCAAAATATGGCCTTCTATTTAAAGTTTAAAAAAACAATGGGTCTCGAGTAGTAGGGAACAGTCAAGAGAAATCAAAAAAGCAACCCAAAGAGAGACTCCCCAAAGCAAAGTAATCACCTGGGCCCTGAGATAGTCTTGCCGCCATCAGCCCTGCACTCACTAGGCCTTCAGACTGGACACTGCCATCTGCGACTTGCCAACTTCAGTTCTGGATTCCACCCTCTGGGGTACTCATACTGTTCTGACTGACCAGTGCCCCTAGGCCCGAGTGGCCTCAGCCATGTGCTATGTTACTCCTTAATGCTCTTGCCTCCTGCTCTGGGGCTATAGGCAGCTCCTTCAGACCCTCCCTTTCCTTGCCCATTCCAGCTCTAATTAGCAACAGCAATTGGGCCTTTGATTTCCAGGACTTGTAATTCCTATTGGAAGAGAGCATTTAATGAGGACCATCCTCTCCCAATCAGTGCCTGAGATGTAGGGTCTATATTCACACCAACACAGAGAAGTTACACTGCCAAGATCATAGAGGATCTGGAACAATAATCTGATCTAATTAATCCCCTCCCAGTACCAGAAAGGGAGCCAAATTACTTGTGAGTTGCATTCACTAGTCCTATGACTTACCTCTGATCCCCATTCCCCTCTCTGTATCACCTTCCCAACTAGAACGTAAACTCCTTGAAGGTAGATAGTGTTTCACTTTTACATCTAGCACTAAACACTTCTCAGAGTGCTTACCATCACACTTAATAAATGCTTTTTCATTCATTCATAAGGTTTTAGATTTAGAGCTAACAGGGATCTTCAAAGTATTTTAGATTAATCTTCCTTATACCACATACAGCTAAGGAAGAAGTCAAGACTTGAGAGCTGACTTTTCCATAAATCACATAAATGAGTAAAAGTGACAGAACCAGGCCCTGACTCCACATTCTCTGAATCCAAAATATGGAACCTCTTACTAATATAAGGCCTCCCAGTAAGGTAAGCAACATTATAAGGAACAAGGAATTTATATTTCTTATTTCAAAACAATAGGATCAATCAGTAGTTTTTAAAGGGTCTATTTGGCCTATGATACACTGAAGCTGTTTAGCATGGTAGTCGAGAAATAACTGTCCAATTTTAATCCATGATTAAATATCTCCAAAGAAATGACACAGGAAACTATAAACTGGCTGAAAGCTATCACTCTAAGTTAATTAAGTTTTAATGTGTTATGCAAAACTTTTCACTTAATAAAAAAGCAAAATTTAAAAGAAGCTCAAAGAAAAAGGAAGACTTTGAGAGGGTCTTACCTGAAGCATTACAAAATCGATCTGTCATATTATAAATTCGGCAGCAGGAAGACTGGGGTTTGATCCAATCAAAATAATCATCAATCCAGGAAGAAGGGGCAAAACCTATCTTTGTGCTATGGGACATAAGACAAATAAATGGGTAGGATGACAACACCAACTCTTTGATATTATTTTAACTTAAAATAAAAATCACTTTTGGGCTAAATCCACTCCTGAAAGTTCTGGTCCATGACAGCTGAAACTGAGGACACATTTTGCATTCTAATTACCAAAGCAAATGTAAAAAGAGTTTCAAGTTTATAATGGCAAAGAGGAATGCAGTACTTACTAATTCTCTAGTTCTGCAGCATTAAAAATTTGCTGCACAAGTGAATTGTTGTTACATCCCATTCCACCACACACCATGTTCTGCCCCTCTAATGAGGTATAGTTATGTCCTTCTTCTAGCACAAAATACACAGGAGGACCTGCATGTAGGTACTGGTTCAGGGACTTGAAATAATCCAATACATAAGAGTCCTTAAAAAAAAAAAAAAAAAAAAAAAAGACCATACAACAGATTAGAGAAAAGGGAAGGTAAAACTTGGGCAAGAAAAATCATTAAAAGATCATAGTAATGCTACAAAACCATAATTATCAAACTTGACACCAAGAGAGGACACATAACAACGCTCCCAAATTTTTTTGCAGATATGGTAAACTGTGGGTGTGGGGAACAGCAGACATTACACTTTTTTTTTAATAATTTGATTAGCCTTGCCGAACTGTTTCCTATTTTCTATTCTTTATCATAAGGATGACTCTCAGAGAAGGGAAGGGGAAAGGATAAACTGGGAAATGTAGGTGATCTGAAATCATCTAGAAATTTTTGTTACCAATTAGTATCAATAAAAATGTATTTTACAAAAAGAAAACTTTTTCTTTAAGAAAAAGTCATTAGCAAACTGTTGAATGAATATTCCTTTGACAAAGATGCTTGAAAAAAATAGGAAGTAGATCTTATCTACATTCAAGTTATATGTAACTCCTTTAAATCCAGCTACAAATTGACAAACCGGTTGTTCATGCTATGGTTTGGCTTTAAAGAAGGCACAGTGAACAATGGGGTAACTCGAGTTTGCAATTCTGCAGAGTAATACCCTTAACATCAGTAAAGATGTATTTATCAGCTGACATTTTCCCTTTACACCTATATTACCTATATAAATTTTCTTGGTTAATCAAGTCAAATGAAATCAAAATAAAACAAATCTTACATTTGGCATTGAAAGAGACTGATCCAAGCCAATTTCCACTTTGTTGAGAACTGCTATACTGAATGACAGAATACCCACAAATACAGATATCTGCAAAAGTAAAAAGAAGTGGTAAGGACTTAAGGCTTCTGCAAAGTATCTCCACAATTACAAAAACTTGAAAAAAAAAAAAAAAGATTCGAATCCCTGAAGAACTTGGACTTTCCTAAGAAGTGGCCAACTTTGGTCTAAAGATCATGCAATGATGATGCATTTCTGTCTAATGGGCAGGGCAGTCATAAATCCATCACTATCATCAAACAAGCTAGAACTCTAACAATTTATACCTGTGGAAAGCACTAACTAGCTAAGAACTGGAGAGATAAGCTTAACGTTAGCCACTTTATCTTCCTAAGTGTCCAGTTTCTTACAAGATACTTGTTCTGATTACCTGGTTTCAAGTATCCATTAGAAAAGAGAAAGGGAAAAGCAAATATCTGCAAAAGGCCACATACCACAATAGGCCGCATCCAGTCTTTCAGCAAAAATGGAGAGAAGGCATGTTTGAAAAACTGAAACAAATAGCTCTCTGAGGGCTGGGAGTCAGTTCTATCTTCAGCAATTCTGACACAACACAGAATATCCAATTTATTCTTCTGATTGGGTGAAAAGAAAGATGTCATGGTAAGAACATTATCACCATCATTTAGACAAAGATAGATGGGAATCATCTGCCACAATTAGATACTTTACCTCCTGACGCTTAATGTCCAGGCCTAAAAGACTCACAAAACAAGTAATTTGAAGGAGAAAGTCAATGAAAACAGCCATTCCAGCAAACAGAGAAAAAGTTTGCACAGCTGGCATGGTTGACAAAGCCCCTATGGGATAAAAGAAAAGGAGACTGGTCACTCTTTTCCCACATGAAGTACCAGCTTTACAATTAACCATTTCTGACATGACTGTGGGAAAGGAGGCCGACATACCAATAATTAAGTTCACCCAAGAAGATGTGCTGGGGGTATGAGAGGTATACATTACTAAACTCATTGTGCCTATATTTCAATTGAAAGAGGGTTGGCCTTTACCACCTTGTACTAACTCAATTTTATTCCAATATAGTCATAGCAAGAAATATTTTTCAAAACTCAAATTCTATTTGAATGCTCCTGCGCCAAGAATCCTATCTAAAAATGACTGGGGAAGTTTTAAAGATATTTACTCCAAGTAGAAAAAGACTATACTTCATAGATGATATATTTCCCAAAATCCATGCTCATGATGTGATGCTTAAATGCAGAGAAAGACAGATAACAATTCTTTTAAAACATCCCACCTCCACACCCACTCCAATAAAATATTCTGATCACATTTTAAGTGTTAAAAGGAGGCAAAAAGGAGAGCATTCAGATATTCATTTGCATACTACTCAGGCTCAATGAAAGCAAGTACAGAGCTGTATGAGGAATAATTACCTAAGAAAAAGGCTATAGTCTCTGAAAATGATGACAGGAACATGCTCGGAGCCACTTCCCCCAGGATCCTGCCCAGTTGTTTATCTAGTGTTTCCCCTTGAAGGCGTTCATCTCTCTGAAAGATGAAAAAAAGATATTTTCCACACAATTGACTGTATTTCCTCCCTCTAAAGAGACAAGACTGACTTTAAAAAGAATTAAAAAAATCCTTAATTTTAATTCACAATGAGGATTTAAGTATAAATTTCCTAGTCCCTCTCCAAAGGAGACTATTAATAGAAATTCAATCCAAGGGATTCCTAGTGCTTCTTCCCCCCATCTGACACAAGAAACCAAAGCCCAGAAAAAATGAAACAACCAAAGGTCACAACACTGATGGGATCTGAGTCCACCACTGAATCCAATCTGGTTTTATTTAATTTCTTCTTGTCCAGATCCTAAGTCGACAGTCCTTAGAGGAAGAACTCTTCTCCTCTCTCTCCTGTGCCTAGGCTGGTAATGACTTTTCTTCTTCTGAGCATATGTAGCCTACATATCTCACATTTAGGTATTATTTACTTTATAATCACCTAGGCATATGTAATATGCTCCACAAATTTCAAGAGGATAACCAAAGACTTTTAAGCTTAATTAAACCTGTGATAATGCATCTTTATACTTCAAGCTTCTTTAACTGCTATCTCTAAAGATTTAGGGCAAAGGGAACTTGTGGCATATTGGCCACTGGGTAGAAAACAATCTTTGTACTAAAGGTTTATTTTATATTAAGGCAAAGGCAATATGGTAAATTGGACAATGACAATCTGAAGTCAGGAAGATCTGATTTCAAAACCTACCTCTGACACTTAAGATCTCAGTGACCAAGGGAAAGCTATAATTCACATATGAGCCTTGTTTCTTTGGTAAAATGGGGCTTTTACCTACAGTATCTATTTCACATTATATAGAATGAGATCTGTAAAATCCTTGCAAACTCTAAATTATATTGTTATTACTACTGACCCTTTTCCCTGGTGCTAATGAATTCACACTAGTAATCATTAAAGTGTCCAGATAGAATAGATTAAAAGACATATAATGAAAATACAATGTTTCAACTAAGGCATTTTTCTTCTTTTTGATTTGCTTTCAAATAACTTAAAAAATGGAAACGAATGGCAAGATTGGTAAGTATGAGTATACCTGAAAGGTCTGCACTAAAATAAAGATGTTGTCTACTCCAACTGCAAGCACCAAGAATGGGATGACTTCAATGACAATTAAGGTGAGGGGTATTCCAATATAGCTGAAGAGACCTAGAGAACACACTACTGAACTGAGTACCATCAGGATACCTGCAATTCCCAGGGAGATTTTAGAATCTACCTGAAAATATTAATAAAAGAAAAATGGTTAGTTTAGATTCTGCTGTCAGACTGGACAATTCTAAGTAAGGAAGATTTCAGTGAAGACACTAATCCTTTACCAGTGGTAGATAGAAAATATATTTGGCCTTCCCTAGTAAGTTATAATCTATATCAGCACAAGCCAGGGTGGTAAAGAGACATGTCTATACACTTCCTAATTTACAAATGCATTCTTAACACCTATCCCAATTGAAAAAAAAAAAAAAAAAAAAAACTACTTAAATGAAAACAGAGAAGTGATGTGTCAAAAAACTTTGTTCTTTACAAATATGAAACTAACTTTATCTCTTTTAAATATAAAGATTATGCATAAGAAATACTTTAGGGATATAAAAAAGTCTCAGTAATATTGAAAACTAAAGGAAAACTCAATAATATTACATACCAGGAACCTATGACAGCTTTTGATGTGTCCTAAGGCGATAGAAATATATAAAAACATGACACCATAGCTAATTAGAACAGTGACAACATCACCATTACTTTCACGATTTATCTCATCTTCAATACTTCGTTCAGCAGAGAAAGAAATAGTCAAGTTTGGATTTTTGTAGTTTTTTATAAAGCTGATAAATCTAAAAAGTAAATAAAATGCATGTCAGAGAGAAAAACCCAGCAAAGCAAAGACTCTAAGCATTACTGATTTAGAAGCAGGTCATCTACCAAATCAATTCCAATAGAGCAGTAATGAATTGAACCAGCTACACCCAGCAAAAGAACTCTGGGAGATGACTATGAACCACTACATTGAATTCCCAATCCTTCTACTTTTGTCCACCTGTATTTTTGATTTCCTTCACAGGTTAATTGTACACTATTTCAAAGTTCAAATATTTTTGTACAGCAAAATAACTGTATGGACTTGTGTATATATATATATATATATATATATATATATATATATATAGTATTGAACATATACTTTAACATATTTAACAACCTGCCATCTGGGGGAGAGGGTGGAGGGAAGGAGGGGAAAAGTTGGAACAGAAGGTTTTGCAAGGGTCAATGCTGAAAAATTACCCATGCATATATCTTGTAAATAAAAAGCTATTAAAAAAAAAAAAAAGTAGGTCATCTAATTTAACCCCTTCATTTGACAGATCATGATTCTTTTATGAGCTATAGTATGTAGTATGGATCATGACTATTTTATGGGCTGTAGTAACAGAGCTGAGATTTAAAAACAGATTCTAAGGATTTCAAATCTAGCCCTCTTTCCACTATCTCAACACAATGTCTAAACTGTTTTCTATACTGGGTTGAGGGTTAAATGACAGTTTTCAGAACCTGGTCAATTTCTGGTCATTTAAAAAACAAATGTATTCAAAGCAAGTTCAATCAGACTGTTCTTAAAAGCTCCCTTTCCCTTCTACAATCTGGTAAAAGATGGAATTTTAAACTCTGCTATGTTGAAAAAAAATTATAAATGATTGTGAAATGGGTCATCATTTTCCAACAAGAATTTAGGCATTTAAGTATAGATTTTTTCCCCCCAGTCTACCTACTAGTACCAAATAAGGGAAAAAACATGATCTAAAGTTATCTGCTCACTGATTAAAAAATACTGAGAGTAAAATGTCAAACTAATTATCCAAAGATACAAGAACTTTACTTAAAATCTAAGAAACTTACTCTTTTTCCCAGGCTTGGGCTTTCTGTAGCTTTTCAGTGTTGTTATAGTAATTATTGACAGGAAGGGTAATCACAAGGGCAGTAGCATTATTATAATTTTGATCTATAAAGGAAAAATACAATAACACAAAGATTACAAGCTTGAAACTAAGGAGACTCCTAACAAGAGAGCTTATAACCTAATGACATGGCAATAATTCCTCTATAGCAAGAATGGGACAATTTACTAGACAAGTCTACAGTTGAGCTTATGAATTAAGACTTATCTACCCAAAAGGAACCCAATTCTCATTTAGTAGATAAGTAATTTAAGACTATAGGTCAGTCTCTCCTCACCCACACAGACGATGCCCAAGAACTGTCATTGGCTGCCTTCCTCTGCAGAGGAAAATCTTGTCAAACCTCTTGTAATTAAACCTCAGGTGCCAAAGATGCTATGACCTTCATTTACCACTGCACCCTGGGCAATCTGTTGTGATGTGCTATGGGAACTAGCAAAGAGAAATTAAAGCTGTATTTTCCATATTTAAAAGCCTTGAGTGACATACATATGGCTGAATTTCTTAATCAGCCAACTTCAGAAAAATATAACTTAATTGTTTCAGCACTGAAACATACCTTCTTTAAAGAGACTATTGATGCTAAAGACTAAACTCTCACTTTATCTGATCTTCTAAATATGTGAAGTTTAAAACAATTTAATTCATAAAAGGAAAAAAAATTAGGCGGAATGGACAAAAATTGAAAAATTATAATGAAATGTTATGTGTAAATATTCAAGTAAACATAAATAACTGCAAAGCAAGTTGGCTCTGGTGATATAATACTAAGGTCTGTTAATAAAAACTCTTTTCTTTCTTTCTTTTTTTTTTTTTAAGGCTGGGGTTAAGTGACTTGCCCAGGGTCACACAGCTAGGAAGTATTAAGTGTCTGAGACCACATTTGAACTCGATCCTCCTGAATTCAAGGCTGGTGCTCTATCCACTGCGCCACCTAGCTGCCCCTGTTAATAACAACTCATTAAATGAAAAATGAAAAGGGGGGAAGAAACCAAAAATTTCAAGTTAAAGAAAAAAGAAAACCTATATGCCCTGATTTCATAAGACAAGAAATTAAGTTTTAATATCTGGGCACTTCAGAGGTCTTAAGTTAGTAGTTACCTTTGGGATCAACCTTAGGGAATACAGAGAGGGAGAACAAGAGCACACGAGGGAGAGACAGAGACAGAGAAACAGAGCGGGGGGCGAGGGGGGAGAGGGAGAAGGAAGGAGGGAGAGGAGAGGGAAAGAAGGAGAACAAGAGAGAGACAAAGACACAAAAGAGAGAGTGAGAGTGAGAGACAGACAGAGACAAAGAGAAAAGGACTTACCATCATAGCCTCCTAAGACAAGCCAAGGGAAAATAGGCCCACCAAATGTTCCCAAGCAAGAATCATGAAGCAGACTTGTATCATTCAAAGAGGCAGGAGCCCTGCCAAAAAGATCCAAAAATAATTTTTAACACAGAGAAACCAGGGCAAGGTTACAGGAAACACCCATATTGAGCTACAAATTAAATAGGCCCAAGTAAGACAGACATATGTCCTCAATTCGTAAATGTTAACTGATTCAAATCCTGCAAATAAGTTTGTAAATGCTGGGGAATGTCCTGTTGCTAAGCCTTTGCAGAGTGGCCTCTACTAAAACATTTGGAAAATACTGGTAAGGCAAAAGATGCCAAGGAGCTTCCTGGAGTATTCACGCTCCAGCTTTCACTCTAGCTTTTCACTCTCAGTCACCAAGTAATCTGAAGCAAGCAACTTCAAAGGGCAGCAACTGGACTAACAGGGGAGTCAGAAGGTTTACCAAGCGCTTTACATACATGAGGTCCTATGAGATTTTCATATATATTTTACAGAGGCAGGAAAGAAAAAAACAAAGGGATCACTGGGTTGGGAGCAGGATGCAGACCTGGGGCTCTCCTAAAGTGCTCCCTCTCCTTACACAGGGACAACTGTTTGCTACTTTGTGACATCTGATAAAAGCCTGAAAATGCACGGCATCAGGGCCTGTGCCAGGACAGATTTCTTAGACACAGTCATTTTCTCAGAGATTTTTTTATCCCCACTTGTGCTTACCGTGTGCAGTACAAGAAGTGGGTGTGATAATCTGCATATACAAAGAATTCGTCTCCTTTTTGGTGATCCAAAACAGAATGGCTGTTCTGGAAGTAATTTAGTACACTCAGGATAGTGCAGTTGTTGTTATAAGGAGATAAGGGAGCCAAACAGATGTCCTGAAGTGTCACTGTTTCATTGTTATAAGAAGCAGTAATGCTCTCAATAGCTGTCTGTAAGTCCAGCACCTGGAAGATCAGAACCACAATTACATTAGTTATCTAACAGTTGACTAATGTTTTGAATATTTGCTAGGGTTAGAAGGTGGGATGCATAAGTTCTTCTAGTCTAGGGGTTCTTAACCTTTTTGATAATGGGTATCTTTAGTAGTCTGGTGAAACTTATGCACCGTTCTCTCACAAAATGTTTTTAAAATGCATGTAATTAAATTAGAATTAAATAGAATTAAAAAAGGAAATTGATTATATTGAAATACTATTATCAAGAGAAAAAACCTGTCCTAATCTATGAGAGGAGGATCGCAGCTAAAATAGAATTGTCTTAAGTATACAAAATAAGGCTCAGGGTGATCCTTAAAATAAGGATTTAAGTGGTCTTCCCAGGCTTCACACTTTAGTGAACCTTGAATGGCTATCAAAAGGATCAAATGGCTAAAGCTAAACAATTTTTCAGAGAAGCAGAAAGCAGGAGAAGACAGCCATCAGCATAAATAAGGTAACCCCTAAAAGCCTTTAAAAAACTCTTTTCTGATACCCTCAAAATTTCCAAAACCACCTGGGACAAACAAGTGTGAAACTGTTACCTATACCCTATTTTTCAGGGTCTTTGTCCTTGTTAATATAGAAAGGAAGAGTATGTATATACACAATTTGTCTTCAACAAGGTAGGAAAGGGAGATGCAGAAGACTAAACATTCTTCTTTCTGAAATAAAGCTTTAGATATTTTTGTTGCCATCTTCTTGAAGCTTTATAAAAAATCCCAAAAGGTCAGACTTGCTAGTATCCCTCCCACTTCCTATTATTTAATATTTACTCTGTATTCATATCTACTTCTATATATTAATTTTTTCTCCTGTCCCCTTAAGAGGGGAGAGAGGAACACAACTGTTATCTCATATTCCCAATCCCTAGAACAGTGCCTAGCACACAGCATTATGTTTCAAAATGCTGGTTTAATCTAATGGTATTTATAATCAGAAATTATGTTTGAGAAGATTAAAAACATATGGAACTGTGTAAAATACAAAACGATGATTTGTTGGGTGATTTATCCACAGACACAGTGTACCACAGGATAATATAGGATGGTTTTAAAAACCCTCTAGCAAAGTTGAGTGACATCTCTCAACAACAGAAGTCAAAATAGGACAATTTCAGGATAATTACTGCCAACATGATCATTATGAAATAAGCTTCCTTCCCAACCAGCCAAGCATTAAATCTTAGAAGGCTGGATCATCATGCTGGGAAGCTATTTAATTAATGACCAAAAAAGAGAATTTGCCAGTTTGAAAAAATTCACAATGTAAAATTTTAGTAAATAAGTTCTTGATGAAGAAAGAATTATTGGTAAAGCCTTCCCTTTGTTCAGACACAATTTTCCATCCAACCTTTAAAAGAAAAAAATTGTCAGGTTTTAATCCAAGAGGTAACTAAAAATGGGAGTCACTATAAAAGTCCACTGGATTTTTGAAGCTTCTAGGAGAAAGGATGTATGTTTACTCAAGAATCTGGAAAGTCAATAATGTCTTTGCCTAATTAGGCACGTTCTCAGGTAAAGCCTTCGGAGAAAGGGCCTTCAGGCCATGAAGGCCATGAAGAACTTGGGTTCAAGTCCAATCTCAGACATTGTAATGGTTCTATGATCCTGGGTAAGTCCCTTAACTTCTTAATGTTCCAAGCAACTCTATTTGCAGGAAAGGTGCTATGGTAATTATTCATTAGGAACTGATGAAATTACAAGTTCAGCCTGTCCCCACTTCCTTTAAATGATATACCACAAATATACTAAGTACCTCCAGTACTAATAATGATAGCAAATGGCAAATTACCTGGTGCAGAATCCCTTTGTCCAGGGGGGGCCCAAAGGGAACATCAGCTCCGGAAGGATATGGCTGGTAAATGTGCCCTTCAGTGTGTGGAGCCTGGATTATAAGCTGTTCAGTACGGAAGAAAGGTCCAAAGTGGGTGTCAAAGTATTCTTTCTCCAGGTGAGCTTGGCTGTTGGGGGCAGACCAAAGATCGACTGGATTGGTAGTGAGTCTCATGAACACCAGACCCGAACTGCAGACTACGATGAAGAGCAAGGAGCAGATGATGACAGGCACTGGGTTTCTCACGCAGAAAGACCCCCATCGTGTAAACCCCTGGGTCAAGCAGCTCTCAAACACTGCCCCGAGGCGATCACCACAGGATGCCTCCCCTGGAAGAGCAGGAGAGGAAGGGAGGTTGGAGGTTAAGAGCCAAGCCATTCCTGAAATTTGTAACAGGAAAGAAGTTAACAAACTTCACAGAGCAGTGATGGAGTAAGGGCTGAGGGGAAAAGGGGGGAGGAAGTCTTTGCCCAGCCTAAGGATGCATATAATAATGATACATATAAAATCCATGCCTTCCCTTCCAGAGATGGTGATTCATACCCTCATCCAGGAGAATGAACTTAGCAAATGAATCCCTCCCCTTAGAGTAAAAATTATTTTTTTATAATCATGATGCCCATTTAGCTAAATAGTTCCATCCCCCCCTTTATTTCTCAAATTCCAAATAAGCATACCTCGATCACTGGCATTAACAGAAAAGGCTATATTGCCATCAATTGGTGTGTATTCAGAGACAAAATACCGTTTCCTGGGGGGAAAGGAAGAGCATAAGCAATATTAATAAACTTTTAATCATGCTGTAACTGAAAAGATCATTCTGAAATCACTATAAATCCCATAAAAAGCTTTTCCCCTGTTTTTTCTTTGTTCAAGAGCATTCATCTTTACTTAATACTCTTCCTGCAAAAAAGTGCTTTTTTTTTTTTTTTTTTGCAAATGTTCTTTGAACAGTTAACAAAAAGTTTCTTTTCAAAGTCTTTGTTTTGAAATCTATATCTCACAAATTTTAGGCTCTCAGAAAGTACTATTCCAGATTAATAAAAAAGTAAACATTTATTCAGAAACTCATTTGAATTGATTTAATTTTGATGATCATCATGTTAGTTTTAGCAAATAGTAGCCAAACAGAAAACTGACATTCCTATGAATTATTATACATAATTCAGAAAAAATTAGCTAAGTGCTTCATCAGGTTCCAGAATGTCTGCTTGCTTTAAAAAATTCATATTCTCTAATTGTAATTCAGAAAACTATTTCCTAAATTACTATAACTGATACTTAATAGCCAAAAGAAAATGAACAATGCCACATACAAGTTTGTTTTCCACCCCCCTCTCCAATTAAATAAAAAACATATTAAGTCCTTACCTGTAGCACCATACTATAAAAAACATTCCAAAAAACACAAGCAAGAATCCCATGTAGAAGATCCACATAATGACATACATGGCATCCAAACCAAATATCAGCCAAGGAACAGGAGGTGGTGGGGGCTGGGGTTTGGGCCCACAAGTAATAGAACAATCCTGACAGCTACAAGGCCCGGTTACATCATCCACTGACTCATTACAGCCTTTGGTGGCATTGTTCATTGGTTCCATTTTATAAAGAGAGTTATCTAAGGGATTAAATAACACTAAATTAATAGTTTAACAAATTCATTCATAGATTAACAAATTAACAATATATCTTTAAAAAAAAATTTTTAATGCTTTTGATTTTCAAAACAAATGTATGGAGAATTTCCAACATTCTCTCTTACAAGACCTTGCATTCCAATTTTTTTTTTCCTTCCCTACTCTCCCTCTCCTAGGTGGCAAGTAATTCAATATATATTAAACATGTGCAATTCTTCTATACATAGTTCCACAATTATTGTGTTGCACAAGAATTATCAGACCAAGAAGGGAAAAAAATGACAAAGAAAACAAAATGCAAGCAAACAATACACAGTCCTCTCTCTGGGTGTAGATGGCTCTCTTCATCACAAGATCATTGGAACTGATCTGAATCATCTCATTGTTGAAGAGAGCACAACCATCACACTTGATCGCCATATAATCTCCTTGTTGCCATGTACAACGATCTCCTAGTTCTGCTCATTTCACTTAACATCAATTCATGTCTCCCCAGCCCTCTCTGAAATCATCCTGCTGATTGTTTCTTGCAGAACAATAATATTCCATATGAATATAAGCCATAACTTATTCAGCCATTCTCCAATTGATGGGCATCCACTCAGTTTCCAGGTTCTTGCCACTAAAAAAAGGGCTGCCACAAACATTTTGCACATATGGGTCCTCTTACCTTTTTCATTATCTCTTTGAGATACAGACCCTGTAGAGACACTGCTGGATAAAAGGGTTTACACAGTTTGATAGCCCTTTGGGCATAGATTAACAACATATTTTAACAATAAGAACTTGATTTTATCTGAGAAGTAGAAGTACTTAAATGACAACACAGAAAAGAACCATTTGTAATTTATGTGGGTCTGTATGTGTGTACATACATATATATGCTTATTTTAAAACCACTACTGAATAATCATATAGCAAAAACAAAGAAACCCAAAACTCTCCCACCTCTTCAATTTGATTTATCACTACTACCATCCCTTCCCTGTCTTCCTCTTCCCCATCCGCAACTTCTGATTTTACAAATACAAGCAATTCCCAGCGAGGAGATTTCCTTCTACTACAGCAGAGACCAGAAGCTTAAGACACATGCTGGTTATAGGACTCCCACTAGACAGTTTTCTATTTTCCCATCAATAAGAATTCATCAAAAGTCTATTATGTATCTGCATTCATTCTAGAAAGCTATCTGAAACAGTACTCCAAAAGTTCCTAATAGTACATACATACCCCTTTGACTGAGAGGTCACCACTATGAGGAATATATATGAAAGAATCAAAGTCTCTCAAAAATTGCTGCTATAAATATATTTACAAAAATATTTATAGCAGCAATTTTTATCGTGGCAAAGAATAGGAAATTAAGGAAGTATCCACCAAATTGTAAATGATTGAACTGGTATATGAATGTAAAAAAAGAACAATTTCACACAAACTTGGGACGATTTGTATTAGCTGATGTGAAATGAAGTGAGCAAAACCAGTTGAACAATTTACACAATAGCTACAATAAAGTAAAAACAAACAACTCTGAAAAATTTAAGAACTCTATTCAGTGAAGTAATTGATTACAATTCCATTAGTCCAATGATGAACACAGGCAGCTAGGTGGTACACTAGATAAAGTGTCCAGCCTGGTATTAACAAGACTCGTCTTTCTGAGTTTAAATCCTGCTTCAGACACTTCCAAGCTTTGTGATCCTGGGCAAGTCATTTAATTCTGTTTGCCTCAGTTTCCTCATCTGTAAAATGGACTGGAGAAGGCAAAGGCAAACCACTCCAGGATCTTTGCCATGAAATGGGCTCACAAAGAGTGGGACACAGCTGAAATATGACTGAACAAATGACGATGAATGCAACCCATCTTCTAAGACAGGGAGGTGACACACTAAAGCAAAATGAGATACAGATCTTTGGACATGGCCAATGTGAGAATGTTTTGTTCCACCATGGCTATCTGTTAAAAAGGTTTTTATTTTTCTTTCTCAATGGGAGGAAGAGGAGAGAAAATAAATGCTTACTAATTGAAAAATAATTAATTAAAAAAAAAAAACCCTATAACATTATAGAAAAACAAGTAACTCCTTTTTAAAAATTAGAAATGGACAATTCTTTAATTTGGTTTTCTCTTATTTGAGAATTATTGAATAGTATGATTTCTGACACATAGGTCAAGGAAGGAAAAAAAAAAAAAGCCTCCTATGTGTAAAACACATGTTAAGCACTGAGGACACAAAGGAAAAAAAGTGAAAACAGTGCCTGCTATTAAGAATTTACATTCTAAAGAATAAAACAACACCATACACAAGGCAAATATGTAGTAAATGCAACATAATGTTATGAGGGGAGGCATCAGCAATTGGCGGGGGAGAGAGAAAAGAGACAGGAGACCAGAAAAGATATTCTACAGAACATGGAATTAAATCTGAGTCCTGAAAAAAGCCAGGGACTTCAAGTCAGAGATGAGGACACGGAGGTAGGACAGAGCCAGCTAAGAACAGTCAAAGTATTATGTGAAAAAAAGAAGCTCAGAAGAGTGGGTTTATCAGAGAAGACAATGAATTCTGTTTTTGATGAGTGTGAGATGCCTACATGGATGTCCTGTAGCCATTTTACACTCAATATATTCAAAAGTGAACTTGTTCTCCTTCTCCCCACATCCTCCTCCACTTCTAAAATTCCCTCTTACTGTCAAGGGCAACAATGTCTTTCCAGTCCCCCAGAATTGCAAACTGATATCACCCTCAATTTCCCACTCTCTCATCCCCTATAACACTCTGTTGCCAAATTTATCATTTTTCCTTTGTAACTTCTCTCTCTTGAGTGTTCACTTCTCTAACACTGTAACCACCCTGATGACGGCTCTTATCACTTCACATCCAGACTACCACAATAACCTGCTGGTTGGTCTCCAGGACAATGAGGATCCTCCCAATCCAGTCCATCTTCCACTAAATTGTCAAAGCGATCTTTCTAAAGTGTAGATCTGATCATATCATCCCTATCAGTCAACAAACTCTAATGGCTCCCTATTACCTTCATAATAAAATATAAAAACCTTTATTTGACATACAAAGCCCTTTATAATCTGTCCCCATTCCCACCCTTTTCTGTCTTCTTATACCCTAAAATCATTCCTCATACTCTTCAATATAATGATACTGGCCTCCTTGCTGTACCTTGAACAAGATACTCCCAAAGAGTCCCAAGCTCCAAAGTGGGCATTTTCCCTATAGGTGTTCCTTGTGCCTGGAATCCTCTCCTCACCTCTACCTCCTGACTTCCCTGGCTTCCTTCAAGTCACAGATGAAATCCTACCTTCTCCAAGAAACCTTTCCTGATTCCCCTTAATTCTACAATCTTCCCTCTACTGATTATTTCCTATTTATCCTGTACAAAATTTGTTAGTACATAATTCATTGCATGTCCCCCCATTAGATTGTAAACTCATTGAGAGCCAGTACTCCTGGCACATGGAAGATATTCAATAAATGTATGACTAAGAATAAGTATACAACTGATATATTTTAAAAACATTTTCTGAATAAGTTTTGTGAAGAACAAAATCAACTGATGCTTTCTTATTTTACTTCTAAGGAGTTAGTGCAGAGGCAAACTAGAGTGGCAACACTAGCAAGGTATCCCTCTTTTGGGTATTAGTAGAAAACTATTTTTACTTGTAGTCTTCAATTTCATTTTAACTGTATGCTTTTTGTCCCCAAACCAAAAACCTCACTCCATCATTCACATAATCATAGCTACAGAATGCAAAGGGCCCTTAAAGATCAACAGCTACCTCTTTCAGAGACTAAAAGCCTGGCCCAATCTACCACAGCACAATGGAGCTTCAAACCCTGGGCACCAGACTCAGAGCTGGCATTCTTTTCACTTCACCACTAACAGAATTTGATATGTTTCTCATATAGAATATAGGTATGAAGTACTAAATTCATATGTCAATCTCTATCCCCTTTGCACCGTCCATTCTGTTTATTCTTTGTCAATAAAATAAAATATTTTGAATATAAGTGACAAATAACAAGTTCCCCTACCTGAAAATATAGGTATGATGGTGAAAGGTGCTTGTCCATTATTTTTATTGAACATGTATTCAATCCAGTTGGTAGCATTGCAGTCTTTTGCATCTTTCCCACAGAGAAGGCCCAAGGCCTTGTCATTACTAGAGGGGGACTCAACATCCCGGCAGGCGTTATACATGGCTAAAAAAACAACAATGGCAAAAAAGGTGAAATGCTTCTTATAATGATGCCTTCCCACCACCCCAAAGAGGCGTTCCAAGATACTCAGCTCCTAGAATTCTAGAACCTGTAAGAAAAGGGGGCATGAGAGAGTTGAGCATCCAGTGTTCAGACTGTACTTGCTGTCCCCAGCTCAGAGCCAAAGCAGATCCTAAGAACAGCAAGAACTAGGTAGGATGTATACTACAAGAGTATAAACTCTTCCCCTGACTAGCTCTGGGCTCCAAATACCAAGAAGACAGTCAAAAAAAAACAGAGCTCACCATGAACCAGAGGTGGAAGAGAAATACCCTGGCATACAGGTGCACCCGAGTCCTCTCCGAAGCCCCATGGGCCCAAAATAGATAGAGAAAGGACCTGGGGCAATTTCAGTGGAGAGTCTCCTGATAGTGCCAGAGTACACTCTCCTGTACAGCCAACTCTTGTTTCTGTGCCATCACATAATAAGGAATTGCTTCCTTTCCATCATGGCTTTCTCTGAGAAGTGGCTGGGCAGTCTGGTGGCAAGTGCTGGGCCTGCAGGAGACTGCCCCAGATACTTACTAGCTGTGAGGCCCTGTGCCTCAGGTTCTCCTGCTACAAACTGGGGATAATAACAGTTCCTACTGCAGTGGGTTGTTCTAAACATCAAATGAAATGCAAACTTTGAAGCTCTAAGTAAGCACTAGTTTTACTATTACTGTGCTGCTGGTGGGGTCCTGATTTTCTTGCAATAATCCTTTAACTCAAAGCAGTAGTACACAATCCAGACTTCCAACTCATCAGGTGCTACACTATCTTCTCTGCATTAACTTACCATCAGCAAACCTCTGTCCAATGTAGTACTGGAGTTCTTCTACATTTGTTTTGGTCTCATTTGTGGTAGGATCAATATAACTTTCGGTAGCTGTAACATTCAGAAACTGGCTTTGTCGAGGGCTGCAAGTTAGCTCACAAAAGAGGTTCAACAGGTTGTAAAAACAGGATGGACACCTAAAGGAAAAGTCAAGAGGAGGTCATGCTAACCCAATCATATGACATATAGGTAATCACAAATGGAGCTGTGATGGAGAATGTAGCAGATTCCAAAGCCCTACAGGTCTTTGAACAGTTAGTTTCATGGAAAGAAAAATACTTCTCTGTACTCATCAATTCATCTAGAGATGCAGTCTATCTTAAAACCAGAGGGACTTAGAATCATCTTACTAGTAGGTGTCAAACAAAGAACATAAAGACATAAGAGATTTAATCTAATTACATATATATATTAAAAATACCTAATGGGACTAATAATTTTGGTTTCCCCATGTCCCACCTTCACCTAAGTGTCCCTCAAAGTGTGGTAGGTCTTCTAAGTGGCTTAAATTTTAAAAGAGAGAGAGAGAGAGAGAGAGAGAGAGAGAGAGACAGACTTTGGTTTCTCTTTAGATCATATAAATCATATTGTACTAAAGATTTTCATGCAGAGGAACAGTTAAGAATTTTTAACTAATTTTTTGAGGTCTAGTTTATGTGAGCCCCTCCCAACCCCTTACTTTAAACAGTAAAACCAGACTCTCAATTTATTAGTAACTGGATTTTTAGAAGACTGCCATCTTTCCTGTTGGACAATGAAGCTATGCAGCTATCTTACCATACATAAAAACTCACGCACAGTAAAGAAGCTTTTTTACATTGTGCACATGACACTCCTTTGGTTTACTGCTACTGCAAACTCAGACACTTGAATTGCCCCAATGTGCTGAGTTAACAGAAATTATCACCACTCCAGATTCTGGAGTTCACCTCATAATCTGAATACATTATTCTCTGAGACAAGAACTCCTTCAGCTCAACCCCTCCCCACCCCCTGGGCTTCCACCACTCTTTCCCTTGTTCTCTGGTCAGGGAGCTTGTGGCCATCTCCATTCATTCATTTAACCTTTGTGTCTATAGCATTGCTTTGGTTTCTAATTCAGAACCTTTTAAAAAAAATTTAAACATTTATCAAATGCTTTTAGGGTACAGAACACTGTACAAGGTACTCGAGTCCAAAATCTATACAGAAAGCAATTCTTATGCAAAGAAAATGCTATAATAGGGGGCGAGGCATAAAATAAAATATGAGGCAAGTAGGGAAAGGAAGTAGGAAGTCCAGTAATGACTGGGAAGATGAAAAAAAGCTTTATGCAGAAGTGGGCATCTGAGCCGTGCTTTGAAAGGATAAGTACAAACTCAACAAGTGGAAGAGGAAAGGCATCCTAACCAGAGGAAGCAATCAGTCAACAAGCATATATTCATGCTTATTAATGCCTTATTCTACACCAGGCACTGTGGTAATTACTGGAAACACAAAGATAAACAAAAAACAATTCATGCCCAGGGAAGAGGAATTATGTGAATTATTGCAGGATAGATCATGGAGGAGATGACATGTACACCTGGGTAGTGTTGGTGTTAAGTGTACAAACATACATATAAACACAAGCACACAAAGGGAGTAATCTAAAGAGGAAGACAGAAGCTAGGGGGACAAAGAAAGGTCTACTTCAGAGAGTGAGTGCTGAGGTTCCTCATGAAAGAAACCATGGGTTCTAAAAGAGGTGAGGAGGGAAAGCATTCCAGCTACAGGGGACAATCAGTGCAAATGCTCAGGAAGGAAACAGAGAGTCATCTGTGATGAACAGCAAGCAGGCTGGCATGACTGACCACAAAGAGTGCTTGTTGTGGGGTTCAAAAAGAATAATCCACATGGACTAGGAAGTCTTCTGTATAGAAAAAAGGAATAGAAGATCTGGCTGAATGAGCATGAAAAGAGGTGCCTTAATATGACACAAACAAGCTGTGACTTAATCAACAGGAAACCAATAACAATCTTTACCAGAGACCTGATGAAGGAAGATTTGGCCAAAAGTAAAAGGAAGGGTAGAAAAGGCTGGACTGGGAGGGAGAATAGAGACTCCATTTCACCAGGAGGTGAAAATGATCCTATTAGAGTGTCAGCAGTGACAACATTGAGGAAGGTACAGGCCCAAGACAACAGAGACAGGTCCCAGGTAACCTACTAAATGACAGAGATGAAAGGAAAAAAACACTACAAGACAATTTTCCAGACTGAATAGCATCAGCAAGTAGACAGTAACAGCAATGACAAATGGTGAAATAAAAAAGAAAAGCCTGTCTGGAGTGGGGTAAAGAATAACCTCACTTGAACAACTTGGTTTTAAAACAAACAACTCTGAGAGACTCAAGAATTCTGAGACATGGCCAACCATAATTCCAGAAGATTACTGATAAAATATGTTACACATTTCCTGACAGTGGTGATGGGCTCTTTGGTGCAGAAACTTTTTTGGGGGGAGGTAGTTAATGTAGAAATTTGTTGTTGTTTGGCTTTACATATTTGTTACCCAGGATTTTTTCCCTTTAGTAAGGGAATTTCTTTAATTCAGGAGGAAAAGATGGGAGAGAGATGATTTTCATTAGTCGAAAAAAAAAAAAAAATTTAATTAAAACAACCATAATCCTATTTAAAAAAAAATGCTTAATTTGGAAGCTCTCCTGATTTTCAACTGCTTTCTTGTCTCCATCCCATTTCAGGTGGGCCTATGGAGCTGTGCTAAGTGACTCAGTAGTTAGTACCAGGCCTGGAGTTCAAATTAACTTCAGACATTTACTGAGATTGGTCAAGTCAGTTGATTTCTGGTTGCTTCAGTTTTTTTATTTGTAAAATGGGGATAGTAAACACCTAAGTAAAACACTTGGCACAGGACCTGACAAACATTAAGGTCGAAGTAAACATTAGGTAGACCTTATTATTGTTTATTCATCAGCTGCCTCACACTAGTTGCCTGCTCCAGATCTAGATCTAGAAGCAAGGTTAATTTAACTCTGCCAATGCTTCTGGGAGGGATGTGTCTGTAATTCTTCTGGCGCCTGCTCCTCTTTTTGTGAATCTCCAACTATTAGGATCCAAGTTTCTTGAGGAGAGGGAATGCTTTTTCACTTGTGATTCATAGGAAGCACTTAATAAATGCTTTGTCCTTGATTCATTTTGAGTATGAGCTGCCAAAAGGAGATCCAGGTCAAAGGTAACCTGTGGGGCAGGACAGAACTGGAGGAGGATTCAGTAAAGGATCAAAAGCAGGAGGGAGGGAGAAGAGAGTGTCCCCTGATCAATAGTGTCAGCAGCTGCAGGAGGACTAGGAGGGAGGCTACAGGAGGCCCGACAACTTTAGAGAGGGCAGCTTGGGGGACTGCCTAGCCAGAAGGCAGACTATAATGTTAGAGAGGGAGGGGGAATAGATGGAATGCAGGTTTCTACTGCAGATGGCCAATTGTCACATTGGCAGAGAATGGGATCAGAGATGAAGGCTCATAGTCTGGGAGCGGGCCAGGAGGACTGCCATGTGGGGCTGCAGAGTGAGCCATGGGGGGGAGGGGAGAGGAAGGAGGAGGTTAGGAAGAGCTGCTGGGAAGACTGGATCGGTGGGACCGCCCAGCAGCAGTCACTCTTGTTAAATATGCATCTAAGTGTCCATATGGACCAAAAGCTGGAGATTTAAAGACTAAAACAACACTGCCCTTAGGGAGTTGAGTCTATAAGGGGGGGAGAGTTAAAGCTCTTCAAAGCAGATGCAGAGCAGCAAGGAGGAGTCAAAGGGAATGAAGGGGAAATGAATATGGAAGAAAAATCAGGCTGATGACCTCAGGAGCCAAAGGGTACATGGGGGATTGGGAGATTGGGGGAGAGGGGCATCAGGAACCAAAGCCACTGGATTCAGCAATGAGATTAACGGTGACCTTGGAAGGAGTGCTTTCAATAGAATGGTAGAGACAGAAACAAGATTAAAAGGGCTTAAGAAGGAGTGAAAGGTGAAAAGCAGCCTTCTCTACAGTCAGTCTTTTCAACTTAATCAAGGTGACTGTGACTGGGGGCACAGAAGTTCAGGGTGTTTGGACTAGAAAGACCCCATTTGTAAGCAGATGGGAAAGAGCTGATGGACAGAGATTGAAGACTAGCTATGATGGCTGACACAAAGGCCCAGGAGAGTCTGACACACTGGCCTATTGGCAGATCCTCAAACCTGAAACCCTTTTCCCATCTTTGGGTCTTTGCTCTGATCCCCTCAACTCCCCCTCTTTCCTTTTCTTTATGACTTGAATTAAAATTCTACTTTTCTGCAAGAAATCATTCTAGGTTCCTCAAGCTGTTTAGGCTTTCTTTCAGATTACTCTGCACTTACTCTATATACCTATATGTACTTCGACATGCTTCCAATCCTCCCTCTATTTCAATATATGTATTTTTGAGGGATTGTCTATTTGAGGCTCTTTGTATCCTCAGGGCTCAGCACGGTGCATTTAATAAATATTTGCAGAAAGAACTGGTATTAGTCTTATCTTAAAGTAGGAATTCCTCCTCTTCTCTGGTAGGTGGATTAATGAGCTAAGAATGGATAGAAAGGATGAGATCAGAGGGAACCACTTAGAATGGTCTCCATCATTTCAGAAAAGTTAACTCATCCCTATAAGTGAGAAACATAAAAATTTGATTGAAGGCCTTGGCAGAAAAGAAATTTTCAATAGTTGCTATTATTGGGAAATGATACAGGGAACTAGTAAGAAAAGTATGATTAATGAACAGCAGTGAGGACAGAACAAAATTAAAATTAATAATTATTCCTTGCCATTCAAGATAAGTAAAAATTTAAGCAAATTAGTCACTATTTGTTGAGTATCTATTATGTGCTAGGTGTTTTGTGTGTGTGTGTGTGTGTGTGTGTGTGTGTGTGTATACATATGTTACATGTATACAGCACTAGTGATATAAGTACTAAGTTCAAAACAATCCTTACAATGAATTAATTTTCTACTGGGAAAGACAAAAAATATGTGTAAAATATATACAGTACACATATAAACATATATCTATATGGTATACACACACACACACACACACACACACACACACACACACACACACACACACACAAGTATGTCAAGTTAATACAAAGTAGTTTGAGAAGAAAGCTATTAGCAGTTGATGGCTAAGAGAGGAGATCAAAAAAGGCCTCATTCAGAAAGTGGTATCTAAGGGGCATTTTAAAGGAAAAGAAACAGAAGAAAGGAATACATTCTAGAAATGGGGGATGACCAGAGAGAGAATAGTTTGACTGGATCTCTGAATAGGTTCTGAGTAGGTTGGGGGAGGGAAAAAGTGGCAGGCTGACCAGAGAGAAAAGAGGAAAATGATTGCAGTACTAAATAAAACAAAAAATCAAATTAATAAAATATTTAAAATTCAGTAAAATATTTTTTAAAAGTGGGTTTGTAATGCCTTGTTTATCTCTCCTTGTGGACAGTGACACTTTTGTTATCTCCCACTCATTTTGTTCAACCCATGCACTGAACAATCTCATGTTTGTCACTCTGCCAACTTCTCTGATTGATCTGTTGATAGAGATCTGTGATGGTTTAAAGGCAAAAAAAAAAAAAAAAAAAAATAGTGAAATGAACACTGATTATTGATTCAAAGGCCTTGGATTCAATTACTTGTTCTGTTAATTATTATGTGTTTGGTTTGACCATGAACCAGTCACTTCTGTATCTCAGTGTCTAGATTACATGACCTCACAGATTCCTTTGGGGCTGAGATGATCCAAAAACTGAACTTCAGAAGCTGATTAAGAGCTCTAACAAGATATTAAGCTTCCCTGATGCAGCAGAAAAATTAGTCTGGTTTTTCAACTTCAAAGAATTAACTACAAATGATCCTAGATCTTGGGAAGAAATTATTAAATGCTGCCATTACAATTATACCAATATATAGAAGCCACTCTATGATAAGTTCAAGGACCTTCGTGTTGCCATTAATTTGATGCACTGAAAGAATAACATTAGTTTCCAATATGCACTTGATGCATATTTTATTGGTTAAAACAGACTGAATCCTGAAACCCTATTTTACATGCTGGGTCAAAGGAATAAGCCAATCTTCTTGTGAGAACCTTTAGTTCTCACATGACCAAACAACTACACATCAGCATCACAACCTTTGGGATCTTAGCAAAAATTCCAAGAAAATTGCTTTGAACTGTCAAAGTTCAACTTTACTTTGGGATTAGGAACACAGAAGAGATCCAAATCTAAAAGGAAATGAAGGAGAACAATGAGTTCTTAAGGAGAAGAAAGCAGGTGAGCACAAAAGAAAAAGAAAAACAAGTCATGGCTCCAAGGAGAAAATATCTATTAAAGGTTCAAGGACTGCCAGGAGGCCGTCCCTCTCCTCCTCAAGGAGATACAACTCCTAGTTCCAAATTCAACAATTCCTAAATTGTCATGGGCAAAGTAAAGCTAATATTATTCAACAAGCATTTGCAAATTGCCTATACTGTACTTACTCTGCCTTCAAGAAGCTCATGTTCTCCCATGGCTAGCTAGATGACACAGTGTAAAGAATGCTAGGCTTGGAGTCATAAACATCTAAGTTCAGACATTTATTAGCTGTGTGACCTGAATAAGTAACTTAAATCTCTTCCTGCCTCAATTTCAATATCTGAAAAAAATTTTAAATGATGATGATAACAATAGCATCTGTTTTTTATACTGTTGGAAAAATCAAATGGCATATTTATAAGATGCTTCACAAATCTTAAAGCACTATATAAATGCCAGCTGTTATGATATTAAAAACATAGACAAAAAGTAAAACATAATATATATTCAAAGCAGAGATATAGCTATTGTGGAAAGGGGGTTCTAAAAATGGATGGAATTAAGACTTGTAGAGGAGATGGCAATTGAGTTAAGGGAGATACCGATATTTCAAGAAGCAAAGGTGAGGAAGGTTGGGAAATAGGAGTAAGCCAACTTGACTGAAATTCAGGAGACATTGGGAGAATTATATAAAAAACACCTTAGAAGGCAAGTTGGAGCCAGCTCATAATGTAGGGTTTTAAATGCCACGGCAATAGGAAACCGTTGAAAATTCTTGAGCAGGTGAGTGAAACTGTTAGACATGGGCTTATGGAATATTAAAACTGGTAGCCATGTGGAGGATGGGTTGGAAAGCGCAATGAGAGAAAAGATCAATTAAGGGGTTATTTCAAAAGTCCAGATGAAACATAATGAGGGTCGACGTGAAAGAAAGGAAGGGATGCAACTATCAAGGTGAAGAATCTCCAAGACTTGGCAACTATTTAGGTAGGAATAAGGAAGAGGACAAATGAATATAACGAATGAAATGAATAATTAAGTGGAAGGAGAATGAGGATGCCCTTAATAGAAATGGCAAAGTTTGGAGAGAAAGTTTTTTACTTTACTTAAACTTTACACATTATGTTCAAGAAATCTGTGGAACATTAAGGTAGGAATGTCTAATAGGTAGTTAGCAATACAAAACTAGATTTCAGGGTTGGTATTAAGATTAGAAAGATTTAGGATTCATCTGTTTAGAGGTGATAACTAAAATGCATGGAAGCTAGTGAAATAACCAAAGAGAAAAATGTAGAGAAAGTAACAAAATTGGTGCAAACTAGAGAACCCAAAATTTAAATTCTCTCAAATAAACCTCAATAACACTAGTTCATCTTCCTTTCCAATTAGTCATGACAAAAATTCCTTTCCTAAATGTTCTCTGTGAAAAGCCACATGTGGATCCAAATGACAGTTTAATGGTTCATAAAAATCCTATTATGAGGTTTTGTTTTTCCTTCTTGCCAGAGTCATCCACTTACCTGGACAGGAATTGTAGAGGCAGTTGCAAATTATCTTTCAATGTCTGAAGTTGCTGTGTGTCACAACAAAGACTGACATTCCCAAAGAAGAAGCCTGGACAGAGTTCCTTTTAGAGGAGAAAAAGCAAACAAAGGCATGTAAATTAGAACAGTTAAAGCAGAGGTACCAAATGATAGTTCTAAAAAGGTCTACTTCATAACTATTCTCCATAAGGTAAAAACACATATCAATAAAACATTTTTTAAAAGCTTCCTAATAACTTTTTTTTTAAATGAGTCAAAATTTCCAAAGAGTTTCAGGGAGGGAATCTGTTACAAAGCAAAGGACTAAGGAGTCAGAGATCCGGGTTCAAATCCTGGTTCTGATACTCTCTGTGAACTTGGGAACTTAATTTCTCTTGGCCTCAGATTCCTATCTAATGAAAAGTATTCCCATCTTCCATTAAAATACATGTTCATATTCACACATAATATAGTATACAGTACAACCTATACTCTGAATATCCACAACAATGTTGATGATGATGACAACTATCATTTAAAAGAGCACTTTAAAGTCTACAAAATATTATCTTCATAATAATCCTGGATGGTAAGTGCTATTATAATTCCCATTTTACTGATGACCAAACTGAAGGAGGCAGACCTTTAGTGACTGACTTGTCCAGGATCACAGAGAGTATCTGAGCCTGGATCTGACTTCAGGTTTCCCGGAGTCCAAATCCTGTACTCTATCCACTGCATCACTAAGCTGCTTCCTTATTAGTAAAATGATAATATGATAAATAATGAACTCACCTGCACTAAGTCATATCCATCCTTTGGCAATGGTTTTGGAGGACCTGAATATTCACAGTTGTATCTCTTACCTTCAGATGCCTCACCACACTCTCCATACCAAACACATGACTGTGAAAATACCTAAACAAAAGAACCCAAAATCCTGTAATTAAAACAAATACCAATAGCCTTAATACCAAAAACACTTCAATAATAAGATGTTTCTCTATGATCTGAAGCAGAGGTTCTTAATCTAGGTTCTATAAACTTGTTTGTAAAAATGTTCCAAAAAATATATTTCAATATAAATGGTTTTCTTTGTAATCCTATGTATTTACTTTTAGCATTTATAAACATTACTCTGAGAAGGGGTCCATGACATAAAAGGATTAAGAACCTCTGTTCCAAAGATTGCCTGTGCTCTAAGCAAGACATTTCTCCTGCCCTTCTCTCCCTCCCTCCCTCCCTTTCTCTCCTCCTTTCTTCTCCCTTCTTTTCCCTCCCTCTCTCTCCCACTCCCTATCTCTTTCTCCCTCTCCTTTCCTTTCCCTGACACCCTCTCTCCACAGATTAGAGGGAGAGTGGATCTTCACAAAGTTTTGTTTAAGTCATTAACTTGAAGTACTCAATTTGAACAATTTGAAAGAAGAGGTATTTAACAACTTTTCTATTTAGGGCTTTCTTAAGTACTAATACGAGGAATAGGTATTTTCAGATGTGAAGAGATTTGTTAATAGGAATAAACTACCAGGAATGGGAAGATGACAAGAAATTAATCACTTATCCACAGGCTAAAGACATAATAGTACCCAATCTTTCAATCCCTCATCACACAAGGAACTAAAGAATGTTTTAGATATATTTGGGTTAGTTGGAACAAGTAAACCAAGAGTAGGAACAAGAGTGCTAGGTCAAGGGACTTAAAATCAAAGAAAACAAAGATTATTGTTTGTCAGCAGACTCAAGGGTATCACTTAATTGGTCAAGGCAACAAATCTTTTAAAAATTTCTCAAGAGTCACTCACTTTTATCATGTGACAGTCACAAGATTATTAAAACAAAAAAACAAACAAAAAAAAAAAACCAAGGAAGAGTGTATAATTTAAAATAATTCAGTAAAGTTTTAATTCTAGATTATGGTAGCAGCACTTTGAAATCACAAAGTGAGAATTAACCCTACATTATAGAAAAGGGAAAACATTACTTATTCTTAGAGAGACCAATTTTTTGAAGGTAACTGAAGAAATACAATCTACTTGAGCTAACTTCAGGGAAGTACAATCTACTAGTTTCTTCATCCTACATCTATTAAAAGGCAGAGGATTGTGATGGATGGCAGGAGAAACAAAAGTCCCTGTCCTAATTATGTTCACAATCAAAGGGATATAAATCTAAATTTACTAAGAGTATGAAAGAGTATGAAGAGTATGAAAGAATACATATTGTGTGAGGTATGAAATGACTAATACTGAAAAATTTTACATAATTGCACATGTGTAACTCCTATTGGATTGCTTACCATCCTGGGGACAGGGGAGGAGAGGTATAAATTTGGAACGCAAAAAACAAATCCTAAACCACATATTAAAAAATTTTACATGTAATGGGAAGAATATTATTTTTAAAGTATATAAAGATAATATACGTTAATTACCATAACACATTTTTTTCAGACTTTTTCAATGTATTAATCAGTTTTGCTAGTTTTATTTCTTTTAGTAACTTTAAAATGTTACCTGTCATATGAGATGGTCTTTGGAGGAAATTTTAGTAATGTATAAAAATGAGACACATTTACCAAAATTTATTTTGAAGTGTTTTTATATAGCTATGTACGTTTGTGCACATACACACAGGTGTGCACATAAACACCTATGTATATGTGTATACAAAGTAGATACAAAGTGAAAGCAATAGGAGCTAGGAAAACCAAAGAAAGGCTTTCTCCAAAGAATGATATTGAGCTCAGTCCTGAGGAGGCCAAGGACTCTACCAGGCAGAGGTCAGGAGGAAGGACTTTTCAGGCAGCATCTATCTGCATGAAGAACTGCAGGTAGCCCTCTACAGCTTAATTATGCTGTTCAGTATTCTTTGTGGCCCCATTTGAAATTTTCTTGGCAGAGATACAGGACCAGTTGGCCATTTCCTTTTCCAATTCATTTTATAGATGAAGAACTGAGGCAAACAGGATGAAGTGACTTGCCCAGGGTCACAAGGCCAGGAAATGCTCAAGGCTGCATTTGAACTCAGGCATTCCGGACTCCAGGCCTAGCGCTCTATCCACTGTGTCACTAGTTACACTATAGATTGTGTGAAAGGGAACAACTATAAAAATGTTAAGATATTGATGAGGGAACCCTGAGACTGTCCTTCTTGACCTTTAGGGTGAGCCCTGAAACTCTAACAGGGACCCACCCTTCAGGACAGTTAAGTGGTTTCATTAAGATTGATTCAGGACCATTCCTTACTTAGCTGGAACTTAAGTGGTCTCATTTAGTGGGAGATCTAGATTTGATATTTCTATTAACCTCTATTGAACTGAAAATTGGCTCAGGACCACAATGAGGTCAACATTGAAGTAATCTCATTCAATTGAAACTTCAGCCTCAGATTTCCTATTTAAAGGGCAATTTGGGGGCTCATTTCTTTGCAGAGGCCAAAAAGAGGACCATGAGTTTGTCAAGGAACCTCTCTCTCCTTGGCACAGCTACCTGCCAGGACTGGCCTCTGAGAAAGATCCCCTCTTCTCAGTGTTAACATACACCTGTTTATCTCTCTGCCAGGACTTTGTCACTGAGAAAGTCAGCCTCCTAGCAAAAGTTGACTTCTCAGTGCCAATAAACTTTTTGCTAGTCTAATTTTTCGGATTCATGAATCTTTTACGTTGGACCTGTGCTGACCAGAAAGAAGGGGTTCCCACTACTCTCTGCCCTGCGCCAAATCTCATTAATATGAAAGGGGTCACATTATGAGGAATTCTGTGACAAAGGGATTTTTATTTGATCTTGGAGGAGACAGGGAGCTCCTGGGGTTTGGAAACTAATAGGATGAGTTTAGCAAATTCAATTTCTTCCTTTAGTCTGTAAAACAGACCTGACAAGCTGTCTTCAAATATCCAAAGGGCTGCCATGAGGAAGAGAAACAAACCAGACTTACTCAGCATGGCTCCACAAAATAGGAAAAAAAAATCACTGGGTAAAAATTGTATAAAGCAAATTCTGAGTGGAAGCAAAGAACTTTCAGAAAACAAGAATGGTCTAAAACTAGAACCATGATTCACTCATCAAGCAGTAAATTCTCTACTACCATAAAGGCTGGGGGCACTCAGAGCCATGATGACTCCTGCTTAAGGTAAGAAGTTGAGTTAGAGCACAGAATTCTCCTTCTATCCTAAGTTACCAGAAGCCCAAAGTTTACCTCTTCTTCTCTGACATCTTAAATTTAGAGCTCCCCTTTCAGTGGTTCACATGACTATGCTCAGTCCTCTGATGCTCCCCCACCCCCAAGCAAGGGGCACCTGAGCATGATGATCTTCCCAAGATGCTAGGGCCTGTGGCTTTACAGGAAAAGAACTCTCCTATGGTGCTTTCTATGTAGTACACACCAAGCATCACTGGAAGCTAAACAGAGTAAGATACAGTCCTAGAGCTTCTATTCCAATCACACGCAGAGCTATTTCAGAGGAACAGTTTATTTCTAAACCTTTTCTACAGTAAGTCTTTGTAGCTGTTGTTTTAAATTAGAATTATTGCTGACTACATAAATGCAATATTCAGCAGACAAAAAAGTCTTTATTTCTGTAGAAGGCCTAACTCTGCAGTCTCTCAAGATTCACAACCTATATGTCCCCTAATTCCCTACCCCTTATGTTCAATCAACTGTCTGCCTTCAGCTTTCATATCCACCTCATACATCCAGTTCAGGTTTTTGTTACCTGTTGCTAGGAATTTTTTTTTTTTAAAGGATACAGCTGCTGGTACCCCAAATGTCCAATCTATCTTTGCTCCAATTCATCATCTATATCTAAACTGCAGTTCTGGCTATATCAGTTCCTATTCAAGTTATTCAGTCAATAAACATTTATTGAACTTCTATTATGTACCAAGAATTGTGCTAAGCACTGGGGACACAAATGATTCTTTTTCTCTTCCTCCCTCTCCTTCATCATTATCACTAACATTCATACAGCATTTAACTATATGCCAAGCACTGTGCTAAATATTTTTCAATTTATCATCTCATTTGATCCTCACTGCATCCTAGAGATAGGGGATATTATCCCCTTTTTTACAGATGAAGAAACTGGAATTAAGTGATTTGTCCAAGGTCACCAGCTACTGTTATCTGAGGGAAAATTTGAACTCGGGTTTTTCTAACTCCAGACCTGTGTTCTATCCACTGCAACAACTTAGCTGTCGCATTTATAAAATAAGAGATTTGGATTACATGGCTTCTAAAATCCCTTAAAGCTTCAATTCTACAAGCCTCCACTGCTATTAAATACAGGCTTATGAAAATAAATGAAAAAAAAAAAAAAGAAAAGAGAGAACTTCTGAAGCACCTTACAAAAATCAAATCAATTTCTAATTAATACATATATGATAATAAGCAACTACATCACACCAAGTTATCTGTAATGTTGCTGAATTTAAATTAAAATAATCTAAAAAATGAGGATTTGAATAATTTTTTAAATTTTCAAATGCCATTTTAATTTTTTTGTCAATGAAATTATTTTTTAAATCAATTTTGTAAAAAAAAAAGCAACCCAGTGCTACTACTAAAGTTAAAATCTTTTTCAGGTAGAGACTTTGTGCCTTGATCAATCCCAGGAAAGCCTTAATGCAACACTCTCTCAATATGTGAAGGTCCTAAGAGGAAAAAAACTGGAATGAAGTAATAAAAGCCCAAGAATGGAGGATTACAGGACCGTAAGACTTATAAGTTTTAATATTTATAAGATTATTGTGGCAATGGTTTTGAGATTGTCTTAAGAATAATGTATCCCTTAGAGCAAGCTTTACAAAACAGTCTTTATGAGAACAACAATTTTTTTTTCTGAGTTTGAATGGAAAAAGTGCCTCGAGTTAGCAAAAGAATTATATTCCCTCATCTCATTCTACATTTGGGCTAACTAACATACATTCCCAAATAAACCATCCATGCACAGAAATATACACTGTACTATAAGCTGGCCTTTGAGTTTAAAAATATTTCCAAATTACCATTTTAATCAGACACAATGAATGGATTAGCAAATAAAGAGTCACAAAAACTAAACCATGACTATTTACCTCCAACTAAGTGGCATTTTAACATTTTAACCATTTAAGCCTGTTTTCCTTTCAAAAGCTGATATAATTCCTCTCTCTTATCTTTTACCCTAGATATAGTAGTATTCACATGGGGTTGGTCAAAAGAGTCACCAAAATAAACCTGAAGTTTATATATATTGTACAGAGATTTGGACTTTTAAAGATATAGTTCAGTGTTTAAGTGCCTACTCTAGTCAAGTTTTATGCTAGACACTGTGAGATAAAAAGATATATAAAACAGGCCCCCACACTCAAAGAGCTTATATTCTAATATGGGAGATAAACATTACATAATCTCATTTAATAGCTATGTGATTTTAGGCAAATCACTTAATCTGTTTCCCTTAGTTTCCTCCCCTGGAAAATAGAGATAATTAGAATAGCTACCTCCCAAGGTTCTGCTGAGGATGTCATGAGAAAACAATTGTAAAAAGCCTAGCACAGTGCCTGGCACATAGTAGGTACTATGTAAATGCTAGTTATTATTAAATTCTAATTCTGATACTACTGTGTGAATGAAGCAATTTATTGTTTAAAATTTAAGTTATCTGACCTTTGGTTTAATAGGGGATATATATGATTTAAAGGCTAACGCACATAAAGTGCTTTGTACAATTTAAATTGCTACAGAAATGTCAATTATTACTATGATTGGGGCAGGTGGAGAAAATTACATGGAGAAATCTTCTCCTTAGTTTGAACTGTCTTGAACAGGGAGGATTTCAAAAGAGGCTAAGTAGGGAAGAGAAATACTCCAGCAATGATGGAGGACTAGTGTCAGGCTAGGAGTCAGTAAAAATAAGAACTGGGCCGTGCAGCTGAAATTCAAGAAATTTGGGGGAAATAAGATTATACAATAGGCAGTCTATGGATAGACTGAATGTCCAGCTAAAGGTTCTGTTTCTAAACATGAATCAGTAGGTATTGATTTTCTTGCAAGTGACACCTATCCTATTTTTACAAGTAACAAAACAAAAACTCTGACAAATATGCCTAAAATTTAAATAGGGCAAAGCCTGAGAAACAAGAGATTATGTTCTTTGGATCATAATGAGGGATTCTTTGTTCTTTGCAATACAACAGTAGAGTATCACAAAGATCTATTCAGCTTGATTCTATCCATCTGCATCTAAGACAGTCAATTTTTAAAAATTATATGTATTATATGTAATTTTTAAAAAGTATATGTATTATATATGTATATATTAAAAAGTATATGATACTCATTAAAATTTAAATTCTTCCTCTTCCCACCAAAAAGAAAATAAGGTACATCTATCAAAGAAAGTATCAACTAAGAAAAAAAATTGGTGCCCTATTTCAGTGTTTCCTCACTTTCCACCTTCCCAAGTCAAAAGGTTAAGAGGTTTCACTTTCTCTCCAATACCTATTTAGCTGGCTCAACTTTCAACTTTGCTAAATCCCATTTTCTTAAAGAAATCGCTCATGAGGGGCAGCTAGGTGGCGCAGTGGATAGAGCACCAGCCCTGAATTCAAGAGGACCCGAGTTCAGATCTGATCTCAGACGCTTAACACTTCCTAGCTGTGTGACCCTGGGCAAGTCACTTAACCCCAGCCTAAAAAAAAAAAAAAAAAAAAAAAAATCGCTCATGAAAACAACTTGGAATGATGTCCAAAGTTACTGAATTTTGAATATCCTTTCACCCTTCAATATCATTACAGGACTTATAGCCCCAAAGATATTAAAAAGGAAAAGAAGCTATGTGTACATACTTATTTTTAGCAGCTCTTCTCCTTGGGGTGAGGGGGATATTTTGGGGGAGTAGCTAGGTATTACCCCATAAGAGTGCTTGGCCTGGAGTTCCAGTATATCTGAATTCAAATCCTGTCTCAGATTCTTACTAGTTGTGTAATCCTGGACAAGTTACTCGTACCATTTGCCTCAATGTTTTCTCATTGCAAAATATAGATAATAATAGGATCTGTCTCCTAGCATTGTTGTGAGGATCAAATGAAATAATATTTTAAAAGAACCTGGCACATACTATGAACTATATAAATGTTAACTATTATTTTTGTAGTAGCAAAGAATTGAAAACTAAGAAGTATCTATCAACTTTGGGATTGATTGAACAAAACCAAGGTTACATACGTAAATGTAATGAAATATTATTGTCCCACTAAAAATTAAGAAACTTAGTAAGATTTGTAATAAAAGTAAAAGAACCAAGAAGGCAATGTATTAAATAACAATACTGTAAAAATATCAACTTAAAAACTCTAATCAACATCATGAACAACTATGATGAAGCACACTATCCATGTCCTGTCAAAGGAGAAAGATTCAGGGTGCAGAATGAAACATTTATTTGGACAAGAATGTAAGAATCTTCATGTTACAAAAATCTTATACCACAGTTTGTAGGTTTGGAGGGATAGTCAATAGAAGAGAGAAAATGGATTTTTGTTAATGGAAATTTTTATGATCAGTGGAAGAGAGAAAAATTTTTTAATTAAAAAAAGGGAATTCATGGTCATTTATAGGCAGGAGAACAGGGATTCCCCAACTAAGATTGTTTTCCAAAATGTCATAAAATTATTTACTCCAATGGCCCCAGGTACTAACGTACTGTTGGAGACTTGGAGGAATCCAGTCCTTCAAGAAAAAAACCTAAAAATATTCCTCAAAAGGCTAAAAACAAAACAAAACAAAAAAAACCTTTGAACCAGCAATACTATTATATTAAAGAAAAAGACCAATTTGTACCAAAAAATATTTACATCAATTCTTTTGGTGATGGAAAAGAATTGGAAATTGAGAGGATGCCCATCACTTGGGGAATAGCTAAACAAGTTGTGGTTTATTGATTGTGGCGGAATGTTACTGTCCTAAAAGAAATGACAAGCAGAATGGTTTCAGAAAAACTTGAGAAGGCTTACATGAGCTGAAGCAAAGTGAAGTGAGCAGAACCAGGGGAACGCTGTACATAGTAACAGCAATATCATAAGACCATCAACTATAAATGACTTAGCTATTCTGATTAATACAATGATCTAAAACAATTTTGAAGAATTTCAGGTATAAACTGCTATCTACCTCCAGAGAAAGAAGTGATGGAGTCTCAATATTGATTGAAGCATAATGTTTTCACTTTCTTAATTTCCCTTACCTTTCATAGTTAATAGGAAGATATATTTTGCATAATTTCACAGGTCTAACTGATAACACTTTTACTGTCATAATGCCTAGAGGTAGAGTGAGAGGGAAAGAATTCAGAATTCAACTTTTTTTTTTTTAATGAATATTAAAAAAAGAAGAAGAAATGGCTTCAGGTCTAGTGTATTGTTTTATTTGACTTGTCAGCTGTTAAAAAAAAAAAATTAACATTTGAGCAAGATCAGCTTCTTTCTCTCTCCCCCTCTCCTTCCAAAGCTAAAGACAGATTTTATTGCTAAGAAAATTAACTTGACACTCCTAAAAATGTCACACATCATTCCTAAACAGAAAAGGCTTTGTCTGTGCAGTAACAATAGCTACTGAACCTTTTAAATTTAATTAGCAAGCCATTCCACTGGACCAAAAGGAATATTGTATTGACTATCATTATGTTAGGATTTAAAGACCTCAGGAAAAGCTCCAAGGCAATTTTCAATAACTAGTTTTGATCAATGACTTTCCTCTGTGAGTGTTTTAGAGCGGTAAGTACATAGAGGTGAAGTTGATGGCACAGGATTATTGAGAATGGAAATCACCTTTTTAAAAAATGATCATAGCAGGAACACCACTGGCACATAATGCTATTTCTTGAGATAGATAATAGGCAAACATCTCTCCTCCCTCTTAAGATCTTTATTAAAATATCTAGCCCCTTGGAGATTCTAAGCAAGGAAAATAGCCCAGAAAACTTTCATTTTTCTTAAGTATTATTTATTAAAAACCTGATTTTAAAAAAATACCAAACCCTCTTAATCAGGTATGGTAGCAAATGCCTACGGGTTGGGGTACCCAGTACCAGGGTACCCTTTTAGATGTACCAGTATATTTCATTCTTAAGAGCAAACCACAACATTCAGAAGTTACACATACACCTGCTATGAGGAAGCTCCCACTGGACTCTCCAGTTTTTCAGCTTTTGTAGAGGCTGGAATCAACCCCAATCTTCTAGGGGAAAAAACAAGGCAGCACTGAGGGCCTTCATAAATTTCCATCTTCAGCTGTCTTTATGACCTTATAAATGGCATTTTTATTAAAAAGATGTGTACTTGACACTATTTCAAAGTCCTATTCTTTTTGTACAGCAAAACAACTGTTTGGACACGCATACATATATTGTATTTAATTTATACTTTAACATATTGAACATGTATTGGTCAACCTGCCATCTGGGGGGGGAAGGAGGGGAAAAATTAGAACAAAAGTTTTGGCAATTGTCAATGTTGTAAAATTACACATGCATATATCTGGTAAATAAAAATTATTAAAATAATTTTTTTTAAATGTGTACTGGGTTTCAGTTGTCACCTTGAACATAGGTCGTTCAGAAATTGTTTTAGGCAAATCTCAAATTACTACTATCATTACCCTTCTTAGGAAGTGGTGACTCAAGGCTGCACCCCTCTCTGCCACCCCTTAAGAGACCAGAAAAATCCTAACAAGTATAAAGGAGGTTTCACAACAAGCCCTAGGTATGATGCTTAAGTAAGATTAGAGAAATCTGAGGGCAATGCCTCGGGTTCACACTGGAAAGAGCAGTGAGAGGCTTGAAAATCAAAGAATAAGATTCACTCTCCCAATCATTCCCAAGTCTTGGCAAGTCACTTAATTTTCAGGCCTGTAAAATCGGCAAGTAGGCGAGATTAAGGGTCATTAAACTTTTAGGGGAGTCAAGGAGACAGTGTCTATGAACAGATTTCAAGACGAATTTCTTAGAAGGGTCAAAAAAATTACAAGTTCATTTTCACATGTAGTACTTTTTTCTATTATTTAAAACACATTCGGACAAGGGGTTCACAGGCTTCCCCTTCCCCTTCAAAAGAGACTTAAGGGGCGCGTCTGTGTTTCAAAGCTAGTTACTTTGGAGAATTTAAATAAAAAAAAAAAAAGCTAGTCGTCATCCCGTCTAAGAACTCGGTGAGGACCCCTGGCAAGGCTAACTTTATTCCTTTTAATCTCACTTTGCTTTTCAACTTTCCCCGGGCCTTTTGGCCTCTAAATTTCCAGCCGATGTAGGATGACTGGGTGACCACAGTCAGTCACAGGAATTCCCTGCTGTCCCACAGGAGGGGAAAGAGAGGGGAGAGACAGGCACAGAGAGCGGGGGAGGGAGGGAGAGACAGAGGGGGAAGATTGATGAAGGAAAGTGAAAAAGAAAAAAGAATGGGGAGGGAAGAGAACGGGGAAAACGGAGGGAGGAGGGAAATAGGGAGGACGGAAAGGAGAGTGGGAAAGGAGGGCAGGAGGTGGAGGGAGAAGGGAGAGAAAGTTAAGGCGCGTGGATCTGAGTTAAGGAGTTGAGGTGCTCCCCCAACCCCTCCTCATCGCTGCCAGACGCAGAGGCCAAAGGGCAGGGGGCTCCGAGAAGCTGTGCGCCGCTGAGCGGTGTGAAGCCGGAACAGGGAGAAAGAACACCGCACGTTTCGGCTGTCCCGAGTCCACTGACCCTCCCTCCAGGGCAGAGATCCTCTCCCACCCCACGCGGGTGACAGGTGGGGAGCTCACCTGCACGGGACAGAGCAGTGCCAGGCCGACGGCCAACAGCAGTCCGGGGCAGGGACCGAGCACCCTCATGGTCCCGTAGTCGCAGCCGCAGCCGCAGCCGCCGCCGCCGCCGGCTTTTAGTGGGCGGCGCTCTCTGAGTCCGCGGAGGGGAGACGGTGCAAGGGGCGCGCGCACCGAACGGAGCCGGCCAGCCCAGGTTCCCCGCGACGCAGCCTCAGCCCGCACAGTCTACTTTCGTAATCCGGCGCAAGCGGGGAGAGAAAGCTTAACGCGCAAGTCAGGAAGGAGGAAGGGGGAGAAAAGGGGGGAGGGGGAAGAAGGGGAGGAGTCGTGGCTCCTCCAGGGCGGGGCTACGCATTCGATCCTCCCCTTGTGTAGCTGCTGTAGCAGCTGAGGGGCCGTGAGGAGCATGTGTAACTCTCAAGCCCCGCCTCCACTTCCCTCCCCCCCTCCCAGCGGGGCTCCAGCCGCGAGGGGGCTATTCCGGCGGCTGCAGCAGCCTTTCTCCTCCGGCCTCAGTCCGGGCTCCGTCCTTCACCAGAAGTTAAAAATGATGTTCCTTTTCCGCCAATGCCCTAGTAACACCTCAAGTGTCTCCACCGCCCTCCCTCGTTGCTTTACAATTCTCGGTGCGGGCGGTGTTGCGTGCTTCTGCGCGTCCTTTTGGACTGCTTCCAAGCCGCTCGAGGCTCGCGCATTTTTAGTTGACTGAAATACTGGCACTGATCTCTTCACTCACCACTTCATTCCCTCTGAATCTCGGGGTTTCAGACAAACTTAAGAACTCCCACCAGCCCCTCCCCTTTTTCTAGAATAATTTAGGAGAGGAAGCTTCCATCACTTATCCTTGTCTTTGGTGCTATTCACCTTTGCTGTGAAGGGGGAGACCAAGGGTCCTGATCTAGGAGGGCGGGCGGTATTGAGCCTCTTTCCTCCAGAGGAGATCTCCCAGCGTCTGTTTTGAAAACGAAAACCGCATCCACCCAAGGGATATTAGGTTATCCGGGCTCTCAAAAGAAGGGGAGCGAAGAGGACTGGAGGGGAAACGGAGGAGAGGGTAGGAGGTGGAGGGGCGCGGAGAGGAAAGGAGACGAACTTCTCCCCGGGACTCCTCAAACGGTAGGACTAGAAAGGAAAGACTCTCATGTGAGCTAGGAGACCCGCGATAGATTACATTCTTGCTCCGAGAGACCGCGAATTATTTTGACTCCCCTTCGATTTAAAAAACATTTATTAAGCACCTACTAAGTGCCTATGCTAAACGCCGGGGATATGAAAGAGAAGCTGAATGCACAGTCCCTACCCACGAGGCGTTCACAATCTAATGGGTCCGGACTCCTCTCAGGGAAGTGAGTATGTCACTGCGGAGGAGAAAGAGCATTCTAGGCTTGGCAAGTCAGCCAGAGAGAAGGGGAGGAAGAGACAGAGAGAGAAAAAGACAGACAGAGACAGAGACGAGACAGACAGAAAGAGATAGAGATAGAGACAAAGAGAGCGACAGAGACAGAAAGAGACAGAGAGAGAAAAAGAGATAGTCAGAGAGACAGAAAGAAAAAAAGAGACAGAGAGAGAAAAAGAGACAGAGGAATGAAAAGGAGAAGAAAGGAACAGAAACGAAAGAGAAGGAAAAGGAGAAAAAAGGGAATGAGAGGGTGAGATGGTACTAAAGGGGGAAGAGGAGAAAGGGGAAAGAGAGAAGAGAGACAGAGACGAAACAGACAGAGACAAAATAGAGACAGACAGAGCGACAGAGAGACAGACAGAAAAAGAGACACAGAGAGAGGGATTGAACTAAATGGTCCCTAATGGACCGTCCCGCTAGGCGCCCTCGGATTCCGGTCACCCCACTCAGTTTTATTTGTTAAGCAAAGCAAACACAGAACAGAGAGAAACCCTGCAGTCCAGTAGAAACCCTCCTGGGGAGCTTGACGCGCGGTGGCCTGACTGTGATGCGAAGTTACCCGACAAACCCCAGGCCAGAAAGTTAGTCATTGGCGGAAGGGCGGGGGAGGAAGGGGCGGGAGGGGCGGTTTGGAGAGCGTGACTCTCCTCGGGAGGACGCTTTGGGCTGTTAGGCCAGATGACTTAATCCTCACAGATCTAGTCTGAGTTTACAGCTGCTCTGCCGAAACTTCCCGAGATCGTGAAAACACGCACCATCTTTCGGTCAAAGTCTGCATCGCTGTTTGCAGCTATCTACAGCCAAGGGGGGAGATGGGAAACAACTGCGAACTTTTGGCTGATTGGCCATTCTGGTTTGGGGGCCGAAGAGATTATCATCTGTCACTGAATCACTGTTAGAAAATAAGGATTCTTGGCTGTCATTTAGCCCACTCCGCTTTTTATTTTTTAATTTAAAATTCTGATCATTTATGTTACAGTGATACCAATATAAAGACATTTTGCATCTGGGATTTCCCCCCCAGATTTTAAACAAATTATTTTTTCTGCAACAATCAAAATTATTAGTGTTTTGCTTTTTGTAGTTAGAGGACTTTGACACAAGGTTGGCCTTGGAAGACCAGAGTGGAATGAATCAGATTATGTTATTATAGCATTCACTTTGGGCTCCGTCTGCCGCCTCCCATCTAACCAACAGTTTTTAGTCTTCAGCGAGGAATAATTGTTTTTCTCCGGAGGATTCCCAACGTTTTCAGTCCGGATCTCCCTTTGGTAGCTTCTGATCAGGCTGGTGAACCATGCTAGCTTTTAGAAAAGGATATTTACGAAGAAGATAGGGCAAGAAAGTTCTATCTCGTGCCCTCCATACTACCATCACTCCGTTTGTCTCCATGGAGACCCTGCACCAGCGCATTCTCCTCTAGCATATGTGATGTCTCTAGGGAGAGTGCGGTCAAACTTCTAGGAAGGTGGTAGTGACAATCATGTATAAAAAACACAACTGACAACTCGCCCCTGCCAACAACCGACCCGGAGAGTCTTATCTCCCTGGGTGGCGCTCTCAGGAAGTTCCCCTTAGGGGCAGCTCTTTGAGCTCTAAAGGGCCTTTCTCCGCTCCTTGGCCAGCACTTCTCTCTAGCACAAGCTTCAGTCACATGAGCCGGAGAAGGGAAAGACAAACTACTTGCAAAGAAAATCCCAAATGACATCACAAGAGTTTAAAATAAATGATAAGACAAATCTTGGAATCTACATCAATTGTCTCGAGCCTATTGTTAATTTTTTTTAGTGTAAATATATCTCAAAAGCAGGCAAATGCCACAAATTGCCTTGATTTAACAAAAATAAACTTAAAACTATTTTGGGCATAGATTTATCTTGTCCGTTTTATTTATTTAGGGAAGTCATCTTTTAAAAACTCCACATAAACATACACACTTTTTTTTAATTCTTTTTTTAATAATTATAACTTTTTATTGTCAGAACATAGGCATGGGTAATTTTTCAACATTGTTCCTTGCACTCACTTCTGTTCCAATTTCTCCCTTCCGCCCCTTCCCCTAGATGGCAGGCAGTCTCACACACGTTAAACATGGTAAAGTATATCTTAAATACAATATAAAACATATATACCTTCAACCTACCTATTTCTGTGCATATATTTCCCTTCCCCTCAATATATATTGTAAGGTCTTTCAGGGTAAAGTCTGTCTTTTTTTTTTATCCCTCTATATCCCCAGAATTTAGCATAGTGCCTTACAAATAAAACATTCTTCATAAATGAGTGTTTAAAAAATTTAATTCAGTGATCACAAGACAAAACACTATATGCTAGATACTGGGTATACAAAAAAAAAAAAAAAAAAAAAAAAGAAATGGCAGTCTCTGCCCTCAAGAAAGTTGGAGGTGAAGGTAAGGATGATATATTGTGAGTTGAACTTACAAATTTATAGAGAAATGCAAATCAAAAGAATTCTGAGATATCACCTCACAGGTGTTGGCTAATATGACAAAAAAGGAAAATGATAAATATTGGAGAATGTGTGGGAAAATTGGGACACTGATGCACTGTTGGTAGAATTGATCTAATTATTCTGAAGAGTAGCATGGAACTATACAACCAAAAGACTATAAAACTGTGCATACCCTTTGGTCCAGCCATATCTTTACTAGGACTATATCACAAAGAGATCAAAAAAGAAGGAAAAGGACCTACATGTACAAAAATGTTTATAGCAGCTCTTTTTGTGGTCTCAAAGATTTGGAAATTGTGGCATATGAATGTAATGGGATACTACTGTGCTAGAAAAAATGATGAGCTGTCAGATTTCAGGAAAAAACTGGAAAAACTTACATGAATTAATGCTAAGTGAAGTAAGCAGAATCAGGAGAACATTGTACATAATAACAGCAACATTGATGATGATCAATTTTGATAGATAACTCATGATGGAAAATGCTATCCAGATCCAGAGAAAGAATGGAGTCAATGCAGATTGAAGCATACTATTTTCACTTTTGTTTTTTTTTTCTTTCTCATAGTTTTTTTCCTTTTGTCTGATTCTTTCACAACATGACTATTGTGGAAATATGTTTAATATGATGGTATATGTATGACCTAAAAAAAAAAAAAACCTTATAAATGTATTCTGTAGATTGTATGTATTTTGTAGATTGTAGATATGATGGTAGGAACCATAGGATCAAAGATTTAGAGCAGGAAAGGACACTGATGAAACTGTTCTCACAGGATCCATTTCCAATACTATATTAAACATAGTCAAAAGATGTCACTAAAGTTCTTTTTATTTTTATTTTAAAAATTGTTATCTTATTAAAATTTAATTTAAAAAAAAAGAATAATTGCAATAAAGTGTTAGGGACCAGAGAGTGAATTGAAATATATAAGTAATAATTGGTGGGAAGTTTAAAAAACTCAATAGAAGTGTTAGACCATGAAATTAATGACGGAAATCAGGACAAGAGCTTCACAGATATAGCAAGTATCAGAATGATCCCTATAATTTATAAGTTAAAATACAAATGAATTTTTGGTATAGATTACTTTCTGAAAGAATTTTGAGTTAAGAAAACTCACTTTGCAAGTAAATAGAACTTTGTAAATATATACACACAATATATATATATGTGTGCATCACTTAAGAAATATCTTAAACATTGATTACATTGGGTTCACTATCAAGAATAGTTAGTACAAAACATTGCCTGCCAAAACCCTGGGCTTGGTTTATCTTCCTCCAATCTTTTCCCTACTCCAATCCATCCTCCTCTATCTAAAACTGATCTTCCTAAAGAGCACATTTGACTATTTCACTTATGTATCAATTCTAAACGACCCAATGTCTCAGTACAGCTCTTCCCACCCCTTCTACTGGGCTCTCTGAAATGGCTGCTCCATAATTAACAAACTTCCTTTCATCTTAAAACTCTTCCATTCTCTTTCCATCGTCTGACCCTCCTTGAGACATAGCTTCCTCCTAATGATGTTACTTCCCTCATTGACTTTCTAGTATGAGCTATTTTTTCTCCTAACCCAGATTCACTAACTAGTAATGCTGAGGAAATCAGAACATTCCTTGCTTCCCATTGATACTTCCAGTTTTCCCTTCTGCCACCTTTATTAAATATCTTCTCCTCCTTCCTTTAAGTCTCACACTATCTGAACTTACCATCCCAACTGAATATTAGTGGCTATTATCTGTTAACCTACAAAGCATTCCCCTTCCTCAATGAAGTCTGTGCCTGGCTTACATTCTTCCTCTCCTCTCCATCTGGAACTCACACTAGAGCACAACTTTTTAAATCGTGGTTTTCAGCCCAATAAAGAGTCTTATAACTGAATTGGGAGGGTCATGAAATTTTTATTTATTATTTAATTTGTTTATCTATTTTAATATGTTTAATTTGCATATCTATTATATATCCCTGTTTAATTTTTATATCTGTTTAATTTATATATCTATTTTATGTTTATGGTAAGTTTAATTTGCATATCTATTTTATATCCCTATATACCTGAGGTCATGTGAAAATTTCTCAAGCAAAAAGGGTTGCAAGTGGAATAAGTTTAAGAAACTCTGAAGTAGAAGATCTCAACATATATATTGAAATATACAAATATTCTAAACCCCAATTCTTCAATTTACTCCATTCCTATGGCCTACACATTATTACCACAGGCATGATAATACCTTTTATCTTGCCAACATCCACAGGGGTTCCATTGCCATGTTCATGTATTCTGGGATTCCTTTGTCTGATCATATTCTTTTATCATTCCCTCTTTCCCCTTGCCTTATAACCTTCCACCCCATTCTTTACTGTGATTTCCAATCTCTCCATTCTTTAGTTCTCTCCTTCCTTCAAATCTCTACCCACTGGTAAACCAGTTCAACTACACTAAGTTCTTGAGTATTTTGCTCCCTGGCCTGTTGCAAAATCCTTGTCAAATACTATTGCTAATACCTAGCCAAACCTACCTCTGGCTCTGTTCAAATTCACATGATACTGAATGGAGTTGGAAGAAATAATAAAACTTGGCTCACTAGATAAATCACAAATTTAAATACTCTAATCTCAACTGGACTCTTACTCTGGAGCAAGGCAGTTTTTCTACTTCTTCCTAATCAGTTCTCTATTCCATTTATCACAGTGCTAGTTCCAATTTTTTTTTTGTCCCTATTCACTCCCTCCACAATCCTCTTAGCTAAACACTTGACCTCTTATTTCACTAGAACAAAGAAAAAATTAATACTATTTGCTGAAAAACCCCTATTCCCTCTTCCTCTTCTTCCTTATGTCTCATTATTTATACCTCTTTCCCCATTTTGTCTTCTTTTTGACTCAGTCCCTATTGAAGAAGTGATCCTTCTCCTTCCCAATTCTTTAGCAAATTACTCCTAATATGCTCTTCATTTTCTCTCTTATTTTCAAATTATTTCTTTACTGATGCCTATAAATGTCTCCAGCATTCTTTTTTTTTCCCCTCCTGAGGCTGGGGTTAAGTGTCTTGCCCAGGGTCACACAGCTGGGAAGTGTTAAGTGTCTGAGACCATATTTGAACTCAGGTCCTCCTGAATTCAGGATTGGTGCTCTATCCACTGCGCCACCCCATGTCTCCAGCATTCTTAAGAAACCCTCATTTCAGCCAATGTTATCTACCTCCTTGCTAGTTATTGTCCTATAGCTCTCTTTCATGAATTTCCTTAGGAAAGCCATTTACCCTCCATTCCTCCTGTTATTCTCTGATTTGGCTTCCAATCTCATCAGTCAGTTGAAATTGCCTTCTTAACAATTACCGATGACCTCTTTTTTTTTTTTTTTTTTCTTTCTTTTCCCACAGACATAATAAAAATGTTTTGAGAATTCCTGGGACAGCTGCTATCTCCTCTTAGCCTTGGAGAGAAACCAGCTTGACAGGAAATCATTGAGAAATCACATAGTCCTTCTACTCCAGGCCTCCAGAAAAACAATGAGAGGGAAGGAGGGAGGGGGGAAAACACTATTGGTCAGTCTCCATTTATCCAATGAGGTTAGGGAGTCGGGTGGTTATTGTTGGTGGTGAGGTGGAGAAAATAAACTCATAACATGGCTCCTCCAAAATTGTCACTCAGTGGCAAGAGTGGAAACTGAGTGGATGCCCATCAGTTGGAGAAAGGCTGAATAAGTTATGGTATATAAATGCTGTGGTCTAGTGAATGAAGAGAGCCATTTTCACCCAGAGAGAGGGCAAAGGGAACTGAGTGTGGATCACAACATAGCATTTCACTCTTTTTGTTGTTGTTTGCTTGCATTTTGTTTTCTTTTCTTTTCCTTTTTGATCGGATTTTTTCTTGTGCAGCACAATAATTGTAGAAATATGTTTAGAAGTGCACATATTTAACATATATTGGATTACTTGCCATCTGGAGTGGGGAATAGAGGGGAAAAATCTGGAGTGCAAGGGTGAATGCTGAAAACTATCCATGTATATATTTTGAAAATAAAAAGCTTTAATATAAATATAAATTTAAAAAAAATTGTCACTTAGGGAGGAACACGTCAGCTTTCTCTTGAAATCAGGAAGGGGTTCACTGTTTCGTGCCCTGATAACTGTCACTTTCCTGGGTGAAAGCTCAGCTCAAAATTGTCTTCACTGAGATAGATTTAGTTCTGAGATAGGACAATAGTTTTGGAGATGCTTTGGATGGCTCAGATCTTCCTAAAAGTGATGTAGCCAGGTTGATGGTACCTGGATACTCAGTGGTCATTTTGGCAGTCTAGGATTCATTCTGGTTTTGTACAGTCTTCTACCATTGCTCCTGCTTTGCACTATCCATCAGGAATAGAATCTGTTGGGCACATTGGATTGGAATCTAGAAGGGAAATGTTTATCTCATAAAAGTCCTTGTGGGAAAATGATCTTGAAGCGTCACTGATTATCATAGATGATGTGCAGCTTAAACAAGGGGATTCTGAAGCAGAGGCCCTCTACAAGTATAGTGTCCTTGTATACCCTCAAGAAAATAGCTCTTTGATGGCCTTCCACTGTGAACACAGACTTTGTAAGCGCTTGCCTAAGCTGAGCAGCAGGTGCCCTCATGCCTCAGACCTGGCAGGTAGCCACCCAGAAATGTCCTTCAAATGCTGGACCAAATCTGCTCCCTGGTGCCTCTGTGATGGTGAGGAATTAGATCGGGATACTGACCTCTTCTTCCTCCCCTTCCCCAAAGTGGGGCTGGTCCTGCTCTACTAGCCCCACAGCTTCTCTCAGGAGAAAGACACCAGAGAAACCTCAATGAACTCTTGATTGCCAAATCCAACCTTTTCTTCCCAAATCATTTTTGACTTCTCTGTAACATTTGACACTATTGATCATCTTTATTCTCATGAACTCTTGGCAACCTTCGTATCATCCTCAATTCCTCATTTTCAACCCCAATATCCAATCAATTTCCAATTCCTGTCATTTCTATGTTCACAACATTTTTCACATCTCTCCCTTTCTCTCTGCTGACACTGCTACCAACTCTGGTACAGGGCCTCATCATGATGAGCCATTAACCTGCAAGTTTTTTCCTGTTCCAGTCCATCCTCCACTTACCTATTAAATCAATTCTCCTAAAATACAGGTTATCCTGCTATTTCATCAATTACAGTGGTTTCCTTGTACCTGAGGATCAAATTCAAAATCCTTTGCTTAACTTTAAAACCCTTCACAACATAGCCTCTTCTTACCTTTCCAGTCTTTTCCCACCTTATATCCCTCCCACCTACAAATACCCACTTACATCCCTACTCCCTCAGAAACCATAGCCTCCTTGCTGTTTCTCAAAAGAGAGACTACATTTTCCAAGTGCAAGAATTTTCAGTGTCAAAGGTATCTTTATCCTTCTAGTCACCAATACAAACAATTTAGATGTCATCACTTTCTAACAGGCCCCTTTCTCAAGTCTCTATGATTCTAATCTATCCTCCACTCAGTTTCCAATGTGATTTTTCTAATGCGGAGGTCTGACCATCAATCAGCTCATCTCCCTACTCACTAAACTCCAGTGGCTCCCTACTGCTGGGATCAAATATAACCCTTTCTGTTTAGATTTTAAACCTCTTCACAACTTGACCTCTTTCTTACCTTTCAAGTCTTTTCATACTTCTCATCACTCACTGTAGGATCCACCAACATTAGCCTACTTGCAGTTCCTTGGGGATAGCATCTTATCACCTTCCTTTCTCTGTGTATTGTACTGGCTGTTACTCATACCTAGAATTCTCCTTAACTTTGCCTCCTAGTTACTCATATTTTTTTCTTCCCCTCCTTTAATTAATTAATTTACTATTGTTGCTTTTGAATTAACATTTTAAAAATTAATGTGTCCCTTCTAGTCTCCCCTACCCCAAGTCAATTGAACAAATTTAAAAACAAAAACAAAAAACAAAAAACCTCCAACACTTTAATACATAGCTTCAAAGTCTGTCAAACCAGTTTCTCAAATTAGTCACATTCAATAATGTGTGTCTCTTTCTTCATTTTAAATTCATTACCTTTGTGTCAGGATGTGAATAGCATGTTTCACCTTCAATCTTTTGGACTCTTGGTTTACCATTGTGCTGATCAACATTCTAAGGGCTTTCAAAGTTGGTTTTCTCTATTATATTGTTATTTTGCATATATAAATTGCTCACTTCTTTTTGCATTAATTCATGGATTTCTCATTTTCCTTTGAAATTATCCAGTTCGTTGTTTCATAAAACAATAATATTCCATTACATTTATATCTATCACAATTTGGTCACTTCTCAGTAGGAAGATATCCTCTTATTTTCCATTTTTTTGGGGGTTATCATGAAAAGAGTTGCTATAAATATTTTTTGTACAAAAATATCTTTTTTCCTCTTTTTAAAGGAGTAGGCTGATGTCAAAGCTGTCTTCCCTCACTAGACTGACTCATCTCCATTGGACTCTGTTACCACACCATAGAAAACTCTTTACTCTAGAAGTTCACTATATCTGTGGATTAATTCTCACACTGGAAATACCCTCCATTCCTAAGGCCTCACCTTCTGATTGGCTGGATCTTCCTTGAAGCTCCAATTTAAGGAGGAAGCCCAGGCTCAAGATCACTTCATCCCATTACATGTTACAATGCTGATTCTTTTCCACTTGATTTTCTTTACTGGGAGCTTTCTCCCATTCCTTGCTTTTCCTTCCCCTTTATGTGTTGCCTCTTCCCATTAGAATGAAGGCAGAAACTGTCTTTCTGTTTCTTTTTATTTCCACTTAATATAGTTAGTGTCTGGCATATAGTATGTGCTTAATAAATGCTTTTTTTTTCCCCCTGACTTTCTTTGATTTCTTTAGTGTATGTGCCTATTAGTAGTATGAAAGCATTAAAGAGTGTGTACAATTGGTTAATTTTCTGACTATAGTTTAAATTGTTTTCCAGAATGGATGGATGAATTCATAGCTTTACCAACAATGCGTGAGTATAAGTTACAGTCAAATGATGGAGCAGCAGAAATACTACCACTAATTATTCAGTGAGATCTCTTCCACAAACATTAAGAAAATGAAGCAGACAAAATTGTGATTAAAAAGTCTAACAAAATGTCACAATAAGGCCACATCCAAAAAGGGTCTGAACATCATATTTCTTTTTTTTTTTAACTTAGTATTTTATTTTTTCTCCAATTACATGTAAATACAACTTTCAACATCCATTTCTAAATATGAATTCCAAATTCTCTCATTCCCCACTCAGAAGGCAAGTAATTTGATATAGATTACATAAAGGCATCATATTTTTTTAAGAAATTATAAAAGAAAACTGCCTAGATCTCTTATAATCAGAGGGCAAAAGTAGAAATTAAAAGAATTCCTCTTTGAAAGTCACCTCCTGAAAGAACCCTCCAACTTACTCAGAAAAAAAAATTTGAATAAAATCCTACAGGAAGGAAATGGACCTTTATTGAAACAGAAGACTTCCTAGCACTCCAATGAAATAACCAGAGCTGAATAGAAAATTTGACCTACAAACACGAGTAAAGAGAAGAACACAATAGTAAACCAGAGTGAACAATCCTATGTGTCTACACAATGTTAAATTATTTACATTTTAAAATGAGGAGATGCTACACAAAACCCTTCAGAATTCTTTCATAATCAGGGACTAAGAATCTAATTAAACAGAAGACCTTCGAGTAATTCTATTCTGCTTCCTTAATCTTAGAAGAACTAAAAAGAATGGGGAGGAGGAATATGTAGGCAGAGGGAGAAGGAAGAGGAAGAATGAGGGAACTAAGTGGGATGTGCAAGTCAAGCTCTATACAACAAGGAGAAGGTGTTGTGGGAGACAAATATCATCTGAACTTCTCAAAGGAGAGAAGAACATATATGTGTGTGTCTGTGTGTCTGTGTGTATGTGTACATACAGTTGGGTATAGAAATAGAGATATGGAAAAGAAAATGATTGAGAGAAAATGTGGGAATAAGAGGGAAGGATTGTCAGAAGAAAAAATAAACTCTTTAAAAGGGGGAGGGGAAAAAGAAGAAAATGCATAAAAGAATAGAATTGGGGGAACTAAACAATTAGCAATCATAACTGTGAAAATAAATGGGATGAACTCACTTACAGAATGGATCAGAAACTAGGATGTGCCAATATATTGCTGACAAGAATCACATTGGAAACAGAAAGATGCACAAACAAAAAGGTGCTAGAGAAGAAGAGGTTAAAAAAAAAAAAAACAGGGATAAGGACTTATTATCTCAGACAAAGAAAAAGCAAAAATTGTTTAATTATTTTTAGTTGTATCTGATTTGTGATCCCATTTGGAGTTTTCTTGGCAAAGATACTGGAATGGTTTGCCATTTCCTTTTTTCAGTTCATTTTACAGATAAAGAAAAGTGTTAAGGGATTTACCTAGGGTCACACAGCTAGTGTGTTTGAGGTCAGATTTGATCCTAGAAAAAGGAATTTTCCTGACTTCAGATCTGGCATTGTACCCACTCTGCTACCTAACTGCCCTGAAGCAACAATAGGCTCAATTAAAACAAATAAACAAAGAAACTACATTTTGATAGAAAGGTATCTTAGATACTGAACTAATATAAATACTAGAAAATATAAATACTAAATGACACAATATTTAAATTCTTAGGGGAAAAACTAAATGAGTTACAGAGAGAAATAAACAATGAAACTATAGTAATATGAAACCCTAATTTATTCCTCTTAGTTTTAGATAAATCTGACTAGGAAATAAGCAAAAAAAGAAAGAAATGAAGGACCTGAATAGAAAAGTTAGACATGTTAGACCTCTGAAAAATATTGAAAGAAAAGAGAAAGTATCTTTACTTCTTAACTGCGCATGACATAATCTCAAAATTTGACCATATATTAGGACATAAAACTCACACAACCATATGCAGAAAAGCAAAAATATTAAATGTGTATTTTACATATCATAATGCAATTAAAATGGCATTCATTAAAGGTCCTTTTAAGCAAAGATTAAAAATTAATTGAAAAATAAATTTGTAAAGAATAGGTGAGTCTAAGGACAAATCACAGAAACTTCATTAAATCAATAATTTCATTAAATAAAATGACAACAATACGAGAACATGAAAATTTTGGGGATGTAGCTAAAGCAATGCTTAGGGGAAAATTCATGCCCCTAAATATTTTCTTCAATAAAACAGAAAGAATAAATCAATAAATTCAGCATACAGCTAAAGCAAATTAGAAAACCAATGAATTTAATATCTCCAATTAAACAGCAAAATAGAAATTCTGAAATCAAAGAAGAGTTTAAAAGTACATTAGTATATCTGTTTTCCACAACTCCTCCAAAATTTGTCATTTTCTTCCTACCTTTTTTTGATAGTTTGATAGATTATGGGATGGAAACTATTACTCTACTTTGAATTTCTTTTATTATTAGTGACTTAGAGAATTTTTCATATGTTGGCTGATAACTTGGATTTCTTTAAAATTTTTCTATTTATGCCCTTAGACAATGAATTGAGGGATGGGTCTTAGTTTTATTTAAATCAGTTCCTTATATATCTTGATTATGAGACCAGGGAAACTTGTTGCAAGGACTCCCTCCCTCCCTGTACTACTGGTTTCCTTTCTAGTTTTTTTTCACTATATTATATTTGTTTGTGCAAAAACTTTAAAAATTTATGTAATCAATATTATAATTTTATCCTGTGTGAGCCTCTCTATCATTTGCTTAGTTATGAACTTTTCTCCTACCCATAAATCCAAAAGGTAATTTCTTCCTTGCTTCTCTAATTTGTTTGTAATATAGTATTTTACATCTAGGTCATTCATGCATTTAGAGCTTACATTGGTGTATTTTGTGATTATGCTTATTTCTGTATGCTGTGTACCTAATCTATTCCATTGATCAACCTTTCTTTCCTTTTTTAAACCAGCACCAAATAGTTTTTAAAGATTGCTGCTTTGTAGTATGGATTATTATTTATTAATATTGTTTGAACCTAACTTTATGTCACCACAGATTATCTGAACCCAGAATGTCACTGTGATCTCACTGATTCTTCAGTAATGGCAGAGATGGCTACAAGGAACTTTGAGTACTCTCCAAGTTTCATTTGGGATTCATCAAAGCTTGTATATTGGGTTCCCTTGTGTTCTAGCTTCATCCAATTTTTATTGATTACTTATATTTACTGATACCCATGTCAAGTTATTTTGCTTCCACGTTGCCATCTCAGCAAAATTGCTTAATCATATATTGTGGTTTGTATGGGCTATACTTCTATATCCTATATAATGTACAACTCCCAGAACTTAGAGAGGGGAATCATATCTCCTTTCTAGCTCTCTCTCCTCTAACCAAATGACCTAATACATTTCCATCTAAAACTATTTCAGATTTTGAATTTTGTTATTATTTTTCTAGGTCCATAAAATATTTGAGATTTTGATTGTGACATTCATCACTGAATAAGAAAATTAATTTAGGTAACACTGTCATTTTTATTATATTGGCTTACCATGAAAAATTAATGTTTCTCCAATTACATATGCCAGCCCTTTATTTCCTTAAAGAGTATTTTTATAGTCAAATTGGTATGATCCCTTAGTGAATCTTGGCATATATACTTGCACATATTCTAGCTTCTTCAGTTATATTGAATGGAATTATTTTTAACTTTCCCCTCTGGGTTTTATTAGTTTATTTATAGGTAAGCTTTGATTTATTTTATATCTAGCAACTTTACTAAAGTCAATTCTTGTCTGCATTGCCATTGCTTAGTCCAATGCCCAACACAATTGCTACTAAAGATTCTAGCTTGCTATAAAGACTCAACTCATATACCACTTTCTTTTTTTTTCCCCCTGAGGCTGGGGTTAAGTGACTTGCCCAGGGTCACACAGCTAGGAAGTGTTAAGTGTCTGAGACCAAATTTGAACTCCGGTCCTCCTGAATCCAGGGCTGGTGCTCTATCCACTGCGCCACCTAGCTGCTCCCATATACCACCTTCAATGGGAAGAGATTCCTCATTTTTGCTAGCTATTAGTCTCTCCCTCTTTCTCAAATTATCTTCTATACACTTTTTTTTCTCTAGTAGAATTAAAATTTTTGAACTCCTTCCTTCTTCGAACAGTTTGGTGCCTGACAAAGTCTTCCTTTCTATCTTGTCTCCTGCTTTCATATTAGGAAACTTCAATATATAGTTATATAGTCCTCTCAAATACTCTTAATACCCAGTTCCTCAAGCAATTCATAGTCAGTGATCTGATCTTTTCCAGATTAGCTGCACGTAGGAATGGTTATACTTTTGATCTTGTCATCATTCATAAGTGTTCCATTTCAATGTTGACATACTCTGAAATTCCATAATCTTTTATCATTCTCCCTTTCTTTATGCCTTATGACATCCATTTTTTTTTCTTCTCACTGTAACCTATAATCACCCCATTCTCAGTATTTTTCCAGGCCATCATCTCTACACCGAATATACTTTCCCCTCTTCCCAATCTCTACCTTTTGCTGAACTCTCAAATCCCTTTCTTATCTAGTCATCAATCATTTCTTGTCAAATCAAGGTTTTGTATTATTCTCACCATCTGTCTGGCTCTTTCAATTGCACTCCTGTGATACTTAAAGTGGCTGGAGAAAATCAAGACACCATGATGGCTGAGTGAGCTTCAAATTTCTGCCATTAAATCTCAATTAGGCCCTCACTCTGTTGGAAGGCAAACCTTCTACTCCTTCCTAATTGCTCCCCATAGTACTTAATCCAAATATTTCTCTGGACTAAAAATCCTTTTCAAAATTATTGAAAAGTCTCCTTGAAAAGGAATTAACAATGGCATGCATTTTTTTTTTTTTCTGTAAAGAATGGCTCTTATATTGGTCATGTCTTTTCATCCTTGCTTATCTGAATTGATTATTTTAATACTTACATTTCTCCATTGAAAAAGGATTAAGATATTTGTGGAAGAAAAGTTATTGCAAGTGTCTCTGATAAAGGTCTCATTTCTCAAATATAAAGAGGTCCAATGAATCAAATTTATAAGAATACAAATTATTCCCAAATTGATAGTCACAGGATTTAAATGGACAGTTTGATGAAGAAATAAGTTATCCATAATCATATGGAAAAATATTTTAAATAACTATTGGTTAGAGAAATGCACATTAAAACAACTTTGAATACCACCTCATATCTATTATATTGGCTAATATGAAAGAAAAGGAAAATAATCAATGTTAGAGAGGATGTGGAGTTATTGGTGGAGTTCTGGAGAGTAACTTTGAACCATGCTCAAAGGACAATCAAACTGCATATTCTTTGATCCAACAATACTACTGCTACTAAGTCTCTATCCCAAAGAGATTATTAAAAAAGGAAAAAGGACCACACATACCAAAAATATTTATAGCAGCTCTTTTTGTAATGGCAAAGAATTGGAAAATTTAGAGGGCAAACAAGTTGTGATATGATTGTGATTGAATATTACTATGTTAAAAGAAACGAAAAGCAGAATGGTTTCAGGAAAAACCTAGAAAGAATTACATGAGTTGATGCTGAATGAAATGAGCAGAATCAGAATAATGTACATAAGTGCAATATTGTATAATGATCTGCTCTGGGTTAGATGTTTTCAGCAATTCAGTGATCCAAGAAAATTCCCAAGGACCTTTAGAGAATTAATGAAGTCTGAATGAAAATTGAAGAAAACTTGTTTTTAACTTTATTTTTCTAGGTTTTTTCCAGTCTCTTTTTTCTTTTACAACATGATTATATAGAAATATGTTTTACATGATTATACATATATAATCTATATCAAATTGCTTGCCTTCTTGGGAAGGAGGGAAGGGAGGGAGGAAAAATATTGAAACTGAAAATATTATTTAAAAATGAATGTTGAAAATTGTCTTTACAAGTAATCAGAAAAAATAAAATAATATTAGTAGAAGGAAAGAGGTCCATTTGTTTACTCCAGGCTCAGGAGGAATGGAAAGAATAGATTGGATGTACGTCTGGTCATTCAAATGTTCTTGAATATCTACTCAATATCTACTATATTTTTGCATATTATGATATTTTTATTTCATATTTCTATAAATGTTCATTTAAAATCATCTTGAAACCAAAATCATGTGGGAGAGCATAGAGGACAATGCAAATTTGAATATCTCTTCTCCATGTTAGAAATGCTTAGATATTAATGTTAAATAAAATTGTTTCTTGCAGACTTGAGTCTAAAGCACACAATTTAGTATTTTATATATTTTTTCTTCTCCTAACCAAAGGCCACCCCCTCTGTATGTATTGTTGAGGAAATCCCCTCCCGAATTTTCAAGCAAAACTTTTTCTATCAATCTCCTCTTTCTAATATTCAACCTCTCCCTAGCTGCTCTCCTAGCTACCTAGGTAGCTCTTCCCTGCTACCTACAAATTTGTCCATTATTTAGCTATCCTTAAAAAGCTTTATTTAATCCTACCATCTTTGGTAGCTATGTTTTTCCCTTCTAAGTTAAATATCTTGGAAAAGTCATCTTCAATGGAAAACTTGCCTCACTCTTATAGACCTATAATTCAGCTTTTAACCTCATAATCTAACTGAAAATGCCATCTCCAAAGTTATCAAAGATTTCTTTGACAAATTTAATGACCTTTTCTCAATCCTCCTCATTCTTGACTTCTCTGCAACACTATTGATCTCCTCCTGAATACTCTTTCCTTTCTAGGTTTTTATGACATTGCTCTCTTAATTCTCTTCTATTTGTCTTACTGCTCCTTCTTAATATTTGTTAAATCTTCATCTGTCCCATCTGTTTACCGTGGACATACCCCAAGGTTCTGTCCTGATCCTTTTCTCTATACAGTATCTCATTTGTTGATCCCCAAAGCTCCTATGGATTCAGTTATCTCTATGCTGATGATTTCCAGGTCTATACTTCAATTGATTACTAAGTATTTGTTAAACACTCACTATATGCTAGGCATTGTACTAAGCACTAGGAATTAAAAAAGGAAGCCAAAAGAATTCTTGTCCTCAAGGAAACTCACTTAAATATTTGTGTCTATTTATCTATTTATCTCAATCCATAAAAAACTTTTTTCTCTCGTTCCCACTGTAACTCTTTCCCTCAACTAAGAATGAAAAAAAAAACAAAAAAAACAAAAACCCAACCCCCCATACAAACATGGATAGTTAAGCAAAACAAATTTCTGCATTGGCTATGTCTAAGAATATATGTCATTTTATACTGAGTCTTTCACTTTTCTATCAGGAGACAGGTAATATATTTTATTATTAGTCCTTTGGAATCATGGCTGATTAGTGCTCCTGATTTTTGTAAATTTGTTTGTTTTTGTCATATTCTAGTTATTGTATCAACTGTTCTCCTGGTTCTGTTCATTTTACTCTGAATTAGTTCATATATCTTCCCAGGTTTCTATGAAACCATTCCTTTCATCATTTCTTACAGCACAATAGCATTTAATCACATTATATACTATAACTTGTTCAGCTATTCCTCAGTTTGTAGAAACCCCTCAGATTCCCAATTCTTTGCCATCTCAAAAAGTTAAAACTACTTTTGATGTTGTCCTTAATTAGCATTTGTTTTGCTTAATACTAGTCCCTCCCTTAAAATCTATCCTTCTTCTAACTCTAGAATTCTTATTTTATTAATAAAAAATATTTTAAACTTTTTTTTCTGGTACTCATGCTTTATCTTCTAGGAATTCTAGTTGAATTTGTGCCCAAGTTGTATTTTTCTTTAAGGTTTTGCTTGAAGATGTTTTGAAGTCATTCTCTGTTTCTGGATTTGGGCCTTGAGTATTTCTGTCACCATAATAACTTTTTATAGTACAACTCTTCTCTCTTCCCATTTCCCTCTCCCCCATTTTCCAGGCTTATTTCCTGGCTTCCACCTTAATATTACAGCTTGGTTCTGTATATTTCTAGAGAGAAAGTCTGGACCGGCAATGCTGCTCTTTTCTTGGGGTATTGAGTATTGCATTATTCCAGTATCTCAGGGAGAGAATTCAGATCTGCAAGCTTTCAGTGCTCACAATATGGTCTGATCCTGGGCAACTTCTGAGCTCTGCAACTTCTTGATTTGGGTTTGTATCTGAGTAACTATAGATTACTTAGTACTGGACTTAGCTTTTGTCAGTCAACTAAGAAACTCTGCTGAGCCCGCAGTTCCCTTTGCTCTGGATTGCTTCACTGGCTATTTCTCTGCAAACTTCAAACTGGCCAAAAGCTGGAACTAAGACCCTGCTTTGTCACTGTGATAGGATTTGTATTACTGCTACTTGATTCTGAACTTGCTCCTCAGGCTGGGATCTGCAGCAGTTTAACATGGAATGCCATTCTTGGACACATGTCTTCTTCCGTAGTCCATCCTGGACCACAGCCCTTGATCTAAGTCTGAGCAACAAAACTGTCAGTTGGCAGCCATTTGTACATGGAGCCCTATTGTGGGTCTGGCATCCCCTATACATATTTTGGTCTCTCTGTATAGAAGTGTCCATTCATAATGTTGCCCTAGCCAAATCTCTTTCCCAATGTCCACAGACGTCCTTGTGGTCTCCCTTTTCTGACTTGGTCTGGGAAGATGACTCATGAATTTTTCTTGGATTTCCTCATCAAGATTTGGTCTGGAGCATTTTTTAGATCTATTTGGAAAAGCTAGTTTAAAAAGAAATTTTTTTTTGGAGGGTCTGGGGTATCTTTGCTCTGCCTTTTCATGCTTACTTTCTAATTCTAGAGAAGTGTGTGTGTGTGTATATATATATATATATATATATATATATATATATATATATATATATATGTACATATAAGATAATTACAGGTTAGAGGGACTATAGCTTTGGAAGTGAAGGGACCAACAGCTGGAAACACCTGGGAAGGCTTCTTAAAGATAGAATTTGAACTGAGTTTTTAAGGAGTTTAGAGATCCCTGGAAGCAGAGATGGGTAGGGAAAACTTTTCGGGGATGAAGAGATAGTGAGCAATCACAGTGGTTCTCTACTGCTTCTCTATTGCCATCAAATTAAAAAAAAAAGTTTTGGTAAACAAGGAGTTTATTACTAGACACCTGGGAAGTTGTAGTATGAAACATTTTTTTGAGAACCATTGTTCTGTAATAGCATTCTTAAAAATTCACATTTCCAACAAGTTGAACTGTCAGAGATTTCATTCAAACTGACTGGCCATTCATGACTTTAGTACCACTAGTTAAAAATGAGTCAGAAATGAGGCTCTTTGTTTAGACTTACAGGAACATATCATTCACCCTACTAAGAATATTCGAGTCAATGACTAACGCAGTCATGAGTTATAGTCATTTCAATACCACATGTGATGTTCTTGCTGTAGTAATAGCTTGTTTTTTACATGGGCGTTTAATCAGGGGGCCTGGTTGCCAAGCAAACTTGTGGAATTCTCTTTTCTAGAAAACTGTAATGACAGAGAAAATTCTAATCCTTTTGGCATAGTTTTAGTGTGATTTGAAATCAGGAAAAAGGGAAACCTTTTAACACCTTTTTAACACCTACTTTATGCCAGTGATTGTGCTAAGCACTTCACAAATATTCTATCCCCGTAACAAGTTTTTGAAGTAGGTGTTATTATTATTTCCATTTTATAGTTGAAGAATTTCTGTGAGCCAGGGCCACACAATTGCTGGATTTGAATTTAGATCTTCCTGACACCAGAATTAGCACTCTGCCATTATAATCCCTAATTCTATTTGTGGCAAAGGATAGAATAAATCAGATCCTGCTCTTAAAACAGAGCAAGCCTTAGTGGCATCCAACAATTTCATTGTGGCATCTTTTTGAAGGGAAGAAGGTATGTAATCTTACTATTGGGTCTATAGTTTTTTTCTACACACAGGCATCCAAGTTTAACTATTTAAATGGAAAAGTAGTTCTAGTAGCCCCATTGTTGATGAGGTGCTGGGCATAGGAGATAAGAAGAATCCCAGCCAAACCTCTTCAGTTTCTTCTTTGAGTCTTCCCTGAATATTATTATTTGAGGGCCTTAATGACCCTAAATTAGGATAACTCATTGCAGCCACTGGAACAAAGTTTTTCTGAGTTCAAGGAGTTTAACAATGAGGGGGAAACTTGATTGGATTTTCTTAATCTTTTCAATTCTTAGCCTTTTCAAAGGAATAGTGGTATGGTGATCTAGCATCCACATGAGGGAAGGAAAAAGGAAGGAAATACATGTGCAAGAACAATGTATTCAGAAGAAATTTATTAAAGGCTATTCTTTACAGCTGCCTGTCAGAAGGGGGGAAGGAAAAAAAAAAAGGACAGGAGATGCTATAGCTCTCCAAGTCTGTGCATAGATTGGGTGATATTCAATCAGTTAGGTCCAACTCTTTATCACCCCATTTGGGGTTTTATTGGTAGACTAGGTTGATTTATTATTTATTTTCCAGTTTATTTGACAGAGGAGGAAACTGAGGCAAACAGGATTAAGTGACTCACCCAGAATTACACAAATTGTAAGTATCTGAGGCCAGATTTGAACTCAAAAGATGAGTATTCTTGATTCCAGGTCTGGCATTCTGCGCACTATGGTATCACCTAGATTGGGGTAATATAATAGTGCAATAGTTCCTGACACAGCTTCTTGGGTTTCCATATTTTGTATAGGAAAAATCTCAGTTCTTACTGATGTTAAAGGTAATCTTGACTTCAGGGATGCCCCAAGGGTAGAGGGGAAGGAGTTCCAGGCAAACTGCTCCCATGATGGTGACTGGGACAGGGGAGGTGGTAAGGTATAATCTGCTACATGAACTTCCACATTTATGCTTTGAGGTTTGAGGGCAATGAGAATGTGAGAGTTGAATGTTTCCTGATTTAGATAAGGTAACAAAGGGAATTCGAGGGTTTTGTCCACAATTCCAAGTACTATAGGGAAGCATGAGTCACTTATCTAAGAAGTTGTAATCGCTGAAAAAGGGATAGATCATCTTGGCTGGTTTTAGGAACAAAAGCAAAACCAAAAAGCAGATACTAGCCAGCAGATGTGGGTATGAATCTTCCCAAAAAGTTGTCTCTTTAATTAACCAGCTGGCACCAGAATCACTGTGGATTATTCTCTCAAAGTAAAGAGATTTATGGGAAGGTTAAGGCTTTTTCCTCAAGATTACACAGGCACATCACTACCTTGGAATGCATTGGACAGGAGAAAACTTTCTTAAGGATTCTTATTGTTATTATTGTTGTCTTGTTCTCCAAGAAGTCCTTTGGTTTCAGGGAGGAAATGCCATGACAAACAAGTGAGTCAGACTTAAGGGAGGGAGGGCTGTACAAGGTCACCTGCCTCACTTTCCCCTCCAGAGCCACCTGGGTCCAGTGGCCAGATATAGAGCAGGACGACTGTATTAAGAAGAAAAAAACTTCAGCATACTAAGATGCAGTCTACCATATGCAGACATATGCTACTGAGAAAGCAATATTGACTCTTTCCAGTTTATAGAAAAAAATTGGAACTTGTATTTGCAAAAAAAAAAAAAAAATCCCCCCAAAGCAAACATATCCTTATATACATTCTTGACAGGGGTATTGAGATTAAACACCATTGCAGCGTTTCAAATTTTGTTATCTCTTCTACAGACTCTTAACCTGAAACTCTGCTTCCAGAAAAATTATTCCTCTTGTTTTTCTTTCCTTAAGAGGCAGCTGGGTGACTAGTGGATAGAGCCCTGGACCTAGAGTCAGGAAGACTGGATTCAATTTTGTTCACAGACATTTACTAGTTATGTAATCCTGAGTAAGTCACCCAGTTTGTCTTACTCCACCAGAGAAAGAAATGACAAAGTACCCCAGTGTCCTTGTCAAGGAAATCCCATGGACAGTAAGGTTCACAGGGTCACTAAGTGTCAGATAAGGCTGAAAAAGAGGCAGCTAAGTGGCATAATTAATAGTGTTGGGCAGGGGAGAGAGGAGGTGTCAGGAATATCTGAGTTTAAATCACATTCTCAGTTTCCTCATCTGTAAAATGGGGATAATAATTTTCTCTCTTCATAGGTTATTGTGAAGATCAAAGAGATAACTTAGGAAAAGGGTTTTGTAAATCTAAAGCACTATGTAACTGCTAGCAATTAATAATTAGTAATAATAGCTGAAACATTTATCTCATTAAAAAAATATTAATTGGATCCAGCACATTTGTTGACTTCTTTCTCTCTGTCTCTGTCTCTTTTCTCCTCTCTCTTTCTCTTACTCCTCTTTTTTTCTCTTTTCTCCTCTCTTCTCTCTCTCTGTTCTCTTTGTCTCCATCTCTCCTTTCCTCCCACCCTCCTTCTCTTTCTCTCTTCTTTCACTTCTCTTTCTTTCCATTCTCTTTCATTTTCTCTTCTTTTTCTTTCTCTCCTCTCTCTCCCTCACTCTGTTTCTTTTCTTCCCTTCCCCTACCTTTCTCTTTCTTCCTCACCCGTTTTTCTTTCTGCCTTCCCCTTCTTTCTTCCCCCTTTCTTTCCTCTAACTCCTTTTTCTTTTTCTCCTTTCCTTTCTCTTACTCTTTCTCCGCTCCCTCTCTCCTTCCTTTCCTTCCTCCATATGCTTTTCTCTCTCCCTCCCTTCCTCCCTTCATCCCTCCTATTCTCTCTCTCTCTCTTCTTTCCTCTTCTCAATCAATTAATTAATTAGATTCTCTTTTACAAATCCTTTTACACACTTGTAAGATGGAAGTCTTGGATTTGATAACTTCAAAAGCTTCTTTTGGCTCTCAATCTATGATTCTATGATTTTATGAATGGAATAATTTGTGGCAAGATTAGTTAGCACTGATGTTTTATCTGTCAAGTTAAACCAAAATAATTGTTTTCTTCAATATTCTTTATGAAGATATAATTTCTTTATGAAGATATAACCACCTAGAAGGCAGAAGCCTTCTCATATGCATGTGTAGAAGACATCTCAAGGGAAAAAAAGTTATGTTCTAATTGTCTGTTTTTTAATATGTGTTCCTTTTTATTATGATACTACTATTCCTAAAACACAAGTCTGAGCACAACCTCCACCCCTTACTCAAAAGTCTTCAATGGCTTCCTTTTACTTCTAGGAGATAATACAAAGTCCTCAGCATGAGATAAAAAGCTCTCCAACATCTACTCCCTACCTACCTTTCCAAACTTCTTTTTATACCCTTCATTCACTCTCCATTTCAAGCAATTAGAAGTCTGCCAGTAGTTCCCTCTACATTCTGCTTCAGCTTCCATGCCTGTGTCTTTGTACAATTAGTGCCCTCATTTTGAAATGTACACCTTCTCACCTTTACCTCACAGAATCCCTTCACAGCACAGCTCACATGAAGCCTTTCCGGACCTCCCAGGTGTTAAATGTTTTTGTTTTTTTTTCCTCTGCTGCTGTTGCTTTGATTTTTATTGTATTTAGTTACAGGAGAATGAAAATTCTTTAAGGACAGGACTTATTTTATTTTTATCTTTGTATCTCCTGCACCTAACAGACTTTTCCCCCCAACCAGACTTGTAATTTCAGTGTTGCAAGGAATTTCTTTTATCAATGCAGTTTGGAGCTATTGGGCAACTTTTAGTCTTAGAGAATGGTCTAGGGACCAGAACAGCTAGGTGAAGTATCTAGGTTGTAGCCAGTATGTGTCAAATGTAGGGCTCTTGACTCCATGCTTTCCGAATCCAGCACTCCATCTACTAAGCAGAGCTACTCAGTATGTATTGTTCAGTTATTTCAGTCATGTTCTATTCCTTGTGACCTTTTGTGGGTTTTTCTCAGCAAAGATCCTAGAATGGTTTATCATTTTTTTTTTCTCCAACTCATTTTACAGATGAGGAAACTGAGGCAATAAGTATTAAGTGACTTGCTCAGGGTCAAGCCAGATTTAAGTCAGGAAAATGAGTCTTTATGATTCTAACTCTGTAGTTTATCCACCACCCACCTACCTGCCCCCCTTCTCAGTGCACAGTAGGTACTTAATAATTAGATTATCAACTGAACTGATTGCCCCGAAGCCCTCATTAGCAACATAGTCTAACTAAGCAAGAGATAACTAAATGATTCCTATACAAATAAAGGTAATCTTAGCTGGACATTGACTAGTTTCAGACTAGATTTAGAAGAGAGCTTTTCTCCATCAGATTTTGAGTTCAGTTTGCTGACTTAATGATTTAAAACTTATTCTTAGTGACTTGTGAATGTAGGATCATTCCTTCTAGATTACTGACCAAATTAAAATTTAGCACACTTCATTACACCTGTAAACATTTTCTGCATAATTAAAAATGCAAAAATGGGTGAATTTTGGTGAGACCTAGATTCTCTTTTTTGTTGGTAACATGGGTTGTGATTATTTGTACATAGGTCCATAGCCTACAATGTGGGCTTGTCATGGTGACTCAAGGATGTCCTGGAATCATTTGATGAAGGGGAGTCACAGTGACTGTGCTTTCTAGATTGTTGGGGAATCATCCAGTTTATAAAACTACTGTCTGACAAACAGGAAATTCTGGCAAAAGCCCTGGTTTATTTCACAATGGAGAGCCACTGAAAAGGCCAAACATAGTTAAAAGGCAGTCAGCAATTCCTTTTTCTCATTTTGGCCTTTTTTTTTTTTTTTTTTTTTCCTGTGTTTTGGGGGAAGTGGAGGGGCAGTATTTGAGGATCTCACTTCAAGGAGAAGCTGAAGTTTAGGGGTGGGGAAAATTATGCTTAAATTCAAAACTGCTAAGGAGCAATAGAAAGTGTAATCACAGTAGAACAATATTATATTCAAGTATAATGAAGATGATAATGTTGAGGAAGTTGTCAGTAATAACCAACACTTATATAAATTTTTAGGGATTACAAAGCACTTTACACATGGTATCTCACTGGATCCTCACAACAACCCTATGAGGTAGGTATTATTATGCCCAATTTATGGATGAGGAAACTGAGGTGAACCCATGCATCCAAAGTCATATAATTGATGTTGTTTTCAAACTTAGTTTTTTTTTTTTTTTTTTCTGATTTCAAGCTCAGGATTTTATTCACTTTGCAACTTATATCTATTCTTCAGGTTTTATTAATGTTCTAAAACAATTTATATATTTAATACCAGGTTTAGATTATCCACACAAATTATATGCTGCTAAAACAAAAACAGCTTCTAATTTTTTTTAAAGCAAATACAAACTGTTTAATATATTTATTTTAATTTTAACATGGAAAATGGACAACAAGATACTCTATTGCTCAATTGTGTTCAATTCTTCATGACCCCATTTGGGCCTTTCTTGGCAAAGATATTGAAGTTGTCTGTCATTTCCTTCTCCAGTTCATTTTACAGATGAAGAAACTGAGGAAAATAGGATTGAATGACTTTCATAGGATCATACAGCTAATAAGTGCTTGAGACCATATTTGAACTCAGGTCTTCCCAATTCCTTCCCAGCATTCTATCCACTGTGCCATTTACCTACCCATCTATTATCCATCTTTCTAGATAACTATTTATCTCTTTATCAATGTGTATAGGACTTATTATTATGAATTCTCAGGATAAAGAGTTGACTCAATTATTACGTTAATCAGTATGTAAAATATATTTTTTTTTTACCTGTTTCTGAAGGAATAATAGACTCCAACCTTTAAGAACAAGCTTTGGTAAGGTGATTCATGTGGACATCTTGTCTGGTACAGACAATATCAAATAGAAGTTCCTCTAAGCTAAATATAGTATCCTTTCAAACTTCCTCAATAGCTAAAAGAGTTCCAGTTAAATTGTTTTAAATTTCTATGTTCTCTTTTAAACCTTAAAATTTGTTCTAGATTTTTATCCACTTGTTTAATTATACATGTCAAGGACGGCAAATCTGAATACATATAGTTAGGTTTGTTATTCTTTTTTCCTTTATCATTTGGCCCTTCTTGGATCAGGATTCATATTTCTCATGATGTTATTTTGGTCCCTATTGCATATTAGAATCATAGAATTTCAAGCTGGAAAAAACCTAGAGATCATTTAGTACAACTCTGACATTTTATAGCTGAGGAAACTTAAGCCCAGAGAGATGATATAATTTGCTCTGAGTTTCACAGCTCGACGGTCAGTAACAGAGAAAGGACTGGAAACCTGAATCTCATAACTTCCAGAGCAATACACTGAGACATCATGTTGTTTCTCACTTATAGAGTTCTGCAAAATTGGTTCTGCTGCAAAATTGGTTGTGCTCATAAGGACTACCTGCTGTAAGTACTAATTGATACAAATTTTAAGGGTCATTTTATACCTTTAAAAATTGAAATGCATCAATTAATTGCTGTGCACAGTGGGTAGAGTACTAGGCTCTAGAGTCAGGAAACATCTTCCTGAGTTCAAATCTGGCTTCAGATATTTATTAGCTATATGGGCTATCTGGGGTTGTTTCAGTTTCCTTATTTGTAAAATGAACAGGAGAAGGAAATGGCAAACTACTGCAGTATATCTGCCAAGAAAACTCCTTATAGGGTCACAAAGAGTCAGACATGACTGAAAAATGTTTAAACACACATTTAAATACTTAGAGATTATACAACAAATGGATAAATCACCATTTCCTTCATACAGATCCATGACCTGGGAACCAAAGCATAACATTAACAAGAAAGCTAAAGACACTTTTAAACTACAGAAATATCTTTAATATTTCCTACATTCAAATGATGGAAAGCTTACTTTTGTATGTATATGAAAATAGGCACTGATTATGAGGCAATTAGACACCATTGATAATTAAGTACATTTAATATAATTAAGTGCATTTAACATAAGTCCCCAAAAAACAACTTTAAAATAACACAGAACCCAATTCCTTTCTTGGAATCAATTAGTATATCCCATGCACAGGTAGAGATTTACTAAATTAATAACATTTAGGCATAACTTATATAAGCATAGTAGTAACAACACATCTTACTTTTAAATTGCATCTTATTCTAGGCCCTCAAAGTCTATTGCATAAAGCAAAGTGATATTAGTTTTACATTCCTCAATAGAAGTTCTAGATTCCTCAGTAAATAAAATCTCCTTCTGTCCTGGGAAAGATTTTCCAAAGGGTAGAACTCAATTTAAAGTTCAAGGGAACAAGCTTGAATTTTGGATATTTTTGCAATTTCCCTGAATCAAAGTTAAAGTGACTTTTCAAAGGATGATAGATTTTGAACTGGGAGGGGCTTTACGGAAACTTAAAGAGTTATCCCATTCCAACTCCCTCATTTTACAAATGATTGTTATCTATCCAAGATCATGTGTCAGAATTGGAATTTGAATCCAGTTTTTCTTATTCCAAATCTACTCTTCTTTCCACTATTCTACACTGTTTCCTTCTGAAATGTTCATTTTGCCTCCTCCCATATCTTAATCAAAGATGGCATATTGACATGAGGAATAACAAGAGGATTAACTCATAAAACACCAGCTGGTTTTTAGAGTCAAACACTCATGTCCTTGAGAAGCATTTGCATTCTTGACAAATAATATGGGTGCTCTTTGACAAGAGTACATTTATGTTTGCCATTCACCTGGTTCCTAATCAATATGGCTGTGATCCTAAAGTGGAAGAAAATATATTTGCAATGAAGTAAAAGATATCCTTTAGATGATAATATGCATATGTTTCTATACAAAAGAAAAGTGCAATTAATCAGTTAAATGTCAGACTTTAAGCCCCCTAAAGAGGGCAAACCTCATATGGCCTTAATTAGGGCTGGAAGCCCTGTCCACCTTAGAATTTGTTAACTGAATGACAAGGGGGTTTCTTTCCACTCCGTAAAGGTGCAAAACCACAGTGGAGTCTGCTTAACAGGCCAGTGGTAAACCCTGTTGTAAGTGAGAGTGAAGGCGTCTGGGAGTTGCTCCATACCTCCAACCTAGGGTAACCTGAAAGCCCTAGGATAGTCCAGAGAACCGCCCTGTAGACATTGTGAGCCAATTAAACAAAATACTTTCAAGAATGAAAGTCCAAAACTATTTGCAGAACAAATTTACTTCTTACTAATGTGGACAGGGCTTAGCCACCGTGAAGTACCCACTGAATTAGCTCTTCCTGTGTGTTTCCTTACTTCGGAGGAGACGTAAAATGCGTTCATTTTTGGTTAGTTCTGCTGGTAGCTCATTTGCCTGAAAGAAGAAATACAGTGGTAAGAAAACTCCAACTCAGTTGCCAGTGTTGTGCATCTTGATATAGATAGATGCCCCCACAATCTCCCTTCCATTGATCTGAAATTCCTATTTTATTTACTTAATGTGTCTCCTTAACTCCAGTCCTGTCCAAATTGTAAATCATTGTACTCAAATTGTACTATAATCTGTGGTCTATAGTTCAATAACACAGATTGATTTTATAGTGTTAGGAGGCAATGTGGTTTGGTGGAAAAGTTCTTAGATTGACACCTGAAAGATTTGGGTGTCAGTTGTGGCTGTATTGAATTACTGGTTAAATCACAGGCAAATTACTAAACAACTCTCAATAATAGTCTTCTCTTTATTAACCTCAGGATAGTATGGGGATCATATGAGCTTATGAATAAGCATGCTCCATCTAATACTGTCAAAAGATATTAACAGCAAAGAAACCAAAAAATGTTAAACAGAGTGATGTTCTGGGGTAGATCAATATTATAAATGGGTGATTTGTTAAAGAAAATGACAGCATGATAATGTGATTCTACAGCAGGGGTTGATTCTAATGTATTGATAAAATTCTTGCAAAGTACATTGGTTGGGGCAAACTCACAAGGATATGTTACTTCCAAAAATATAAAGCATTATAATTTACAAAGAGTTATTTTACAAGGCATTTAAATTGTACTTTTCTATGAGTCAAATCATTGAGTCAACAAGTATTTATCACCTAATCACTGGAAAACCAAAGAAAGATAAAAGACAGTTCCTGCTCTCAAAGAGTTCGTCTACTGGGAAATACAATATACAAACAACTCTGTAAAACAGGATATATGTATATTTATATATGTGCATATACAAAATAGCATATATGTACAACATAGACATATATGTATGTACATAATTCATGTGTGTGTGTATCTACACAAAGCTATAAAATGTATGCCAAATAATTTGTGTTATACATGTATACATGCAAATATATGTATGTGTTTATATATTATACACATTTTTAAAATTTTCTTTTATTATTCAGGACTCAACCATTCATCTTGCAAATTTTGGTTAATTAAAAGTCTGCATTCTGTTAATATTAACTTCATCTGACCAAAAGCTGTCCTAAGGGATATGAAAATTTACTTAAATCCTTAAAAATTCCTTAGATAAGAAGCCTGTGGAAGAATGTCAACTGTCCTTGACTCCTGATACATAATCCTTCATCTGTCTATCTGTGAATTCTCTAAATTCATCTCTCTATACTTTAGTTTATCTATAGTTTGTTTGATGAGGTTTGTTTTGTCCTTAGGGGGTTGTTTTGGTTGTTTGTTTCCTTTTATGACATTTAAAGGAAGTATGGGATTTTGGATCTATCTTCTTTTTAACTTTTATGGCCTAAAACAAATGTACAAGATTACAATGTGCAAAAGAATGATTTCTTCATTATTCTGACATCATTTTGCCCATAAGAAATCTTATCAGAATTCTCAAGGTCAGGTTTTCTCTGAGGTCTGAAACTAAGCTTTTGCGTAAGAACAATACCATTAGAATTTCTATGTTGTGGTAAGCATATATTTGGCAACAGTTACCCATGATATGAACTCAAAGAGAAGATATTTTTCCCAAAACAATTACAAAAAGCTCCATAATATATCTTTAACTTGTTCATTAATTTAGGTAACTAAATAGAGGCTACTTAATGACAATCAACATGGGGGGAAAAGATTAAATTCTTGTCCTGTTGGAGAAGAGTGTAGAGAAGCTTGAGTTCCTCTAAATAGCTATAATTATCTGTATTTTTTCTGTTTCCTCAGGAAATACAGGGGAACTAGGATCCATCTCTCCACTTAAATGTCATTTCACTATTCTCCCTTGGTTTTTCCCCTACCTCTTTATACTTCAAAAACTAAATTCCCGGCCCCCCCCCCCAAAAAAAAAAAAAAAAAAACCCAGACAAAAAAGTTCTTTGATTTTTTTTTTTTTAAAACCAGTTCCTCCTCCTCCTAATCACTACTCATTTGCTCATATCCTTTGCTGGATTTTTATATTTGTCACAACTACTAACTGTGTGTCTTCCTCAAAGATCTGTCCTGGATTTTTTTCTTTTTTCTTCTATGAGACAGCTAAATGAGGCAGTGGATAAAATGTTGGGTATGGAGTCAGGAAGACCTGAGTTCACATGTATCTCAGACACTTATTAACCATGTAACTTGAGCAAGTCATTTAACCTAACTGTTTCAGTTTTCCCAACTGTAAAATGGTGGTAACTAATAACACCTATCTCCCAGAGTTTTTATGAAGAACAAATGAAATAGTATTTATAATACACTTAGCCTGGTACATAATAGTTGCTTAATAAATTATTATTTCCTTCCTTCTATATTTTCTCATTTGGTGATTTAATCAGCTCCCATGGGTTCAATGAACAGTAATGTAAATGCTTTCCAAATCTAGCCCAAATTTCCCTCCTGAGTTCCAATCCAAGATCACTAACGACCTGTTGAATACACAGAAATTAATGTGCTATAGGAATTTTTCTCAGAATATCCAAAATATATCTCATTACATTCTACTAAACCACTCTCTCAATCCGTTCCTCTTACAGACTTCCCTAGTACTGTCAAAAGTACCACCATCCTTTTAATTACTCAGGTTTGTTCTCACTCTCAGGCTCCACTTATATCCAATCAATTGCCAAATCTTGTTTCTACCTTTATTTCTTTCAGATATCTTCTCTCTACTTATACATGTACTACTTTAATTCAGATGCTCATCATGTCTTCCTTGAATTGTTGCAACAGCTTCTTATATACTAGTTATGTGACCATAGGCAGTTAGTTGGATGGCTCAGTGGATAGAACACCTTGTTGAAAACACCTGGTTCAAATCCAACCTGAGATGAATCTTCCAGATTACCCCAAGGACTCAGAAGCCAATGCAAGATGAAAATTAAATGTTGGTGGATGATTTATATCCAATATGAGTCTCTGCTCAGCTACTTCAAGGAATTAAAGACACAGTAAAATGGTTTACCTTATTTCTCAGGGCAGGGTCTGCTCCTGCTTCCAGGAGCAAAGCGACTGCTCTGATATTACCGCTGAGCACTGCAGCATGGAGAGCTGTTGTTCCATTCTAGGAGAAAAATTTGTGGTGTTAGTCGAAACCATAGTTTAAGTATTGATTATAAACATAGAATTTGAAGAATAAGATTGCCTTATTTTCCTTAGATTTCTCCCCCTCTTTTTTTCAAAGCCTTCCTAATGCCTAAAATCAACTTCTTTGCCTTATACATGGGAACTGTTCAGTAAATGATTATAGATTGACGGCAAAGGCAGAGATAGAAAAATTATGAGAAGTAGACACAAGAGCTGAAAAGCCCAGACATCTGAGGACATTTGGTTTAGTGGGAAATAGCCCTTCATATCTTAGTTGCCCCTGAGGAAAATATAATACAGTTTCTTAAATGGTATTTATAATTTTTAATATCAAGCCAGCAAGATTTCACTGTACTTAATATGCTTTAAGAAAACAAGGGAAGTGTATGATAATTTTAGAAAAATTTCCCCATGAAATGTTTTTGTCTTACAGCAACAAGATTATACGATGATCACTTCTGATGAATGTGACTTTCCTACAATGAGATGATTGATGCCAGTTCCAATGGTCTTGTGCTGAAGAGAGCCATCTACACCCAGAGAGAGGACTGTGGGAACTGAGTGGGGCTCACAATTAGCATTTTCCTTCTTTTTGTTGTTGTTTGCTTGCATTTTGTTTGTTCTCATTTTTTTTTCTGGTTATGTGGCAAGATAATTGTACAAATATGTATGCATATATTGGACTTAACATATATTAACATATATTTCTACCATGTTTAACATATATTGGACAACTTGCCATGTAGGGGAGGAAGTGGGGGAAGGACTAATGTTGAAGAACTGTCCATGCATATGTTTTGAAAAAAAAAAAACTTAATAAAGGAAAAAGGGGAAAAGAAAAAAAAAATGTTTTAGTTTTTAATGAAGTCCTTAACATCCAGCATGGCTCATTCAGAGGGACAAAATTTAAATAATAGCAACAATAATAATAGCGTGTTATTGAGTCATTTCAATTGTGTCTGACTCTTCATGATTCTTTTTTGGAGTTTTCTTGGCAAAGGGTATTAGAGTGGTTTGCTATTTCCTTCTTCAGTTCATTTTACAGATGAGAAAATTGAGGCAAATAGAGGTTAAGTGACTTACTCAGGGTCACACAACTAGTAAGTGCCTGAGGCTGAATCTGAACTCACAAAAATGAATCTTCTTGATTCCAAGCTCTATCCAGTATGCCATCTAGCTACTATATTATAATAGCCACCAGCATTTATAAAGCACTCTAAGATTTGAAAAACACTGTCTAAATATTATCTTATTTGATCTTCAAAAAAATCCTTGAGGGAGGTACCCCATTTTGCACTTAAGGAAACTGAGACTGAGAGAGGTTAAGTGACTTGTCCAGCATCACACAGCTAAGTAAATTTCTGAGGTGGTATTTGAACTGGTCTTCCTGACTCCAAGGCTAGCTCTTTATCCACTGCCCCATCTAGCTGTTTTATTGTTTTGTATGCTAATTTTGACTTTGGAGGACAACCAAAGATAATACCTTTTTTTTTTTTTTTTAAACTTCAAATGATGAAAAGGATGGAGGAGAAAAATATTTATAAGAATAGATCTACCTTTCTGGAGAAGATTCATAAACGAATGGGATTATCAGCAACATGACTATTAACTTCTTAATGAAACCATTTAAAACCATTTAATTTCTAAATAATTTGAGTTTTGTCTTTTGGGAGATTTGGGTGGTTGCTTTGTCGTTTTCTGGAAAACATGGTATTGGAATTCCCTGGTCAACTTCTTCCCCTTCCCCTTCTCTCTCCTCTTCTTAATGTATTTTATTTTTCCCCCCAAACATATGTAAATATAGTTTTTAACATTCACCTTAGCAAACTCTTGTGTTCCAAATTTTTCTCTCTTTCCTCTCCTCTTCCCCTCCCCAAGACAGCAAGTAATCTGATATAAGTTAACATGTATAATTATTCTAAATATACTTTTTCTTCTTGTGATTCTGCTGTCTTTATGTTTGCCCAAGTCCTGAAAAATATTTGTGTGTGCTAGGGAGGTAAAAAAAAATTCTACCAAAATATACTCAAAGCTTCCAAAACTAATTTTTTTTTTTTCCATTTTAACCTCCTTTCATTGCAGATGACTTAACTTCCTTTTTTCAGATCTTACCTTTAGAAGGCCAAGGGTGGGAGAGAACTTCAGAAGTTCCTCGATGACATCATTATACCCTTTATTGGCAGCTTTCAATAATGCTGTTGTACCATCCTTAAGGGAGGGAGAGAGGCAGACAGAGGTTGATTATGAGAGGAGTGGATTAATTCATATCTGGATGATAGAAGAATACAGAATATGCAAGGAGTATGTTAACTATCAGGGAATGATTTTTGGTATGCAAGTTGTGTAGACTTAAAATGTTGATACTAGATAATCTTCCAATATAGCCATGATTAAGCACATTAAATGCTGACAAAACTATAGATGCCCCCTCCCCAATGCTCTCTTATTTGTGATGTAATCTCTTATAATAAAATCTATAAAAACTGTGTATCTTTACTAATTCTTCAGCCCTCCTACCAGGAGCTTTCACTTTCCCTTATCTCACGGTGGGATTGCTCATTCTCATGAGGATTAATAAACAATCTTTCTGCTTTGTACTTTGAGTGATCTCTGAGTAGTCATTTTGGGTAGGGGTCTTCCACATCCCACACAACAGGATGGGGGGAACATTTAAAAAGAGCTATTGTGCTTTAAAGAAAGGACCAGAGGAGGAAACCCAAGAAACACTCTGGAGACCTGTAGGAAAAGAAGTCAGCATACTACAAGCTCTCTGGTGAATGGCCATACCTTGAGGAGTCCTACTCAAAAAGGTAGCAAGGAAAAGTCTTTACAAGCCCACTGTGACAGTGGGAAATAGATGTGATGACCTGAGACAGAGGATAACCGTTTCCTTTTACTTTGGGGACCAGAATACCTAGAGGGGTGATCCCCCACTCCTATAGTCTGGGAAACACCAGGTGAAGAAAGGTAGGTTGGAGACAATTGAGGTTTCTGATATCTACCATAGTAGCTGATTGCAGAAAGTTTTAAAGGTGGAACTATTAGGTTTCTTTTCTCTGTGTTAGAGTTTTGCATATATCTGTTTGCATGTATCTCCCCAGGAAACTCTATAAAAAGAAAAGGACTGTCTTTTCACTCTTTTTGTATCTTTAGTACTTAGCACAATGTCTGGCATAGTAGGTGATTAACAAATATTGATTGATTGATATAGAGAAATAATCTTTTTAGATCACTGAAATTGAGAAATAGATTAGAATGTCAATGTAAATGATACGGGCTACAAGTCAAATTATTATGGATTATCATATGGTTAAATCACGTCCTTAGAAAAAAGCTGTAGAAAAGCAGAAAAATGAATTTTTACTTATGGCAAGAGTAAACTTTGAGTGCCATCTAGTGGCCTGATCTGAAAGAACACTTAGTAGATGCTGATGGTGAAGACCTTGGGAAATTTGACCCCAAATCACCACCTGAGGCCCACCTAGATATGAGAAATATACCTCTAGCCTTTTTTTTTTTTTTTTGTCAGAGCCTTTGATAGGGAAAAGTCAGTCAGGCAATAAACATTTATTAAGCTCCTACTATGTGCTAGGTACTGTGCTAAATGCTAGGGAATATAAGGAAAGGTAAAGAACATTTCTTGCTCTGGAGTAAAACACAAATAAAGAATTTCAGAAGGAACAGTTGGGCCAGGGATAGCATTGAGTTAGATATTGCAGGAAAATAGAAATTTGAGAAAAGAAAGTGCATTCCAGGTATGGGAAAGGCAGGCAGCTCAGAGATGGAATGGCAAGTTCAGGGATATCGGTCACCCAGATTGGCTGGAATGTGGTACACATAAAAGGGAATAAGTGCTATAGTATGTATGTTTGTATGTATGTATGTGTGTATGTAGTATATAGACTAGTGCCAGAATATGGAAAGTTCTAAATGCCCAACTGAGAACTTTGTCTTTTATCCTTGAGACAAGTAGTAGCCACTGGATAATTTTTGTTATACTTGTACTTTTTAGAAAGATTATTGTGTTAATAAATGGTCAAAGAATATGAACAGGCAATTTTCAGATAAAGAAATTAAAACCATTTCTAATCATATGAAAAAATGCTCTATATAACTGTTTTTCAGAGAAATGGAAATGAAGACAATTCAGAGGTACCACTTCACATCTCTCAGATTGGCTAAGATGACAGGAAAAGATAATGATAAATGTTGGAGGGGAGGTGGGAAAATTGGGACACTGATGCATTGTTGGTGGAGCTGTGAATGGATCCAACCATTCTGGAGAGCAATTTGGAACAATGTCCAAAAGTTTATCAAACTATGCATACCCTTAGATCCAATAGTGTCTCTATTGGGCTTATATCCCAAAGAGATCATAAAGAAGGGAAAGGGACCCACATGTGTAAAAATGTGTGTAGCAGCCCTTTTTGTAGTGGCAAGGAACTGAAAACTGAGTGGATGCCCATCAATTGGAGAATGGCTGAATAAGTTATAGGATATGAATGTTATGGGATATTATTGTTTTAAAAGAAATGATCAACAAATAGGATGATTTCAGAGAGGCCTGGAGGGATTTACATGAATGAATGCTGAGGGAAATGAGCAGAGCCAGAAGATCATTGTACATAGCAACAAGAAGATTATACAATGATCAATTCTGATGGACATGGCTCTTTTTAACAATGAGATGATTCAGGCCAGTTCCAATGATCTTGTGATAGAGAGAGCCATCTGCACGCAGAGAGAGAACTGTTGGGTCTGAGTGTGGTTCACAGCAAAGTATTTTTACTTTATTTTTGTTGTTTGCTTGTATTTGTTTTCTTTCTTATTTTTTCCTTTTTGATCTGATTTTTATTTTGCAGCATGATAAATGTGGAAATAGGTTTATAAGAACTGAGCAAGCTTAACATATATTGGATTACTTGCCATCTAGGGGAAGGAAGGGAGAAGAAAATTTGGAGCATAAGGTTTTGCAAGGATGAATGTTGAAAATTGTGCATGTGTGTTGAAAATAAAAAGCTTTAAAAAAGAAAAGAAGAATTATTGTGAGCTATCCAATTGGATAGATTGGAAAGGGGATAATCTAGAAACAAGGAGATCAGAGGAGATTGCTTTAATACAGATAGGCACTGAATTAGGATGGCAGATATAACATCCTATAAATATAACAGTGGAGAAAAGGAATGAATGAGAAAGATGTTATGGATGATATTATAACTTCTCAGATATGGTGGGATGAAGGAGAGGAAGAAATCTTATTTTCCTCCAATACTTTACCCTTAGTAACTGGTGGTCCTCCCAACAGAAACAGAACATTTAGGAAATTATGGGTTTAAGGGGAAAGATAATGAATTCTGCTTTGGACATGTTGAGTTTGAGATGCCAATGGATATTGAGATGGAAATGCCCAGCAGGCAGTTGGTGGATGTGAGATGTATAAATTTTGTAATCATCTCAGTGCAGCTAATATGTACCATTCATTCTGGGTTCCTGCAACTAGCTCTTATAGATAAGATTTTATGATTTAAATTTCTCCTTAAAGTGTGTTCATAATGTTACTTTGAGGGAGAAGATGACAATAAAACTTCTAGTTATGTCATTAATTGTCATTTTCCATCCTAATCTCCTGAAGGGTACAGAAATTTCAACAAAAGAGAAGGGTCTCCTCTGAGACTGAGAATTATGTCTTGCTAGCTATTTCCTCTTCATCTAGCTCTTCAGGGCCCAGAATAGCCCCATAAAAACAGGCTTTGAATGATTATACTAAAAAGGACTACTGTCAAGGACTTTTTCCAGTGTCTCCTGGGTAGTTGCTGAATGCCTGAATTATCCTGCATAGCTAAGCAATAAATTTACCCTATTGCTAGTGCCTAGGAGTATTTTGGGTTTTCCTAATGGAGAATCCTCAAACTCATTAGTGCTGATACAGCTAGTCTGAATGTTAAAGACAAAATGTAAGACATATGCTTGTTGGCATGAATCTGCTTAAGGCTGAATTTTGCTTTATGGATCCACATGTTTCCTTGTCTATTATCTATTCAATGCACCACATAAAGGCATAAGCCAAGGATTATTTATTTCATTGTGTTCCTTAAAAATTACATCAAGTACATAAACAACTTAAATCTGGTAGCACCCAGATGTCACAAAGGACACAGAAATAAGCAAATTGCCTTGTTCATTTGCCAAGAAATTGTGATATTAAAGAAGAGAGGTGAGTTTTAGGAATCTGAGGTAAGATTTAAGTGAGTTATTGTTACACAAGAAATCAGGAAAAATATTTTAAAGGATGGTTTTCCAATATTCTGAGTTTTATTTCATTATTCAAAACAAAACAAAACACATCTTTTTATGCTGTGCTATGTACACTGAAATGTATTTTTTGTTTTTATATGTTTAAGTTCAAAATGAACTTTTAAAAATGATTTATCCTATATTTACAGACAGAATTATTTGTATCTTGAGATAGGAAACATTACTTACATTCCTGGTAGCATCCCGATCTGCTCCTCGAAGCAGCATTACTCTTACTACTTCACTGTGTCCCATCTGAGATGCTATCCACAATGGAGCTGTCCCATCCTTTAGGGAAAAAAAAAGTGGGTAAGTTTGTAGCAATACATTACATGCTCTGGCTCCTGGCTTCAATGGACAGCAGAGTCATTTAAACTTCTGAGGACAGAAGGCACTAGCAAGGTACTCCATAGTTTAATCCATAAACCACCAAGGAAGTTCAAATCTCAAATAGTCGAATCAAGAGGTATCTTGACCCGAACGATGATGACTCTTGGACTTTCTCTACCATATCCCCTCCTCTCTCCCACCTCCTTCAACTTCCTTTTATTTGTTGTCTTCTCCTTTTAGAATATGAACTCCTTTTGCAGGGGTCAGTGTTGAAAAACTATCCTTGCATGTGTTTTGAAAATAAAAGGCTACAATAAAAATAGAATATGAACTCTTTTAGGGCAAGGGACTTTATTTCTGTTCTTATTTGTATTTCCTGAGCTTAGCATAGCACTTGACATGTAATAATTGCTTAATAGATGCTTGTTGTCTCGACATGACTTTATTATAGATCTGCTTAGGTCATGGGATTATAGGTCTACAGCAAAGGGATCTCAGAGGTCATCTGTCAGTCTTCTCACTGTTCAGATAAGAAAACAGAAGCTAATTTTTCTCAGGTCTAATTCTAGAGCCAGGGTTCTTTCTATTTGACCATGTAATTTATTTAATCTGTATAATTTGCCTATGGAAACTCTACCATAGTCTGAGTTTTCATAGAATAGGGAAATGTATCCTACCTTCTTACTCTCCCAATTCTAGAATATGAGGAGGGGGTCTCCTTTTTTATAGATAAACCAGGTTTGCCATTTGTGTAATGAAATGTGCCTCTTATTATGTCTTAAAAGTCTCTCTCTCCAGCAGAGGGTGATAGACATGGCTTGGTAAAACATTTCACTCAGAGAAAGTTACTTAGATAATGTGGATATTTGCCCTGTTACTATTCTAGAGGGACAAAACAAACTCTGGTTGAGGCAAAGTTTTTCACAGTCCCAAGAGTCCTCACTCCTCTCCCTGTCTTTTTGTCTCTATCTCTGTCTGTCTCAGTTTTCTGTGTCTATCTGTCTATCTCTGTCTCTATCCATCTGTCTCTCTCTCTCCTTCCTCTTTCTCCCTTTCTTGGTCCCTCCTCTCTTTCTTTCTGTCTCTGTGTCTTTCCTTCTCTCCCTGTCTCTCTTTCTCTGTCTGTTTCTCTCCCTCTTCTCTCTGTCTCTCCTCTATTTTTCCTCTCTCTCTCATTCATATCAGTTGTTGTTCAGTCATTTCAGTTGTGTACAACTCTTTGAGACGCTATTTGGGGTCCTCTTAGCAAAGATTCTAGAGTGGTTTTGTCAATTCCTTCTTCAGATCATCTTACAGAAGAGGAAACTGAGACAAACAGGATGAAGTGATTTGCTCAGAGTCACCCAGTGAGTGCCTGGATTTGAATTCAGGAAGAAGAGACTTCCTGCCCTCAGGCCTGGAACTCTATCCCCTCCACCACCCTTTTAACCACTTGCAAATGTTTTTTAAGGGTTATCGCTGCATCAAATATAGCTGACTGCCATTTTTCAGTTATCTTACCCGATGCTCTTAGTGCCTGATATAGATTGTAAGATTTGCTGTCTCCTTTTTTAAAACATGTTGTTCTCTTTGCCTCCAATATCAATGTTATATTTTTCAGGTCCCAGATCAAAGGCCATCTATTCCCTAAAGTCTTTCCTTATCCTCCCAGTCATAAATGAGCTTCCCATCCTTAAAACAACTTTATGTTTATGGCTTTTAAATTCCCTCCTTAGGGAATTCCCTCCAAGCTTAGGCCCATTAGTTCATCTTTTTGACAACATTCTGAATTCTAAATCTGTTGTCCAATGAATTGCCTATCTCTTTGGACTTTGTGACAGCAGCAAATAAGCATATTAGTCTCCTGATCTAAGTCATTGATTAACAAATATTGACCAGAGGAAGGCCAATGATGAAGACTTCCTAGACACATTTTTCACAGTGACCTATTATTCAACATTGGGTAGGATTGTCCAACCAATTCTGAATCCAAATAATTATACAATTATCCTATCTAACTTCATCTTATCCCTGATCATAGCATGAAAAAGTGACAAATAACTTTTTGAAATCTAGATGCAACATTTTCTTCATCTACAAGTCCAGGAACACTGTCAAAAAGCTAAGTTATATTTATCTGCATGATTTAGTAAATCTCTTCTGTAAATTACACTTTCCATTCTAGGTGTTAAAATGCTATTTATTTCACAGGAACATAGGGATTTAGAGCCAGAAGAGACCTTAAAATCATCTTAACTAGTGGTGTCCAACTCAGATAGAAAGAGATTCCTCAGGGTTGCCTATTGACTTAGAAAAACACAAATTAACAAGATATATACTGTACTGTGTTTTTATTTATTTTGTCAAATATTTCCCAATTACGTTTCAACATAGTTCAAGCTTCATTTAGGAGTATTGTGGGAAGCTTGCAGCCTGCAGGTTGGGTACTTGGTATCTCCGTGTCAAATAAATGAGAACTACATTCTGGTTCAACCTCCCTCATTTGTTCAGATGAAGAAACTGAGATCTAACAAAAGTAAATGAGTTGCTTGATGTCAAGGGTAATAGCAGAGCTGGAATTTAAACCTGGGTTATCCTCTGACTCAAAATCCATTGATCTTTTCTCTTTTCCATTCCCAACTCCTCCTCTTCCTCCTAGTTTCTTTTTCTTTCTTTCTTTCTTTCTTTCTTTCTTTCTTTCTTTCTTTCTTTCTTTCTTTCTTTCTTTCTTTCTTTCTTTCTTTCTTTCTTTCTTTCTTTCTTTCTTTCTTTCTTTCTTTCTTTTTTTCTTTCTTTCTTTCTTTCTTTCTTTCTTTCTTTCTTTCTTTCTTTCTTTCTTTCTTTCTTTCTTTCTTTCTTTCTTTCTTTCTCTTCCTTCTTTTCTTCTTCTTCTTCTTCTTCTTCTTCTTCTTCTTCTTCTTCTTCTTCTTCTTCTTCTTCTTCTTCTTCTTCTTCTTCTTCTTCTTCTTCTTCTTCTTCTTCTTCTTCTTCTTCTTCTTCTTCTCCTCCTCCTCCTCCTCCTCCTCCCCCTTCTCTCTCTCTCTCTCTCTCTCTCTCTCTCTCTCTCTCTCTCTCTCTCTCTCTCTCTCTCTCTCTCTCTCTTCCCCTCCCTCCCTTCCTATCTCTTCCTTTCCCCTTTTTTCTTCTTTTCTCTCTCTCTTTCTCTTTGTCTCTGTCTCTCTCCTCACCTCTACCTCCTTTCTTTTCTCTCCCTCTTCTTTTCCTTCTTCCTTTCTCCTTTCTCTCTGTCTGTTTTCTCTTTATTTTTCCTTCCTTCTTCCTCTGTCCCTCTCTATTGCTAAATCTCTGTCTTTTTTTGTCTTCTCTCTCCTTCTCTTTCTTTCCTTTGTCTCTTTTCTCTCTCCATCCCTCCCTCTCTTTTTTCCCTCCTCTGTCTCTATCTTTCCCCCTCTTTCCCCCTTTTTCTGCCTTTTTCTCTCTCTGTCTCTCTCTCTCCATCTCTCCTGTCTCTGTCTTTCTGTCTTTGTCTATCTCTCTCTTTTAAGAGAGTTAAATCTCATACTTTTCCTTTTATGCCATTGTAATTAGTGTGTATTATGTCCTTATGGCTTTGTTTCTTTGATTTTGTATTACTTCATTAAATTCCTTATTATTTCTCATAATTGTTCATCTTAACCACATTAATGTCCTATACTTTATTTAATCATGCTTCCATTCATGAATCTTTAGGCTGTTTTCAGTTTTTAGGGTGGTTGGTTTTTTGTTTTTTGTTTTTTTTGTCTTTCGCAACTTTGACAAAAATATTTGAAGAATTCATCTTTTTGATAATATTTGAGATTACTCCTAATGATGGAAATCATAGGAGTCAATGGACATGATTATTTTAAATTACTTCTATGTAATACTTCAGTGTTCAATATTACTTTTTCAAAAAAATTCCATTTTACAATTCTACCAGCAAAGAATGAATGAGTCTCTTAGACTAAAACTTTTCATTATTTTTGCCAACTCAATGAGAGTAGCTGCTGCCTCAATTCCTTCTTAATCATATTTGTTCCCCCTTTTTATGTAAAGATTCCTGGCACAGAAAACCAGATGAGCTTTAAGACCTTAAAACAAGCTCTAGAGTCAATGAAAGAGTTGTCTTTTAGCTGAAGGGTTGGGCTGGGTGAAGGCCACTTGAATCTGCCGGTGTTTATTCAGGTCCATGGGCTAACATTACCTCAGAGCAGCCTCCGTTTATTTGAACAGGAGGTGACAGAGTGTGCACTCCACCTTCAGACACCAAATACCTGAGCTATTTTAAAATATTGAATTGTAAAGTTAGCTGGATTTCAGAGGGCACACGGTCAACACAAAGCAAACAGGACAAGCAAAGACAAAATCAATCATTAACTTGAACTCTTAAAGACAGAAGGCTGACTAGCTATCTTAGGCATGTAGTCCCCTAGCTCTGTTCTGGGCTTCCTTATAATTCTGCTGAATAAATGTGGCCAATTCAAGAACTAGGGAGGAACATTACCTGCCTTGGTTGGTTGACTTTTGCTCCTGAAGATAACAATAATCGAATCACATCCAAGTAACCTCCTTGGGCTGCCAGGAAGAGTGCAGTGGCTCCATCCTGAGAAAAATTTTAAAAGAAACTTGATTTGGAAAAAAATATGCAAAATTAGCAGAATTTTAAAGTTTTTTTTTTTTTTTTTCAAGTTTAAAATAGGACCTTTGAGAAAAATATATGTAGGGACCATAAGGAGAAACTTTTTTTTTTTTTTAATTGAAGCTTTTTATTTTCAAAATATATGCAAGGATAATTTTTCAACATTGATCCTTGCAAAATCTTGTGTTCCAATTTTCCCCCCTTCCCCCCAATCTCTCCCTTAGATGGCAAGTAATCCAATATATGTTAAACATGATAAAATATATGCAAATCCAATATAGGCATACATATTTATACAATTATGCTGCACAAGAAAAATCTGATCAAAAAGAAAATAAAATGCAAACAAACAACATCAAAAGAAGTGAAAATCCTATGTTGTGGTCCACACTCAGTTCCCACCAAGCTCTTTCTGGATTCAGATATCTCTCTGCATCACAAGATCATTGGAACTGGCTTGAATCATCTCATTGTTAAGAAGAGCCACATTCATCAGAATTGATCATTGTATAATCTTGTTGCTATGTGTAATGATCTGGTTCTGCTCACTTTACTTAGCATCTGTGCATGTTAGTCTCTCCACGCCTCTCTGAAGTCATACTCCTGATCGTTACATATACCAGGAAGAAACTCTTTAATGCATCTCCACACCCTTCTTTTCCATTGATATTTTCCTCCTCCTCCTCCTCCTCCTCCTCCTCCTCCTCCTCCTCCTCCTCCTCCTCCTCCTCCTCCTCCTCCTCCTCCTCCTCCTCCTCCTCCTTCTCCTCCTCCTCCTCCTCTTCCTCCTCCTCCTTCTCCTTCCTCCTTTTTCTCCTTTTGCTTTTTCTTCATCTCCTCATTCTTTTAAAATCTATTTTTTCAGGTCTATACTCTCTCCTATTTACTTCTTTCTCCCTTCCCTCCATTGAGAAAGCAAGAAAAAACAAAACCAATATAAAAGCATAGTCAAGCAAAATAAATGGTCACATTGTCCACATGGGGGAGGAAAAGTCCAAATTGATCCATTCTCCAGTCCACATTGAGTCCACCACGTCTCTGTCTGAAGGGGGGCAGTTTGCTTCATCATGAGTCTTCTAGGAAGTCACCTGGAGTACTTGGATATTAAATCACTTGTCTAGGTTCACATAGTCAGTATGGGTCAGAAGCATGGCTCTGAGGTCAACTCTAATGATGCTTCTTGAGACTAATCTGATGAATGTGAAGAAAGCATTTCATGCAACTCAGCAGTCCTGCCATTTCTATCTCTTAGACTCTTACTCTTGTTGTTCAGTCATGTCTGACATTTAGGGACCCCATTTGGGGTTTTCATGCACAGATACTGGACTGGTCTGCCATTTCCTTCTCAAGCTCATTTTACAGATGAGGAAACTGAGGCAAACAGGGTTAAGGGATATGCTGAGGTCATACAGCTAGTCTCTGAGACAACATTCTAACTCAGATCTTTCTCATTACAGGTTGAACAGTGCTCTGTACACTGTCACTTAGCTGTCCCTACTTCTTAATAATAAAAATTCAAGGCTTGGGGTTGGGGAGTTTTTTCAGTCTTTTGTAAAAATGGCTAAATATTATCATAAATACAGTTTTAATGATTGGAGCAAATTTCCTTCTAACTAGATTATTTTTTCCATTTGTCTTCCTACCCCTTGGTGCCAAAGGGTGAAATGCAATCACTTTTAAATAATTGCTCTCCAAGATTTTTTTTGAAGTCCCTCCTGAATGGAGCATGTCCATCCCACAGACAGCAATCACCTATGAACTCAATTAAGCAAAATTAGCTACAAAAACAGAACATGTGCTTGTTCCTATTTCCATTTCATTATCATTTGTAATTGGGTGTATATAGCTTTGGGGGCATTTTTAAAAATCCCTGAACAAGCCTGGTGAAATATTGTGTTATAAATTTAATGGACAACATAATTCACTAGATTGCAGGTACTTTATTTTCTTATTCTCCAGTCACATTTGATGGGAGTGTGTTTTGTTATTTTTAGACCACAGTGGAAAACCTTAGCATACCTTGGTGGAAAAGGCAGGCTGATCTGGCTAATGATCATGCCTCAGGTTAGGAAAGTAGCCACTAGTGTACACGAATAAATCCCAAGCACCCTCCTTTGCAAGTCTCAGCTAGGTGCCTCATGCAGAGAGTATTATTGTGTTTCCAAAGAGTGTCAGCTGAGTTGGGCAATACTCAACATGGAATTTAAAAAATTAATTAAACAGATTGTACAGATTTTTTTTTTTAAACAGGTGCTTCATGTGGGAGCAAAAACTGCAGATTCTGATTTGTGCTTTTTCTAGTAGGGCTTGCATGTCACCAACAGCTGCTAATTCTCTGAAAATGCTCTAAGAACTGCTTTCCACACCCCGAGTTTTATACTATGCATGGCCTTTTCAGTTCACAGAAATTCTAGGGTCTCTGTGACCTTTCTTTCTCTACACTTTAATTATTTTGGATGCTTTTGCTAGATTATCTGGCCAAGGGTCATAGGAGGGGCAGGGCCATAAAGTGAATGGAAAATATGATGGTCTTGATGTCACTGTTGGGCCTGAGTCATCTCAAATCCTAACTATCTTATGAGCTATTGAGAAGATCCAGTGAGATAAGATGTAGGAAGCACTGTGGGACTGTGAAGTGTGAGCTACAGTGGGAGTTTCACAGAACAGGACTAGCTACCAAAGCTTTCTCTTTCTCTAATAATAAGTGATGTCTCATATACACACACCCCCCATGTGGCACCCAGAATGGTGCAGTGGATAGAACACAGGGCTTGGAATCAGGAAGACTCATCTTCCGGGGTTCAAATCCAGCTTCAGACACTTATTAGCTGGGTGACCTTGGCCAAATCACTTAACCCTGTTTGCTTCAGTTCCTCATGGATAAAATGGGTTGGGGAAGGAAATGGCAAATCAGTTCAGTACCTTTGCCAAAAAAATCCCAAAGGGGTCACAAAGAGTCACAGATGAGTGAAATAACTCACCAACAGTAGCAACAAAGTATGTGATATATATATATGTATATATATATACATATATATTTAATATATGTATATATTTAATATATACATATACATTTAATATATGTATATATATATTTCTCTTTATATATAGAAATAATCTATATGTCTATATCTATATCTATATTATGAGAACCAGATGAGAAAATGTATATAAAATGCTCTGAAAAATCTTAAGTATTAAATAAGTAGAGAGTTACTATTATTTTTAATATGACACTAATGCCAAAATAATGATTCATAGGCCTTGCCCAAGAGAGGGCAAAAGCAGCACATGTGACCTCTGCCTTTAAAATGTCTCCTATTAAATAGAGCTGCAGTCATCAAAATTTCCAGGTCCTTATTCATTGTCTTAGTCATTCCATTTCATTCATGAAGTGTCCATGAAACTGTGACAGGTATATATGGGGATAGATGGGGGGGGGGGGCGGGAATAATATTACAGAATGGATAAGTATTGACCTGTCATTTTAAGGTATTCTAAAGTACAAGTAGAATGTCATCAAATGAAAAAAATTAAAATTTAATGAGTATGTTTTCCATATATATAAAAGATCTAAATACAAAGATAAGAAGTCTAGTTGCAGGATAACATAACATCCAGGGCATAAATAGCTGAAACAAGCATTTGAAGGTTAGTTTAAATTTCTCCACTCACTCATTCCCCTAGATAAATCACTTGATTGTATTGTAGTTGTGGGAAATTTTAACTTTAAAAAAAATTCATTTAAAAATATACTTTGAGGGGCAGCTAGATGGCGCAGTGGATAGAGCACCAGCCTTGAATTCAGGAGGACCCGAGTTCAAATCTGGTCTCAGACACTTAACACTTCCTAGCTGTGTGACCCTGGGGCAAGTCACTTAACCCCAGCCTCAAAAAAAAAAAAAAAAAAACAAAACCCCAAAAAAACAAAAAACAAAAAAACATATGTATATACATATATATATATATACTTTGAGAACTCTAGGAGATTTTTATGAACCACTACATAGAATTTCCAATCCCTCTAATTTTTGTCCACCTGCACTTTGGATTTCCTTCACAGGCTAAATATACACTGTTTCAAAGTCAGATTCTTTTTGTTCAGCAAAACAACTGTTTGGACATGTATACATATATTGTATTTAATTTGTACTCTAACATATTTAACATGTATTGGTCAACCTGCCATGGGGCGGGGGCAAGGAGGGGAAAAGTTAGAATAAAAGGTTTGGCAATTGTCAATGTTATAAAATTACCCATGCATATATATCTGGTAAATAAAAACTATTAAAATATAAATATATACATATGTGTATATATATATATATATATATATATATATATATATATATATATATATACTTTGACTCTTATTTTAACATTTAACTTAAAATATTTTAATTTAAACATTTAAATTTAATTTAAAAATTATACGGCCCACCTATAAATATTTGTTGTGGCTACAGAAATATTTTCCCACTATAATTAAATTATTAATTTTCTCTTGTTACACAAAATGGATTCATATTTATAATGTATCCTGTGGGCTGCTACTATGATTAATCAATGCGTAGAGCCCTTGGGTAATGTGCTAATTGTAACTGGCAGAAAGCTATCAATCCCCTTAGCAGATGCATTTCAAAGACTACTTTGGGATCTGTCTTTGCCTCAGCTACATCTCTTTCCTCTGACTCTATTGTTCTCCCATAAAGCAGTTTGGCTACTCTTCTTGTCTCTTAGGTATCAAATTCTTTGGATTAAGTTCTAAGGATTTTTAAATTTTTAATTTTTGTTTAACTTTCCATCTCTGGGTCCTCACTGCAGGGTCTTGGACAGAGTAGTTGTTTGTTGAGAAGAACTGTCCCATGTTACAAACATGTAAAGAAAACATTCAATTTCATTCTTCATCAGTTCCATATGCCATGTTGGGTGGGTTGTCATGAAATGAAGATATATTGCCTGTGGGATTGTAGGATCTGTCATTTTATGCATAAGTGAAATGACATATGTGTAAACAAGTTCAATATCATAGAACCAAGATTAATATTATTTCCTTGTAGCAAAAATTATATCTAATTCAGTTATATTTTGTCTTATGACTCTATATCCAATCTAAAAACTTACAGCTAATTAAAATACAGAATAAAAGTAGATTTAGGTCTTGTGTGTATGTGTTTTGCTTTTCAAGAGACAATTGCTGGCAGTTGATATAATGCTGAGATCATGTGTGGCAAAGGAACTGAAAACTGCACATTTAATGTCCACTGGGAACAAACTCACATAAAGTTGATCATGAATGTTGGCTCCATACTTCAATAAGGTCTCTACCACTCGCATGTGACCATACTGACTAGCTGCCAACAATGCAGTGCCACCATCCTACACACAAGAAGAAGGTAAATGCATTAGAGATCATGGGCACAAACTTTTGCAAGATGTATTTTCCACATGCTCAATAAGTGTAGAAAATAATCCCCCCCAAAAAAAAACCACTTCCACTCCTTTATCTCATCTATTCTTTTCAATTTCTTGACAATGATGACATAACCTATTTATTATTGTTTTGTATGTTTGGAGATAGAAAATTCTACACTTCCTATTTAACATAACGTCATTGAAAACTTTCTTCTAAATGCACATGTTTAATCTATATTGAATTTGTTGCTGTCTTGAGGAGGGTGGAGTAGAAAAATTTGAAACATAAGATTTTGCAAAGATGAAAGTTGAAAACTATCCTTGCATGTATTTTGAAAAATTAAATATTATTGAAAAAAAAAGCTTTCATCTATTTGATGAGAATAGAAACTACTTTGCCTCCTAACCTAGAAAAACACAACATAACATAACAACAAATAAAATACAGAAGTCTGGCATTTTAAGATTCATTTGTGGTGTGATTTGAATCTTAGAATATCACCTTTGGATATAAGGCCATTTCCATTTAAAATACTTCAGGAATTTTGAAGGAGAGAGGGTGAATTGGAGTTTGTGAGAACTACTCCAGGGGAGAAAAAGTAACTTATGCATCAAAAGTCTTTCTAGCAAGGGGAAGTCAGGTGGAGCAATGGATAGAACATGTTTCTGGAGTCAGTGGGACCTCAGTTCAAATCTGACCTCAAAAACTTATTTGCTATACGACCTCAGGCAGGTCACTCAACCCCCATTGCTGAAAGAGAAAGATCAAAGCTCAAGGAAATTTGGAGTCCATTTAGTTCAAACTCCCATTTTCCAAAGGAAGTAACTGAAACCTAGAAAGAGTAAGTGGAAGAGCCAAAACTTGAATCCATGTCCTCCATTCAGTGTCCTATCCACATGACTGAATATTCTATACAATAAGAAAAATACGAGCAAAAATACAAAGATCAGAATATGAAGTAGAGACTAATGGAGGATGATAACCTAGGAAGGTCCATCTCCATGATAAGAAAGGATATATGGGATTCAACCAACCAGGATCCTAGTTTTGAGGCTTTATTACCCTCATTTCCTTTGATTTTTATCTATGAGGCTAAGAGAAGAGAAAGTATTATAGTAAAAGATAATTATTTTGCTGTTATTAGGAAATTTCATTGGGGGATTCAAGAACTTTGAATGTGATTGTAGAAGCAAAATGCACTTCAACCAAGCTATTATATGGAAATGGTGGCTCTTCTTGACAAATTCCTCTTTCTGCAATAGATTTTCATGAACATCTTGGATTGATTTTTTGAAAAAAAAAAGTAACTGGTAACTCGGTATCATCATGTGTTCCATGTCCCATGCAAACTGGTGACTGATGGATCTTGCCATCAACTAGTGCATGATGACATTGCTTGAACTTGATAGCCAACAGGAAGTGCACAGACACTCACTATTTATGCCAAATTTTCTTTAGTTAAGAGGCAGAGACCTGGGTTTTAGAGAAGGAATTTTTAGGATTGTTGGGTAGTGTACTATTCCTTATTAGCTGTATTTGGTCTTCACATACATGCTTGTGGTTACCTGGGAGTGAAGGAGAAAATCCTGGGTTTGAAACAGATTTTGTAAAAGAAACAAAAATCACATCTCTAGCTAAGGTTAGACTATTTTTTTGGGGGGGGGGCGGCGGGAGAGAGATAACCAGGTTTAAGTGACTAGCCTAGGGTCACACAAATAGTAAGTATTTGAACTCATATTTAAACTCTGGTCCTCTTGACTCCAGGGCTGGTATTCTATTCACTGTTCCATCTAGCTGCTCCTAGGGTTAGACATCTTGAGATGGAAGAAAAGAAAAACTGACTTGTTATCCAAAGATTAAAAAAAATGCTTAGCAATGGGGAAAATTCAATCATTTCCAAGGTTTTTCCCTGGACAAGTACTCCAATTGCAGACAATTTCTAAGAATTTCTGTTTATAATCAGGTCAGAAATAAACTGACACAATTGTGAAACTCCCATGTTTGTCCAATTCTGTCTTCCTAATTCAATGATAAAAGCTTCATCCTTCCAAATTATGCCTTTAACTAAATTTTTTTACTTTATTTTGATTAATTCTTATTTCAATTTTGATTTGTTCTTAGTTTCCTTGGGACAAAGGAAAGTGATTAAAGTATATGTATAGCCAAAGCCCCTTTCTTAAGTATCATTGGTGAACTGTATTCTATGTATCAGCACATTGGCTTTTAAAGGAACCTGCCACTTATCATGTGACAGAAATGTCACACCTCAGAAATACCCTCATTGAAGTTATTTCCCCAAGATTACATTAAGCTTCTGATCATCTAGTCAGAGAATTGGAAGTAAACTAAAGGGGAAAAATGTAGATATATTAAAAAAGTTATACACTTGCCATCCACATACCAACCCTTTAAAATAAAATATAATACAAAAGAGAAACATTATGAGTTATAGACATAATTTTCTTTTTTTTAAATTTTAAAATTTTTATATTTATTTATTTAGTATTTCTCTCCAGTTATAGACATAATTTTCTAAGATGTGAAACCTATCACATATATCCATAAAATACAAATTTCTTACATTGACTTAGTACATATTTTATGTATATTGATTTACCTGTGAACATAATAGAATATAAGATCTCTGAAGGCAGGGACTATTTTTTACAGTTTTTTTTTTTTTTTTTGCCTTTGCATTCTTAGCACTTAATAAGGGTACATAGTAAGCATTTAATAAATAAAGACAAGTTAAAATTTGGCCTCAGACACTTACTAGCTTGTGATCATGGGTAACTTCTGCTTGCCTCAGTTTCCTCAATGACAAAATGGGGACTAAAATAGCATCTATTTCATAGAGTTGTTGGGGGTATCAAATGAGATAATATTTGTAAAATGCTTAACATTGTCCCTGGCCTGACATGGATGCTATGGAAACGCTAGCTATTATTCTCATCATCATCATTATTATTTGAATTGATTTTCTGTGATTAGGACTGAACTATTGACTCTAGAGCCTAGGAGCCTTTGGATATTATCTGGTCCAACCATTTCACTACTTTTGGAAGGGGTTTGAGCCAGAGAGATTAAAGGGTCTTGTCCAAGATTTAGTTAGTAACTGGGTAAGACAGAAAGAGCTTAAGCCCAGATTTTCTGGGGCCTTTTACTATAATTCCAAGGGTCTATATATTATACTTCTCTGCCAGAGAAGCAGCCTTGAACTGCCTACCCTAAAAAACTTTTAAGGGGAAAAAACCACACTCATATTTTAGATCACAAGGCATGGGTTTCTGAAATATTCTTTTCCCTTTTCCTTTCTTTTCTTTTATCTTCATTTTTTCTTTTCTTTTTTCCTTCCTCCCTCCCTTCCTCCCTTCCTCCCTCCTTCCCTCTCTCTTTTCCTTTCCTTTCCTTTCCTTTCCTTTCCTTTCCTTTCCTTTCCTTCCTTCCTTTCCTTTCCTTTCCTTTCCTTTCCTTTCCTTCCTTTCCTTTCCTTTCCTTTCCTCCTTTCCTTTCCTTTCCTTTCCTTCCTTTCCTTTCCTTTCCTTTCCTTTCCTTTCCTTTTCCTTTCCTTCCTTCCTTTCCTTTCCTTTCCTTTCCTTTCCTTTCCTTTTCCTTTCCTTTCTTCCTTTCCTTTCCTTTCCTTTCCTTTCCCTTTCCTTTCCCTTTCCTTTCCTTTCCTTTCCTTTCCTTTTCCTTTCCTTTCCTTTTCCTTTCCTTTCTCCTTTCCTTTCCTTCCTTTCCTTTCCTTTCCTTTCCTCCTTTCCTTTCCCTTTCCTTTCCTTTCCTTTCCTTTCCTCTTTCCTTTCCCTTTCCTTTCCTTTCCTTTCCTTTCCTTTCCTTTCCTTTCCTTTCCTTTCCTTTCCTTTCCTTTCCTTTCCTTTCCTTTCCCTTTCCTTTCCTTCCTTTCCTTTCCTTTCCTTTCCTTTCCTTTTCCTTTCCTTTCCTTTCCTTTTCCTTTCCTTTCCTTTCCTTTCCTTTCCTTTCCTTTCCTTTCCTTTCCTTTCCTTTTCCTTTCCTTTCCTTTCCTTTCCTTTCCTTTCCTTTCCTTTCCTTTCCTTTCCCTTTTTCCTTTCCTTTCCTTTCCTTTCCTTTCCCTTTCCTTTCCTTTTCCTTTCCTTTCCTTTCCTTTCCTTTCCTTTCCTTTCCTTTCCTTTCCTTTCCTTTCCTTTCCTTTCCTTTCCTTTTCTTTTCTTTCTTTCTTTCTTTCTTTCTTTCTTTCTTTCTTTCTTTCTTTCTTTCTATCAGGTTTAAATTACTTGCTTAGCCTCACACAGATATGAAATATTTGAGATCAGATTTGAACTGAGGTCCTCCTAACTCCAAGGCCTGGGCCACTTGGTTGTTCTAATTCTAAAATATGCTTATAAGATAGGAAAGCCATAAAAAGTTCTCTTACTTTAGTTCTAAATTCAGTGGAAGCTCCAAATTCAAAGAGAAATCTCACCACATCATTGTGGCCTTGTTGTGCAGCAAAGAAGAGAGCAGTTGTACCTGACTGAGAGGAAGAGAGAAAAGCTGGTTTAAAAGTAGGCATTTTGTTCCATTTTGGGTAATTAAAAAAAAGTGCTTGGAATGATAAATTTCTGAATCTAGGTTGATCTCATATTTGGAGGTAAAGATGTTCTTTGGATCACTAGATAGGCTAAGTAGAGAAGGCATTCTATCCTTCTTTCGGGTCTTGGGAATTTAAGTTCTGTTCCATTAATGACATAATTAATAGTGAAGAATTCAAAAAGTCAGTGCTAGAAATGAGGAAAAGGGTATATTTGTAAGAATCAGGATTCATCTTATTTTACACAGGTAAAATCCCAGAGAAACCCATTTTTGAATTCCATAATGCCCACAGCATGCTTAAATATACTATCATTTCATCTCCTCTAATCCACCTTTATTAGGCTTTTTTTTAAAAGTGTTTTTTTTGTTTTTATTAAAATTTTTTTTTTTGGTATGAAGAATAGCAGCAAAATCTTTGCATATAAATATAAATGCCATCCAACTCATAAACATGCATCTGATAAGTGTTTTTATTATGCAAATATGCTAATTTTTTAAATTTTAATTTTTTATTATAGCTTTTTATTTATAAAACATATGCATGGCTAATTTTTCAACACTGACCTTTGCAAAACCTGCTGTTCCAACTTTTCCCTCCTACCCCCCACCCCCTCCCCTACATGGCAGGTAGTCCAATACAAATATGCTTAAATTTTGCTACTTGAGCTTTGGGAAAGCAAACAACACTCTCAGAGACCAAGAAGAAAAAACTTCTTTATGCTCTTCTATAGCTCTTTAAAAGTATAAGAAAATAATCCAAATGGGCAGTGTCTTTAGACATTAATTATCAATGTAGAAGAAGAACTCTGGCTTTTATTGGGAGAAAGATATAATGAAAAGATAGGGAGCATAACAATAGAACTTTTCTGGACAAAATGTTTCTTATGTAAAAGTTAAGTCACATTCCTAGATCATACCATATGGTCCCTGGGACAGGAATGGCTCTGTATAAATCAGATTAAGTCAGAAGGGCCCATTCCTTCATTTTATAAATGAAGAAATTGACAGGAGGGGAGGAGGTTGAATTTCTTGTCTAAGGACCTAAGAGGTATTAAAGCTTCAGAGGTAGATTTATAAGCTGAAGTTCTCTGATTTCAGGACCAGGCATCCTGCTATACCACATTGCCCTTTTCTCCTTTCTCCTATTTAAAATGAAGGAGACTTCTTCCTTTCTACCTATAGAAAGACATTGGGTCCATCTCATTATTGCTTTCTGAGAACTTGTAATGTCTCCAACAATGGAGAGAACTGAATCCCATAAACTTAGGATATGAATCAGTGATTGGAATGGCATGATTCTTACTGTCTTAATGGATGTGCAATGGAGGAAGATGGGTCTTATCTTAGACATGCTTGAGAATCACTTATGCTTAATATAGTTCCTTTCTGATGGCTAATGCTTAATCAAAATTTGTTATTGAATTGGAAAGGATTAAGTTGTATACATTAAGATTATATTAATCTATATATCTATATATATAAATATAATAATACCCATAATGACAATTACTTCATGTCTGTATGAACAAATGTTCCAATTGTTATACTATGATAATATTTAGGGGAAAAAGGGCAGCTCCCACTTTAGAGAATAAGGGACAAGATACTACTAATTGCCCTCACTGCTCTTACTGAAATAAAGGGCTTCATGCCATGACTTTTATTTAGCTCCTCTATCTGTACTCTTGCCATCAGCCAAGATTTTTGCAAATTCTCAATAAACAATGACTCCCTTAGGGCCATTAGCTTTTAGTTTGGTATCCATACCAGGCTGTCTGTCTAGACAGCCCACCAGATAAAGAGATGACAGCAACTTGTGTAGCAAAACAAATACATGATTCGGTATTACAAAATATTAAGCTTGGTATAAGACAGAAATTTGACTATAATAAGATAGAAAATCACTTCAGTGACAATCCTCACCAAACATTAAATTAGGTCAGGGAAAGAACCTCCCCTTGGCTTTGGTAGCCCAGTAGGTTCAGACTATACTATGCATTAACTTGACTTCCTGAAGAATTCAGTGTTGGCATTAAACCACATTGAGCCCCTGAATAGGTATATTTTGGACAGCTCCATAAGGGTCAGTGGGGGCACACACTCAAAGCACAAAGTGTTTTTGTTTTTGTTTTTAACCATTCTAAGGATTTTAATTGAACAATAAGAACTAAGTCATCAGCTAAGCAGTAAACCACAGGGAAACATGATGGCTGGAAATCAAACACAGTTTGCTCTTTCTCCACCCTCCCTCTTAAGCTCTTTTGAATTATTGTTAAAGGATTCCAAGGCTTGTTGGAAATACCTCTCAGGATACACTTTGTGAGTAAGTAGGTCTGGCTCATGTTCTTTTTTATTGTTCAAAGTCTGTTTCTTAAAAACTAAAATGAGTAAGGACTATAAATCTAGGAGAAAAAAATATATTAGGGTAAAATTTTTGTCATTTTGAATGTGAGTACCATTTAGGGAAATAATTTTGGGAAATGAAATCTTCCCTCCTCCCATTTCAAACAGTAAGCCAACATTGTTGTCATGCCTCAATGATTATGGTAGAATTAGTAGTAATATTAGAATAATTTGGACTTTCTATAATAATATAATATAATAATTATACATCATATACAATAATATAAATGTGATCGCTTATTGTCTCCAGTTGTGAACACTAAGATAGTCCTGGTCTCATTTCTTAGAGGATCATTTCTTTTAGGTCTGTCATGAATTAGACCAATTGAATGTGATGGCTGTCTATATTTCTAATTCTTTGAGGGTCATATTGATAATGTTCTGAATCATTGCTACTCAGAAAAGATGAAGGGATAGCCTGGGGAAGACCTAAATATTTTTCAAACACTGGATTATACTTTCAAGACTCTTCAAGCAATCTGATCATTCTGCCAATATGTTATAACTTGCTCTACTGTGGAGGAAGGGATGTCAATTCTGGAATGAGGAATGAATTTTAGAATAAAGAGTATTCTCTTGTGCTTTACTAGCATGAGAGATGTAAGTCTGGGTCATGGAGAACCAATCTGAAGTTTGTCCCAGAGATCTTGGATTTTTTTTTTTTTTTTGAGGCAATTGGAGTTAAGTGACTTGCCCAGGGTCACACAGCTAGGAAATGTGAAGTGTCTGAGGTCAAATTTGAACTCAGGTCCTGCTAACTTCAGGGTGGTGCTCTATTCACTGTGCAACCCAGCTGCCCTGAGGTCTTGTTTTTGAAAAGTTTTTGGGAGTACCAGGAGCCTTTGTAAGGGCCAACTTTAGGTGCCTGATTTAATCTTAAACTCTCTAAAGAAGTGGGAACTTGAATCCCCAAGGTAATTGTGAAATGTTTTGCCTTTCTGATCCTTCCACATTCTTGAAAAATTGGATCATCTGATCCACTTAAGATCTATTCCCTGGAGTTGTCATAGAACAAAGGTAGAAATGGCATACGAGGTCATTTTTCTATTCAATATTCATTTAACTAGTTTTTATTAGGCTATTTATTGTTGTTGTTGCTCATTTATTTTAGTCACATTCAACTTGTTGTGACCTCATTTGGGATTTTCTTGGCAAAGATACTGGAATAGCTTTCCTTCTCTAGCTCATTTTATATATGAAAAAAGTAAGGTAAACAGGATTAAAGTGACCTTCTGGATCTGAATTTGAGAAAAATGAGTCTTCCTGACTCCAGGCCTGGCACTCTATCCACTGCACTATCTATCTGCTCTTAGGCTATTTATTATATAACTTGTATGGAACAATCTTAAAAGTTCATTTGGGCTAATAGATTAAGATGTTTCTGATGACTTGATTATGAAGTCCCCATTGGGAGGTTAACTATTAATTTGTTTCTTTAAAAATAAAGTTAAAAAAACTCTAAAAAACTAAGGATAATTTTTTTTTCTTCACTTCCTATATATTTTATCATATTCCTTTATTAAGGAAAGTATTCCTATATCAGAAATGTGTCTGCTGCCTTAATTTCCTCAAGTGCTGAGATATAGGAAGGTCAGGATATCAACTAATTAAGTAGTCTAAAAAGTCTTTTGCTGATAAATCGATGTGTTATGATTGACTTCCTAGACTTTACATTCATCACAACAAATTCCTTAATTCTGGACTTTAATGTCCTTTAGGAAAAGCTATTTCTATGGGACTTGTTCTACTTGCTTGGTATCTTCAGTTCTAAACATCCTGCTTAGTTCTGCCTCTATTTTCTTCTCTTTTATTGGTCTCACCCACCTCTCTCTGAAGGTTGATATCTGCTCCTTGGAGAACCAATTCCCTCACACAGTCTATGTGGCCAGCATAGGAAGCAACCATGAGGAGAGTGGTACCATGCTGGAAGGAGGAGAAACAAAACAGAGCATTAGACCATCTGTCATATCAATGACTGAAATCTCATGGGAAAAAAGTCTACAAAAATGTTAGTGTCCCTGCTAAGCAGCTATGTTGGTTTAACTGCAGTGGCAGACATTTATAAAGACAGAGGACATAAAGTTTTAATGTCAAGTTTTTAATGTACAATGGAAGGGGAAGTGAAAGGGAATGCAAATATGAAGTGAAATGCTTACTCTCATATCAAAATTGCAATTTGGAATTTTAAAATTCACTTTTCCAGAGCCAGAAATCCAATCTAAGCAGACATAGTTATTCATAGGAAACAGCTGTGATGTGATGACCTCATTTGATGATTAATGTTAAGAATGTTGCTCCAAAACACTATTATTAACCCAAAGAAGTTATCAAATAAGGCTCATTAGATTTTCAGGATCAGAAGTCTTCAGTATCTTAAACATCCAGGTTGGATGAGAGGCAGGATGGTAGAGAGGAATGATATTGGTCTGGGAGGCTTTAGACTAAATTTAAATCTTGGCTCTCTTGTCAACTAGTTCAATGAATCTGAGGAAGTCATTGACCATTCCAAGCCTCATTTTCCTCATTTTTAAAATTAAGAGGCTGGGTTAAATGCTTGCAAAAGGGTGTTTTTATTTCATCTGTTTCATGACTTGAGAATATGAAATTATGACCATAAAACACTTCTAGAAAACAAAACAAAACACACCAGGTCAAGTCAGATAAAAAATTGGGGAGGCTAGCCGTTTCACTGGTATTGTTATTGTAAACAAAGGCAGACGAGCTTTTATAAACTTTGACTTGAAACATGCACAATTCAGATTAATACCAGCTGATACATAGAATTCAAATCAAAAAGGCCTTTTATAGTGTCATTTTTCTTTTGATATTTTCTTTAGGCATTGGAGCAGTGCTTCCTAATCCTTCATGCACAGCTATTTGTGAAATCTGTCAGATTTCTAGGAGTGGAAGTAATGGGTCCTTTCTATTCTGTTGTGGTAGAGGGCAGGCATTAGGCCAGAACTGATTTTTAAAGAATCCTTGTATTATTTAAATACAGAACAAGTATGAAGAGACAGTAGGGGAAGTGTTGGCTTTCTATAATTATTCTTCTTTTATTTCTCTGCTTTTGTCTGCAGGGTGCCAGTGATAACTTTTTTGCTGTCTATGGCAACTAGAAAGTATTTATCAAGGCTTTCCAGTCAGAGTTGTAGCAGTATTTCTTGCCTCAAGTCATCCTATTCCCCAAGTGTCATTGAGGGACGCCTGGGGTAGGATCTTAGCTTGATTTTCTACTATTCAGCTCAGTTCTCTTTCATTATCTTGGGTGGAGGTGAGAAGAGTAAGAATCAGGAAGAGCTAGTTTCTTTTGAAAGTGAAGGGGAGCTAATAACTTTTTAGAATTTGGCCAACACAGCTCTGTACCTGTATAGAGCTTGTATTAGGGGTAACAGGTTTTTTTTTTTTTTTTTAAATCAAAGACTATTATTGTAATTGGAGTAGGATGGGGGAGAAATCTACCTCAGATTTCAGATAAATAGAAAGCAAAATAATTTAGGAATTTTTTTTTTAGCAAAAATAAAATGTTCTAATTATTTTTCCAACTTGGAACAGGGAATACTTTTTTTTTTACATTGTTCAGTAGAGAATGAAACATTTACATATAGATATGTATTATATACACACATGCTCTTTAGTTCCATATTGTGCTCAGTTAAGGGTAAAAGACTGAGCAGGGTGTATAAAGAGCAAGAAGTAAAAGAAGAGGGAGAAGAAGTTAACTAAGGAGTAACTGTCAGTTTATGAACTGTGACTGAAGATCCTGTTAATGGTCAAATTCTATTAAATTGCCATAATTTTCTTCTCTAATAGATTTAGGCTCATATAACAAAGTCTAGAAGTTATATTTGTGACCAGCAAGCATTTATTATATTGTTCTGTAACTTAATCCCTTTTTTCCCTTTTCCCATTAGTTCTAGTTTTTAAAAAATCTAGTTGGATCCTAGTGCGCATAATATACAATTTAATGTGCTTATACAAACTCAGTGAAAAAATATTCTTTTGGATATAACCACAGAAGCTCAAGAGGTGACCAGGACATTTCTCCTTTCTTTCTCAACCAAACTGACTACAAATAAAAGGGTCAACTCTCTAGCTGTCTACACTGTTTTCCTTCTCATTCACTTCTTAAACTTTGGCAGTCTTGTTTCTGACCTTAAGTGGACCTGCTCTCTCCAAAGTCCCCAACACTTTTTTTATTTGCCAAATTGAATGACCTTTTCTCAATTCTGATTTCTTTTGACTCCTCTGAAACATTACATGTTGTTCATCCTCTCTTCCTCAATACTAGTTTTTCTCAGTTTCTGTCTCTGTCTCCCTCTTTGTGTCTTTGTCTTTCTGTCTGTCTTTTTCTATATGTGTGTATGTCTCTTGTCTAATCTTGTCAATTCTATTTCAATAACATTGCTTAAATCTATACCCTTCTTTGTACTTATGCAGATACTGTCCTAGTATAGAACCCAATCACTTTTTTCATGGGTTATTCTAGCAGTTTCTTAATTGATCTCTCTGCTTCAGGTTTCTCTCTATTCCCATACATCCTACTGATGACTGATTTTCCCAAAGTGCAACTCTAGCCATGTCATCCATCTATTTAATAAGCTCCAGTATCCTATGATCTCTAGGAGCAACTATAAACTTGTCTGGCATTTAAAGCTCTTCATAGTTTGGTCCCAACCTGGCCTTCTTATTGTCATCATACATGGCCCTCCACCTCCTTTGTTTTCTGACTCTTCTTGACCCTATTTGGGGGTTTTCTTGACAAAGATAATGCAGTGGTTGCCATTTCCTTCATCAGCTCATTTTCCAGATCGGAAATTGAGGCAAACAGGATTAAATGACTTGCCAGGGTCACAATCTAGTGTCTAAATCCAGATTTGACCTTAGTTCCCTCCTGACTCTATGTCTGGTGTTCTCTCTTTTGCCTCACCTCCCTCTCCTGTATCAGCCACTTAGTTGTCCTAACCTGTGCCCTTGAATAGTTGTTCCCACAGGTGGAATGAACTCCTTTTTCATCTTCTTCTCTTAGTATACTTCATTTCCTTCAAGGCTCAGCTGAAGTGCCACCTTCTATGGAAACCCTTTCTTTATACTCCCGGCTAGTAATGTCCTTCCCTCAAAATTATCTTGTATTTAGTTTGAACATACCTATATATGTACATATGGCCTCCTCTGGTTAGATTATAAGTCCCTTGAAAGTAGGATTTTTTTTTTTTTGATACTTCAGATACTTTGTACCCTAATGCTAAATATAGTACCTGACATACAGTGGATACCTAATAAATGCTTGTAACTTCATCTAGTCTATTCTGTACATGAACAAGAATCCTCTACAGAATCCCACATGAAGTCACCTAGCATTTGTTTGAAGACCTCCAGGAAGGAGGAAATTATCCTGGAGCAGTACATGTCACTTTTAGATAGCTCTAATTATTAGATTTTTTTCCCCCTTACAACAGGCCAAAATTTCTTTCCACTGATTCTTGTTCTTCCCTCTGGGGACAAATATAACAAGTCTAGTCTTTTCCACAAGCCAACCTTCCAAAAACTTCCTCAAGACTTCTCCAAGCTAAGCATCCTCAATTTAGTCAACTCATCTTCAATATGGCATGAATTTGAAGCCTTTTCAATCTTAATTACACTTCTTTGAACACAGTCCAGATTATCGATGTCCTTCCTAAAATGTGGCACCCAGAACTGAACATAATTCTGAATTGTCTAATCAAGGAGCACCTTTGTCTTGGACCCTCTACCTTATTGACACCTGGCTTTCTTATCACACTTATCACCACAGATAATACACAAATATATCCAGAGCCTTTTCAAATAAACTATCATCTAGCCATATTTCTCTTATCTTAAATTTATGAAGTAGATTCTTTTGACTAACTGATTAATTATTGAAAAATCTTTAGCTGCTTTTATTAAACACCCCAAGACTAAACTCTCAGTATATAAACATAGTAGCTTATTGAGGAAAGTACTACATTTTGAGATAAATTCCATCTCATATATTATGATAATGAAATTAAGCAAGTGACCAGATATAGTAGAGAATATTTCCCTACTATTGAGCCAAACCCACTGGAGAAAATTAGATGTGTAGAACTTTATAAGTCAAAGAAAATTTTTAAAAATGCTATATATTTGTGGTATGTTAAGATGTGCCTAACAACTATTGATTAAAGAAATGCAAATTAAAACAACTCTGAGGTATCACCACACCTATAAGATTGGCTAATATGAGAGAAAAGGAAAATGATAAATGTTGGAGATGTGGAAAAATTGGAACACTAATATATTGTGGTGGAGTTGTGAACTGATCCAACCATTCTAGACAGCCCAAAGGGCTAAAAAACTGCATTTTGATCCCAAAGTATCACTACTAGGTCTGTATCCCAAAGAGATCATAAAAAGGGGAAAGGACTCATTTGTACAGAAATGTTTATAGCAGCTCTTTTTGTTGTAGTAAAGAATTGGAAAGTTGTGGGCCTGCCCATCAACTGGGGAAGGGCTGAACAAGTTGTAGTGCACAGATATAATGAAATACTATTCTTCTATAAGAAATGATGAGGAGGTGGATTTCAGAAAAACCTGGAAAGACTTACATGAACTGATGCTGAGTAAAGCAACCAGAACAAAAAGAACAATACTATCTTGTAGAAAAGATTTAGTATGGATAGATGGTTATTGAATGGGTCTATGAAGACTTTGCTTTCCAGCTACTTCTAATTAATTTTGGAAACTCCGAATTGTTATTAGGGGTCAAATAAATTCCAGCCCAAGAGACTCAAAGAGGAACATATTCTTATCTCTCCAAAAGAAGCCATCTCTTAGAACTATCTGTGTTTGGGTATAAGGAGAAATACATACAGAAACAGCAATAGTGTGAAATGATCAACTGTGATAGACTTAGCTCTTCTCAGCAGTAAGTACAATGATCTAAGACAATTCCAAAAGACGCATGATGGAAAATGCAATTCACATCCAGAGAAAGAACTGTGAAGTCTTAATGCAGATCAAAAAATACTGTTTTTACTTTTTTTCTCTTTCTTATGTTTTTTCCCTTTTGTTCTGATTCATTCTTTACAACATGACTTATGTGGAAATATGTTTAACATGATTGTACCTGTATAACCTGTATCAGATTGCTTTCTGTCTTGGGGAAAGAAGGGAAGGAGGAAGACAAATTTGGAACTTAAAATCTTACAAAAATGAATTTTGCAAACTAATTTTACATGTAATTGGGAAAAAATTAAAATAGTATTAATTTAAAAAGGATGTGTCTAACAATCTAGATAAACCAATAATTATTTTACATAAACACATACACATATCTTAGATATATATGTGCATATATACACTTGTATATATCTATACATTAGCAACTTTTGCATATAGAATAATCTCACAAATATACTATATAATACTGTCTGGATTTAGTATGGATAGATGGTTATTGAATGGGTCTATGAAGACTTTGCTTTCCAGCTACTTCTAAGTGATTTTGGAAACTTCAAATTGTTATTAGGGATCAAATAAATTCCAGCCCAAGAGACTCAAAGAGGAACATATTCTTATCTCTCCAAAAGAAGCCATCTCTTAGAACTATCAGTGTTTGGGTGTAAGGAGAAAAAAAGTTGGATTAGTTAGATTTGAATCACAGCAAGAGAATGTTATAACAGGAGAGGACCTCAGAGAACATCTAGCAATCTCTCTTATTTTATGGATGACAATATTGAAGTTCACAAAGGTTAAATGATTTGTTTAAGATAATACCACTATTATCCAAGAAATTTCCAAACTACAGGTATGAGACAGATAGTCTTATTCAGGCAAAATAAATGGTGAAGAATGAAGGCCCTTATTTGTGCTGTTGATTCTAAGCATGAAATTTAAGTCCCACAACAATGACAGACAGAGAAGGAAAGTAAACCTTTAGTAACCTTACAAATTCTTTAATGTTTTAATCTTAGGTGATGTCATCATCTAAGGAGAAGCAAGGGATCTTATAGTAGAATGAGTTTGGGTTGTCTGAAGCATGTTAGACTTTCAGGGTCCTTTATTTAATTGGATTTAATATTTTGTTGAGTTATTTTTAGTCATGTCTGACTCTCTGTGACCCATTTGGGATTTTCTTGAAAATGATATTAGAATGGTTTACTTTTTTTCCAGTTCATTTTACAGATGCAGAAACCAAGGCAAATATGGCTAAATGAGTCACACAGCTAATAAGTATCTGAGATCAGATTTGAACTCAGGAAGATTTTTCCTGACTCTAAACCAGTACTTAATCTCAGTGCCACCTAACTGTCCTTTGCTTTAATTAAAAAACCTGAATATGTATTATCCCTATCTCCTTCCACCCTCCCCTTATTTTTTATGGAATCATGGAATTTTTAAACTAGAGGGGACCTGTAGAGATCATGTAGTCCAATCCTCTTAGGTATTATGTTCATTAAAGATTATTTGTTGGGAAACATAATATATTAATCCACTGACACTGATTTACATATCAGCACAGTTTAGCAAATTAACCAACTGTCACCTAACATAGAGAGCATCCTACGGAAAGGGGACACAAGTCATTATGGAATCAATTCCTTAAACTGTGGATCATGACCCTATATGGGGTCTTGTTACTGAATGTGGAGGTCACAAATCAGTAAATGTTTGATTTGTATGCCTATTTTATATACCTATATGCCCAGGATCACATAAAAATTTCTCATGTGAAAAGGGATCACAAAGTTTAAGAAGCCATGAAGATGACTGGAAAGATCCTGATCATAATCTAAAGACTGAGAGGGCAAGTCTGGATGGGTGGGTATGGGAAGCACATTCAGCATGAAGAAGCAAGGTACTACTTATCCAAGGGTATTGGAGAAGGGGTTGCAAAGAAGGATGGGAAGATATGAAAAGGATAATTGTCAAAGTGACCTTTAGGTCAATCTCACCTGGTATGCTAGTTTGCATAAACCGGTAACTATAAATAAAATTGGAAGAACAGAGCAAAGATGGGGAAAAAGTTATCTAGAATGACTAAAATGGAGGGAAAATTTAAGCTGCTCTTAAGCTAGCAATAGATTTATCTGTTTGCTAAGTGCAAATAAATAATGTAGAGACATTTTTCTTTTTAGGAAAACAATAATATTGCTTAGAAATTAGTAAAGTAATAACATCTTAGTAATATTTTCTGTTTATCTCTGGTCTCTGTTACTGGAAATGCATGAAAATCCTGTTGAGTACAGATGGATAGCAGCATCCTTTTAGGGTGAGGCAGCAAGCTATCTAAGTGGAATTTGTCAGTTGGGAGTAATATCTATTTTTATTCCCTCTCTGAAATAGTCAATTAGTGCATCTATGTTTGTGGAAGAAAAAAAAGTTAGGGAAATGGATGGAGAATTTAATTATTCAGTTTTCACATATCATGTAATTGATATATTTTCATGTCAGTTTTTTTCTGTCCTGAATTCTTTTGTGATTGCAATTAGCTCAAAAATTTTTTTTGCATTCCATTTGTCTTATAATCTCAGAATTTGTTTTTGCTTATTTTCTACTCCTCCTCTTTCCATTTTATACCCCTTCTTTGTTTTTCTCTAGCTACTCCCTCCCTCCACACTTTTCTTCTAGATCTAAAATATCTTAAAATTCTTCTCTGCTTGACCCTTGAAGTATATGGGGGGGGGGAAGCAAAAAAAAAAAAAAAAACAACAAAAAACAAAACCCAACAAAAAAGAAATGTAAGTAAGCATTGGGAACTGAAAGGAATCCATGAAATGCTCTCCTGCCATCATGGGAAAAGTTAGGTGCTCTCGCCATGCATATACCGAGTTCATACACTGTCTCTGCAGTCCACATCCACCCGACCACTGTTTAACAAGAGTTTCAGAAGAGCCAGGTTTCCTTTTCTTGCTGCCCAGAATGCAGCATTTGCAAGTGGCGTTTCCTTCTGTTGGAACAAAATAACAGCATTTTACAACAGGATTAATGAAATCCTCATTAGTTATATTACTATCTCTACTCAAAGAATAAATAATATTGCCTATTAATGTCAGCTCAAATGTAAGCATTTTTAGAGACCTGCCACAACAGGAAATTGTTACAACTGATAATTACAACATACAATATTTAGTTAATGAAATATGGACTGTGGTAATGAATTAATCTCAGATAGGTTGATATGCCAAAGACCTGGGGCAACTCCCCTACTCTCATTTCTTTTCATTTGAGTTCTATTTGATCTTTTTGACTTTGTTACATTTACTTTTCATTTTTTGGCGTGTAGTTGTTCTTTCCATTTACATTATTGTAGTTACTTTGTATATTGTTTTTGTGGTTCTGCTTGCCTCACTGAATCAGCTCACACATAATTTCTTCCAGCACAGTAATATTCCATTAAATTAATGTGCCATAATTTGTTTAGCCAATCCCCAACTGATGGGCATCTACATTGTTTCCAATTTGTACTTACACAAAAACTGTTTCTGTAAATTTTAAAGTACAGGGATTTTCTTCTTATTGATAACTTTTTTAAGGGTACACGTCCAATGGTGGACTCTCTGTTTCAAATAATATGGATATTATAGTCTTTCCAAAATATACTAATGTATTGGTATATCTCTCATTCCACAATCCCTTGGACATTGACTTGTCATTTTTTGGGTCATTTCTTATCACTTCTGTCCCAATTTGCACAGTGTGAGGTTAAAAACTCCACGTTGTTTGCTTTTCTCTTATTCCTTGTGATTTGGAGCATTCTTTCATGTGGGTGTGAATATTTTACAATCCTTTTAAAAACTGCTTGTTCATATCCTTTGACCACTTACCTATTGGGGAATAGCTATCAGTCTTACATATATTTATTAATTATTTATATATCAGAGGAATTTCCTATGGAATTTTTTTTCACATTCCACCACTTCCCTTCATGTTCTAGGTGCATTAATTTTGTCTGTGCAGAAGTTTTTCACTTTCAAATAATCAATGTTAACTATTTTAGCTTTTGTAATTACCTCTATTTCTTATTTGGTTAAGAATAAATATCTGGGTTCTTCTAAATTTTTATTAATATTAAAGTCTTTAATATTAAGGTCACATATCTATTTAGAATGTATTGTAGAATATAGTGTAAGGTGTTGGTCTAAGCCTAATTTCTACCAGACACCTTTCCCATTTTCCTAGTAGTGTTTTTTTTTTTAAATCAAATAAGGAGTTTTTCCCTTGACAATTTATTTTTTACATTTTATCACCCATTGTGTTATTGAGTTCCATTCTTTCTGATTCTCTTCATCTAGTTCGTTTGATTGTTCTATTTCTCTAATCTTTAGCCAATACCAAATGGTTTTGATGACTGCCACTTTATAATATGGTTTAAGGTCTAGAAGTATATACATCTGGGGCAGAGAGATAGTCCAGGGACAAATGGAAATGGAAAGAGAGCCAGCCAAGGAAGGAGAGTAGTAGTCAGTCTGAGAGTAGTAGTCAGCCACATTCTGGTAGACCAATTCACAAGTTCAAGGGCAAATGGGGAGGAATGATTAGAAAAATCCATGTCTGCGATTTGAAAAAAGAGGACAGTTTTATTGTAGTGAAACAGATTCATCTAAAATGAATATCTGCTTTCTTCCATGTGACTGCACTTGGGGATCAAGCTTGTGGAGATACTCAGTGTCAATAACATTTTTTTCCAGAAGTCCAACAGAAGCCCTCAGAACTTGTAAAAAATCCAATTCCTTGTTATACAGGAATTTGGGCTTCTATGTATGTTTGGACAATGTCTAGTAATAAGCAGATTACAAAAATGCTTTGAATAGTTTCATCGCTGATTTAGGAAGGAAATAAGCCCTCTTATATTTGAGATTAATAATTTGCCTTCCCTGAAGTTGTCAGCAACATTTTCAGGAGTCAAACTGATAATTAATTTATGAAATTATGAGATTGGGGGGGGAGGCACACCCAGTTCTTTGAGTACTTGGCAAGACTGAGATGGTATTGGGAAATAGAGTTGCAATCACACTTTAATAACCACAGAACATGTGGGGGCAAACAGTACAGAAAGCAAAAGGGGTACAGAGGCAGATGGCATGAGGATAGGGAATAGGATGGTGAAGGTAGGTTATTCATGTAACTATGATTTATAATTGGGAGCACTCAGCAGCATGGAAACAAATGTAGATGGTTCAGTAGGCAGGAGTCTGAGGTCTCATTTTTATAGAGGAATTTTTTGGAAAATAGACCAACTCTCACCATGGGGTTAGTTCATTAATATATATTCAAATCATTCAATGCTGTCAGTAAAAACTTTAAGAATAATTACATCTATATATATCATCTCAGCATCATTTGGTGATATGTTGTTCTTTACTGTGGAAATCTGCAATTTGTCTGGGATTTTTATATCATAGGTCTAAAATTCCTAATGGCTTCCTTTGATTCAACATACATTACAGGATGTGACTTTTGCTTAATATATGATAAAATTTATAGTTATGCTTCTTTGCTCTTTGGGATGGTTTGTGTGTGACTCCTAAGGCCTCCTTTGCAATCTTAATTCCTGCTATTGACTCCTTATATTGACTAATTATAAACTTAGTCTATTGATTAGGAGTGACAGAAGCAGTGGTCAGGGAGAACAGAATAAGATACAATTTTAACCCAGAAGTCTTCAAACAAAACTGAGCTTGTGGCATTCATACTGCTGATCTCTCATGCCTAATGTAGTTTGCTGTTTTTGTATCAGCTAGGTTTATTTTGTTTTAGTTATTTGTATTAGGGAAAATTGGTGATGGCAAGGCAGGTTTTCACTGTTGTAAATCCCTACACAATGACCTTTTAATAAAGAGATCCCATCTTGCCAAGATACAGTCATCTGGGTGGGTGAAGGAGGACTTTGAGGTTCCCCTCTATAAGGACTAATTGTTCTGAAGCTGTTGGCAAAGGGTGAAAACATGATTGTTCTGGATCATTTGCTTAGAATGTGTAATCAAGTCATTAAAACCCACAATAATTTTGAAAACCTCTTTGCAAGGAGTAAACCTGCTATTCTGTAGCAAATCCTTGAAATGGGAGATCACTCTTTACTCCATGGTGCCGTAGGAGCATTTTCTCATGGCTTGGTTAGGCTTCTTGGCCCTTAGAGGATGCTACACAAATTGAGGAACTGATTTTTATGAAATGACTTAAATCTTTCTCCAATTAATTATCTCCTTTTTTCCTTCTTTAGGGAGGAGGGAGCAAGGCTTGTTTTCTTGGCTTCCAGGAGGTCATTCACCTTTCTGAGATTTCTTGCTCACAACCTCCCTGTTGCCTTCAAGTTTCTCAAAGAACAACAATATGGAAGATGATTTTCTACACACAATAGAGTGTTATCCTCATATGCTGAATGTATTCTTTTCCTATCTTTTGTCCCAATACTCTCTTCTGTTTCTCCTCACTGTCCCATGATGGAAGGGTCTTGGACCAAGGATCCTCATCCAAGTCAGGCCATAATGGAAAAACACTAATATCCATTTTAATAATAACCATTTTAATAATAAGGGACAGAGACTAAATTGAGTCACTCATCTCTTTGTGGCCAGCACAAATAATAGTACCAGATTTTTGCTTTATTTTTGTTTTATATAGTACAATTTTAGTGGATGCCTGAGTGGGTCCCTGGCATATCAAATGACTTTCAGGCACTATTTCTGATTTTTCACAATGGATCTAACCTTTCTGCACAGAGTTGAAACAAGCTATGATAACTATAGGCAAGTCTTGACTAACATTAACTGGTTTTGCAAAATACATTATCCGGGAGAAGTTGCAGGTACAGTGAGTTTCACAGTAGCAAGGTTGAATGGTACTTTCTATTGACATATGTAATCCTATGCTCAATTTCTAATAAATTGGAGGAGTCTTACTTAGCATTCTTAAATGCATAATTAGACAAAGTGAATAAAGCATTTCATATCTAATAAATCAATAAACATTTAAGCACTTACCATATGCCAGGCACTGTGATAAGTTCTGCAGTTACAATAAATAAAAAGAAAAGACAGTCCCTGTCCTCTAGGAGCTTACAATCTAAAAGGAAAGACAACACACAGAAGGAGGCAGGAAATGAGTGGAGGCTATTGGGGGGTATCTGATAAAGGGGATATTTCTTTCTTTGGAGTTGAAACCAAACGGAGCAGCAGATGCAATGGAGATGAGATCATGCTTGTAAAAAGTCCTTTGTGCAATCCTTGGCACACAGCAGCTAAATAAATACTTATCTCCCCTCCCCTCCTTTGGAGTCAGGAACTTTTCATTTCCAGTATTAGTCCAGTCCAAACAGAATTCCTCTGACAATTACTTTTGCAAAGTCATTTTTCAGTTGTGTCCTACTCTTCCTGATCCCATTTGTGATTTTCTTGACAAACATCCTGGAACAATTTATTTCCTTCTCTAGTTCATTTTATAAATAAGGAAACTGAGGCAAACAGAGTTATGTAACTTGGCCAGGGTCACATAGCCAGTAAGTGTCTGAGGCCAGATTTGAATTATGAAGATGACTTTTCCTAATTCCAAGCTCAGAGTTCTATCCATCGTACCACCTAGCTGTCCTAATGTATTACTGAAATTTCTGTAAAATGGCATTAATATGTGCAACTCAATGTGAGGGAAATATACCTGTTCTTAAAAACAAACAAACAGCCCATCCAGGATATGTCATATTTACTTCTCCTTCTCCTTCTCATTGCCATAATTTTTAGTTAATCATATTCTTTATTAACAATTTATTCAGACTGAGTTGAAAAAGGAAGGGGAGAAGAAATACAAATAATTCAAATTTAGAATTTTTACAGAATTATCAATTTTAGGGAGAAGAAGATGGGGCTTCACCTGTGCAACTAAGGATGCACCTCCATTGAGGGTGTGTATCAGGTGTCAAGGTTTGGCATTGAATAGGACTTCAATTATACATTTACTAATATAAGTAAGCAACATTGGCTTCAGTCCAATAGTAAATTCCCTTGAAATACGACACCCCTTTAAATAAATATGATATGAGGGTTTAAAAGTCATCTGCAGAAACTTTTCCAGGAGATATCATTTGATTCTTCCAATTTATCATTCCACTTTATGTTTGGCAATTCAGAGCATTTCATAAACATTGTTGACTCAGCATTACATGTGGTAAGTACATGTCATTTTCCCTTCTTAATCAAAAGGAAACTGAGGTAGAAAAATTAATTTGTTTTCCTTAATGGAGTCATTCTCAGAGGGAGAATCATAATTTCTGGGCCTTCAAAGTCAAGATTACCACTTGAAATGTGTTGAGCACTAATGACTTTGAAAATAACACCTTCTTATGATTAATTAAAATAAATCCAAATTTTATCCTGAATTGCATTTGGATGGAGAATCTGAATGGTTTATAAAAATTTAGTCAATGATTAATATGTTGATAATGTATTAAGTCCAATCTAATTGACTTTCAAATACTGACATTTTAAAAATGAAAAATCTTTTTGAAAGCAAAAATAGAGCAACACTAAGAAGAATAAGTGAGATTATAGTCTGTATTCTGGTTTTGGACAAGTCAAATTTGGAAAAATATTGTCTGTATTCCGGACCAATATAAACAATAAAACTGACAGATGCTGTACTTTCTGATATAAGACACACTTGGAGTGAAAATTCAATCCAATGAGTATTTTATTAAACACCTTTATGGCAAGAGATTATATTGGAAGTTATTCAATCATTTCAGTCATATCCGACTTTTTCATATCAAATTTGAGGGTTTTTTGGCAAAGATACAGGAGTAGTTTGCCATTTCTTTTTCCAGCTCATTTTACAAATGAGGAAACTGAGGCAGAGTTAAGTGACTTTCTTAGAGTCACACAGCTATTAAGTATCTTGAAACAGCTTTTTATAAAAATATTTTTCTCTTTTTTAATTGAACTAAATAAAAAATAAGACAAAATAGAATAGAAAAAGAAAAACAGAAAACAAAACAAAGCATTGTCATATGCCCAGCATATGACATAAATTTCCATCTCAAGAAACCATATATAATAGAAGAGATTATATTTATGACTGTCCATCTTTCCTTTGCTTCCTTGTAGGTTATCCTTTTGTTCTCTGTTGAGCATTTTTTACTTTATTCTTTTTTCCCCATTTCATCTTTTCCACCTCCCCTAAACAGGCTACAGTTAAGAACTGATATATTTTTATATACATATACATACCTACATATGTGTATATATATATATATATATATATTATATATATATATGTACACATGTATCTATTCACACCCACCCACAAAGACACATAAATATAAATGCACACATATACACACATCTATATGTCTCCATATCCACCTATACTCAGAAACACACATACACACATATATTATATATGCATTTACTCATATGTAAACATGCATCTAAAACAGCCTAAAACAGCTTTTTTTCTAAAAGCCTCCTAATGACTCAAATACCTGGCACAAAGTCAAAACATTAAAGCTAAAAAAAATTCCACAAAAAATAACAAACTTTACTCCATGGGTAAAGGTATACCTTACATATGCTTACTATGTACAAAGTACATTTAAAAAAAAAATCTCTACCCAGATTAATAGGCTTACTTATATATACTTATAAACATTTTTATATCTGTGAAATGCTCATAGAAATTTTGATTAGCTGAATCTTACAAAACCAGATGGAGATGGGAAAACAACAATGTCCATTTTTTAAAGATAAAGGCAGTTAACTGGAGAACCTGATCAGCTTAATGAGTTTACAAGAAAATGAGCCTTTGTTTGGGACTTTAATTTCTTCTCCCTCTGGAGGGTGTGGACATTCCCAGTGGCACCTTATTAAGAGGACAGAGCATATCTCCTTGGCTTGGGTGTTTATCAGTAGACTCAGACCCTACAGAAGATAAGTGATAAAAATCTTAGCATTTGAGGAATAACTTGGTTATATTAGGATGCTGTGGATCAGAAGCCACTTCTTGGTATTGGGCTTATTTTGAGAAATTTCTCCCCCTAGAGTTGAAACACAACACAACTTAAGAACCAGAAGCCTAAAATGTGGGTCTTGGGATGAGGGTGGGATGGAAGAAAGGTCTGTGTATTCAGATAGTCTACTTAAAAGGAACTACTAAAGGGAACTTTTAATGGCAACCTTGGATAGAGGCTTATGGCAAATTCAAGTTTCTTCGCCCTTGTTCAATTTCTTTTTCTAAAATGGGATATTTAAATAATTTATTTCCTCCTCTGTTAATCTGGGAAATGTATATTTTTGTAAGTATCCATCCATTCCACTTAGATTATTAGATTTATTGGCATACATTTGAGCAAAATAGCTCCTAATTGTTGCTCTAATTTCCTCTCCATTGGTGAAAAGTTCACCCTTGTCATTTTTGATTCTAGCAATTTAATTTTCTTCTCTTCTTTTTCTAGTCAAATTAAATGTTTTTTAAAAATCTATTTTGTTGGTTTTTTTTCATAAAACCAACTCTTAGTTTTATTTTTTAGCTCAATAGTTTTTTATTGTAAGTTTCATTAAACTTCCCTTTTATTTTCAGAATTTCAAATTTGGCATTTAATTGGGGGTTTTAAAATTTTTTTCCCCTAGCTTTTTTAGTTGATCTTCTCTTTCTCTATTTTATCCAAGTAAGCATCTAAAGATATAAAACTTCCCTTAAGAACTACTTTGGCTGCATCCCATACATTTTGGTATATTGTTTCATTTTTGTCATTCTCTTGGATGAAATTATCAATTGGATCTATGATTTATTGTTTTGCCCATTCATTATTTTAAAATTAGATTATTTAGTTTCCAATTAATTTTTGATCTATTTTCCTAGTCCTTTATTATATATAATTCTTATTGCATCAATATCTAAAAAAGATGTATTTACTGCATTTGATTTTGAGGGTTTCATGCTCAAATATGTGGTCAATTTTTGTGTAGGATCCATGTACTGAGAAAAAAAAAAGTATGTTCCTTTTTGTCCCCATTCAATTTTCTCTACTTAATTTTTCTAAAATTTTATTTACCTTCTTAATTTCTTTGTTATTTGTTTTGTGTTTTGATGTATCTAATTCAGACAGAAGAAGGTTGAGATCCCTCATTAGTATAGTTTTGCTGTCTTCTCCCTTTTATTGTGAGATGTGGTAGAGAAAGATAGCGATGGGAAAATTTGAACTACATAGTCTCAAGAGAATTTCTGGATCCTGAGTATTTGGGCCTAAACACAGAGAAACAATAGCTTAATCTGATAGCTTAGATATGATAAGGTGGTAGAGGTTCTATAGTGGTAGAGGTCTGGACAGATCCTGTAATAAAGTTGGAAGTTGCCAGGTGGGGAGAGTTAATTCTGTTTATGTAAAGGTTTTTATGAGTACATGGTTTTGTTTTGTATTTTTCTGTGGGATGAAAGAAAGATTGTCTATACTTATTAAACACTGTTGTCTTGAGTTCTTGTTTAAGAGCCAGGACTTATTTACATACCTCCCTGATGATTTAGATAAAAGCTACATTCTGAGGTTCCCAGAAGAGATTTTAAGTGAGAGAAAAACAAGACAGAATTGTTTTTTAGGGGTGGCTTCCCTAAGACTGAAATCAATCATGTAAGCCTAGAGTTTGGGATACTGAATCTCAGGTCATAAAGTACAGAGAGGAAAGTTAACTTCCTCATCTTTACAGTGAGCCAAAGAAACAAAGGCAGAGAATCTAAAGACGTTTCTGAAATTTGATCAGCGAAAAAAAATTGAATAAACTCAAAGTGGCTTGTAATTGAACTCTGAGACAGGGAAAACAGCTTTGAGTAGCTTCTGTTTGCATTGGAACTACGATGGATCTGTCAATCAAAGGCAACTGAACAAACTAGCCTCTTCACCTAGGAAGAAACAGGAAACTTATTATCAATGCATAAACTTCACCTAGGAGCCCTCAACAACTGAGTCTGCAAAAGAGAGAACAAGAGGGACAAATACATGATAGCATTTTACAGCATCATCTCACAAACAAAAGCTTCCATCAAAAATAACAGAAAATTAAGGGTTTTGCTTCTGGAACATAGGTGGGAAAAGTAGTTACCTACAGAGAATATACTATGTGTTTCTTCCAGTGACAAGTAATAGCTATATATGCACAAAGTATATATTGGTCTCCCTACTGGAGAATAAAGTAAAAGGGAAGGAAGGATACCTTCTACTATGGAATCATCTTTAAAAGAATAAAGGGACTTTTCAAAGATGTAACAAAAAATAAAAAGAAAAGAAGTGAATTCTAATCCTTGTAAAGAAAACCTAACTTGTGATAGAATGGGATACCAGGAAGAAAGAAGAAGATGGAGCACTATCATTTGAAACTCAGAGTGGTCCAATGAGGAAGAAGCTATTCTTTGGTTCTCAGGTGTAACATATATCTACAGGTTCCAACAGAAAAGGGTTAATTCTGGACAGAATAGAAATAAGAAGAGATAATTGGGAAGTTATTCATAAAAAAATTAATTTTTTTTTATTATTCTGAGCCTCTCAAACACCAACAAAGTAGAAGGATACCTAGAAACTCAGTACTAGAAGTCTTGGAGAACAATTTTGGAGGCTGTTTATATGTGTACATGAGGATGACTGGTTTCTGGGATTAAGACTGACAACAAGACAAGAAGCTTAAATACATATGGAGTCTAAATGGTGGATAGACTTTCTTCTTGAAAAGAGACATGCGAGTTATCTCAGGGCCTGACTCCCCAGCACCTTAATCCAGAAGGACTATGACTGATGACCAAAGAAGACGCTGATGATGGTGTGAAGATGTGATATAAAGATTATACCAGTTAGGTTGAGACTACCCCTCACAGATGTTATTCCCTTCCCTCCTTCCAATGACTGGACTGAAAAGAAGGAACTTCCCTTTTTCCAATATTTAAGCAAGAAGCCTTTTTTGCTCCCTGAAGTCAGAAAAAACACTGACGGTAAATTTCTTATTGTGCTGATCAATTCCCCTCTCCATTGAGTGCTCTATTTATCCCCTATTTATGTTCTAATTCATCTTCCTTGCTGCATAAAAGTATTTTAGGGCACTAGCCTTGGCTATGTATCATTTGGGGAGTGCTAGAAATAGTCTGGAATAAATCAATGGACTAACTCATGGCTTGATTTTGAGAGATGGCCTTAGGAGTTAAATTGGTTGGTAGAACAATGAGCTATTTTTGGAGCTAGTACCAGCCAACTGCCAGTGCCTAAAGTGTTTTAAACTGCCCCAAGGAAATAAATGGGAGAGGTAAATTAAGTCCAGAAAGAGTTGCTATAATCAAACTTGAATTACCTCCCAGAAGATCTATAAACCCAATATTATAAGTCTAGTAGTGAGGACAGAAAGAGAAAGACAGGACAGAGACTGAACTACAAGATGTGTATACTTTTGGTAGTTGACTTTATCTCATAAGAGGTAAGCTATTAAAACCTTATACCTTGAAATATTTAGCTTCATTACTGCTGCTTCCTAGATAACATGTAAATTGTTCTTCAGATTAAGGTCACTTTAACTTTGCATGAGTTTTATACACGTCTTCTCAGACTTCTCCAAACCTGTTCATTTATCCATCTCGGCCTCAAGCATTTATTTCTGGCTATCCCCTGGGTTTGTTTCTCCTTATTTCTGTCTTCTCCAGGTTTTTCCAACTTTCTCTAAATCCCAGCGAAATACCATCTGCTATGGGAAACCTTTCCTAAGCCCTTTCAATTCTAGGACCTTTTCTCTTTAATTGATTTTTTTATTTGTCCTGTATATTATTTGTTTGTATACATTTATTTGCTTGTTATCTCCCCCATTTTATTGTGAGCTTCTAGAGGGCTGGGACTGACTTTTGCTTCTTTTCTTATACTAGGCTTTTAGTGCAGTAACTGGCACATGTTGTGGTTGTTGATTAGTAATTCAGTCATGTGACCCTATGGGCCATGCTATCCATGTTTTTTTGTTTTTGTTTGTTTTTTGTTTGTTTGTTTGTTTTGTTTTTTGCAAAAATATTGGACTAGTTTTCTATTTCTTCTTCTAATAGATTAAGGCAAACATTAAATGACTTTCCCAGAATCAAACAGCTAGTAAGTGTCTAGAGGGATTTCAACATAGGCCTTCCTGACTTCAGGCCTAGCATTTTATCCACTGAACTACCTAGCTTCCCTACCTGGCATATAGTAGATGGCTAATTAATATTTATTGACTGATCCACCCTTTCCTTATTTTTTTAGTTTAATAATATTCCATTCCAGGCATATGTCATGATTTGTTCAGTTAATTCCCAACTGGTAGACATACATTGAACACACATTTTCTTTCCAGTTCTTTGCTACAACAAAAGAGTTGCTATGAATATTTTTGTACATATGGGTCTTTTCTCTTTTGTGTCTTCAAGAGTACATATCTGACAGTGGTAACTTCTTCCTTTGGGAAACTAAGGCAGCCATTTTCCAACCTGACATAAATAATAGTTGGGAAGTGAAAAGTTGACTGAAAAAATTAGGTCTAAGAATGGAATTTGAATTTCTGATGCTATGCCTCCCAACACCTCTTGTGATCATATTTCCACCTTTCCTTCCCTACTATAATATTCCCCCTTACAATTATCCCTCCTTCTTTCCTTAATAGGCACACTTTTACTTGTTTCTTTGCACCCAAGGTGGTACATATTGACATTGATATACACCTATACCCATATTCCTTTTTACAGACTTGGCTTGAGGAAAAACTTTTTAACAGAACTTTTCAAAAATTAAGCATTCTAAGTCAGGACACTCTCTCTCTGAAAATCCCTAAGCAGAAATTAGATGTTCACTTGTCAGAAATATTGTAGGTGGAATTTGTGGTCAGAATGAGCTAATCTAGAGGGTCTCTTAGGTCTTCTAACTTGAAGATTCTGCAATTCTTTGACAATTAAAATTAGCATAAAAGCTCTTCCTGTCTTCCCTTGGTCTGTTACTTAGCTAATGCTCTATTTAAGCTGCCCTTCTAATGGAGTATATTATTCATCACTAATGTCTATAATAAATAGTATCATTTTCGTGTTCTCAATGAGCTGCTACTTTTTTCTCGTCTTCTATTTCCTTTGCTTCAATAATATTAATTTCATATGGATTAGCAAGTACATGATTGTTATACTTTTTAAAATAAAAGAGGAGCTGTTATTTATGCATCTAGGGGATTTGTAAGGAAAAACTACAAAACAAGAGGATTAATGGAGTACTTCAAAGAGAAACTAATTGCTGAAGAAGAAATAAGAGAATTCTTGGGAGCACATGAATAGCTTTACTCCATCACAGAAAACAGGATGGAGAAAGCCAGGAAAGCCATATATAGTCTGATATTCACTATAGATTTTGGGAGAGTCAATTTCAAAGACCCAGAGAAAGGACCCAATTTTGAGAAAGGACCCAATTTTGCAGAATTGGCTTAATCAGAAAGGGAAGGTCTCACCAACAAAAATTTAGAGACACAAGCAGAAATGATTCTGATGAAGAGAAAAATAGGGAGCTATCTAGAGAGACCATTGTGAATACACAAGTATAACGTCAACAAGTTGAAATTAAAAATAAAAAAAAAATCTATAGAACATGAATCTATAGAACAGGCAATGGAAGATGAATAAAAAAGATAGTATGATCTTATAAGAATTGTCAGGAGTAAGTAGAATTCAGAATAATCTAAAATAATAATCACCATAAAATTTCTGGATCTGCAAAGCATTTTACAAATGTTATCTCATTTTATCCTCAAAGCAATATCAGGAAGAGGATGCTATTATTATCCCCATATTACTGACGAAGAAACAGCAATTTTTCCAGGGTCATACAGCTAGGAAGTGGCAAACTCAGGTCTTCGAAATTTTAGTTTCAGCTACCTGATGAAAGGTAAGGACAACACAAATGTTGGTCTTTTTGTTTTTGTTTTGTCTTTACCAATTAACACTGAAAACAAGGAAAATGAAAGGTTTGGGACTACTACTGGGGATGGAGACTGAATTTTAAAATTAGAGATAAAAGAAAGTCCTCCCAAAAAGGGCTGGGGACTAGTGCTTCAAGTAGATGGAATGATGATAACAGATGATGGTGATGAGTTTTTTTTTCCTTCTTTTATTTTCCAGGAAGAATGCTCTCTGGACTGCGAGGGATGGGGCGGGGGGGGGGGGAGAGAAAGATTAACAGACATCCAAGATATGAAGGAATGGTCCTATAGCCTCTCACTGTGTTTAATTGAGTTAAAGTTACCAGACCCAATTTAATTACGAGGAACTGGTGAATGAAATTGCTGACCTGCTGCTGGGGATTTATGGAAAATCTTGGAGAATGGGAGAAATATCCCTAAATTGGAGAAGGGCAAATATCTCAATTCAATAAAAAAAGGCAGTTAAAATCTATAAACTCTAGTCAATTAACTTGAGATTTTGGTTCCTGGAAAAATTGTTATAGGTTTGTGAATATTTAGAAAATAAAGCAGTAAAACTCAAATCCAGCTTGCTTCATCAAGCAAACATCAAGCATTTGCTTGCTTGTTCTTAAGGTGGTGCAGTGGATAGAGCACTGACTCAGGACTCCGGGAGCTCAAAATTCAAATTCAACCTCAGATAGTGCAATTCTGGGCAAGTTACTTTTTTTGCCTTAGTTTCCTCATCTGTAAAATGATCTGGAGAAGGAAATGTCAAACCACTCTAGTATTTTTGCCAAGAAAAGCCCAAATAGAGTCACAAAGAATGATGATCAAAATGTGTCAAGCCCTGTGCCAGGATTTTGGGGATATAAAAACAAAAAGAAAGCAGTCCCTGTCTTCAAAAAAAATACACATACATAAATAAGTATATTTAACATTGTATGCTGTAAATACAAGGCAATTTCAGATGATCCAAGGTAAGATATTAACCTAGAATGTAGCATTTGAGCTGAACTTTGAAAGAGGCTATGAATTCTTTTTTTTTTAATAATAGGTTTTTATATTTCCAAACACATACAAAAGTAGTTTTCAACATTCATCTTTGCAAAACCTTGTGTTTAAGTTTTTTCTTTCTCCTTCTCTCCCCCATCCTACTATAGCAAGCAATCCACTATAGATTAAATATGTATATAGAAATTCTTTTTTATAAATTTTGGGCAAGGTAATTGAGGTCTTGCCCATACACTGCTAATAAGCATTAGGTGTCTGAAACTGGATTTGAACTCAGGTCCTCCTAACTTTAGGACCACTTCGCCATCTAGCTATCCCTAGGAATTCTAGGAGAAAAATGAGGAGGGAGTTCATTTTGGTCTGGAGGACAGTCTCAGAAAGCTCCAGAGATGTCATGATGAAGAACAAGACAGCCAGGCTTTCTGAGTCACAGAGTATAGAGCAGTATTTGATGAGCCTGGAAAAGGAGGTAAGAGTCAGGTTGTGAGGGCCTTTAAATATTAAACTGAGAAGTTTGTATTTGATTTTAGAGACAATAGGGAAGTACTGAATTTTATTTATTGAGATGATTGAGGGAAAGAACAACATAAAGCAATATTTATCATCTGTATCATATGTGTCATTTTAATAATTATGTGGAAGATGAAGGTGAGAGAGACTTGAAGCAAGAAGATCAATGAGGAGACTTCAATGGTCCCCGGGGAAGAGATAATGAAGGCTTGAGCTTGGGTGATGACTACATGAATGGATATGACCATATGAATGGAAAAAAGTAATCACTTGTAAGAGTTGATATGGAAGCAGAATTAAGAAAATAAGTTTGATTTAAAATGATCTGAAAATAGTTTTGTGAAGTAACATCAATTCTTGATAATTTTCATAATTGGAGGGAAATTATAGTATGTATAATCCAAAAGACAATTATCATTGGCTTTAAAATGTATCATGCAATGTTTCAGAAGATAATTTTATTTCTTCAAGTTGATATTAGAATGATTTTGCATTCCTTGCTAAATAGTTAACAATGATTTTAGTAGATGAAGTAATCTAGCAGCCCAGTGGGTGAGCCAGCCTGGAATTAATAATTTGCTATAGATAACTTTTGATTAGCTGTATTCATTAAGAACAAGTCATGATAGATTAAACTCATTATTTTGACAAGCTAATTGGAGAGATAGATCAAGGCAGTGTAAGACAAAAAGTCCTCAGATTTTAGTAAAAATAGGTTCTCATGCTGTGCTTGTAAGTAAAATGCTAAGATATGGACTGTACAGGTAGGAGGCTCTGGACTAATGACTAGACTCAAAAGGTAATTTCTAAAGGGCTAATGCTGCCTCAGTTTCCTGATCTGTCAAATGAACTGAAAAGGACTTGGCAGACTGTTCCAGTGTCTTTGCCAAGAAAATCCCAAATGGGGTCATGAAGAGCTGGACATGATTAAAATGACCGAACAACAATACCCAGCATCTGATACCTAATAAATTACAATTTTAGTAGTTAATGACTACTACTATGGCTAACTACAACTGCAACTACTACTAAATGACAAATTTGTCAAATCTGCAATTTGTATGAAATTTACAGGGATAAAGGATATATTGGATGCCAGAGGCTGAAACCAAAAGTTCTTACCAGGTAAGGCTGATGGGTGCAGTAAGTAAGTCTGAATAAAATGGAATAAGTGTAAATCTAAAATTCTATATTGGTGTTATATAAATTATATAGGCTGAGGGGAAAAGAGCTGGAGAATGACTTCTGTGAGAAACATCTGGAAGGTGATTGAAGTTCTTCAAATTTAGTCAGTGTCCAAGTTTGAATCTGCTAAGCTTTTGTCCTAAATGAGATCACATCATGTTTCATTTTGGGTCCCATAGAAAGGTATCTTTTTGGAATGTGTCCAGAAGAGGGCGCACTGGATGGGTGAAGGGCCATAGAAACTAGTAAAAAGGATTCGTTAAAAATTGGGACTGTTTAGCTTGGAAAAGATAATGGGACCATCTCCAGTTGTCTCGATCTATAGCTTGCCATTGGATCCAGATGGCTCAGATGACCTTGCACAATTCTCCCTCACTTTAATCCAATTCTCTTGCATGTCATGTCATCACCTCCCTGATGTCATGATGCTCTTCAAGAATGAAGGATAAACAACAGTTGCTTTCAAGTATTAGGTAGGTCCTCCTTGAGGGAATAGTCTGGTTCTCCTAGGAGTATTGGATGGAAGTCGCTTGTGGCACTGAGGCTCAATGCAAGGAAAAACTTCTGAAAAATTAGTACCATACAAAAAACAGGTCCTCTGCCTTTCATTAAATGTCTACAAACAGAGGATAAATAAATCACTTATGGATATTGTGGAAGTAATTTTAATTTTTTATTCATTTTTTCTGATTTTTTTTGCTTCTTCACAATTTTATCCTTATTCATTTTTATGTAAGTAATACTTTATTTTTCCAATTACATGTAAAAATAATTTTCAACATTTATTTTTATAAGATTTTGAGTTGCAAATTTTTTTCTCCTCCCCTTCCTCTAAGTAGCAAGCAATCTAATGCAGGTTATACATATGCAATCATGATAAATATATTGGAAGCGATTTTTAGAGGGATGCATGGAATTAATTTGCCTCTGAAATTCTTTCCAATTCACATTCTATGATGTGACAAAATATATTACTTATGTAAACTTTTTAAGCCAAGTCAAACAGGATCAAAATATGATGCTTTTATAAATCAACCAAAACATCAAGTTCTTACTATAAATTTAAATTTGAATAATTTAAAATTGTTAAATTAAAATTTATCACATATACTATATAGGATTATAAATAGATTGGGAGAGGAGAGTGACAGATATGTTATTTCATTGATAAGGGAAGTTCCTAGCTGGGGAAACCCCTTCTACCTAGGCAAATTAGCACCCTGTCTATAACTTAGGGTTTTAGAGATTTATTTAAAGCACTATGGGATTTAGTGATTTGCCCAGAGTCACACAAATCCAGCTTTTGTTAAGTTCGGGACTTGATCAGGTCTTTCTGGCTTCAAGTATAATGATCCACAAATCTATGTTGCCTTTCTTTTGTCATACATTATCATATTATGAGATTATATACATACACACACACACACAAATCCAACCCAAATTAATAAAACAAAAACATCCTAGTGTAGGGGAAAGACACTGGATCTAGAATTAAGATATGGGTTCTAGTTCTTTGACATTGGGCAAGTGGTTTTAACTCTCATTTTCCTTTTCTTTAAAATGGAAATAATCATGTATTACTCATCTCATTGAATTGTAAGCAAAGTGCATCTTTTGTGGAAGTACTGTATGAATGTGTAGGAAGGCTGTCTCCTGCCTGTAGTAGGAGGGTGTTGTGTGGCTTAAAGGGAAACAATAGATATCTCTAAAGTACTCTCCTCTCCCTCCTCCCCACCCCCACCTCCAAGTGAGACTTTTGGGATTTATGAATGCTATTAATAAATCATTTAATTGGCATCAGAATGAGAATGAAGGTGTAATATACAGAAAGAGAACTGAGTTTGAAATAGTTTCAAAGTCCGAACATTGCTAATATTTGGGGGAGGGGAATGATAGTTTCAATGTGAAAATTAAATATAAATTTTAGGATCTAATTTTAATAACCCAAGAAGTCAAGATAGTTTGTTAAATAAAACTTTCTATTTAGATGACTGAAATTTACTAAACACTAAGCTTTATAGAAGTTATAAATGAAAAAAAAATAGATTTAATTTAGTAAGACCCCTGATTTCCAAGGAAAGTTAGGGCAGGCTGTATCCCAAATATTCTCCACTGAGTTCTTAAACCAAATGGTTCCTTCCCTAATCCCAGCATCCTGTAGCCACCTACGGTCGCGCCCCGTTCAGTGAGTCATACGATTGGAGATTTTGCTCATTTCAAAGGCCCACATCTTCAATAGGACCTAATAATGAGGAAGGAGCATATGCAGATGTTTGTGCAGATGTCACCCAGCACCATATGTGGAAACCCACATCTGGGGAGAATGGTTTCACAATCTGTAGTCCTTGCAGAGAGAAGCGTGATTGCCCTGGCCAGAAAGAGCTGACCTCCCATAATCTTTCTTTCCCCATTGCTCCCCCCACCCCATGTCTCTTCTTTCTCAAATCTCAGTTTGAAAACCTGTTAGTTTCTAGACTGCATCTATTTATCCTATTATACCATCCCGGGCTCACTTAGATCCCTAGAAAAGAAAGGGGATCCCCTTTCAAACACAAACAAGAAAGCCGCATACCATGTCCAAACCTCTCCGCCAGGTTGGGGATGGGGGTGGAGAGGGGTGTCTGTCACTCTGCTCAAAAGCTCAGCAGCGCTCGCAACTGCACCCGCATCCACACCCGCCCGCCGCTGAAGGTCAAGGGGAGGAAGTTCCCGGGTGAGTGGCACGCCGGTCCCCCACCCCGGGATGCCGCAGCCTGAGGTCAGGACGCCCGAGCACCCTATCTGGGTCAGTCCAGATGCCTGGTCTGCCTGCAGGGTAATGCACCTTTCCCTTCCCCCCTGCCGGGGCTTACCTTGAAAGACATCCTGCACATGTCAGCAGAGGCTCATTCCAGGCTGCCTGTCTCAAGGCAAAGGATGCGGCCGAGTTTCTTTTCCAGAGGCGCCCTTCCTCACTCTGGAGGATAGCGAGGGATGGAGAGAGTGAGACACCAGTCTGGGCTGGGCTTTTGCAGACTGACTGGGGCTGCGGGAGCCTCACGCAGCGCCGCGGCTGAGCCTCTCAGGAGAAGGAGCCGCAGCTGCTGCCGCAGCAGAAATAGCAGGACGCCCCATGCTCGCTCTGGCTGTGGACCGGGCCACAGCTCTCCGCACCGGTCACCGGCGCAGAAATTTGCTGTGCTTTCTCTTACACGTGTGCGCAGCCCCACCTCCATCCTCCTCCATTCTCCCACACACCTGTCCCCGAATGCTTCCTGAAACATTTTAACCCAAAGAGCAACTTCATACACACACTTTATATAAACAGACTGTTTTTCTTTATTTTTCTTTATTTTTATTTTTTTGTGTGTGTATGTGTTGTGTGAGGCAATTGGGGTTAAGTGACCTGTCCAGAATCACACAACTACTGATTGTCTGGGGCTCAAATTTGAACGCCGGTGCTCCTGACTTTGTGACTTCCCGGTGCTCTCTCCACTGCACCACGTAGCTGCCTCTCAGATTGTTTTTCTTTCTTAAAAGAGATTTCTAGAGTTTTCATGAGATAGCTCTCTCATTCAACAATCAGTGCCTTCAAAATAAATAAACAAAATCTGATTGCTTTCAATGGGGAGGAGGGTTACTCAGTCAAGAAACGTGAAGCCCTAGTAGGCACCCCGTACAGAACAAAAGATAATTTGGCCCTTGAGAAGCTCAAAAGCTAAAGGAAAGAACAAACAACTATGTAAGCTTTTTCTATACACAATAAATAGGATATTATCAGCAGAAGAAAGTCATTACAATTAAGAGATGGTGAGAAAGGTCTCCTGTAGGATGTAGGATTTAGTCTGGGATTTCAAGAAACCCAGGGAAGCCTGGAGATAAAGATAAAGGGAAAAGTCTTTGAGATATGTGGAGCACCAGTGAAAACATTCAGGTAGTGGGAGGGACTACAAATAGGCCAATGCCACTGGATTGAAAACTTAGTTGCCTTTTGTTGAAGGTGAGGTGACATTTGAGAATTCTTTTCTCTCTTCCCATCCTATATTCAATTTGTCACTAAGTCTCATTCATTATTCTTCCAAAGTGTTTCTCTCTTTCAGTTCCCATCATACTCCAGACCTTTACAACTCCATCTTCGGACTATCTCCTTTATAACTGGTTCTTTTTTACTTGTATCTCCCCAACCTAATCCGTCATCGTATTGCAGTTAATCAACAAAAGTGCTTACTATGTTCCAAACACTGCTGAGTAAGCATTGGGATAAAGAGAAAAGCAAAAACACATTCCCTTAAGGAATTTATATTTTAAAGGAAGAGACAAGCGAATTGCTAGATCCACACAAGATAGAGAGTAGATGGAATTAAGAAGGGGAAGGCAGTGACATCCTAGAAAGGCTTCTTGCAGAAGGTGAGACTTGAGCTGTTGATCCCATTCCTATCACTGAAAACACTACCATGGACAGTGACTTGTTTATTAATAAATCTGCACTGTCTCCTGCATTAAATGAATGACCGGCCCCACTCTGCCTATACAACTTTCCCAAAGCAAACTCTGAGTTCTTTTTGGGTTTATCTCATTATTTCCCATAAAGCATGTATTTCCATTTTTCTGACTTTGGTCATAATGCTCCCTCAGATTGAAATGTGTTATTCCTTTTAATCTGCCTACTGGGTAGAAGAAGGGAAAGTATTTATTCAGTGCCAACTATATGTAAGGTAATATGCTAAGTACTTTGCAAAAATTATCAAAACTGTTCCTCACAATAATCCTATAAGAATGATTATTACTCCCATTTTATAGATGAGCAAACTGAGGCAGAGGTGAGGCCAGATTTGAACTCAGATCTTTTTGACTGGAGGTTCAGCACTCTTGTATCCTCCCCATTTCTTATTGGTCTTTCAAAACCCAAAAGAAGTCAATATTTCACACATGTTGCTCCAATTGCCCGACACCCCAGATGGTTATAATTCTCCTCCCATTTGATTCCTCATTTGTAAAATGGAAGTGTTAGACTAGGTGATGTTCAAGGCCCTTCTAAATCTCAATCTTATGCAGCCTGTCTTCCATTATTCATACATAGCACAAAGGAGACATAAGATTTAGTATGATATTGTGTCCTAGTTTCTAGGTCACACCTGTTTACTCCCCAGCAGACTCTGAAAACTGGAAAATAGATTGTCTTCTGTGCTCTTTTCCTTCTTTTTTGGCATTCCTTCCAGTATACTGCTGCTTCTGGGTCACCTTTATGTCACCTTCCTCCAGAGCTATGTTTCCCTTCTTTTCTGCATTCATTAACGAATGAAAAAATGCTGAAACTGGAAGAAACCTTAAATATTATATATTCTAAGCCACTTATATTAGATTCAAGACAATGAAAGTCATACAAGTTAAATGACTTGTTCAAAGTCACACAGATTGTGTGTGACAGAGCTGCAAAAAGGACTTAGGTCTCCTCTAGAGAGTAGCCAAATCTACTGTTTTTGTTGTAATAGAAATTTTTTTCTGTATGTAGCTTACTCCCTCAAGGTTCAAATTGTATAGCAAAATAAACAGTATCAGAACAATATGCAAAAAGACCACAGTAAAGGAAAGGGAAACAATACCTATAGATACCTAAATTTATCAATGCAATAGCCATTTGTGATCTCAGAGAACTGAGAATGAAACATTCCTCTTTTTCTCTCCTTGGTGCAAAGGTTTTTGTCTTTGTAATGGTAAGGACTGGCCAGTGAGAGCTCAGTCTTTGAAACATACATACACTCAGATTTGCCCTTCTTGGTGGGTCATACATAATACTGGGAATATACTGAACCTGATTCCAATCCAATCGGTGGGAGTCTTAGGGAGCCTACTTTGGGCCATGAGTCATTTAGGGGACCAGTAGCTGATGTGAAAAATTAATTTCTGCTACTGAACCAATATGAGAGAAGGTTAGCTTTCAGATAATTAATGGAAATTTTAACGGTGACTTTTTGGAGATAGCATCCTCATCTTCACTGTCAGGGGGAGATTCATGGGGGACCTAATATAGCATCTTTGTATACCCTTCAAGGGGTAGTGAACAGAGTGCCAGTCCTAGCATCAGGAAGACTCATCTTCCTGAGTTCAAATCTGGCCTTAGACACATATATTATGTCCTTGGCAGATCTAATGGGTTTTCTACACAGACAGACTCATTTTTACAGCTTTAAGATATGTATTCATACTGACATCCACACCTGTTCCATGCACTTTCGTTCCATTCTTCTTTGGGGGATTAGCTGTTCGAGGTAGAGTGACAGGATGTCTAGAATTCAGTCCACCATACTGATACATGGCTTTCTTTTCAGATGGTTTTAGTATCCGAAATGAACACATCTAAGTTTCATCCACACTCATCATTCCACCAGCATTATCAAATGGTAATGGTAAATGACCCCTAGCAAGTCAATTAATCCTGTTTGCCTCAGTTTCCTTATCTATAAAATAAGCTGGAGAAGGAAATGGCAAATCACTCCAGTACCTTGGCCAATAAAACTCTAAATGAGGTAACAAAGAGTAGGCCATGACTGAAAAACGACTGAACAACAATACTATTCAAATCACCAGCATCCCTGGTCTTTAAGCATTCATATTGGATCAGGAGTCCAAACAAATCCCAGAAATGAAACTGAAGGTTATGGCTAAGAAGATTGGGGGATTTAAAAATGAACAGGCACACAGTGAATTAGACTAGCAGAGTAGTAGTACTAGAGACAGGAATGGCATTGGTGAGTACCTGGAAACACAGAGTAGTAAGAGACTATCAACTATTTTAATCCAATTTTCTAATTTTTAATCTAATTTTCTAGTTGGGCAAGCCATGATCTTCAGTTTCCTCATCTGTAAAATGGGAACTATAATATTTGCACCTACTTTGAGGAAAGTGCTCCATAAACCTTAATATGCTATATATGTATGAGCTGTTGAAGCATTTGGGTGGTGCAGTGTAGAGAGCATTGAGCCTAGAATCAGTTAAACCTGATAATGCAATATATTTTAAGTGTATTAGAGAGGTAATAGAAGTACGATGTGAGGTCCCAAGAGAAAAAAAAAAAGAAATTAAAGGCTGAGAGGTTCAGCAAAGTCTTCCTTTAGGAAGTGACATTTGAATTGGACTTTAAAGAAGAGGCAGGAGTTTAATAGGTGAAGGGGGAGGGGAAGGTAATTTTAGGTACAGAAAACAACATGGAGAAGTCCCATGAAGGTTGGGGGGTGGAGCAGTCCCATTTATTTGTACAGAGAAGCTTGAAATAGATTTGAAAAGACAAGTAGTAGTTAGGTTGGCAGGGCACTGAATGTCAGGCAAAGAGTTTTGAATTCTACTTTGTAAGCAATAGGGAATTACTGAGGATTGTTGAGCAGGAGAGACATGACAGATCTATGCATAGGAACTTGAGCAACTTCTTGTAGTCCTTATATCAAGACATAAACTCCTTAAACTGATTTTTAAAACCATCCAGTCTCCATTTCCAGTCTAATTTCATATCATTTCCTTTATACTCTATTTTCCCAGTCAACTTGCTGTTTCTAGGACATAGCATTCATCTGGAGTCTACCTTTGAATGGGCTAGCTTTGCCATTCTCTGTGCTTGGAATGCTCTCTCTCCTCATCTCTGCCTCCAGTCTGACTCAGTTGCTATTCAGTGTTTGATGCAATGTTATATTATTAGCATTAATTCAGAGTGGCTTATTAGGAATTGGTTGTTGGGAGATGGAGGGTACAGAAAATATTTCCATTATTACATAGAAATAGCAGATTTAAGATTATTCTGGTCCTGGTCCCATAGGTATTAATGACTTTAATGAGCAACTCAGTTGGCTCCCATCTATGAGGATTTAGTTCTTGAGGCATGCTATTTTGTCTGGTTCACTGATGGCTGTTTTATGAGAAAGGTATATGACACTAGACTTTGGCTACCATTCATTAAACCTTAGAGACACCATGACAGATGAGTTCTGAAAAATCCTTGTAGCAGTTGAGCTGTGAGATATATGGTTATGTATGAGGGAGACAAAGTAAAAATTAGACAATGTCTTTCATTTATACTGATTGCTGAGTGGGTGATCTTAGTATAGACTGAGTGGCCTGGGGCCTTAAGAAAATAGAACTATACAGCTAAAGACTCTCTCTTTGGGGATAAGCACCAATGGAGAAATAATCCTGTGTTCATCTGTTTGTAGGGCATGTTAATGACTATTAGAAACTTCATGTGCTCTCTGCTGAACTGAAAAATCAGGTTGATATCCTTAGGGAAAAGCAGAGGTTGGGGACGGTGCTATCATCAACTGGACATAGGAACTGTGGCCTAAAGTCATACAGCTAGTAATTTGTGAAGTCAGATTTGAACTCAGGAAGATAAGTTGTCCTGATTCCAAGCCCACTGTATTCTATTCATTGTACCACCTTAACTGCCCTATTTTGTTTAGCCATTTTCCAATTGATGAGCATCTTCTTAGTTTTCGCTTCTTTACCACTATAAAAAATCTGCTTTGAATATATGTGTGTGTCCTTTTTATCTTTCTTTGAGACCTGGGTCTAGTAGTGGTGGAAGGTATGCACAGTTTTTAGGACATAGACCAATGTATAGCTCTACCAGCAATGCAGGTGTGTAGTGTTGTTTCAGAGTTATCTTAATTTGCATTTCTCTGATCAATAGTGATTTAAGAATACCTTTTCATATGAGTAGAAATGGTCTTAATTTCTGCATCTGAAAATTGTTCATATACTTTGACTATTTATCATTTGGAGAATGGCTTGAATTCTTGTAAATTTGAGTCAATTCTCTACATATTTTAGAAATGAGACCTTTATTAAAACCCTCAAATGTAAAAATGTTTTCCCAGTTTATTGCTTCTCTTCTAATCTTGTCTGCATTAGTTTTTTAACCATCCACTTTTGAAAGATCAGTATGTTATGATCTCACATAGTTCTTGAAATGCCATTGCTTGGGAGATTGGTTATATTGGTTCTATGACTTCAGCACAAGAAGTTTGTCTTCACTGCCGGTAATACTTATTCAGGATATGAAATAGCAATGCCAGCTGTCTTCTACCATGGCAGCTACCATCAAAGCCCTTATATGTCTTTCTTTCTTATGGGCCCCCATTATATCATTGTTTCTGATCAGGTCATCCTTTTTACTCTGAAGAAGGCTTGTTATTGGACCCATTGCTTTTACATTCACTGAGTTCTCCATCTTTGGTACCATCTTCAGGTAGCTACTATGGCAAAATATTGGAAATGACTAAAATTGGCAACTTCATTAGTTCTTATTCTCTGATAGTTGAGAATTTGTCTTTTCTTGTTAAGAATGGACCTACCATATTGTTTCCCAGTCATTTTAAGATAATGTATAATTTCTCCTTCTAAGTGTTGACTTCCTTAATGGGTTTGTTGGTTGCTTGTTGTCTTTTATTCTCAAAAAGGATCAAAATGGCATCACTATGTTAAAATCAAGTTACCATGCCGGATTGTGCCTGATCAGACCAGTATGAGTTAGAATGCTTTGCCACAGGTCAGACACAAATAGTTCTTAATTAGAATGTGAGCTCTGCCCAAAGGAATATAAAATTTATTTTCTGAAACCTCACAAAATATCTTGGGGTTAACTGGCTAGATTTATTTCTTAAGAACCTTAAACCCAAATCACTCTGGCTCTCATTGATTGTCCAATAATGGACACAAGTCCAAGCTTGACTTCATCATTGTTTGGGTCCCAAATGGTTCAGAGTAAGTGTAAATAGCAATTGTTTCTGTTTTGGCTAGAAATCCTGAAGATTGATTTTTTTTTGACTAGGTAAAAGATCATTTGTCTCACTTCTTGCCTAGCCTCTATCACTGATTGGGTGTTGCCTCAGTCAAATGGATAGCTGTTAAAAACTTTAGCTTAAAGACTTAAGTCTCCCTCCACATCCAGAGCCATCTCCAGTAGTCCTAATCTGTATTTGGCCACTGGACATAGATAGGTCTGGAGGAGAAAGTAAGATTGGTGACTTTGCAAAGCTCTCCCTCACTTAAATCCAATTCACTTGCATGTCATAGTCCTATTTCAGAATGAAGAATGAATAATAAGCTCCTAGAGGTCCGGAATTGTCTTGCTTATTTGTATTTGTAATCTTACCTCTTAGCACATGTACCTGTCATGTTGTTAACACAGACTCTTAATGCATTATTTATTTATTCATTCATTTTTTTGTTCATCCCACTTCTAATTATTGAGGTTGACTGTCCCACTTTTTTTCTTTTTTCAATAGTATTTCATTTTCTAAATATATGCAAAGATAGTTTTCAACATTGACCTTTATAAAACCTTGTGTTCCAAATTTCCTTCCCCTCTCCTTCTTTCCCCTCCCCGAGAGCAAGCAATCTTATATATATAAAAAACATATACAATTCTTTTAAATACATTTCTTTAATACATATATATTTAATAATATAAATAAATATATTTCTACATTTGTGATTCTGAGTAAGAAAAATCAGATTAAAAGGGAAAAAGCTTGAGAAAGAGAAAAAAATAAGCAACAAACAACAAAAGGTGAAACAAAAAGGTGAAAATACTATCCTTTGATCCACATTCAGTGTCCATAGTTCTGTCTCTGGATGTGGATAGCACTTTCTATCCCAAATCTATTGGAACTGTCTTGAATCACCTCATTGATGAAAAGAGCTAAGACCATCACAGGCTGATCATCTCATAATCATTCTGTTACTGTGGTTCTACTTACTTCATTTAGCATCATCTCATATAAGTCTTTTCAGGCTTTTCTGAAATCAGCCAGTTTTTTAAATAAAACAATAATATTCCATTATACTCATATACCATTACTTATTTAGCCATTTCCCCAAACTGATGGGCATCCACTCAGTTACCAGTTTCTTGCCAGTATAAGAAGGGCTACCACAAACATTTTTGTCCATGTGGGTCCTTTTCCTTTTTCATGATCTTTTTGGGATATAGACCCAGTAGCGTCACCATGGGATCAAAGAGTATGCACAGTTTTATAGCCCTTTGAGCATAGTTTCTAAATTGTTCTCCAGAATGGTTAGAAGTGGGATGAACAAAATCAGTTTACAATTCCACCAACAATGTTTTAGTGTTCTTATTTTCCCACATCTCCTCCAACATTTATCATTATTTTTTCTGGTCATCTTAGCCAATTTGAGAAGTATGAAGGGTACTTCACAGTTGTCTTAATTTGCATTTCTCTAATCAGTAGTGATTTAAAGCATTTTTATATGATTAGAAATGGTTTTAATTTCTTCATCTAAAAATTGTCTGTTTCTATTCTTTGACCATTTATCAATTGAGGAATGACTTGAGTAATTTCTCTTCATATTTTAGAAATGAGCCTTTGGATCTGATATTTTTCTAATCCTACTCCTGATTATTATCTGCCCATGACACTAATTCTACGAAATGAAGTTTTTTGGAACTGTACTTTTTAGAAGATTGAGGTTTTAAAATTTTTTTTAATTTAAAAAAAAGTGTTTTTTTAATGAGTTTTCTTGCTCTAATAGCTGGAATTTTTGGAGTATCAAATATAAGGCTGCTCTGTTCATTTGTTTTTATACCTGTGAGTTTTCCAGTTTATCTTTCCATTTATTAACTAGTATTAAATTATGTTAATTATTACTTCTGAGATCTGTTCTTCCAGGCCCCTTTTCTTCCCACTTAAAAAAATCATTTCCCTTGAGATTCCTGACCTTTTATTCCTTCAGATAAATGTCATTGATATTTTTTCTAGGTCTATAAAGTTATTCTTTAGTAGTTTGATTGCTATGGCACTGAAAAATTAAATTAATTTAGTATTTTCATTTTCATTATGTTGCCTTAGCCTCCCCATATTTACTCAATCATTTAGATTTGTCTCTATTTGTATAATGAATGCTTTGTAGTTATGTTGAAATAGTTCCTCTCTTGGCAGATAGAGTCCCTTTTGTTATATGATGGAATTTATCTCTCTTCCTTTTGAGTAATGTTGGTAATATATTGATATGCTGATGTTGATTTATATGGATTTAGTTTATATTCTGCAATTTTGTTATTTTTTAATGAAATTTTTATTTAGTATTCTCTAGGTTAAATAAATAATTATTACATACAATAGAAAAAAGTATATATAGTAAGCAAATGGGAAGTCTATATGGATTCACTTGAGATTCTTAGTCTATATATGCTACAGTAATGCATGTCTGGATCTATGAAAATTTTTCTTTCTTTCTTTTTTTTTTTAAAATGAGACAATTGGATTTAAGTGACTTGCCCAGGATCACCCAGCTTAGCAATTATTAAATGTTTAACGCCAGATGTGAACTCAGGTCCTCCTGAATCTAGGACCAGCACTCTATCCACTGTGCCATCTAGCTTCCCTTCTATGAAAAATTTTCAAAAGTTCATTAAGTTTTGTGGGATACTGTGGCTTTATTTGCAAGTTTTCCACTCTTGTTCCTATTCTTCTTACTGACCTTAATGAAGCACTCTGAGACTTTTCAGTGGCCATTATCTATTTTTTTCCAGTTCTTTCTAAATATCAATCTCCTTGATGTAGAGAAAAGAGCTAAATCAGAGTTGAGCACTTCCATCTCCTTTCATTATCATTCCATCCACTAAGAGAAGTGATTCTATTTCTTCCTTGATCCTAGTTATTATCTTTAATTTTCCTTGCCAGGCTAAGTTCAGTTTTAGATTTGTTATCCCACCATTCCTGTCAGTTAGGCTGAAATCTTGGAATCATCCTCAATCCTTCACTTTCTCTTATACTTGCCATCTCCTATCAAATCCAATCAGTTGAAAAGCCTTATTGAATTCATCTTCTCACAATTTCTTGCATCTGGATTATTCACTCTGTTCTTGCCACAACCTAGTCCAGATTCTCATCACCTTTTGTCTAATTGCTTTCTCTAAATCCAGTCTTTCCCCCATTCATCTCCTCTCCATCTTCCAAACAGCTGCCAAACAGATATTCTCTAAAGCAGGTACTTAATCACTTTCTTTCTATAAAATTTTCAATGACTCTTCATTGACTCTAAGATAAAGCACAATCACCTCTGTCAGTTGAAACCCTCGGAGATATTCTAACTTTCTTTTTTTTGAATAACTTTTCCCCAATTACATGTAAAAACAACTTTTAACATTCATTTTTTTAAAGTTTTGAATTTTATATTCTTTCCCTTCTCTCCTTCCCTTCACTCCTTCCTTGATATGGTAATTTGATATAGGTTATACATATGCAGTCGTGCAAAACATATTTCTATATTACTCATGTTATAAAAGAAAACACAAACCAAAAAAAAATCAAATGAAAAAAGAAAGTGAAAAATAATATGCTCTCAAAGGCTACCAGTTCTTTCTCTGGAAGAGAACTCTTTTTCATCATGAATCCTTTGAAATTGTTTTAAATCATTCTATGGCTGAGAATAGGTAAGTCATTCAGAATTGATCAATGTGAATATTGCTATTACTATCTACAATGTTCTCCCGCTTCTTCTTGCTTCACTTTATATCAGTTCATGTAAGTCTTTCCAGGTTTTTCTGAAAGCATCCTGCTCAGTAGTATTGCATTATAATCATATATCACAACTTATTCAATCATTTTCCAATTAACAGACATGCCATAAATTTCTGAATTTTTTTTTTTTTTTTTTTTGCCACTACAAAAGAATTGTTATAAATATTTTTGTACAAAGGGCTCCTTTTCCCCTTTAAAAAATCTCTTTGGGGGCAGCTAGGTAATGCAGTGGATAGAATGCCAGTCTTAAAGTTAGGAAGATCTGAGTTCAAATCTGGTCCCAGTCACTTAATACTGTCTAGCTGTGTGACCCTGGGCAAGTCACTTAACCCCAGTTGCCTTAGGAGAAAAATCTCTTTGACTTACAAACCTAGGAGTGGTATCACTGGATCAAAGAGTGAGTTCAATTTTATAGCCCTGAGGGCATATTTCCAAATTGTTCTCCAGAATGGCTGGATCAGTTCACAACTTCACTAACATTGTATTAGAGTCCCAATTTCTCCACATCCTGTCCAACATAGCATTTTCCTTTTTCTGTCATATTAGCCAATCTTCCAGACTAACTTTCCAGAATTATATATTATTCTCATCCTGCATTCTCTATAACTGAGTAACTTGCTAGTTCTTGTACACAATATTTCCCCTTCTCAACTCTATTTTTGTTCAGGATTTTACTCATTCTTATGATATTTGTTTTCCATTCTTCCTTTTTATTTCCAGGATACCCCATATCTCTTTAAGAGCCTTAACTCAGTATAGGTAATACCTTGAAGAGGCCTTTTCTTTATCTCTAAATTGTTAATACCTTTTTCGACCACTCTGTATTTATTTTTTTAAATTTTATATTCTATAGTTTATTTGAGAATTTGCTGCTTCTCTAAGTAAAATTTCAAGGTGAGTATAGAGACTGCCTTACTTTTGTATTTATCTACCATAGTTCTTGGCACATAGTATGTGATTAGCATAGTGACTGGCACATGATAACGTTATCATTAATATTAACTTATAATATTATTATAACATAAATAATTAAAATATGTGTAATTAATTAATTATAATCTATTGTGATAATTAAATTGTTAATTATGATAACAAATAATTATTATTGTCTAAAATCATAAACACAGTAAATGTTATAGGTGAAAAATGAATCCAGAGTTTCTGATGCAAAACCCAGTCTTCTTCCTATATTACCTTGTTGTCTCCTTAAAAGCTTATTAATTGGTTGACTGACACTATTCATAGAAGACCATATTGGGATTTTTGTATATTATTTTCCTTGCTCTCATTTCTCTCTTCTGTACATATTTCTGTAAAGCAATTAACTCACAACCATCCTATGAGGTAGTCGGTACCATCATTGTGTCTAAGGCTCAGAGAGTTAAATGACTTGTGACTTTACAGCTGGTAAGTCTTGGAGCTGCAAATTGAGCCCAGATTTCTTTCCACCCAAACAGGTTTGTTCTTCCCAAGTTATGTGAGACCATATTGTCATCTTCTACCTTCTTCACCATGGTGCCCTTATGCTGACCTTAAACTGATTTCCCTGGCTTTTCAGCTTCTAGAAACCCCATTTTATATCTCTCACCTAACTCCTTGGATGTGATTTCCAGTGAATTCTGGCTTGAGTCAGCAGAACTTCCTGTTTATTGTCTTGGATCTTAACTTTAGTCCATGTTCTCTTTCCCCAGGAGGTTTCTTTCCCTCTGGCCCTGATAATTGCGTCCTAATCTGTATCAGGCATCTGGCCCATCCTCTGTCTAGGGAATTGGGATTTGACAGCTCTGACCTCGGGTAAATCATTTAATCTCTTGGGACCTCATCTGCAAAATGAGGGAGTTGAAATGAATGCTCTCTAAGACCTTTACAACTCTAAAAGGTCTATGTCATTCCAAATTTTATTTATTCAAGTCAAAGAAGAGAATTGAGCTTTTTATATACTTCAATGGATGTGTGATTTCATCAATGTGAGTACTTCCTCCAGTGGTTCAGGTCACAATCCATCCAGGCCTTCTCACTTTGAGAATTTCTTGTTCAGTTTTCTCATAAATCCTTTATGTGGTATCTACCTTCTGCACTGGGGACCTTTCTATAGGTCACCTCATATTATATCAGTACAGCCATTGGTTATCTCTTGCTCCTTCTTCATGACTTCCCACTTATTTTCTTCTCTTTCTTTCCTTCTCCCTCCTTTTTCTCTCCCTCTTCCTCTCTCTCCCTCCTCTCCTCTCTTCTTCTTCTCTTCTCTTCTCTTCTCTTCTCTTCTCTTCTCTTCTCTTCTCTTCTCTTCTCTTCTCTTCTCTTCTCTTCTCTTCTCTTCTCTTCTCTTCTCTTCTCTTTTCTTCTTCTTCTTCTCTTTCTTCTTCTCTTTCTTCTTCTTCTCTTTCTTCTTCTTCTTCTTCTTCTTCTTCTTCTTCTTCTTCTTCTTCTTCTTCTTCTTCTTCTTCTTCTTCTTCTTCTTCTTCTTCTTCTCTCTCTCTCTCTCTCTCTCTCTCTCTCTCTCTCTCTCTCTCTCTCTCTCTCTCTCTTCTCTTTCTTTCCCTTTGGTTATTATATTACATTCTTCTCATAAGCACTATGCCTCCCTCCATTGTCTTCTGAATTACTCACAATTTCAGTTCTTAAGATATTGTGTATATTATCATTATTAATCATTTATTTCAGGGAGAAGATTTGGGTTATTAAGACATCTACTCAGCTTTCCAAAAGAAACCTACCTCACTTTGTTCCTTCCATTCAATTTTATGCTTGGCTTATTGTTGATGTACAGCATCTGCCAGAAGTACAAGCCAATGGACTAGCTTTTTCTTTCTTTAAAAAATGTAGATCATGAGGCATTTTGAGGGAAGAAGGGCACACAAAATCAGTGAGGCATAAAAAAGATATTTTTATGGTTATTTTCCCCTCATCTTAGGTGAATGAATGACTTAAGATGGGAGTACCCAGACAGCCAGTGAATTTGGGAGATCCATCAGAACTATCCGGGTTCCTAGAAATGCCCACCCCATCAGCACCTGGAGTCAGTAACACAGTGGGAATGGTCAGTGACAAAAGCTGGAAATCATTCATCTGATACACGGAATCACAGTCACAGAATTTTATTTTATTTTATTTTTTAAAAGGAAGGAAAACTGCATTTATTAAATACATATTATGTAGTAGGCATTGTACTAAGTACTTTACAAATATCTTATTTGATCCTGGCAACAACCATGTGAGGTAAGTGCTATTACTGTCCCCCTATTACAAAAGATGAATGTCTTGCCCAAGATTCCACAACTAGTAAGTTCGAGGTTAGCTCTTCCTTCAGTCCCCTACACTGGCCATTCACTGTGCCACTTAACTATTCACAGGTATGGGCTTTTGAAATATTTGAGTCATTATCACATAGCATAAGACTCCTATTTACCACAGTTCAACAGAACCTGGATAAATATGAAGTTTTCTTCTAAAATGTCCATTTTGAAAATGGGTCACAGAATTTTAGAGATGAAAAGGACCTTAACTACCATCTAGTCCAATCCATTCTTGAAAAAGAATCTCTTCTAAAACACAAGGAGGATTTATGAGAAAATTAAACAGGAAATTTTCAGAATGAGAAGGCCTGAATGGATTGTGGTCTGAATTATTGGAGAAAATACGCACATTGATGAAATCACAATTCATTAAAGTATATAGAAAGAACTACTTGTAGACCTCCTGGGAACTCACTACTTCATGAAGCATAATATTCCACTTTTGGGCAGTCCTAATTATTATGAAGTTTCCTCCAATGTAACAGGGGGGTTAAAATGTGTTGAGATCTGCCTTCCAGTTGGCTATAAAGAACATGTGCAAATATCCCCAGCCTGGTTCCAATCTAACTTGTAGAGGCTTGGTAAACCTCCTCGAAGCCATGATTGCCTGAGGGGCTGGTACTGGGAGGTGATGAAGAGTTTTCTAGGTGGCTTTAGAACCAGAAAGCCTGATGATTCAGGAGTTGTTGAGTCAGAACTGAGTGTGCATGCTAAGGGATTGAGGGAGGACTTCTCACCATCTTTCCTTGAGACTTTTGAAGACAAAGGATTACTTTAAGCTTCCAAGTTAGGGGAATTGACTATTTCCCCTGCCCACCTCCTCCCCTAAGGATGGCTTCACATATTTTCTTTTGTTTATTTTTCCCTTATCTGAGGTGACCTAAGATGGGAGTATCCAGGCAACCACTGAATTTGGGAGATTCATCAGAACCATTAGGAGGTCCTAATAGTACCCACCCCATCAGCCCTGGAGTCAGTAGCACGTATGGAAATGAGAGAAAAAGCGCTTTAAAGACGATCCCCTGAGGATGTCAGTACTTTAGAAATTGTGATCCTCTCACTCTAGTTATGATATTTAGAAAGATACCAATCTTTGAGGTCAAACAGAAAGCTACCTAAAGGGATCGCATGAGATCTCCATTAAAAGGAGATTCTAGAATTTTTAGGACTAGATTCTAGATTTCTAGGATTCTAGTTTTTCTTCCATCAGGAGGGATCCTCTGACTTCATTTTCTCCATACATATGTCTTTCTGCCCTGATATTTTTAAACTTGAGCCTACTCTCTTCCAGAACATTATGTGTACAAGGAGAGAGTGCACTCCTGGGTTGGGAAGAATGTTTTGTAAGTACTATTCTTGTTCTATCTTTTCAGTAAATATGCTTATTTAAAAACTAATGGAATTCTATTGGGTGGTTGATTTGGGGGGAGTTGCACCTGGTGGGGGCTTAGATACTACAGTTTTAGAAGCCATAGATCTCCAGTGTTATCTCTTAGAACTCTGAAGGAAGGAGTAATATTTTTCCTTTAGGAATTTAACTGACCACTGTGGTGGGAGTTGGGTGAGTGGCTGAGAGGGGGCGTTACATGGACATCAAATCTAAAATCTACCATAAATTGACATCAACTCCAATCTATCTTTTCTACAGATCTATTCATTCATTCAACAAGTTTCTATTAAAAACATTTACAACGTGATAGGCACAAAATATCTAGATGGAAATAAAATACTTCCTGCTCTCAGTGAGCTTTAATCTATTTGGAGAAAACTTCTATCTACTGGTCTAGTTCTGCATTCTGGGACTAAACAGAACAAGTCTAAACTACTTTCCACATTGTTCAGTCACTTCCTACTCTTGGTGACTTCTTTGGAGTTTTCCTGCAAAGATACTGGAATGATTTGCCATTCCCTTCTCCAGCTCATTTTACAGGCGAGGAAACTGAGGTAAACAAGGTTAAATGACAGCTAGGGTCACCTGGCCAGGAAGTATCTGAGGACAGATTTGAACTCAGGAAGATTTATTTTCCTGCCTCTAGGCCTGGCACTAATTCACTGAACTACCTAGCTTTCCTGCCTTCCATATCACAGCTCTTCAGATCCTTAAAGACAACTGTCAGATTTTACCTAAATCTCTTCTCCAAGCTAACAACCATCTCAGTTCCTTTAGGTGTCTTTTATATGGCATGGAATCATTAACAGTCTGGCCTCTTTGGAACTCCCTCCAGACTTTCAAGGCTCTTCCTAAACTGTGACGTATAGAACTGAACACATCATTCTAAGAGCGATCTGAGGTGGACAGAGACCAATGGAACTACCCTCAGCCTGTTTCTGCAAGCCAAGCCTCTTATAATGAAGCTTTTTGGGTTGCTCTACTATGCTGTTGATTCAAACTGATCTTTCAGTCCTACAGCAACTGACTTCTCTCAAACAAAGGAAATAAGATTATTCTAGTATGGCCTATTTTGGATGAAGTCATGCTGGCTCCTTCCTTTTCTAGAGGTTCAGTAACTATGTCCTTAGTAATATATTTGGAAGTTTTGCCAGGAATCAATAGCAAGATCACTGGGCTATAATTTTCAGGTTCTGTTCTTTTCCCTTTTTGAAAGAGTGAGCCACATGCTCTTCCCCAATCTGTGTCAAGATGTTAAGAGACACCACAGCTAAGGCCCAGGGTAAATTTCTGAGACTGGATTTGAATTCACAGATAAGGATAATAATATTTATACACCTTACTTCACGGGGATTTTGTAAGTGTAGAATTTTATAAACTATGAATTTCTAAATGTACTGCACTTACCCTCTGAATGAACTCAGACACAGCAGAATCCAAGAACTATATTTCTTTGACCATCACCAGGTGTTCTCTGAGTTCAGACAAACATCTGCTGTATCCATGTTCTGGTCATGATGCCCTGCTATAAATGCCCTGCTAAGCACAATTCACTGCATACTCATTGGTATAAGTACTGAGGTCTTCCCACATTAAGGTGGATCTCCCCTGTAAGGTTTCCAGCACACATATCATTGCTTATAAGCCATTCCCATCACTTTGAAATAAAACTTCTCTTTGATTCCTGACTTTCCTGTTTGGCATCCTTCCTTCCTTCCTTCCTTCCTTCCTTCCTTCCTTCCTTCCTTCCTTCCTTCCTTCCTTCCTTCCTTCCTTCCTTCCTTCCTTCCTTCCTTCCTTCCTTCCTTCCTTCCTTCCTTCCTTCCTTCCTTCCTTCCTTCCTTCTTTTCTTCCTTCCCATCCTTTATTCTTCTCTTCCTTCCTTCTTTTTTTCCTTCCTTCTTCCTTCCTTGTTCTCTCCCTCCCTCCCTTCCTCCCTCCTTCCCACTAAATCAGAGTTTGCAAACCAGTTCCCAAGCTGTATTAGTAAATAGAGTTTCTTTCTTGAGAGTTCCTATACTGATAAAAATAATGGTCAAGAAATCAATAAAAGTATCTCCCTTTAAGTCTTTTTTTGCTCTTTTTTCCTGATTAAATACCATCTTTCTTGGAAGAAACAAATTGAACCATAATAATAACAACAATAACTAATATTACCATCTACCAACTGCTTTACATTTATCTCATTTGATCCTCACAATAACACTTTCAGGTAGATGCTTTTATTATCCCCATTTTACAAATGAGGAAACTGAAACAAAAGGGGTTAAATGACTTATACAGAGTCACACAGCTAGTGTCTGAGCACAAATTTACCTTCTTTCTGTCATCAGTTATTCTTATCCCATCCATTTCAAGCAGAGGTGCTGTTCTTTCATTCACCTTCCTCTTTCCACCAATAGGTTTTTTTTTTTTGTTTTTTTTTTTTTTAAAGCAACTCTTATTTGTGGTTGTTAGTTTTCCTCCATAGCCCCTGCTCAGTGACAAGACTCAGGCATCCCTGTGAGTCATTATGCTTCCTGTGTACTAATTACTGAATTTGTTCCGAACTTGGCTTGGGTTACAAAGGATACCATATGCAGCTGACAAGTCCAAATCACTGGCAATTCTTATTCAAGAATTCCAGGAAGGGATTGGCAGATATGTCCCACGGTGCAAGGACAATATGTTGGCAAGACTTGAGCATTATGTTACTGACACCATCATATTTGTCTTGGTCTTAAAAGGAAATAGGAGCAATGGGGAAAGAATGTCAGACTTGAAATGAGAAGAACTGGGTTCAAGTCTTATCTCTGATACTAACTAGTTAAGTGACCCCATGCAAGGGACAAGCTCTCTGAGCTTTAGTTCTTCACCCTTAAAATGCCAATTAATAAATTTGAGCTTCCTCACAGGGTTAGTGTGAGACAAATCTTTTGTAAACCTTATTATGCTATGGAAATGTAAGTTTGTAGTATTATTGGGAGAGGGAAAAGAAAAGAAAATTAGCAATTAGGAGAGGCTCTCATTGTTGACTTTGGTTAAATTACTGACATAAACTTGCTGGGTGGACTCAGGCACACCCTAATGTAGCCAAAAAAAAGTTTGCAGTTTGTGTCTCATTTTTAAAGTTTGTATTTTTCAAGTTGAATTTAATTATTATTTTTTAAATTTAAATTAAGGTATTAGTTTCTTGTTTGATGGACAAAAATGATATCCTTTAAGATTGTGAATTCAAAAAAATATTCATCTACAATAAATAAAAAAATTGTGCTCCACATGCCTCAGGTTACTGATCATGAATGTTTGTGATTCATTTCTTTTATCATTTTAAACTAGTCATAACAAGGTGTTACAAGGAATAATAGAGAAGGAATTGAAAAAAATATCACTGAATATACTATATCTTAAATGGTGAGTAATATTCAAGTTTCTCACTTTCACATATACTACCATTAAGTGAAGATATATCTAAAGATCCCCAAAACCAGTTTTACTCTGACAAAACTAACAAGAGGAGGACAGCATATTGTGGAGGTAAAAAACATTGAACTTGGAGTCATTCTGAATTCTCCACTATATAAAGATTTCCAGGTATTTTAATTTAAATTGTACCACTGACACTTTCTAGTTTTGTGCTCATGGGCAGGCAAGTCACATCATCATCATGATAATTATGATAATAATAATAATTAGCATTCATATAATGCTTTGAGGATTTTAAAGTGCCTTAAAATATTATCTCATGTCACTGCAATACCCTTTCATAGATAAGTAAAATGAAGAAGACAGAGGTAAAGTGACTTTCTGGGGGAAAGAGGGTAAATTTCTGAGACTGAATTTGAATTCACAAATAAGGATACTAATACTTATACACCCTACTTCACAGTGTTTTTGTAAGTGTAGAATTTTTATAAACTATGAATTACTAAATGAATGAGTTATTGTTTTTATTATTAATTTGTCTTTAAATTGTGAGTATGCTATTAGAGGATGTTAATGTTTACCTAGACTACAGAACAATTATTTACATACCATATTTGTTTTTTTCCATAGTTATTTAAGAATTAGTTTAAATATGAGTGCATTGCAAAAGTACCTCTTAATTCAGCTATTTTTTAATGTGATCAAACCAATGTCCCCTTCCTCTGCCAATGTTCCACTACCCTAACTTCTTATGGATTCCATTTCCTGGGCATATAAATATTTATTACTATATTTATTGATTTCTTTAATTTATAACTGCATCATGTATCTTACTTTAGAGCTGTGCTCATTTAAGGTATTATATTTTGCTATCTTTTTTAGATACAAAATATTTCTGCCTTCCCAAAGGGGTGCTCTGAACTACAACTCATGAGGCTGCCTTTACGTCCCATCTTAATGGACCATATTCCCAGAGATGCCAGAATGGGATTGGAGCAAGTGGAGGTTAAATTGACAAATGAAACGTTACAATATTGTCTCTCTAGGGCTCTTACTAGTGGTACCTAACTACCTATGTGTCTTAACGTTTTATAAAACTGAATTAACAAGTGTGTTGATATAATTCTTCTTAGTGATTGCATTTAGAAATTTGAGCGTTCCTTATGATCAATTCAGGGAGTAGAAATTATTGATCACATTATAAGGCTGGTGTTCTGGGGCCTTTGTCCCCATCTTATCTGAAAGTCAGGATTATGGTTTCTTTTTTTAAATCATAGATACAAATGTCCTTACTCCTCATCTTCTGATCTGTGGGGGGAGACCCTACCTGTCCTGGAAGTGCTCCACTCTTCAGGTTCTCATGGCCATCATTGATCATGAGTTCTTCTCCCCTAAACCTCATGGAAGCAAGGATCAGATTGTCACTTCTGTGATGCATGCTTCTGCTGCCTGTGCATCCCCTCCTTAACCTTTACTAAAACTGCAAGAGGAGACCTCAGGATTAAGTAGTAAGTAAGTGGCATAATTAGAATGTTAAACTATCTTCAAATATATTAAGTCACCTAAGTGTTATAAATGAATAGAATATCATACTTGGAGTCAGAAATACTAACTCCAAATTCAAGTAAGGTTTGTTTCAGACATTAATAGCTCTGTAAACTTGGGGAATTACTCCCACTTATTCCCTCCTCTTACTCTATTGTTTAACCCAAGTAAAAATATTCCAACTTGCAGGTTTGCGTATATAATATCTCTAAGTAGTATCTACTCAGATGCTCAGATGCAAGCCCTGTGTACTTCACTAATCTAGTAACAAAAATCTAACTTTCTGCCTGATATTTTAAAATTTCCATATGCATTTTTAGATCATGGAGGTTTAACCACTGGGTAGCTGATTCAAGTGCATCACAGATCACTCAACTGCCTTAGATATCTGCATATAGTATAATAATGGTTATCTTTTAGATAGCTTGCAAAACACTACAAATAACTGATTCTGTCCTTATAAAAACCTTAGGAGACAGATGCCTTTGTTGTCCACATTTTTCCAAATGAGAAAATTTAGATAGATTCAAATAGTTAATAAGTTATCTGAGGCAGGATTTGAATTTAGGTTTTCTCTATTGCAGTGCCTAAGGACTGCCTGCATGAATACTCAGCAACTACTGAAACTCTGAAACTAAGTGATGCATTTGATCTATGTCATTTTTCTAGCAGTTGGCAAAAAATATATCCTTTGGTGAAAGTGCCAGCATCCCATGGAATCCTTCATAATATTTGTGTGGGACCCTGTTCCTTTAACAATATATGGATCGTAGGATACTAATCATTTGAAATTAGCATTAAGCTATACTTCCAAGAAACTAAAATCACATGCTATGAAAATATCATACAGAGACAGGGTCTACTGTCTATATTGTTTGCAGAGTTGGCAACCTCAAATTGAATCGAAGCCATTTAAGAGAAGTCAAAAGAGCTGAGTAGAGTCCTCAGGGAAAATGAACTAGAAGATTCTCATGCTATGGAAATTCTCCCACGAGCTTGCATGGGAAAAAAGTGGACTCTTACTACAGTATTGTTAAATGAAGAAAATGGATTTTTTTTTTTTTTTTGCTTTGACAATGTCAGTTTTCTAAAAAAATTTTTATTTTTGGCATCTATGAAACACTTGAAAGTAGTTCAGCCAAAGCAATTCAGAAGACTGAGTTAGGAGATGTCTTTTTTTTTTCAATTTAGCCTACCTGGTGGACTCCAATAAACCTAAAGACAAGAAGCTGCACTCAGTTTGGAAAATACCCCAAAGTCACTAAGATCCAGAAATACCATTTACAGTTCTATGCTTCAAGGGCATCAAAGTACAAAGAAAGAGCTCCTATGTATACAAAATTATTTACAGCAGCTTTCTTTTTTTGTTAAAAGCAGAGAACTGGAAGCAAAGGGAGTGCCCACCACTGGAGAGTACCTGAATAAATTAGACTGTGAATGTACTGGAATATTATTTTACCATAAGAAATAATGAAAGAGACTATTTCATATGAACTTTGGAAAAACTTGTATATAGTGATACAAAGTGAAATGAGCAGAACCAAGATAACAATTTATATAATAATAATTATTATAAACTATCAATTTATGTAGTTCTATATTATTGTTATAAAACAACAATTTAATCATTAATTACATATAATAAAGGCAACTTTGAAAGACTTAAGAAGACTATGATCAATATAATCATAGTTACAGAGCAGAGCTTCTTAAACTTTTTCCACTCATGAGCTCTTTTTACCCAAGAAATTTTTACATGACCCCAGGTATATTAGGCATATAAAATAGATATATAAATCTAACATTTATTCATAATGTCATAAATAAACTTATTTTAAAACATTTCTTTGGTACACATATAATTTTATCATTTATTAAAGATGAAAACAAATTTGCATATTAATGATATGGATTGGTTATTTTTTTTGGTTATTTATTTTTAAAGAATTAAATCTTGGTAAAATATTTGAGTCTACAGTGGAAACAGAATCTTCATTGACTAATATTTTGATTTTATAATTTTTTTAAAATTTTATAATCATCAATGCTGAGAAAGCTGTTTCCCTACATATATATGTATATATAAATAAAACAAATATAAATACATTCCCATAAATATATAGTATAGTATAAAATGGCAGAAGTATATTTAGGTCCATTTCAGAAATTGTTGGAAATTCTATCCTTATCCCAAGCCAAAATTCATTTATTGATTTTTCAGGAAACTCAAGTTTTAAACCTCTATCACTTGATAATTCAATAAAACCTTCTTGAACTTTTAGTGGCAGATGACTGACATTTTTTTACTTCAGTTGAGTATGGTTTATGAGCCCAACTTAATTGTTTAGAATAAAAATTTAAAGGAAAATATTTCTGAAGGTGATCTTTAGGCATTTCAGATAATCAATGAATAGTTTTACAATGAAATATTTGGGAATTTTGTTTTCAATTACAAAATCATTTGCAGTTGTAAATACTTCTAAAGAACCATTTCTATTTATTCTTTCATATGTTAACTTTTTTTTTCTTTTTTTGCTGGGTTATTTGGAGTTAACTGACTTGCCCAGAGTCACACAGCTAAGGAAGTGTTAAGCATCTGAGTTCACATCTGAACTCAGGTCCTCCTGACTTCAGGGCTGGCACTCTATCCACTAGCCATCTAGCTGCCCTGTATATTAACTTCGTTAAAGTAAAACTTTCAATTTTGTCTTTTAACATAAATGTTACATTTGTTTTCTTGAAGCAATATGCCTAAATCATTGAATTTTTCAGAAATATCTTACAAATGACATATTTTTGAAAGCCATTAGTCATTATGAAAAGAATTACTCTGTCAAAAATATAACCATGTCATCTTTTAGCTTCAATAATCTGTTTAAACCACCCTTTTGAGAGTCACCTTATTTCTGCATGTAGTAATAATTTTTTATAATTGGAATCTATATCTTTGCAAAAATTTACTAAGAAATAAACTGTTAAGGGCATGGCTTTTAATGAAGTTAATTATGATAATATTGAGAGCACATCATTTAATTCTGGTGATTTTTTATTTTTGGCTATGGATCATGCAGTGATAAAAGCTCATTGCTATTAGCTTTAACTTTTGCTACAGATCCAACATTCTTGCCCATCATTGCTCCAGTATCATCTGTACAGACTAAAATATAACTTTTTCCCACTGTAAACCTTCATTTGTGAAAAATCCATTGACTTTAATTTATATGCCTTCCCTTCTTGTGTGCCTTTCCAAAAGAAGACAAAACAATTAATTTCTCATATATGTTTCCTTTATGAATATACCTTTCATAAAATAGCTACTGTGTCATGTACGAAGTATGAGTTATTTCACCTAACTGAACTGCAAACTGGGCTGCCTCTTAAGCCTGGTAATACTTTTTTTTTTTTTTTTTTTTGTTTTTTTTTTAACGGTTTTTATTCTAAAAAAAAAAACTAAGTTGGGTTCATAAACCATACTCAACTGAAGTAAAAAATATCAGTAAATGTCACATTTTAAAAACTAAGCAAACAGTATAAAAGAGATTTGCAATCCTTTTGGCATTGGAACTGATCATTACTAATTTCAGAAATTCTTTTGGTAATAGTATCATTTGATAAAGAAATTTTGTGAATTTCATCCCCATCCTTTTTCCTATGAACTATTTCTGACACTTTAATACTAAAAGGTAACACAAGATTTCCTATCATATAGGGCTTTTTAATTTTTGCGATTAAATAAAAAATTCATAAGATGCAAGTAAATACTTTTCATTGATAGTAACACATTTCTCAAAACATTGTTTTTTCTTTATTTGGAGTTTTTAAAAAGTTTTTCAAAATATTCCTTTGGTTTATTGCAGTATGCTGCATGCTTGGTACTAAGATGTCATTTTAGTTTGGCTGGTTTCATGTTCTTCACAGCCAAAACTTCATTACAAAATAAGCAGAGAAATTTTTCCACATCATAATCACATTAGAAATAAATCCATATTGCAAAAATTATTTGTATTATTTTCTCTTTTTTATTGGCAATTTAGGTGTACTACTACTTGGTAGCAAATTCTCTGCCACATTGCCATCATTAATTTTACTTCTGTGTAAATTTAGCTACTTATCCATTACAAAAATATTTTGTCCTAAAATAGCAATAAATATTGCTAATAATACTAGTTTTAGCTTATGAAATTATATTTGTGCTTAATTTTAAAAAATAATGTTCACACATACACATACATCAGTAATGGAAAAATGTAAAGCTGCAATTAAACACTTAAATTTTCACAAAATAAGGAGATAACAGCAATTTTTAAAATCAAACAAGATATACCAATTCAAAAATATGCTGATTTGAAACAAACATTCTGAGGAATGACAAGTAGGTAAATATTAAAAGTCTTTGTTTTCCACAACTAAACTATTACATTTCTGTAAGAGCAGAAGAGTTTGGATGTACAGTAAAAACACTAATTCATTTTTTTCTTTTTTTTATTAATTTTATAATTATACATTTTTTGACAGTATATATGCATGAGTAATTTTTTAATAACATTATCCCTTGTATTCATTTTTCCAGATTTTCCCCTCCCTCCCCTAGATGATAGGCAATCCCATACATTTTACATGTATTACAGTATAATCTAGATATAATATACGTGTGTAAATCCAATTTTCTTGTTGCACGTTAAGTATTGGATTCCGAAGGTATAAGTAACCAGGGTAGATAAGACAGTAGTGCTAACAGTTTACATTCACTTCCCAGTGTTCTTTCTCTGGGTGTAGTTATTTCTGTCCATCATTGATCAGCTGGAAGTGAGTTGGATCTTCTTTATGTTGAAGATATCCACTTCCATCAGAATACATCTTCATACAGCATTGAAGTGTACAGTGATCTTCTGGTTCTGCACATTTCACTCAGCATCAGTTGATGTAAGTCTCTCCAGGCCTCTCTGTATTCCTCCTGCTGGTCATTTCTTACAGAGCAATAATATTCCATAACCTTCATATACCACAATTTACCCAACCATTCTCCAATTGATGGGCATCCATTCATCTTCCAGTTTCTAGCCACTACAAAAAGAGCTGCCACAAACATTTTGGCACATTCAGGTCCCTTTCCCTTCTTTAAGATCTCTTTGGGATATAAGCCCAGTAGTAGCGCTGCTGGGTCAAAGGGTATGCACAGTTTGATAACTTTTTGGGCATAGTTCCAAATTGCTCTCCAGAATGGTTGGATGCATTCACAACTCCACCAACAATGTATTAGTGTCCCAGTTTCCCCACAGCCCCTCCAACATTCATCATTATTTGTTCCTGTCATCTTAGCCAATCTGACAGGTGTGTGGTGATATCTCAGAGTTGTCTTAATTTGCATTTCTTTGATCAGTAGAAAAACACTAATTCATAACATACAATATTCTTGAATCTGTTTCTGGCACTGTATAATATGGCAGCATATGTAGTGCAAAGTGCACATGTTTGTTTAAAACCAAGCTTTCAGTGAAGTCGCACAATGCAACATAGGCAAACGCTAACAGAAATGCCTTGGATTCATCATGTATTTGGTTGTGAATTATTTTTTAGTTATGGCGTTCAGAAGCCTTTTACTATTGCCAAATTTTTCACAGCCCCCATATAGAATTCTAAGACCCCATGTGGGATTGTTATCCACAGTTTAAAAAGCTTTGTTTTAGGGGCAGCTGGATGACTCAGTGGATAGAGTATCAGGAGGACTTGAGTTCAACTCTAGCTTCAGACACTTAATACTTCCTAACTGTTTAACCTTGAAAAAGTCACTGAATCCAGTTGCCTACACACACACACACACACACACCAAAAAAAAAAAAGAAAAAAAAAAGAAGCAGCTTTGTTCTAGAGGACTAACAATGAAAGCTGGTACCTATGTCTTGACAGAGGTGATGGGCTCAGGATATAGTTCAGACTCAGCCATTGTGTGAATTTGTTTTCCTCAACCAAGCATATTTATCGCAATGGTTTGATTTTTCTTTTTCTTTTATAATGAGAAAAGGGTGAAAATGAGAAGGAACATAAGGAGAGGATAGCACAAAAAAAGGAAAGAAAAGAAAAAAAATAGGGTCTTTGAAGCATTTTTAAAAACAAAAGGATGCCAGAAAAGCAGAAAAAGAATGGCTTTGAAAGGTGTATTTCATATTTTAAAAGCTAAGCAAGCAGTACAAAAGAGATTTGTAGTTCCATTTACAATAATAGGTTTTCTGTTCTAATTATTTGTATATATATACATATATGTACAAACACAAATACATATATATCTATATGTAACACATACATGTAATTATATATACATATACCATGTGCACACCCATTTTATTTGATTTTTAAATTCCAAATGCAAATACTTAAAAAAAAAGAAATTGGGTTTTCAGCTCCTCAAAATGTGAGCTTTATAAAATACTCTCATGGCCTCAAAAGACTACTTAAATCAAAGTATTTCAGAATTTCTTTTTCCTCAAAAGTGTCCCATATTTATAGGTCTTGTGTCCACACTTCTTCAGGTTATAGACACTGATTTGTCATAGTCCATTTTGCCTGAATCAACAGATGATATAAGCTTGTTTCACAAGGAGGGCTGTATTAGACAGAAAAGCTCACTTCAAGATCAACTACCAGAGGAGAGTGTTTCCCATAGGTAGACTTCCTTCCCCTCTGCTCCTTTTGCTGCAAGTCATCCCATATCTGCTTGTGGTAGGGCCAAACAATACTGCTCCCAGTACCCAAGAGGGTAATATAATGGTACTTAAGATTAAGAATAGATATAATTTCCTTCCTTCCTTCCTTTTTTCCTTCCTTCCCTTCCCTTCCTGCCTTCCTTCCTTCCTTCCTTTGTTCCTTCCTTCCTTCGTTCGTTCCTTCCTTCCTTCCTTCTTTCCTTCCTTCATTCTTTCCTTCCTTCCTTCTTTCCTTCCTTCCTTCTTTTCCTTTCTTTTTAATACAGATTGCTTTATGAATCATGTTGTAAGAGAAAAATGAGAAAAAAGAGAAAAACCATAGGAGAGAAAAAGAGAAGTAAACATAGCATGTGTTGATTAACATTCAATCTCCACAGTTCTTTTTCTGGATGTATTTGGAATTTGCCATTTGGGATTGGGATCTTGGGATCACTGAACCACTGAGAAGAATCAAGGCTTTCATAATTGATCATCACATGTTCTTTCTATTATTGTGTATAATGTATTCCTGGTTCTGTTTGCTTTGCTCAGCATCAGTTCATGAATAGTTAGAATTTATATAGATTTACATAGATTTTAAGATCTGGAAAGTCTTTTATAAGATATCATTTCATTTGACTGTCACAACACTCTTGTGAAGTCTGTGTTATTATTTCCCCCATTTTGCACAGAAGGAAACAGAGACTGAGGTAGGATTTGAACTAAAGTCTTCCTGACTCCAAAACAAACAAACTAAAAACCAACAACCAACAATTCTCATACTACTACTCTATCACTGTGATACCTAGTGGCCTAGGAAATGTTTATTCAATTAAATTTCATTATTTTATTTAGACTAATCTTCCTGAGTTCAAATCTAGCCTGGACAAGTCATTTAACCATATTTACTTCAGTTTCCATATCTGTAAAATAAGTTGGAGAAGGAAAAAGCAAAATACCCCATCACTTTTGCCAAGAGAACCCCCAATGAGATCAAGAAGAATTGGGCATGACTGAAAATAACTGAAAAGTATAGAAGGAGTCAGTGTAATGCAGTGGGTAGAGAATTGGTTTAGTTGTCAGGAAGATCTGAATCCATGTCTTTCCTATGATATATAAATCACTTAACCTTTCAGGGGCTATCATGCAGCTCTCTAAGGTTGGAAGTTATGAATTCTATTGCAGATCAACATGAAAAAAAGTTTTCTCACCAAGAGTACCCTAACTCAGTGAAATCACAGATTGGGGAAGCTTAGCACATAGACTTTTCATGTGTCCAGTTCACATATGCTTTCCACTGGATCCATTTTGAGCTTGACCTTGCCTTTAGAACTCATGACAACTGATGGTCTTTGCCATTTTCAAATATAGATCATCCTTTTGGCCATCCCCCAAGGCCCATTTCTGAGAAGTATCATTCTCTGGGGATGACATCTTTTCCAGAGCTTAAGCTTCTAGCTCCAACCACTTTCCTAAATTTTCAAATGAATGACTTTCCCTCTGCCTACTTCTGGAGAACTAATCCTTTCCTAGAATCTTATTTTTAAAACCTTTCAATATTATTGTGCTTTAAGTATTCCATTTTTGAAGTAATTTTAAGTATTCAGTTAGTACACTGTTTCCACCCAGAGATAGAATTTTTTGTGCTACTAACTCCCTGGTTTTGCCCAGGTTCATAGCAATTTGCTTCAGCTTCATGGACTGGAAGGTATGACTTTCAGTTCTCCCTTTTCTGTATGTGGGATGTTCACTGGAGTAAGTGGGAGTTCTCTATTTGGAGAATAAAACACACTGCTAAAGAATTGGAGGAACCAAGAATAGCTTTTTTTGTTTATTTTTTTCCTCAAGAATAGCTTTTGAAGACAAGAAGCCTATATCGACTTAATTACTAAACATAGAGGGTCTGGTAATTTGGACATTATCTTGCCCAGAATCCTCAAATATGCACGTGGGATGTTCACTGGAGTGAGTGGAAGTTCTTTACTGGTGAATAAAACACATTACTAAAAAAATGGAGAAACCAAGAATAACTTTTGAAGGCAAGAAACCTATACCATCTTAATTCCTATACATAGAAAGTCCAGTAATTTGGACATTTCTTACTCAGAATCCTCAAATATGGAGGACATGACAGTAGAGAGAGAATCTTCCAGAGTATGGGTTACCTTTACTTAGTGTGAGCAAAGGTTTTCCAGGTAATCCAGTGACATCGTTGCCCTTTATAATGACTCAGTCAGCAATATAAGGGTTTATATTATGAAACAGGCTTTTCTACACCCACCTCTCTACTCAGAGGCAATTCGTAGATGCTATTATGGAGCCAGGAGAGCTAATTTTAACCTTTGAAAATGTATCATTTCTTTTGAGTTGTCTAAACATGGGCACAATTACTCATACAAAACCAAGAGATCTCGGCAGGCTATATCACGCCTCTGCTTGGAAAGGTTGCCAAAGTCAAACTTTTCATATCACTTCTGAATAGCATTGGGCACACAATGAGATTGTAGCACCCTTTTTTTTGGTGGAAAACTGTCATGGAATGTAACATTCAAGATTGGAATCAATCCATCAACAAATATTTATTGAGTAGCACCATGCCAACCTTGAGGCTGGCAAAGACTTTTAGAGATCCTTACGGCCAAATTGTAACATATACACACTAGGCCAGGTAGATAAGACTCTAGGTTATGATTCTTTTCCTCATGAGTTTTTTATTTTTTTTGCTAACCAGCTTGGTGGGCACATCTCTTACATAACAAGATTATTAAGGAGGTGCTATGAATTTATAAGCCAGTATTTCTTGATTTGGGAACAAGATACAAAATTTTCTTTCAAAGCATGATCTATAAACTGAATAGGAAGAATGAAAAGAGAAACTTGATAGAGTTTAACAGAAAAAACACTAAGAATATAAAGAAAAATGAGAAAAATTCCAAAGGGAAGACTACAAATAAAGAAAAAGTCAACAGCATGCTTAAAACTACATAAAATCTGACAACTGACTCCAAAGAAAGACTTGACTATAGATTTCACATAAAGATAGGCATGAACATTAAAGATAGTTTTTTCTCTAGAAACGCCTTTTTGGCAGTTCTTACAGCAGTGACATGCATGAGGCACATTCTCTGGAACTTTTTCTAGGATTAAAGAAAACAAAATATTGGCAAGAGTAAGAAACAGGGCATGAGAGACACGGGATCACATTTTATTTTTCCCTAGATGATTACTGAGGGGCTCAAATTAAAAAAAAATTCAGAGGAATATTTTTTATAAAACTTTTTATTTTTAAAACATATGCACAGATAATTTGACAATATTGACCCTTTCATAGCCTTGTGTTTCAGATTTTCTCTTCCTTCCCCTCCCCCCTCCCCTAGATGTCAAGCAACTCAATATATGTTAAACATGTTACATATAAATATATTTTTTCTTTTTCTTTAGGCAATTGGGGTTAAGTGACTTTCCCAGAGACACAGCTAGGAAATATTAAGTGTCTGAGGTCAGATTTGAACTCAGGTCCTCCTGAATTCAAAGTTAGTGATCTATCCACTGTACCATCTAGCTGCCTCAGCACTTATCACTTTTAAAATACATCTTTCCTATGAACTTATAGTCTATTTTGAATTATGACTATATTATCCACAATTAAACTGTAAATTCCTTGAGGGCAGGGTCACATTTGATTTATCTTATTGTTGTATCTCTCTAATATGGAACATAGTATATTGCACAGAATAAGTACTTAATGAATGTATTTGAATAAATGAATGAATGATACTGCCTCAAATGAGAAGAAAAACAATAGGGAAAATGTATTTACATTGGTTGCTTAAGCTTTAAACTATTAGAGCAATGATTTTTTATTTATTCTGAATATAGCATTTGCCCCTTACTATGTATTGAGTATCTGTTCTTTCTTGAATTTTTCATTTCTGGTTGTTTAAATGTTAAATAAGAGATGGCAGTGTAAAGTGGACTAAATTCAGATGACCTCAAAGGGTATCTGTCAGTGTTGTCAATTATATTCTCTAACAGGACTTTTTAAAAGGTCAAGATGATGAACTATATCACTCACCTTCTGATGGATTTCTAAGTGAAGTCGATCTTTTTGGACATGACCTTTGGGGAATGGACATGGAAGTCCAATCTATAGCTGACTAAATCTCAGGCTTCTGGCCATATCCATGACCTTTTTTGGGAACAGACTGAGAAGGAAATTGAGCTGTGTAAGCAGACCACAGGGGTTTCCGAAGCAAAGGTAGGGGAGAAGCAGCTAAAGTATCAGCCAGCAGGTTTCACCTGGTTACTGGCCAGAAGGCAAAGCTGATAATTATTATCCCATAAGAAGACAGATGGAGTTATAGCATGGGTATATACCTTGCAACTGAGACAGAAATTGTTTGAAAGCACTTTCTTTTTAAAAACTACATTTGATTTTTTTTCAATCAGCAAAAATCTCTTCTACTTCAACTTCTTCTCTTCCTAGCTGAGAACAAAAGAAAAACAAAACCCCTATTACAAACACTAAATCAAACAAAACTGCATTAGCCATGTCCAAAAAGTATGTTTTATTCTGTACTCAGAGTCCTTCACCTCCATGTAAGAAGGTTAACTTCTTGTTTCATCATGAGTCTTTTGGGTTTATGATGATCAGAGTTTCTAAGTCTTTCAAAGTTGTTCAATTTTATAATATTACTTAATGTTACTATATAAATTGTCCTTTTACTGCTCACAATCCTTTGCATCAATTCATAAAAGTATCCTCAGGTTTCTCTGAAGCCATCCCTTTTATTATTTCTTACACTGCAATTATTCCATCACATTTATATATCACTGGTTATTCATCCATTTTCCAATTTATGAACCTCTCTTCAGATTGCAATCTTTGCCATCTTAAAAAGGACTTTAAATATTTTTGTACATCTTTAGTCAGAGATTATTTTGCTTAGGACTAACCCTCCCTCAAAATATAATTCCTCTAATTTCTCTTTCTTTTTTCTCTCCTTTTCCAAAACTGTATTTCTCTAACTCTCTCATTTCAGATGATATAGGATGTAGTATAGACAAGCTCTCCTCCACAATTCCTCTGAGCAGATCTAGAAAATTACCAGATTTAATGTTAATGTGGAAATCCAGAAAAATCACAATCGTCTAAACCAGCTTGTCATAGGGAAACTAGACCTATATGCAGTGGGGACCTTTTAGTTCTCAGTAACAGATTAAGAGTGGACTGAAAAAAAGAACCTGCACATGGAGGTGGCATTCCCAAATAGAGAGACTCTGGACAATGTACCAAGTAAGAAGTTCAGAAACAAATAAATTGTGTGGCTCAGATTTCAGGTACAAAGAAGGGGCTTATTTCCAGCAGCTAGCCCAGGCTTCAGAGAAATAATCAGGGCTCCTCTTTTCTTTTTCCATTCTTCCTTCAAGATCATCAAGACATACAGAATTAAGATCTTATATAATCACAGTCCCTCTGTGATCATTGATGATAGAGTTCAGTAGGGGCATATATATTATGTCTCTTATTAGAATATGAGCAGTTTGTCTTCTTTTAGTCCTTTAATGATGGCTATTTTCTGCTTACTTTTTTGTGTTTCTACTACATTTGAAATTTAGAGTCTCTAAGTGATTCTGGTACTTTCATCAGAAAAATTTTTAAATCCTCTATTTCATTAAAGATTCTTTGCTGGATAAGTTATTTTTGGCTGCAAGCCTGCATTCTTTGGTCATCTGGAATATCATATTCCAAGCTCTCTGCTCTTTTATTGTGATGGTTGCCAAGTCATGTGTGAAATTGACTATTTCTTCTGCACTTAAATTGTTTCTGAATGTTTTTAATATTTTTTTCTTTGATCTAGAAGCTCTGGATTTTGGCTATAATACTACTGGAAGTTTTCATTTTGGGATTTCAGGAAGTAATTTATGGATCTTTCCATTTCCACATTACTCTTTTTTTTTTCTTTTGTTCCTGATGTTCAGTGAATTCAGTGATGCTTATTTTCTTTTTCTTCTTAATCTGTTTTCTAGGCCAATTGTTTTGGCTTTGAGGAAACTTATATTTTCTTCTATTTTTTTCAGTCTTTTTGACTGTTTTAATATTCCTTGCTAATTTGTGGTATTATTGCCTTATATTTGATTTATTCTATTTTTCAAGGATTTTATTTTTTGTGAAAGATTTGTATATCTTGTTAAAGCTGTTAATTCCCTTTCCAATTCTTCCTTGATGACTTTTATTTCTTTTTCAATTTTTTCTTTCAGTGCTCTCATTTCATTTATAGAAACAATTTAAACTTTTTAAAAAATTCTTACATATTTTTTTTCTAGAAAATTTAGTTGAACATGTGCCCAAACTGTTTGTTGATGGTGATAGTAAGTTTTTTGGGTGGTGAGAAAGAGATTTTTCTTGTAGATATTTTGGAGTCAGACTCTTTTGTATTTGAGTTTTGAGTATCCTTATCATCATCATAGCTTTTTTGTGGTAGAATTATTTTCTTTCTTTCTTTGCTCATTCTTCCAGCACACTTCCTGATTTCCAATTTGATGTTAAGGTATACTTCTGAAGGGAAGATTTGGGTTAGTCTTGTTGCTGCTTTCTTAGGGGTATTGATTGTTATGTTACTTTAAGATTTCAGGGATAGTACAGGCTAGGTATTTGTAAGCTTTGATTTCTGTCCCCTTGTCTGAGTTCTGCAAATTCCTGATGTAGGTTTCAATCCGAGCAAGAATAGCAAAAATACATTCAGTCATTATCAATCAGCTGGTAGTCTCTATAGGTTTTGTGTGACAGAATTATAGTCTCTCATTTATTTTATGGTTCCTGCCCTAGTTATTCTTCTGTAGGTTGCAAATAGGGCTAGAAGCTAGAGTTGAGACCTCAAACTTCAAATTGAAGTTTGAATCACACTATTGCTTCTAGTTTCTGAACTTGCTCCTCAACTAATGAACTATATAGGACCTAAAGATACTCCCTATCCCTGAATACCTTCGGGGCATAGATGTCCTCCACCCTATATCTATAACCCAGAACTGAGTAATGGGTACCAAAGTTACCAGTTGGTTCCTATTCCTGGGTGATGCCCATTATTAGTCTGACATTTCTTGTCTTGTTCACAGACTTTCCCTTGTATATGCAAACCAAGAACTTTCAATGAGGTTTTTTAGTTAGTTAGTTAGTTTGTTGTTGTTTTAATTTCTGTTTCCCTGGACTTTAAATATGGAGCCAGGAAAAACTAGGTGTGAAAAATTAGAGAGATACTGGGACTAATTAAGTACTTTCTTAATATCTGGAATATCAATCTTCAAGGGCTATGCATTGACAGATATTGCACTCTCACATCAGTTTATGGCTACGCTTCTTAGTGCTGACAGAAACTTAATGCTATCATTGGAGGACCTCAAAACATGATCATTTGCCCAATAATCTCTCCTGTTGATGCTTAGCAGAACTGATTTTTAAATACTTTGATACTTCAGTGTTTATAATGATATTAAAGTTTGTTTTTCCTTTCTATAGCTTAATAGTGATGAATCCATATGCAGTTTCATAGATTCATTTATATCCTAATATTTATGTGTAAAGCAATGTGCTATGTACTATGAAAGAAAAGCAATATCTCCAGCTTCAAGGAGCTTGTAACCTTGCTAATATTTAATATCCTCTCAGCATTATTCCACTGGGACTATTTCAACAAATCCCTATCAAGATGAATCTCTTCAAGGCAATGCATTTTGCATGAAAATTAATTGTAACATGATGCAGGAATAATTATCCATATACTTTTACACTTAATTTCTATAAGCCAAGAAGTGTTTTATTAAATAAGTGGGCATATTTATTAAATTACTCAGTTTTAATGAGAGAAAATTAAATCTTGATATTAAGAAGAGAAAAGTTTATGACAGATATATGATTGAACTATTTTTTTCTTTATTTCATTTTATTTTTTATTATAGCTTTTTTTATTTACAAGACATATGCATGGGCAATTTTTTTCAGTATTGACCCTTGCAAAATCTTCTGTTCCAACTTTTCCCCTCCTTCCTCCCGCTCCTTCCCCTAGATGGCAGGTAGTCCAATACATAGTAAATAGTTAAAGTATATGTTAAATACAATATATGTATACATATTCATACAGTTATCTTGCTGCCCAAGAAAAATTGGATTTAGAAATAAAGTAAAAATAACCTGAGAAGAAAAACAAAAAAGCAAGCAGATAAAACAGAAGGAGTAGAAATGTTATGTTGTGGTCCATACTCATTTCACATAGTTCTTTCACTGGTGTAGCTAGTTCTCTTTATTACTGATCAATTGAAACTGATTTGGATGCTCTCATTATTGAAGAGAACCACATCCATCAGAATTGATCCTCATATAGTCTTGTTGTTGCCGTGTATAATGATCCTGCTCATTTCACTTAGCATTAATTCATGTAAATCTCTCCAGGCCTTTCTGAAATCATCCTGCTGGTCATTTCTTACAGAACAATAATATTCTATAATATTCATATGACACAGTTTATTCAGCCATTATCCAGCTGATGGGCATCCACTCAGTTTCCAATTTCTGGCCACTACAAAGAAGGCTGCCACAAACATTGTTGCATATACAGGTCCCTTTCCCTTTTTTAAGATCTCTTTGGGATATAAGCCCTTAGTAACACTGCTGGATCAAACTTTTGAGCATAGTTCTAAATTCCTCTCCTGAATGCATTTACAAATCCACCAACAATGTATCAGTGTCCCAGTTTTCCCTCATTCCCTCCAACATTAGTCATTACTTTTTCCTGTCATTCTTGACATTCTAGCTAATCTAAGAGGTGTATAGTGGTATGTCAGAGTTGTCTTAATTTTCATTTCTCTGATCAATAATGATTTGGAGCACCTTTTCATATGACTAGAAATAGTTTCAAATTCTTCATCCAAAAATTGTCTGTTCATATCCTTTGAACATTTATCAATCAGAGAATGGTTTGATTTCTTATCAATTTGAATCAATTCTCTATATATTTTGGAAATGAGGCCTTTATATGATTGAACTTTTAAAGACTGATTGAAGAGTTTAGGATCAAACATTTAAGGACAAAAATATGAATGCTGCTACTTCTGGTACTTGAGGCAATATTTAATTGTAAATCAAAATTTATGAGTATAAGGTGATTTAAAGGACAGGAAGACAAAGATTACTATAGGAAAAATTATAAATTAGAGCTACAAGGGACTTTAGGGAAACATCTAAAAGAAACCAAGCCAATCTAATGAATAAAATACTTTGTGAGTAGTCAGCCATTATTTCATAGACAATTCAGATGCAGGCCAAAATGTCAGCTTTTTCTACTCACATGCATGAGTTGGAAATCATTGATTTTTTTCAATGTAGGGAGTATATCAAAATATATTGTAAAATGTCTAATTATCAATAAAGGAGAGATATTGAAAATCCTATTGTTTATAGCTGAGATGATGTTCATTTTATCTGTACTTGTAGTGGATTGTACATTCGTTCAACTCCACATTAATTTTCCATATATATTCTTTGTAAAATATGCTAAAATTTTACAAATGGGGAAACTGAGACCAAGAAAAATCAACTGACTTGTACAAAGTCACATGAGTTAGAAATAGAAGATCTAAGATTTAAACCCATATCCTCTGTCTTCAAATCTATATCATGTTTCTTCTCTGCTTGCAGTTTGTTCAACACATTATAAAATGTCTTAATTTTTAGGACATGATGATTCAATTTCCCAAATCATTACTGAACAACAAGATGACCTCACAATATTTTTTTCCCTCCACTCATAAAATGAGGATAATAGCTTTTGCCTATTGTCGTGTAGGAAACTTATGAGATAGTGGAAAGAAATTCTCAGTAAAAGTAAAAATAACCTACAAATGTTGCTTGTGGCAACATTCATTAACAACCTCTGAGGAAATGAATGAAATTTCAAGGGTGAAGAAAAAGTAAGCCAAAATTTGTTCTAGCTAATAATGAATGTGTAAAATTACAAGTGCAGTTGAATTATATTCAATACATGTAGCACCTCCAACTCACAGGGTAGGTCCCAAGTAGAAGGTCATTTCAGGTTCAAGGAAATATATTAATTCATATGTTCATTTATTAAAATAAGTGCCAAATATAATTTATTAATGCAATAACAAGTGTAGCAAAATTTATATCAAGATGACATAAATAAGGATCCTCAAGCATGAAACAATCAAACATTGTTCCTAGAGTCAAGCATTATTGCAATAGATTCACATAACTTTGGAAAAATTTACATAATTTTGTAAAAGTAAAAAATGGGTTTTCAGCATCAAGGATTCTTTAAATTATTAATTAAATAAGGAAATAGTCCCCTCTGAAAATTCTGTGCCAGGCCTAACTAAATTAAGAGAAAGACATATTATCATTGTACACCCCTATTCATCAAGCAAAAGTCCAAATATAGATATAGATGAGCTATTAATTATGTGGAGGAAAACAATTCCTGCCTACAAGACAAATTTGTCATTGTGAAAAATGAACTATTTATAAATTTTCTTTAGACATTTCTTAAAACCACAATTGATTTTCCTGAAAGCAAATATTCTTTCATGTAGCAAGAACATCTAAAAGAAACCAAGCTAGTCCAATTAATAATATCTTTGTATGAATGGTTAGTCATTATTTTATAGACAGTTCAGATGAAGGCCAAAATGTCAGCTTTATCTACTCACATGCCTAAGTTGGAAATTGTTGGTCTTTTCAATATAGGGAGGATATCAAAATATATTGCAAAATATTCAATTGACAATAGAGCAGAGGCACCACAAACACTGTTGTTTAGAGTTGAGAAAACTATTTTATTTGCACTTGTAGTGAGCTGTACAATCATTCAAAGACACATTAATTTTCCATATTTACCCTTTGTGAAAAATGCTAAAAGCAGGAACAAAAATTCCCCTCCTAGTTCCAAGTTCAAAGCAGTTGGTGTGTTTTATTTTAAATTTTAAAAATTTAAATTTTTGTGATTAACAAGAATGGCTTCTGACAAACTTCCCTAACTAATTCTTTTTGCTGGCCTTGTCTCTTCTTCAAGTTTAGGTGCATACAATGAAAAGTTCCTTTTTACCCTCTTAACCTTTTTAAGTTCTTAAATTTCTTAACATTTTTTGCTCAATCCCATTACAATCTTTTATTGATGAAATGTGGACAAAAACTGAGGATCTTCAGTATTGAAATCCCACATATTCAAGTCATCCTTAGGTTCTGCAGGAAAACCTTATGAAAACCAAAGTGCAATCTTTTGTTCCAATTTCATATATTTAAACAACAAAACAATAACTTGTCTCCAAGCTACCTTTCTAGCTTTACTATGTGGTATATATATACTCCTTAATTGGGAGGCATAGTGACAGCTAAAAAAAGCTAAAATGTGTGACAATCATAAGACCCAGACCACAAATTTTCATTTAAGCTTGGTCCCTGATGCAAAAAATCTCTTCCTACAGATTGCAGAATTGGTAGCCAGGATACTGGAAAGGAAAAGATATATCTCTCCTTGAGAAATAAAAGGGAGAGGAGAATTTCTTCACAAAAGAAGAGTTACTGGTCCAATGGCTAAGGCAAGGATTGCTGCTAAAAGAGCTGTAAAAAAATGTGGGGTTTGAACTAAGCATTATTCTGTTTTGTTCAATATAAGCTTGAGCTGAAATAATGAAAACTGATTTCTGATCCGTGGTTGTATCTTTCAGTATGCTGAAGAACAACAACCCAAGGGAGTTTCAGTCATCAAAAAGGTTAAATAAAAAGTAGTGTTATGGAAAGAATCTAAACTGGAAATTAGGAGACTTGGGTTCAAGTTCTGGATTTTTCACTTTCTGTGTGAGTTCAAGGAAGTCACTAAAACTTTTCCCGGCCTCAGTTTGTTTCCTCAGCTACATGGTGCTGTAGAGAGAGCTCTGGAAAAAGGAGGATCTGAGTTCAAATGTAACCCCTTATTAACTATGATAATGTTGGACAAATCACTTAATGCCATTTGCTTCAGTTTTCTCATCTGTAAAATAAGCTGGAGCAGGAAATAGCAAGCCATTTTTGTATTTTTGCCAGAAAAACCCCAAATGGGGCCACAAAGAATCATATACAGTGTCTCAATAATAAAATAAAGTGTGGTTGGGAATTGAAGAGAACATTTCTAACTAATTTATTATCCCACAACCCTATCTCAAACCTAGTTGATAGCTTGCTGAAAGGGCAGATAATAGAGAAAACAAAACATTAATATTAATTAATAACTAAATATTAACTAATCTTAAACAATTTTGCAGAATGTGGAGGCTTTCTTTGATGAAATTAAAGAGTTGTTAGCTACTGACTGGTCAAGAATTTGCCCCGCTCTGGGTGGCCTTTAAAAAACAGGACACATTCTTCATTCAGACACATTTAAAGCAGGAAGTAGCTTCAAGGAATATTACCTCTGGCAGTAGAGAGGAGGGCCAATTGCAGAAGAACCCAGCTCTTGAGAAGGGATCACTCTTTGCGGCTGCCCCACTCTTTTTTTTTTTTTTTTTTTTTTTGCCTCTGCCAGGGGGCAGTTGGGGTTGGAGAAGGGATTTATCTCTATTGTCATCATTTTAGTCATGGTGTTTTGAATTTGAGTTTCTAAACCAATAGAAGAACCAACAGGGAGCAGGTACCAGTCAGTGGAGGAAGCTCCAAGGAGTTTGACTCCTGGAAACAGAGAAGGCCATCAATGAATTCAAAAGGGAATTAGTCCTGGTCATCAGCAGTAAGGCTGTGGCCAGAGCAGGCCCAGAGAGCCCAGCTAAACAAGCAGAGATGTTCTTGCCACTGGGGAGGAGTGTGAGAGGACACTAACAGGAATATGGGAGCCTGGAAATGCAAATATTGCCTTGGTTACTTACATGTGCTCCTTAATATCCATTCTCCTCTACATTCTTAACTTTTTTTTCACTGATGTATGCAAGCACATCAACATGAACTTGAAATATAATTTTAGAACTGCAGTTTTAAAGAGTGTCTTGAATTGGGAGTAGTGTTTGTTATCCTGGGCACTTGATCTGAGACTTGTCTGGTCTGGGAGATAAGGCAAAGGATGTGATATAGAAGAATATGGATTACATGATGGGTAAAGTCCATCCCAGCTTTATGATGCTGTTTGTTATAAAATGGAATACCTGATCAGTTATCTGACTTTCTGAAAGCAACAGAGTTATAAAAGTAGCTCTTATCAGGGGGAAATCCATATAAGATATAGAGAATCATATAAGATATAGAGCACCAATGAAATTTTAAGCAGAGAGTATCTCATAATTGAAAGGGAGCAGGAAAAAACTATTTCCTATATAACAAGAATTGAATTTGGAAGGTAAGCCGAAAGACTCAGTTTCCTTACTAATATGGATTCTATGCAAAAAGCTTTTTTGGTTGGTAAACTGCATGATTCTATGAAATTAATTTTTTTTTTCAAAAAAGGATTTTTTTTTTAATTTTTAAAAACATCATTATCTGCTGGAACTCTGTCTTCCCAGAAATCAGCCGGAATCAGGATCCCTAACGTCTTTATTCTTGATCTTTTATGGTCAAGGTCAGGGGCTTAGGCCTAGCAATCTCACACACACCTTCCTCCCTCAAACGCCACAAGAGACTGACTCAGCGTCAGCATCTCAATGCCTCTTCCTCCTCCTACTCCTCCCACACACGTCACTTCCCCCTCTTTGTCCCACCAATCAAGTCAGCACAGAATATCTGGGGAGGGTCAACCTTCAAACAAGTTAATAGGGAACTGTCCAATTGGCAATTAGTCTCATGTGCTTCATTATCCAAGTGCATTGCTTAGTTCTAGCCCTTTACAATTATCATTTTCCATTATCTCCTTCTATAAATTCATTCTTTCTTTTCTTTTTTGTTCTCCAATTTTTTATTAGCTATTTTTTCCTTTTCTGGTTTTTTTTTTTTTGATAGTACTTAATTTTTATAATTACATGTAAAAACAAATTTTAGCATTCATAAAAAAAAATTTGAATTCCAAATTTTCTATCCTCCACGACAGTAATTTGATATTGGTTATATATATGCAATAATGTAAAACTTATTTCTAGTTTGGTCATGTTATGATAGAAGAAACAAATAAAAAGAAAAAAAACATAGAAAAATAAAGTGAAAATAATATAGTTTGACCTGCATTTAGCCTCCACTGGTTCATTCTTTGAATGTGAATAGCATTTTCCCTTATGAATCTTTTGAAATTGTCTTACATTCTTGAATTGCTTAGAACAAGGTAGATTATTCATGACTGATCATTATATAAAGTTGCTGTTATTGTATACAATATTCTCCTGGTTCTGTTCACTTCACAAACTTCCATAAGTTCATGTAAGTCTTTTCTTAAAACCTTCTTTTCACAGTGAAGTTAATCCAACATATTTACCATGTTGAATTATGATTAATTCTCTACCTAGAGTTCACCTATTATATATTGAGAAAAAGGCATTGTGATAAAAGTGATAAATTTAACAAGAATTCATCTGAATCGATTAATGTCATATGGCTATTAATTACATCTAATTACAGTTAATTTTAATACAAAATATATTGTCTTTTCCAGGAATTTGGTGATGTTATCCCCTAGAAATAAGATTCTAAATGGAGCCATATATACCATATGTCCTTCATTTTATCAGATTGGTTGCCATAATTGGTAGCTTAGGTATTTTTTCCCTTTTGGAAAAAAGGTAGAAAAGATGGTTTCTGACTGCTTGGGATAGGGAATGTGAGACAATGATGTAAAAGGGAAAACTTTATAATAATCTTGCTCTTGGAGTTCCTACTAATTGTAATATCAAGACAATTCCAAGTTTTTATATTTTAAAGTCAACATCACATAACTAGAATACAATTTGAAGATTATACAATAATTCCCATTCCTATTTTAGAGATGAGAAAATTGAGACTCTACTTAATGTCACAGAGCCAATGAATGGTATAATTTGAATTTGAACATGTCTTTGGATTCCCAAATCTAGTGCTTTTTCCATAAATTTAAGCTATTTATAATTTATACTGCTTAAAACTGATTCTACTCCCCACATTATTTTCTTCTAGTATGTTCCCAAATAATTGGGTTTTGTCCTTTCTTTTCTCTTTTGTAATCATATCACAAAAGCTATAGTTTGTTTCCTTTTCAAATCATAAGATTTTACTCTTCCTTTCCCCTTTCCTTACTTGCTCCACTGTATTTCTATGTCTGTATTAATTATATTTATTTTTATTTTTCAAAATCTGCCTTTGCCCTGAGCAGAAAGAAGTGAACTTCATGAAGTCTCCATCCCCTCATCCTATTTTATATTTGAATTATCTTTTCATGCTCCAAATACAAGAAATAGTAAGTTCCTCCAATTTATATTTCCCTTTAGCAGAACATTCCTTTTAAATTTTTTTTGACCACCTAATTCCCTAGCTCATTATCTCTTAAATATGATAGATCTCTAAAGGGGCAGCTCCTTTTCTCTTTCAAATAAGGTAATATTTGTAAAGTACTTAACACAAGACTGGCACATAGCAGACACTTAATGAATATTTTGTTTTCTTCTTTTCAGATCATCACCTAGCCTTTTTGAGTTGTTCAAACTTGTTGATCTTTCTTAGGTTTTTATTTTTAATTTCTATGGAATTTGTTGTTCAAAGACTCTTTCATGGTTTTTTTATCACCTACATTTACTATTATATTCTTCCTCCTCCTTTCCTAGAGTGCCATTCATCATGAAGGATAATAAAAGAGAGGGAAATGTTCAGTAAAACTAGCCTAAATATTAAAAACATTCATTATAATAGGTACTCAACTTTTACAAGGGCAGGGGAGGATGTACTATCTTTATTTCTTATTTGGTGACAAGTTTGGCTATAATTTCTTAGCATTTGTTTTCAATTGTTTTATTGTTATTCTTTCAATTTCCATTTCCATTATAATCACTATGAATATATTTTTTCTAGGTTCTGCATTCTTTGCATTGTATCAGTTAAAGAAAGACTTCCCATTCATATCTATATCATTTCTTACACCACAATGATATTTTATTTCATTTTTGTACTATACTTTTTTTTAGCTATTCTCTAATCAGTGGAATCTACTTGGTTTTCAGTTCATTGATACCACAAAAAGAGCTTTTATAATTATCTTGGAGTCGTTGGGGCCTTTCTGCCATGGAACTTCTTGATATACGAGGAAGTCCTATTGACTTCCACATGAACATAGTATTTTTTCAATGATGTAGAATTGACATCATATGACATCATATGAATCATATGACATCAGTCTCCAAAGAACTGAAGTTGAAGATCATTGAAAGGCATTAGAGAGGTAAATGGTGGATCTGATCAGACTACAACACATAACAAATGAATAATTAGATAGAAAAAGTGTGAGGGATGTCAGCAGCAAAATGTTCAACTAGAAAAAAAATTGGCCCATCATATCTAGAGAGAGCAAAAGGTAATTTTTTCCATGGTATTCCTGTAATGTCAGAAGAATATGAGGAAATTCCATAGCTTTGCTTGGTTATCTTCCTCAATCTTTTCCCTGGTTTATCCATCCCTACCCCTGTTGGAGCTTAATTTTTTAACTTCTCTTATTGATAAATTGAGAACTATGATTGAGCAACTTTTAGTGGGACACTGCACTGGAGTGGTAGGTGAGGGCCCCTGGTAACCATCTACTTGAGAACTTTCCAGTTAGAATCTCTATGTCAGTCACTTCCTCCTGAGTACTCTTTCTTTTTGCCTTGAATGAGAAACTAGAAGAGAGGTACAGGCCAAAGCAAACAGATCCCTCACCTTCCAGGTCAGAGCAACTCCTTCTTAACAGTTTCCATATTTAGAGGCAATGAGAACCTGACCTAAAATCCAAACTGGCCCCATAAAGCAACAGTTTAATCAGAGACCAGTTCTTGTACCTCTTATCCCTTTGAGTTTCATTCTTTGGACAGGGATATGAGTTCTCTAGATCTGGGTTAGGGTTGCTGTTAGCTTTCATCACCTCTCCCCTGTTATTGGATTGTAAGTTCATTTTTTCCTCAGAATCATGTATTTTGTTATTCTTATTCTGCTTCTGATATTATACTTCAGATATGCCTATAAATTTATTTATTTTCCCTTCAAACAAGGCTCATTCTGAACCTACACAGTTTAACTGGTGCAGGAGGTTTCTAGGTTTAGGACCAAAGATCTAAAGTATTATTCCTCTTGGGAGATTTTTTTCTTTTTTCTTTTTTTATTATAGCTTTTTATTTACAAGATATATGCATTGACAATTGCAAAACCTTTTGTCCCAATTTTTCCTCTCCTCCCTCCCCCAGATGGCATTTAAAAATGTTAAAGTATAAGTTAAATACAACATATGTATAAATATCCATATAGTTATTTTGCTGCACAAGAAGAATTGGACTTTGAAATAGTGTACGATTAATACAAAAATCAAAAATGTAGGCAGACAAAAATAGAGGGATTGGGGATGCTATGTAGTGGTTCACACTCATTCCCCAGATTTCTTTTGCTGGGTGTAGCTGGTTCTATTCATTACTGCACAATTGGAACTGATTTGGTTCATCTCATTGTTGAAAAGAGCCACATCCATCAGAATTGATCATCATATAATATTGTTGTTGAAGTATATAATGATCTCCTGGTCCTGCTCATTTCACTCAGCATTATTTCATGTAAGTCCCTCCAGTCCTTTCTGAAATCATCCTGCTGGTCATTTCTTACAGAACAATAATATTCCATAGCATTCATATACCACAATTTACTCAGCCATTCTCCAATTGATGGGCATCCAGTCAGTGGGAATTTTTTTTTTTTCAAAACTAAAAACATTGTTTGGTTCAGCTGCTACTTCAGTCACTGCTGCACAATAGTGTGGGTCTGGTGTTGTTATTGGAGCTGCTGGAGCATGAACCAGTAACATTTACTTTTTATTTTTGTCTTTAAAATCCGGTGGAATATTGATTTCTTTTTTAATGATTGTTCTTTTTCTTAGAATTTGATATTTCTTGTGGGAGGTAGACATCTTCCTAGATGTCTCTTCAGTGTTATTTCTGTTACATAACACTGCCTACCAGGAGCTGTCCTGATTTTGTAGAAAGAAGAACAAAACAAAATTATCTGCTCATTTAAATGTGTTTCATTCATAAACAGTGTTAGATTAATTGTGGCAACAGGAAAGTTATTTTCTTTTAAAGCAAAATAGATTTACCAGACTTGTACTTCCAGGTCCTTTTCTCTAAGGGAAATCCTTCTCTAATAAAGCATATTGGAATTTAGGGTCTGGCCAGTGAGGGCCTAGATCTTAGAGAATGTAAAATCCCTTTTAGGGATTTGTTTCTTGAAGAGCATAATTTGGAATGTCTAGGTCTTAAGTGACTTTCCTTCTCTGATACTACAAACTGGTATGTAACAGAACCATCTTTAAATCTGAAGTGCATAGGTATGCATGAATCATTTCTGAGGTATTAGGAAAATGTCCAAACCCTAAATTTATTTGTACTAGATCAAGTTTTTCTTTTAATACCTAAATATGCATCTATACAGCACCTACCTAAGGCCAAGCAAAATAATGCCATTATTTGTGTATAGAGCATCTCAACAACACTCATACCACAGCGAGGCTTCTGTAGGGGCAAACTTCCTTATATCTTTCCAGAGTGCACCTGAGAGGCATTTAGGACCAGGGGACCTTAGTCTTGTGCTTTTCTCTGTGAAGTTTTAGGCAATTTATACAAGTGTATCAGTTACTACTCGTAAGACATAGTTGTTTCACCTGAAATCCTACCATATTGGTGATGTGTTTTACCCTCTTCTAAATATCACTCTACACAGCATATTGTAGCTATGATTTTAGATTTTTGCATTTGATGGTTATGATTAACTTTTTTTTTTTACCAGAGATATAAATAAAGACATAGTTACCTAAAACTTTATTTGATCTCCAACTTCAGAGAATAATAATAAAAGGCATTACCAATTAGTATAGATAGCTCCAGAGGGCTATCATTTTACAACAAATTAAGGAGAGGGAAGGAGTCAGTGATGCTGGTGGGAAAGACTTCTGGGGAAAAGAGAAGTCATGACTTACCTGGATTCACATTATTCATGAGAAAGCAGAGAATAATTTAAGGTCCCAAAATATTAACCTGAGCATAGCACTATTGCTCTCAGGTAGAAATGAATATACATGCTAATTTCTGAAACTTTTGAGGCCATATCAATGCTATTTTTAGAAGTCTTCTCCCCTAAATTAGCATATATTTCTTTTTGCCCAATAATCGTCATATGAGACATTTCAGTTGAATAATACCTGCATAGTATACTGAGACAGCAAGGGATTTGTACTAACTCTACCTCTCCTGGGTTAGCTTCTCACTTTTGGTGACAGTAGTGGGATCAGCTCTAGAGAATGCATAACTATAAAATTAGGTCAGACAGGGAGTAGGACCCCAATTGAGAGAAGCTGGGAAATGGGAAAAAAAGAAAAAAAGAAAAAAGCATTTATTATTGTTTAATCATTTCAGTTGTGTCCATTTTGTGTCTCTATTTGGGGTTTTCTTGGCAAAGATACTAGAGTGGTTTGCCATTTCTTTATCCAGATCATTTTATAAATGGAGAAACTGAGGCAAACAGGGTTAAGTGATTTGCCCTAGGTCACACAGGTAGGGTATCTGAGACCAGATTTGAACTCAGGAAGATGAGTCTTTCTGAATTCAGGTTCAGTACTCTATCCACTACACCATTACATTGCCTTTAATATGTGCCATACATTGTCCTAAATACTTTTTTTTTTTTTACAAATATTATCTCATTTCATCCTTATAATAACCCCACGAGATAAGTACTTTTATTATGTCTAGTTTATAGTTGAGGAAACTGAGGTAAACAGAAGTTAAATATTTGCTCAGGATCACACACCTAGTAAGCATCCTAGGCTAGATTAGAACTTAGTTTTTCCTGATTCCAAGCTCAGAGTTTATCCATTGGGCCACTAGCTGGAGCCTTTTCTTCCTATGTTATTTATTACCTTATTTAATGTACAATATCTCCCCTAATTTTTTATTTGCTAGGAATACTATTTACATTAGATATCTTGTTTGACTCCATGCTCCAAATATAGCCCTTTACAGGGCTAATTTACCTATAAAATATTAACTTAAGATATGCAGTTTTTGTTTGATCATCTTTGAAACTTTTCCCATTGGGCTAAAGGTATGAATTTTATTGTAGGAGTGTCACCATAAAGTTATTTTTTCCTCGTGATGAAAATGTGAAGTACATGGCATTATACATCCTCTAGTTAGGAATGTAATAAAAGTTTGGCAAATGGAAATTCTGACTTTGAATAATGCAATAATTCTAGTGGCCATAAAAATTAACATTGTTTTTTTTAGTAAAATATACAAAATAAAATTCTATGAAATTTTAGTAAAATATACAAAATAAAATTATTGATAGACTGTCAGTTTTACAAGTTTTTCAAGGGTTTCTGAAGCCAACAACTACATGCAACTATCTGGCCATTATGGAGTTGTTACTGGATCAAATGTAATCCCATTGGACAGATATTCATTGAGATACTATATATAAAAATTCCTATTTTTATCTATTGTCTATTGAATATTGTCTAATGGGAAAAATAATTTTAAAGTATGACAAATATACATACTGACTTTGACCTATAGGTATCATGTCAGAGAGCATACTCAAGAGTTATTCTTCTTGGTTCTGGTTGATAATATGGGGCCTTTGAACCCTACTTCTGGGTATATGATGACCCAATACTAAAAGGACTTTGTATTTTAGTTCAGAATTATAAATTCCTATTGGTCTCTGGTATCTTTCTTTCCTTCTTCACCTGTCTCACAATCAGTATTTTACTCTGCTATTAGAAACGAAGAGCAGGATGCTTTCAGAAAAACCTGGAAAGATTTACTTGTACCGATACAAAGTGAAGTAAACAGAACCAGGAGAACATTGTGTGATGATGAACTATGAGTGGTGTAGCTTTTCTCAGTAATATGATGATTCAACCAATTACAAAAGACATGATAGAAAACGCTATCACTTCCAAAGAAAGAAATGATGTAGTTTGAATGAAGATTGAAGCACACTATCTTCACTTTCTTGTTTTGTAAGGATTTTTTTTTTCTGTTTCTTCTTTTACAGCATGACTGAAATATGGGAATACGTTTTACATGATTTTCATTTACATATGATTACATATATCAAATTACTTATTCTTATGGAAGAGAGAGGGTGAAAATTGGAACTCAAAATTTTATTTACAAAAGTATTAAAAATTGATTTAAGTATAATTGGAAAAATAATATATTATTTAAAAGGAAAAAGTAATCACCATACAAATGAATAATAATGGTAGTTATAGTATTGAATTCTGTTTAAAACATTTTGTCTTTAAATCATTAAATCATTCTGAATGTTCTGTTTAGTAATTTTTTTATGTATAAGGATAAATTACTTTTACAGACCTGATTTATATTGTACATTAAGTACATTTTTACAGCTTGGGGTTTTTTGGAAGTCATAGATAGAAACCATAATGTATATACCACCCTGGTTTGCCATGGTGAAGATAAAATGTGCAAGATAAAAGGGAACTTGTCCTGAACCTATTCTAAACCGCATCTTGGTACAGAACAGTGACTGGGCACAGTACTCCAGACACTGTGGGTTCAATAACCATTCTTTAAAGTTAAATCTCACAATGTCTTTGGGATGTAAGTAGGACAGGAATCATTATTTCCACTTTACAAATGGGGAAGTAGATTTAGAGAGGTTGTGACTCACCCATGGTAAAACATAAGTAAATGTCAGAAGAGGGATTTGAATAAACATTACCTGATGCCCAGTCCAGGACACAATATGTAGAATGTTATAGCATTTTCCTTATATTATTCATTTCATCTTCACCACTACCTTATGAGGTTGGTAGAGTCATTTTGTCAATAGACTTTGTGCCAGACACTGTGCTAAGCACACATAATAACACTAACATATCACTATCGCTATTTTTAAAATGACAGCTATATAGTAAAGTAGATAGAGCACCAGCTCTGGAGTCAGGAGACCCTGAGTTCGAATCTGGCTTCAGACATTTAACACATACTAAATGTGTGGTCCTGGGCAAGGATGGGGATAATCCCATCACTTTTACTATCTTTTAGGAGCTATTAGGTAGCATAGTGGATAGAGTGCCAAGCCTGAAGTCAGGAAGACTCATCTTGAATTCAAATCTAGCTTCAGTCACTAGTTGTGTGACCCTGGACAAGTCGCTTCACCCTGTTTACCTCAGTTTTCTCACCTATAAAATGAGCTGGAGTAGGAAATAGCAAACCACTCCAATATCTCTGTCAAGAATGCTACAAATAGGATCATAAAGAGTAAGAATTTTTTGACCCTGGGTCTAGGATTACAGATGAAAAATGAAAGGATGGGACTAGATCTCTTTTCAGCTCTGACATTTTCTGTGATTCTGTAGGTCATGTTGCCTCAAACAAAATGAATGGCTCTCTTTCCATGTTACCTTCTTTTATAACCCCTCCCCAAGACTAAGACAAATGTCTTATACATAATTTCAAATTCTCATTAAAGTTTGACTATTGAATGATCATTGCCAGCCTTAACCAAAGTCGCCACACTACTAAGCCTCATTCATTCTCTTTTTTGCTCTTTCTTTTATTTGTATGACTTTATTTTTTCCTACTTAATAGTATTTATTTTTTCCAATTATACGTAAAAATGGTTTTCAATATTCATTTTTATAAGATCTTGAATTCCAAGTTTTCTCCCTCCTCCTTCCTTTCCTCCCTTCCTAAGGTGGCAAGCAATCTGATATAAGTTATATATGTACAATTATATTAAACATATTTCCACATTATGTTGTGAAAGAAGAATCAGAACAAAAGAGAAAAACCACAAGGAAGAAAAAAAACAACCAAAAAACAAAAACAAAAGTGAAAATAGTATGCTTTGATCTACATTCAGATTCAATAGTTCTTTCTCTGGATGTGGATGGCATTTTTCATCATGAATTCTTTAAAATTGTCTTGGATCACCATATTTCTGAGAAGGGCAATACATGAGTCTATCATAGTTATTCATTGGACAATGTTGTTATTGTGCGCAATGTTCTCTTGGTTCTGCTTACTTCACTTAGTATCAGTTCATGTAAGTCTTTCCAAGTTTTTCTGAAATCCATCTGTTCAACATTTCTTATAGAACAATAGTATTTATTATATTTATATACCACAACTTGTTTAGTCGTTCCCCAAGTAATGGGCATCCCCTCAATGTCTAATTCTTTACCATCACAAAAAGAATTGCTATAAATATTTTTGTACATGTGGATCTGTGCCCCCTCCTTTTAATGATGTTTTTTGGGGATACAAATCTAGTAGTGACATTGCTGGATCAAAGGTATGCACAATTTGATTGCCCTTTGGGCATAGTTCTAAATTTCTCTCCAGAATTATTGGATCAGTTCATAATTTCACTAACAATGCATTGTTGTTCCAATTTTTCAATCTCCAACATTTATTATTTTCAGTTTCTGTCATATTAGCCAATTTGATAAGTAATATCTCAGAGTTGTTTATTTTGTATTTCCTCTAACCAATAGTGATTTAGAGCATTTTGTTCATCTAATTATAGATAGCTTTAATGTCTTCATTTGAAAACAGTCTGCAAGTATATATCCTTTCACAATTTATCAATTGAGGAATGACTTGCACTCTTATAAATTTGATTCAGTTCTCTATATATTTTAGAAATTAGGCCTTTATCAAAAACACTAGCTTTTACATTATTTCCTAGCTTTCTGCTTTCTCTTGTTTGATCCTAAGATCTCCCCTTCTTCATAAATCTGACAAGTAAACTATTCCTTGTTCTCCTAATTTTGTTATGGTATCACCCTTTATATCTAGATCACATACCCATTTTAATCTTATTTTATGCAATGTGAGATGTTGGTCTACACTTAGTTTCCACCATATTATTTTTCAGTTTTTGTAAAATGGTGATGTCTTATCCCAGAAGCTAGGGTCTTACTCTTCATCAAACAGTAGATTACAACTGTCTGTTCTATACCTAACCTATTTCACTGATCCTCCACCCTTTTTCTCAGCCAATATCAAATAAGTTTTGATAATTGCTGTTTTATAATATAATTTTAGATCTGGCCACTTTCACATTTTTGATCAATTCCCTTCATACTCTTTATCATTTGTTCTTCCAGATGAATTTTGTTATTATTTTTCCTAGCTGTATAAAATAATTTTTGGTAGATTGATTGGTATGGAACTGAATAAGTTAATTTGTTTAGGTAAAATTGTCATTTTTATTACATTAGCTCGGCTTACTCATAAGCAATTGATATATTTTCCAATTATTTAAATCTAACTTTATGGGAAAAGTATTTTGTAATTATGTTCATGTAGTTTCTGGGTTTGTCTTGGCAGATAGATTTCCAAATATTTTATATCATCTATTGTTATTTCAAATGTATTTTCTCTTTCTATCTCTTGCCATTGAGCTTTTTTTTTTTTTTTTTTTTTTTTTTTTTCTCCCTCTGAGACAATTGGGGTTAAGTGATTTGGTCAGAGTCACACAGGTAGGAAGTGTTAGGTGTCTGAGACCAGATTTGAATTTAGGTCCTCCTAACTTCAGGGCTGGTGCTCTATTTAGTGTGCTATGTAGCTGCCCCCATTGAGCTTTTTCTGGGTAATAAATAGAATTGCCAAGGATTTATGTAGGTTTATTTTATATCCTGAAACTTTGCTAAAATTATTAATTATTGCAAATAGCTTTTTTAGTTGATTAGGATTTTCTAAGTACACCATTAATATCATTTGCAAAGAAGGATAATTTTATTTCCTCATCGTCTATCTTAATTCTTTTGATTTCTTTTTTTTTTTTATTGCTAAAACTAACATTTTTAGTAAATATTGAATAGCATTGGTGATAATGGGTATCCCTTTTCTCCCCTGATCTTATTGGAAAAGCCTTTAACTTATCCCCATTTATCTGCTGGTTTTAGATAGATACTATTTATCATTTATTCTTATGCTCTGTAGTATTTCTAATAGGAATGGATGTCGTATTTTGTTAAATCTTTTTCTGTATCTATTGAGATAATTATGATTTCTGTTAGTTTGTTACTGAGATGGTGAGTTATGCTGATAGTTTCCCTAGTAATGAATCAGCCCTAGATTTCTAATGTAAATCTCACATGGATTTATATCATAGAGTATTATCCTCGTGGTAAATTGCTGTAATCCTTTTGTATGTGTATATATTGAATTGCTGATTTTTGTTTGGGTGACTAATAAAATAAAACACCAAAAACAAGGGATAGATAACGTTTCACCCACTTAGGCTGAATGAGGCCCTTTAAAATTGAAAGGGGCAGGCATCATGGCACTCAACACTTCGGGAAAGTAAAATATTAACACCCACTTGCCCTCGAGCCTTTTCTCTCCCACGGGATAAAACAATTCAACACCGGAAGACTTTCTTTGTTCAGAAACTGCTGGATCCGTTTCCCCATCCGTGCAATTAAAAATGCCAAATGCAACCGCAGTCTCTCTTTTCTTTAATTATTAGAGTGACCTGACTGGCCTAGTACAGGTTTTCACCGTAACGAGTCTCCCTGGTCTCCTTTTCTCTCTCCTCCTTCCTCCCTGATCAGCATCGCGCGCTGGGCTTGGGAGGCGCTACAAGCCTCCTCCTACAACAGGGGGGTGTGTTCACTTCTTTCTGGGACAATCTCCAAAAAACAAAAGCAGACCGAGGCAGAGCTTTCTGTCCGCTGCTGTTGGTACAGTTGCTGCTGTGTTTAGACTGCCGAGGCTACCGAGACCCGCTCAAAGATACTTGGAAGACTGCGTTGCCCAGGTCGAGTGGACAAGGCAGACCAGGGCTGGCACTCCCTCCCGGTTTCTGGGACAGGATGGCCGGGGTACAGAAAGGGACCCCAACAGCTGCTCCTGCTCCTTGGCGGTTCCCGAGGCTTTTCCTCCTGCTGCTGTTCCCCCTTTCTGGAGCCGCCGCTTCTCCGGAGCCGGAGACCGGCTTCAGCCTCCATCCGCCTTATTTCAACCTGGCGGAAGCGGCGAGGATCTCCGCCACTGCCACCTGCGGAGAAGACCCCGCGAGCTCGAGGCCGCGGTCCGAGCTCTACTGCAAGCTGGTGGGGGGCCCCCATCGCCTCCACCACCGGCCACACTATCCAGGTAAGGCGGCGTCGGCGTGCGCGGGCGGCACAGGTTGCGCCCGAAAAGTCGCAGGTTGCAGGGGGCGGTCACAGGTAGCCCGGGGCGGAGAGCAGGTTGTCCAGGACGTAGTCTACCGGAGGCTTTTGGGAGAAGAGGGGATGACATAGTGAGTACCAACTCCTGGGGTGCTCAGGACCCCCGGCTGCCGCGGATGACCAGGAAAGAACAAATCCTCACCCCGAGGCAGAAAACAGGGAAGGCATGAGAGTTCTCGGGCTGGCCTTAGAGAAGTGGGCACTGGACCTGAAGTTAGGCCACAGGTTCAAATTTCACTTGGTGACTTAGAAACCTATGACCTAAGACAAGCTTCAGTTTTTCTCCACTGCAAAAGATAATCCTTAAACTCTCTTCCAGTTGCCAAAGCCCGAAGACAGGAGGCAACAAAGAAAAGAAGTGTCTCTTGCGGGGAATTTTTAGAAAAAGTCCCTTGGTTCTGGGAGATGTCAGGACAATTTAGATAAATTTCTACTTTTGTTTAGTTGCAAACTTACCACTCCTTGTCAAGTATATATATCTTTTTCCTCTTTGCTTGGAGATCCACAGTACTGGGTAGATGAATGAATGTGACAAACTTTGGTGTTGAGCATTTTGCGAAGTTGCGAGTCCTGAATTTGAGTCTCGGCTAGATCAGTGATCTTGGGCAAATGCCTTAATTTCTCAGTGTTAGAGGGTCATAGGACAGTAGAGTTGGACCTGGAAAGGACTTTAGAGGTCATCTAATAATAAAAGAATTCAAGCCTCTTGTTCAAATCGTTTTTCAGCCGTGTCCGATTTCATGACCCCAACTGGGGTTTTCTTGGCAGAGATCCTAAAGTGGTTTGCTATTTCCCTCTCCAACTCTTTCGACAGATGAGGGACCTCAGGCAAAAGGGGTTAAGGAGTTTGCCCACGGGGTCGGAGAATGGATTTGAACCAGGAAGATGAATCTAAATGGTGGAGTGGAGTGCCAGGCCTGGAGACAGGAAAACTCATCTTCCTGAGTTCAAAGTTGGCCTCAGACACTTCCTAGCTGTGTGACCCTGGACAAGTCAATTAATCCTGTTTACCTCAGTTCCTCATTTGTAAAATGATCTGGAGAAGGAAATGGCAAATCACTCCAGTATCTCTGCCAAGAAAACCCCAAACGGGGTCAGGAAGAGTAGAACAAGACTAAACAACAACCATTCTTCTTATTCTGATATTAAACTGATTTCCAAAATTAAATGATTTGTCCAGGTTCACACAATAAGTAAGTAATGGAACCAGAATTCAAATTCAGCTCATCCAATTACATATATGGTTCTCTTTGTGGTGTATTGTATTATATGCAAATATACTAATCCTAAAAACTGTTTTTAGTGTGAGGCAAAACTGGTCAGAGCTGTACATAGGGTGAAGTAGTTGAGGTTTTACTGAAAGGTGCCAAATTTGGAGGGCCCTGATAATATTTGAAATCTTTCAGCAACATAGTAACAACCTTAGAATACAGTTAACAAAAAGGATTAATATAGGAAGCTATTAGATGGTGGACTAAGGTGAACTTTTCCCCTCTATACTACCTCATATTTCTCAATTAAGGACACATTTTATGCTTGCCTTAAGGTTATATTAATAATGTCTAAGCTCTCAAAAATCTTACCAAGTCCCAAATATTTTCTTAATTGATGTTTGTGGATCAACTGAAGAAGTTTATCAATAGGTAAATGGCAGGGTGATAATTTTTCAATCACAGCAGCTCTGGAAGCCAGTCTATTAAAGGGATTTTGATCTAGGTTGGTGGTGAAACATTGTTCTTAGATGTCTTGAAATTTTGAAGAATATTTGTACAGCTGATCCCAGAGAGCTATGTGAAGAAAATGCTTTGTAAAACACTCTTTAAGAGTTATTTAGAGTTATTATTATCATTTGAATGAATGTTAGACATCAATCCATCCAACCAGCTTTTTTTTTTTTAAGTGATGAGTTGCATTTAAAAAAATATATTCCCAGCTTTCCACCCTTACCTTTTACATTAATTATGTGATATTGGGAAATCACTTAACGTTTTTAGAGGGCTCAGTTTCCTCTTTGTGAAAAAAGGATAGTTATACCTATATCACATATCTCAAAGGGTTGTTTTGAAGAAACAGAAGTATAAAGTGCTAGAGAATCACGAGTTATTAATACTGCTAAAGAGGCTAGAGCAGGGATAGTTTCTGCCCTTAAGCTGTTCATAATCCACATTAATTATACACTGATTCATAGTCCTAAACAGAAGAGGAAAAAGCTTTCTTAGATAACTCAGCACATGCCATCCTTCTAGGCCAGGGTGTAACTGTCAGGAACAGAATATTGTCAAGTGTTGAATCTTATTCTCTGAAAGTCAGGAATGAAGAAAAGCTAGGCTGATGTGTTCTTTCATGGATGAGAGCAAGGAAAGATGCAAGAGTTGTTAGTGTGAAAGTATCATGTCAGGGACAAGAATGGGAAAGTGAAAAGATTGAGGCTAGTTTATTAGAATGTGCTTCAGCCAGGTGTTTTGGCAGCAGCTGGTTCAAACTTGCCTCTTTGGATATGGGAGGAGAGAAGAAAAGGGAACAGATTAAAATTCACCCATTTCTTCTATATAATCAGTGGTAATTGTTCTAGGTCAGGCTGGCTAGGTACAGTTGTAGAAGTGACAGAATACTGAAGTAACTCAAGACGACTGCTTTATATCTCTGAACTTTCATTAAACTTAACAAAATAAAACTCCCTGACATCAGCCAGGATTTAGAAAATATTTTAAAAAAAAAGTTAAAACGTGACTTAGGATTTTTAAAAAAGTTTTATTTTTATATGTTAGTGGTAATTATTTAAAGTATTAAGACATGGTTCATGTTCTGTGTTAGGGAATAGCCAAGGTTTTTTTTAACTTTATTTTTAAAAATAATTTTAATTTTTTTCAATAGAAGATCTATTTTTCCTTCTGATGCTACAATCATCCTTCTTCTTCCAATTGAGAAAAACAAAACTGGTGCTACAAACATATATAATCAAGTAAAACAAATCTCCATATTGGTCATGTCTCAAGAATTATTGACCTATTCATGCTCTGAGTCTTTAACCTTTCTTTTAGGAGGTGGATAATCTTTTATGGTCAAATTCCTTGAGCTTTTAAAGTGATTTTCCTGAAATGCAGATCTGATCATGTCATTCCTTTTCCCTTCCACAAATAAACTCCAGCAAGCTTCTTATTGCCTCCAGAATTAAATACAAAATGCTCTGCTCTTCATAACCCAACCCTTCTCTTCCTTTCCAGTCTTCTACCTTAATCTCCACCACATATTCCTCGATTCAGTGACATTGGTTCCTTGCTGTTCCTGGAATGAGACGCTCCATTTCTAAGCTCTGGCTTTCTTGGCTGTTCCCTATCCTGGAACGCTGTGCCCCAATATTTCTGACTCTTGGCTTCCCTGGTATCCTTCAAGTCCCAATTAAAATCCTATCTTATATAGCAGGGCTTCTTAAACTTTATCCTCCTGTGACTTCTTTTCACCCAAGAAACTTTTGCATGACTCTGGGTCTATAGGTATGTAAAATAAGGATATCAATCAAACATGTACTGAAAATAAATCATGATTTTGAAACCCCCATAGTCAATTATGCAACTCCATATTCAATTATGCAACCACAGTTTAAGAAGCTTTGTTCTATAGGAAGCCTTTCCCAATACTTCTTAATTCTAATATTTTCCTCTTTTTTGAGTTGTTGTTAATTGTTTTCAATTTGTCAACTTTTCATGACCCCATTTGATATTTTCTTGGCAAAGATACTAGAGTGGTTTGCCATTTCCCTCTCCTGTTCATTTTCCAGATGAGGAAACTGAGGCAAACATTATTAGATAATATGCCCAGGGTCACACAGTTCATAAGTGTCTGAGTCTGGATTTGAACTCATGAAAATGAGTTTTCCTGACTGTAGGAACTCTATCCCCTGTGTTTTCTAGCTGCCCTTGTTCCCCTTATAAATTATTTTCTATTTTCCCCTCTCTATATAGCTTGCTTGTCCATAATTTGCTTGTCTCCTCAATTAGATTGTGAGTTCCTGAAGAGTAGAGATTTTCTTTTGTCATCCTTAATGCTTAGTTTAATGCCTGGCACATAGAAGGCACTTAATAAATGTTTATTGACTGATTTTCATCATGAGTCCTTTTGGAATGGCATGAGGTCATTATGATGATCTGAGTTCCTTAGTCTGTCAAAGTTGATTGTCTTTACAATATTATTGGCTATTGTTATCAGATGTTCTCCTGGTTTTGTTCACTTCTCTTCGTATCAATTCATACCAGTTTTCTCAAGTTTTTATGAAACTATCCCCTTCATCATTTCTTGTGGCACAATAGTATTCCATCTCATTCATATACTATAACTTGTTCATATACTGTCCAGTTGATACCAAGGTCTTTCTAACCGCTGAAGTTTAGCAATTTCTTTAGTTTCTCAGGTTTCAAGTTTCAGTGCCAATAGAAGGTTAAGTAAATAAAGATTTTCTCAAAGACTACACATAAGCAAATAGAGGCTGAACTCCAATGATTATATGTAGAAACAAAGAACAATTAACAAATTAATATATTGTAATTCAGCTTAAATTGACTTGTGGAGACTACTAATTTATTAGCTTAAATAAGCACTGTGCTTTGCTTATGATTCTGTGTGGTAAGCCACAATAAATAATATATAATTTGTTGTAGTTTAGCTGATTAGTAGTACCTGTCTCTTTGTGACCCCATTTGAGGTTTTCTTGGCAAAGATACCTGAGTGGTTTGCCATTGCCTTTTATAGATATGTAGATATGGATATAGAAGTAGATATAGACATAGATATAGAAACTGAGGCAAACAGGGTAAAGTGACTTGCTTAGAATTATATAGTTAGGAAGTATCTGAAGTCACATTTGAACTCTCCACACATGGCACTCTATCCTCTGTGCCATCTAGTTTACCCTATTTAGTTTTATGTACTTTTGGATCATGGGACACTAATAGCAAGTCCACCAGGGTGTTGGAATAGACAAAGCTTCTTTCCTGAATGAACAATTTTTGTTTTTGAATCTATTTACAGACATGCCAAAGTGTGGAGGTAGGCTGTTACAGAGAATAGGAGTAACAGGAAGGCTCAGTGCCCATAGGATTAGGAGACAATGGAGCATAAGGAGATGGGAGGACAAAGCTTACATCAGACTTTAATTAGTGTCTATAAAAATAAACAATTTTTTTTAGCAAATTCCTTAATTATTGCCATGCTTATTTATTGTGAAGGTCATGGAACTACATACTTAGAACTGAAAGGGACATTAGTCCATCTCATTTTACAAATGAATAGTGGAGCCATTAGAAGACCAAATGATTTATAAAAGGTCACATACAGGCAGTAGGGAACAGAGGTGATCTCTTATCTCCAAATCTACTGCTTTGCCCATGGTACCAGTTGATACATATAATCTTATGTTAACTTCCATTTCTGATATTCTCTAAGGAAGGCCCTGTGCCTTTATGACATTATTATGTGACAATATTAAGGGAGACATTGTTTAGGAGATAGCTGATATTTATACAATACTTTAAATTTTGCAAAGCCCTTTACAAATATTATCTCCTTTGATTCTTACATCTCATAAAATAGGGGCTATGAATTCCCTTCCATTTTATGGATGAGATTAAATGACTTGCCCAGGGTTACTTGACTAGAAAATGTCTGAAGTAGGATATAAATTCAGGTCTTCCTGACCTCAGGCCCAGTGCCTCTGTATACTAGCCCCTTATTGGTTTGAACATATCTTTTCCTGGTAGGTATTAATGATGAAAACATATAACTGAAATAAAAAAAATTCTTATAGCTGATAACAGAAATGAATGTATGAATCTCCTTAATAAATTTCATTAAATAACAACAACAACAACATTAGCTCAGAGTCAGGGATGACAGATTTTAATTCATTATCTGGAGAAAATAAATATAAAAGAGAGTTTTCTTCCTCTCTTCCTCCCTCTTTTCCTCCCTGCCTCCTTCCCTCCCTTCCTCCCTTCATCCTTCTCTCATTTCCTCTTTCCCTCTCTCCCTCCTTTGTACCTTCCTCCCTTCTTCCTTTCTTCTCTCCTCCCTCCCTTTTTTCCTGCCCCCTCTCTCCCTTTTTCCCTTTCTCCTCTCTCCCTCCCTCCTTTTCTCCCTCCCTCCTTTTCTCCTTCCTTCCTTCCTTCCTTCCTTCCTTCCTTCCTTCCTTCCTTCCTTCCTTCCTTCCTTCCTTCCTTCCTTCCTTCCTTCCTTCTTTTTTTCCTTCCTTCCTTCTTTCCTTCCTCCCTCCCTCCCTTCCTTCCTTCTTTCTTTTTTTCCCTTTCCATTTAGATTCTGTATATGAAGCTTAGCTTTTAAAAATCTGTTTATTATGTAGCTCACAAAAATATGAGGATTAACCACTTGGTTTTCTTCTGCTAATGCCACAGAAAGGTACAACAGAAATATAGAAGGGAGGAATCTCCTTCCCCCTGACCCTTAGTCTTTTTCTAGTTGCTGTAGAGAATCATTTTTGTGGAGCCCATGACCTCTTCAGTTAAGTGTAGTTTTCTAAGGAATTTTGAGAATCCCATAGAGCTTGTCATTCCAGATATGTCAATACTGTAGCTAAATGTGTTGCAGAATATCCAGGTGTGCATGGCTGACCCTAGCATCTGCTATGTTTTTAAGGAGACCCACCCAGCAATGAGTGGCCATATTTGAAGTGAGTATACCTATTTTTGCCTTCTTCCTTGTTTGCATAAGCCCCTAGTACACTCTTCCTTTTCATGGGTTCTCTATGATCAATAGGTTCATGCCAAAGGGTATGCTGGTAAATGGTTAACAACCAGCTCTCCAAAAAAAGGGTAGGATAAATGATTTGTTCAAGCTCACATAGAGAATAGGCATTAAGATGTCTAGCAGCACTTTCTACAGTATTTATGTCAATATAAAAGCCAAACAATCCTTTCATAGCTGTAATGGAACTCCACTGAGAGACACATAGCACAAATATTTTTGTAACTAAGAAGTGGTTGCTGTTGCTTAAGAGGGGTTAATTTTCCTAAAAGACTGGGACACTTCAGTGATGGAAAATGTGATAGAAGCTCATATTATCAAACCACTCTACTTTTCTGGGTCAGATGCCTTTCATGGGGTGGAAAATGAAATTCTCTGTAGTTGAGACTTAAAATGGAAAGCTACAGATTTCATTTTCTAAAAATAGAAATCATTATAAATATGTATATTTTACAAATGTGAATAAGTTTATTTAACTAATAAAATCTTCATGAACAAAAAAAACCCAGTTAATATATTCCAAACATCTTTGATAGGATGATAACAGATAGATGCTTTCTCAATTTGGTAAATCATTTATCAGTTACAGACTGATAATTCTTCATATATGCCATATTGTACTGTGCATTCGTTTTGAATTAATTATGAACATGAATAATGCATTTATTGAACCAGATAGTCTCCAAATGCAAAAATGATTTCCTATATCTAAGTTAGATACTCTTCTTAAAAACTCAGTTAACTCTTGTCTAGTCTTGTGATACAATTTAGCCTAATAAAACCCTAAATCATAATTTATTAAGTAGGACCTGGATATTTCCAAAAGTTAGCCTGAGTACAGAGGGAGAAAGATTTTCTGAACACATGTGTGAAAGAAAGACCTAGAGGCAGATAAAGAGTTTTCCATTTTATATAAATAGGTCAAGTACCTTTTTAATGATGGGAGGCTATAGAAGTAGCCCTTGAGAAAAGGGTGATAGAGAGGAAATGAAAGAAGAAATAGTGAAAGAAAGCCTCGTGGAAAACATAAGATTATGAAAAATGTGTAGGCTGTATTGTGAGACAAGAAGGCTTGGAATCCTGCTACCAAAACTTCATCCTGATCAGGTTGCCAACTAACAAACAAACAGAGGATTGAATGAAGAAGCCTAGAATGCTTTCAGGGAGACAGTGGGGCAGACATGATGCCAAACTCTAGATCAGATTTAAAGGCTTAGAAAACTGTGCAGGAATCCAACCTCCTCTTTGAGTGTGGGACTCAGAAATGCCATGGATGACATGTGAAACTTTTTGAAGAGTATTATCGGCATCACATACAAGTGGCCCTTAGCAAGTTAGAGAGAACATTAATAATGAAGTTCTGGAAGAAAGCCAGTTCCTGAGTAGTGATGTGGTCTGTCTTCAGCAGTTTTTCTGATCCAGACATGTGGAATAGATGAGTGTCTGAAGCAGTTGTTGCATGATGAGTTGAAATGGGGGCAAATTCAAACAGGGTGGTCAGAAGAAAAATTTTTAAGGAAACCCTGGTGTAGACTTCAAGTGAGATGACATTGTTATAGACAACTGGGGAATAATTACTCAGTTTTGATTCAGTTCTCTACTCAGCATAAAGCAGTATTACTCAGTTCTTTATTCAGCATAGAAAAATGCAAATTGAAACAGTTTTGAGATTTCACCTCAAGTCAGACAAATTGTCAAAGATGAAAAAAAAAAGATAGAATCAGTCAATGTTGGAGGGTACAATAATACATTGTTGGTGGAAATGAAAAATGGTTTCCACAATTTTCAATTACTTTTTAGAATTATACAAGAAAAATGTCTAAAGTGTCCATTCTCTTTGACCCAGAAATCTCCCTAATGGGTATATCTTAATGAGGTCAAAGGCAGAAATTCAGGTCTCTTTCTATAAAAATTTTCATAGGAGTATTCTTGGTGATAACAAAGAAAGCAAAATGGTGCTAATTATATCATTTCCCTACTCAATCAACTCCAGAGACTTCCCATTGTCTCTAGAAGCAAATTTTAAAAATGCTCTGTTTGACATTCATAGTCCTTCATAACTTAATCCTCTTTTATCTTCCAGTCTTTTTAAACCTTTTCCCCCAATTTATATTTTTTTAATCAAATGAGACTTGTAAAGGGCTAGAACTGAGCAAATGCACTTGGATAATGGAGCACATGAGGTTAATTGCCAATTGGACAATTCTCTATTAACATGTTTGAAGGATGACCCTCCCCAACTATTCTGTGCTGGCTGGATCGGTGGGTGTGGACAAAGAAGGGGAAGTGACATGAGTGGGTGGGATAGGAGAAGAGATTGATTCATTCTCCTGGCCGTGGAGAGAGAGGAAGGAGGTGTGGAGATTGCTAGATCTAATCCCCTGACCTCAACCACAAAAAGACCAAGAATAAAGACTTTTAATTATTCTGACTCTCGATGATTCTAAGAGATCCAGGGTCCCAACAAGACTGGTTTCTTGGCTGTTCATGAGCAAAACACTTCAACTCTTGCTCTAAGTATTCTCTCTGTCTATCCCCAATATTTGGAAATAATCTCATTTCTCCATTCTGAGCACTGATTTTCCTGGTTTCCTCTTAGTTCCCTCTAAAATCCTCTCTACCACCTAAAGATTTCCCTAACTTCTCTTAATTCCAGTGCTTGCCCGGTTAATTATTTCCTATTTTTCCTGTATGTAGCTAGTTTTGTATATATTTGTTTGCATGTTATCCCTCCTCATTAGATTGTAAGCTCTTTGAGGGCAAGAACTGTCTTTAGCCTCTTTTCGTATTTTTGTATTTAGCAAAGTGAATGTCACATGATTGATTGGTTGTTGTGTACTTCATTTTCAAAGAGGAATAAAATAACATCACTGTGTTAGAATCAGGTTACAGTGTGTCTGACTATGGCTAATTAGACCAATATGAGCTTGGAATGCTTTACCATGGGTCAGGCACAAAATAGTCCAAGTGAACATTTGGAATGGATTCTCTAAATTTGTGCATCTTGTCTTTCTTTTGAGCTACTTCAAATCTGCTTTTCTCAGAGAGCATAGTACCTTCTTTGATGAGGGTTTGTCATGCTGAGCGATCCTCTGCTATATCTCCCATGTCATGTAATCAATTCCTACATAAAAGGTGCTTAACACATGTTTACAGAATTTAACAAATATGAATGTAATGGTATATTGTGCAGTAAAAAATGATGACTATGAGGGAGTGAGAGAAATGTGGGTAGATTTGTGGATAGATGCAGAGTGATAAAAATGTGAGCAACAGCTGAAATGATATAAATGAAAAGACCACTAAAAATAAGGTGAACTAAATAATGAGAAAATGTAGTGAAGGTACTGGAGAAGAGAGAATATCATATTATCTCTCATGGCAAAAGAACTACTAAGACAATATTATTTCTCTCTCTCGATGTGTGTGTGTGTGTGTGTGTGTGTGTATAAAACCAGATGTCTGTATTGGATGATTTTTCATAATTGTTTTTCTTTGTCACAAGGGGAAGATCAATCTGAATGGGAGGGCTCTGTAAAAAAAAAAACCTATAAAGATAAAATAAATAACTGGGTTTTTAGTGATTAAAACTGAGCAATTTTTTTTTGAAAAAGGCGTTGGTTGGACTATTTCTGAGGGGCAGATCACCAACAAGATTGAAATGTTCAAATATTAGAAGCAGTTATTTATTCTACAGATACCTGTCAACAATATTTATTGAACATCTATTTTGAAGGCTGAGTTAATCCTTGAAGGAACTTTCCAAGAAAATAGTGTCATTGCTCTTGGGTATTTTAATCTATGCTGGTAGCCCAGAAAAGAATCTTTACAGAGTGGAAGGAATTGCCACAAATTGATCTTTTTAGTCATAATTGGAAAAAATTTCGGAAATCATCAATATTAGAGTAATCCTTCAATGTAAATGAGAAGTGCCCAAAGTATAACTATAAAGTGATAAGATCGATTAATTTGTATTGCTAATCAGATGACTTCTCATTATTTTTACAATTATACCATATATGGAATGACATTGAGTTGATTTGGGTTACTTGGGAAGGGCCATCATTGGGTAAACTATACAGTGTTCTTTCTTTCCCTTCCTTCTCCCTGACATTATTATACAGACTAAGGGGGCCAATTATAATAGGGATATATATATATATATATATATATATATATATATTGTCTTGTATTGCACTATAAAAAGATAGCCTTACAAGCAAAGAATGGAAGAAGGACAACTAGATAATTTTTGTTGTTGTTCAGTCATTGTCATGTCCGATTGAAGGTTTTCTTGGCAAAAGTAGGGGAGAGTTTTACCATTCCTTCTCTGTAACATGCCCTCCTGGCAGTTACAATTACTAGTCTGTCCTAGGCCCAACAGAGTACCTTTGACCACTGACCTTTGCAGTGTGAACTTTACCTGGCTCGCCTCCTCTGAGGCCTTCAAAGGTCTCTGGCTCCGATCTCTTGAATCTATAGCTTAATAACCGGTAGCATGCTCAAGAACAGCCACGTGTAATCTTAAAAGCCTTTATTATACCTACTCACATAATGCCCTGACTTGATGCCCTGACTTGTTGGTTCCCTAGTGAACACTTGGTCAGAAGACTCAAGTGCTCACTACCAAAATCCTTACCTCTCTGGGTTTTTTTTTGTTTTGTGGGAACTGCATCCTTACAATTTAATGATCTTCTGAGAAGAAAGAAAGGGAGGGAAAAAAGAATGCTGGAGTCCTGGAGAGGAGAAAGGAAGGATGGAGAAAATTATCTCAAAAGATCTACTCTTCTAACATCCCATTCATGGATATTCAGTAACAGATGCTCTAGTTTTGTATCTAAATGTTTCCTCTATCCCAATTTTGCTTAAAACATCAAGAAATCAAGGATTAGCTAGAGCTACAAAAAATTTTAAGATGTAACAAAGAGCCAAACATTTTTCTGGATGATAAAGATTTATTTACTTGAGTATTCTGGGCAATTTTGATTGTACAAATAACTTTTTTGTCTGATATAATACTATAAAACTGGGAAAAAAAGAAGCCATATAGATTTGAGGGTCATTAGATTGCTCCTAGGTTAAAAGTGAAGGACTTATAACAGGGTAAAACTAATTAAATCTCTAGCTTCTGTTAATAAATGTTTGCTTGCTTGATTTAGTTCAATAGTGGAAAATGCTAGGCTCTGAATCTTGGAATTATAAAGGAGATCTAGTCCATGTGACTTCTGAGGAGGAATCCTTTTTTATAAATCTAGTTTCTACTTGAAGCCCTACAGCAATGTTAAGCTCATTACCTTCTAAGACAATCAATTCAGAAATAGAATAAGAGAACATCAAAATTTTATTTTTGAATTATTTGTATTTTATACACTCGGTTCTCTGTAACTGCTACCCATTGGTCCTGATTTTGGGGCTAGGAAACAAAAGTTTATTTACTCTTTTGCAAAATAGCTCTTAAGATATTTGAAAAAAAGCTTTCATGACTCTTTCTGTATCTTTTTGTCTCCAAATTAAAAAAAAATCTTTTTTCTTTAGTTAATCACTATATGTAATATTTTGAATTCTTCCTTCTCCCCTCCTCTTCCCACTATTCTGATTACTAGATCTTAAATATACTTCATCTTATTAATGTTTTTCCTGAAATATGGCATTCAGAACACAGTGCTCAAGATTTTGTTTGTTAATGGCAAAGCTCAATGAAGTTTGAATGTGATCTTGGATTGCATTAACAGAGCATTCAGCATGCAGAAGGTAATAGCCTTATTGTACTTTGTATTAGACCATATATGAAGTACTTATTCTGTTCTGCTCACCACATTTTAGGAAGGAAGTTGCTAAGTTGAAGACTATCCAAAGGAATATCGCCATTATGGTGATGACAAGTTGAGTCTATTACATAGAAAGATCAATGGAAGAAAGTAGAATATACTTAATTTTAACAATAGAAGACTAAAGGGGACATTATTTGTTTTCAAAAAATAAATTTATCTTCAAATAAAGAAATACTATGGAGAAGAGAATTAGACTTGGTTTTTTTTAACTCCTGAGACCAAACTAGGTTCAAGTAAGTGAAAACTTCCTAACATTTTAATTACTTAGAAGTAAAATGGACTGTCTTGAAAGAGTGAATTTCCTTTCACTGGAGATATTTTAAATTTGAGAGTGAATCATAAAATCTGAGATGTTGCAAAGGAGTTTCTCATTTAGATGTAGTTTGATTGAATCTTTGGATTTGTGAAGTCTCTTTACTTTTGAAGTGCTAAATTCCTAAATCAGGACTGCCAAAGACGACCTTCAAAGTGAAAGAAAGTCACCTTAGTCTCTGAATATTTGTAACTTAGAAAGAAGGACAATCTGATCCGTTGTCTAAATGATTAGGGGATTGAACTCATACCTGCACAGTAATCCCTACTCCTGGGAAGCTAACATTGCTTGAATTCTGGAGTTCTGAGATATACTAAAGATAAAGCTCTTTGGGTATATGTACTAAGCATAGGGGGTGGGAATGAAGGCAGGGAATTAGGCTCTCAAGGAGAAGTAATCTTGTCCATTTGGGAACATGGTAAATTGAAACTTCCTGACCAATTAGAACCAAATCTGTGAGTGGCTGCTATATTTCCAGCTTGGACAAAATAGGGAATACCTAATCTCATGGGCAGCTAGGTGGGGCAGTAGATAGAATGGCAGGCCTAGAGATCTGAAAGATCTGAATCCAAATTCAGCCTCAGACTCTTACTAGCTGGGCAAGTCACTTAACCTCAGTTTCCTCATTTATAAAATGAGTGGAGAAGGAAATGGCAAAACACTCCAGTACCTTTGCCAAGAAAATTCCTAAAAAGGAGTCACATAGTGTCAGGCACAATTGAAGAAAATTTAGTAATAATAATGAAATCTCAAAAAAAAATAAGTGGGTGATTGAGTGGAAGGGTTCCAACTGGCTTTGTTTTTGCTGTCTCAGATCCTGCTGGAGTTAGGGAAGGACCCTATACAATTTCCCACATTCACTGTATTCTAAGACAAAACTGCGTGTTGCGACTTCACATAGGGTCATGTAACTGAATTTGGGGGGTTGCAAAATTTTGATTTCTTATTAGCGAATGTTTAATTTGTACGCCTACTTTATATATTTATATACTTAGAGTCTGCATAAAAATTTCTTGGGTGAAAATGAGCCACAAGTAAAAAAAGCTTAAGAAGTCCTTCCCTGGGAAATTTCTGCACAGTTTAAATCTACCTCAACACACATAGGTTCAGGATGACTTTGTTGGGAAAGATTCCATGAGAATATTTCAATGATTAGACAAGGATGGATAAATTGTAGGCCTAATATTCCTTTTACCTATTGTACTGTATTAGAAACACATTAAAATATAGTTCTGTACTGTCTCTAAGTTGATTTCCTTTATTGTAGCAGATAATCTAGTTGATGCAAACTTAAATGCTTTTTAAAATGCTAAGTTGCATGTATTTTTACTTACTAGAATATTTAGTAAAATAGTAATGAGACTCCATTAAGATAATAACTTGATTGGCCATTTCTTCCTCTGTTTTCTTCATTTTGCTTTTGGATGAATTTTATCAAATTTATCTTGAATAAAAACCCAGATGTAGATATAAAATTTTATCATAAAACATCAGGAAATGATAAAAATCATGATTTATTTTCAAGGACTGACATACATTTTTGCTTTTTCACATAAACTGGGCACTTCATATAACCTAATTTATGGCTAGCTGAAAGCTTCTGGCACTTGATGAAACAGAGAATCTTAGCTTTGAAAGTGACCTCAGAATCCCAGAACTACCTTTACTAGTCTGGACAAATAGTCATCCCAACTCTACTTGAAGATTGCGATTGTGAAATCACTAACTCCTGATGCAGGACATTTCATCTTGGTGCAATTCTGATTGTTTCCTTATATTAAGATGAGTGGTTTTAGCTTGACCTTCTGGGTATATAGAGCACATTCAGGGAGGACTAGCCTATCTAGTATAAGGACTTTGAGCTCTTTTCAGGGCTGCTCATCCACCTTTGGTGTCCACCTGTCATCTAATTCTCATCTGTAGCCCTAAGAAGCTGTAGCATGTGCAGTGGTCACATGCTGGTAAAACTGTCTCTTCAGATGGCTAACCCAGATTGAGAGTAACCAACAGGTCTCAAACAGGTTAGTGAATTAGGGGGCTGTCTATCCTAACAATGTGCTTAGAATTTGGTGATATTTAAGATTCCAAGATTATCCACTACATTCTGGGCCATCACCAGTTGTCTTTGACTTCTATCCTGCCATTGGACATCAATGACTCTGGAAGAAAAAATGAGGCTGACAGTTTTGTGCAATTATGTATTATTTCAATTCAGGAACAAGTTAAGACATCATTTTGTGATGTAATTGGTCCAGGGAATATTTCTTTTTCCTGCCAATTCCACTTTCAGGGTTTGGTGAGCCTACTTTTGGACATGCAGATATGTGATGGAGGAGCCCTGTTTCCAATTTAGAGCATGGCTGGGATTTTGTGACTGTTAGCTATTCATTCATTGTATGAGGATGGAAAGGCTTTCCATCCTTTTTACTGGTCAGCCAGCTAGTATTGAGTATATGTATAAAATCCACAAATAAGTCTCTTCCCTGATGGCAACTGAGGCACGAGTCCCAAAGCTGTAGGAAAGAGACTGAAATCTGGTAACTTCATGTCCCTTGTATGTATATTAACTTATCCCTTCACCTCTGTTCTGCTCCTAGAGTTTCTTCTGGAGCTGTTGGGCAGCAGATAACATACTGACTGTTCCTCAGCCCTATCTGAAGCCACAATAGCTCTCAGGTAGATGATCTTCTGTCAGGCATGGGATCAGTCTGTTAGAATGACTCTGGCAAGAACTCTATGGCTTATGGAAAATTAAGTCAAAATTTGGTTGCCCAGAGAAGTTCATCAATATAGTATGTCAATTTCATGAAGGCATACTTGCCTAGTTTCTGGACAATGGACAGAGCTCTTGAGCTTTCTGAGTCACATTCTGATTTGCTTAAAAAATTCTAGAACCGACCCTGGGCAAGTCACTTAACCCCAGCCTCAGGGGGAAAAAATTCTAGAACCATCATGAAGTAAATAAACACTTGAGAAAATTAAAAGTTTCATCAAAGTAAATACTTCCTCAAAAATACATTTCCTAATAGGACTAACAAAACCCATGAAGAAAAGTCAGAAAGAAAAATGTTCAAACACATATAAAAACAAATGGGGATTAAACTATTAAGCTCCAGGGATAAGGATATTAAATTATATTATAAATCAGTAATTACCAAAACTGTTCAGCTACTTCAAAAAATTGAAATATACATTAATGGAATAGATTTGATAAGATCTAAAGGGACAAAAAAAATAGTGGTCTAGAATTTATTAAATTTAAGAACATTAACTACTGTGAAAAATACCATCTAATTCATGATTTTTTTATAGTCTGATTCACTACATTTAAACCATTCATGAATTTATTAAGATAGAACAAGTAAAAAGTATCCATTTTACAGTAGTTAATGTTCTTAAATTTAATAAATTCTAGATCATTGTATTTTTTTTCCTTCTCTCCCTCTCTGTCTCTGTATCTCTGTTTCTCTGTGTGTCTGTCTCTCTGTCTCTATTTTTTTAAAGCTAAATTGGTCTTTTCTATAGAGTTTTTAGCATCCATGTAGCATAGTGGATAGATCACGGGGCTTGGATTCAGGAAGGATTTTCTACCATAAATTTTGAGATTTAAAAAAAATTTTAATCAAACATTTTTCCTGGTTGTTTAGAATTAGATCAATTATTATCTGGCATTATTATTATTGATAGCTTTCAGACAGAGCATTATAACATTTTAAAAGTATATATGTGTATATATATATATATATAATATATGTATATTATATATATATATATAGCTTTTCATTTGAATCTCATAACAATCCTTTACTATAAATGCTGCTGCTGCTGCTACTACTACTACTACTACTACTACTACTACTACTACCACTACTATTGCTACTGCTGCTAGAATTTATATATTGTTTTAAGTTTTGAAAAATATTTTTACATGTTAGCTTATTTTATCCTCAAAAAAACCTCGTGAACTGATGCTATTATATCCCTATTTTACAGATGAGGAAACTGAGGCACTGATAAAATAACTTATCCAGTGTCGTGTTTGAGATAGGATTTGAACTTGGGACTTTCTGATTCCAAATTCTGTATTCTATCAGAATACTGCTATGTATTCTGATAGTTTTATAGATGATGATGTTAAGCTTCAAAGGGGGTAAACTATTTGATTAGGAACAAATGATGAAATTATGCCATATTTAATACATCTATCTACTTTCCTCTTTGCAAAATTTGGCAATATAAAAAAACCCCATGCCTTTTGAAACTATGAAATCTTTCCAAAGAAGGGGTACATTGTTGAGGTTTCAATAACCCTGGAATCTTTATCACCCTCTTAGAGCTCCAGATTACTAGGAGTGCTCATTTTATCCCTGCATGTATGAGACCAACTCCAGAAACTTTGGTAATCCTTATTTTGTGATGGGGATTTAGGGGAAGTGCATAGTGGTATGTAATGGGGTATTTGAGGGATGATCTTTGTTAAATGTTAATGCATTTAAGAGTTCACTACATGTCATGAGGACAATGGAACTTCATCCAGATTGTGTACTTACTTCTTGAGCCTGGGTCTTGTTCCACACATCTGGTCTGAAGCAGGTGGTTGGCGTATCACATAATCACTATTCCATGCCTTCTCTGCTTCAAACTGGGGCCGATCACAAGTTGGCGTTATTTGATGTGGCAATGAACAGAATAGATTAGAAACACACAGACTTAAATAAGGTGAGAGAAGGTATTTATTTCAGTGCTATACTATAGTGCTCTATATGTAAATCTTCAGTTTCTTAGAAGAAATGCATGGTAGGGCTTTAGTCAGAAAGCATTACAAATGAGTGAGTTTTTTTTTGTTTTAGGTAAATGTCTTTAAAATGATCATGGTAAAAGACCATGTGCTTCCAATACCCTATAAAATGGTAGTTGATGGCAAGATCACAAAGGCAGATTCTGGATTAGTCTTTAAGACAACTTGGTCCTTTATTTAGATAGATCCTCCCCCCCCACACACACTTTTAGCCCACCATTGTATTTCCATATCAATAGATTAATAGGAAAAATCAGAAAATCCTAGGGGCACAAAATATACCCAGAGTACCTTCTTTTGCCGTGGTTTATTGTTGTTCAAAAGTGTCCAACTTTCTCCTGGGTTCTTTGACCCCATTTAGGGTTTTCTTGCAATTAGCCATTTCTTCCTCCAACTTTTTGTACAGATGAGTAAACTGAGGCAAACAGGGCTAAATGACTTGCCCAGGGGTAAGGGTCTAAAGCTGGATTTGAACTCAGGAAGATGAGTTTTCCTGACTCTAAGTCCAGAACACTGAGCCACCTAACTCCCAGTCTGCATTGGTTGTCACCAATTTTATATTACTTTACTTGCCTCTTGCCTAAAGCCATCTTTCACTACTTCAGGTGGGATGGGGTGAATTAATGCTGGGCTCCAACAGAAACCCTCCCCCCTTTTGCACATCTATGCCCTACAGACACCAGAGGCAGCAGATAACTGAGGGAGTGATGAGGTCAAATTGCATCTTCTCAGGTTGTGGAGGTTATACTAGTTGGACCTTCATCCCTCCATGGAGCCCTTTGGATCACTTTGGAAATGTATAAGCCATCTGTCAGCCTGAACTGTCTATGGACTTTATTTTACCTGGTTCCCTGAGTTTTCTTTTTAAAAAAAATTGGCAGCATTTGCACTTTATAAAACTTTTTTTTTTTTAATTTTTTTTAATGCTCATTCTCTACTTTTGGCTATCCAGTAGTCTGCATACTCATTAGGCCTCTTTGTGAAGTCATCCTCACCCACTCAGGGTTTTCACATAAATATTAGTCCCCCTCAACATCTCAGGAGATCACAAAAAATGAAGCTTGAGGTTCAACATTTCTGTTAGACAACTGGGAGGTATTTCATTTCCAGATCTACTTTTTGATTTTTTCAGGCCTGGATTGTAGTCTTCTGGACCCAGAATTTGACTGAATTTGGACTTTTGTTTTAAATAGTTTCTCTGAGACATATCCAAGTAAGCAAATGTGAAAGGTAGAAGGAAGGAAATTTTTTTTATTATTAAAAATTCCTTTTGATTCCATCCACCCAAAATTTATAAAAAAGAAAAGAATAATAAAGTCTCTGTGAGTGCCCAAAGTTTCCATATAACAGTGTTTCTTGGAATCCAATTTTTTTTCTTTTATTTTACGAGAAAGTGTTTGGGGCTCTTCAGTTTAGAGTAGTTTTTGGCATTGATTATATAATCTTCCAAAAGATTCATTTTGCTTGGGCAAAAGAAAGTACCATTTTGTTGCCAAAACATACTTAAATCAGTTCAAGGAAAATCAGAGTTCTTGACTGCAGTTTTGATAAATTATTCCTTTAGAACCTTTGCTTCAAGATTTTTCCTATCTTGCTTTCACAGAGATAAACTCTCTCTGTGTTGATTAGTTTCTTATTATTAGGTTCAAGTTCAATACAGGAAAATGATATGTATAAACTTAAGTTTGAAGAAATTCGGTTGTGATGCAGGGTGTGTATATGTACATTTGGCACCATAAAAGGTGAGATAATACTGATTTAGAAAATAAATCTTTTTTTAAGAATTTTTAATTCATTTAACACATCTTAAAACATTTTGTTTGATTTTTTAAAAACTTTCTACTTTTACAATGCAACTAATGTGGAAATAGATCCTACATGATTGCACACATAAGGCCTATATCAAATTACTCACTATCTTAGGGAAAGGGAGAGGGGGAGAAAAAGGAGGGAGAGAGAAAATTTAGAATTAAAATTTTTATTTTAAAAATGAATGTTAAGATTGTCTTTCCATGTAATTGGAAAAAAAAGGATTATTTAAAAATTTTTGTTTTACTTTTGTATATATTACACAGTTGAAGTTCCCATATTGGGAGTTTTCTATATAAATAAAAATCACTCATAACTACTATCCAAAAATAGTATATATAATTTTATTCAGGGATGAGCCCTACGAAACATCAATCAAAGGGAAAAGGGGCTGAAGACTCTTGACTTCAATCTCTAAAATGACTCTTTTATGTCTAAAGTACTTTAAAATTTTTCAAGGAAATCTGTTTACCTGGCTAGCCATAAAAGCCTAGTATGAACCTGAATAGTTTTTTTTAAATATAGAATAAATATGACAAAAAGAAAGGCATATTTGCCTATTATATTTTTATTGCATTTGGGAGACTATTTATTTTTATTATTTTGCTGAGGTAATTGGGAGTAAGTGACTTGCCCAGGGTCACACAGCTAGGAAGTGTGAAGTGTCTGAGGTCAGATTTGATTTCAGGGTTGGTGCTCTATCCACTGCACCATCCAGCTGCCCCCAAGGGATATTGTTTTTCTATGAGAAATGATGAGCAGGCTGATTTGGAAAAGTCTGGAAAGGCTTACATGAACTGATGCTAAATGAAGTGAGCAGAAACACAGTAACAGCAAGATTATGTTATAATTATCTATGATAGAGTTAGCTCTTTTCAGCAATGCAGAAATTCAAGACAGTTCCTAATAGAATTGGAATGGAAAAGGCCATCTACATCCAGAGAGAGAACTATGAAGACTGAATGTGGGATGAAGAATACCACTTTTATCTTTGCTTGTTTTTTTCTTTAGCACAATTTTTTCCCTTTTGGACTGATTTTTCTTGTACAGCATGACAAATATGGAAATATGTTTAAAGGGATTACACATATTTAACCTGTCTAAGATTGCTTCTTCCAACCCCTCCTTGCTCTGATTGGAGCAGATGGAGGCTGGACATTGGAGAGTTCCCCCCATGTCCATTACCAGTTAAGAAGGGCAAGCAGGGAATTCTTCTCATCATTTCCTACTCAGGCTTGGGGAGGGAGGAGATAAGGAAAGAGAGAGAAAAATTTGGGACACAAAGTCTTGCAAAAATGAATATTGAAGCACCCAGAGAGAGGATTGTGGAAACTGAATGTAGATCACAACATAGTATTTGAACTTTTTTTGTTGTTGTTTGCTTGCATGTTGTTTCCTTTCTCATTTCTTCCCTTTTTGATCTGATTTTTTTGTGCAGACGAATTTCACATGTTTAACATATTGGATTGCTTGCTGAATATGGGAGAAGGAGGGAAAAGGGAGAAAAAAATTTGGAACACAAGGTTTTATAAGGATGAATGTTGAAAACTGTGCATAGGCTTTGAAAATAAAAAGCTTTAAAAAACAAATGTTGAAAATGATCTTTTCATGTATTTGGAAAAATAAAATACTATTTAAAATAATATTCAATAATTATTTCAATAGCAAATGTTTGAAACAGATGGAAAAATATGCTAATATCCAAAAGGTTGCCAACTTTGACATTTCTGAAGTACAAATGTTTCCAGCTAGAGATAAAACCATATGCTGTTCAAACATGAAGAGCATCTCTCCTTCATTATATAGGAATAATACAGTATTCAGCAGGAAAAAAAATAGAAGAAACAGCCAATGTTCAGATATTATTGTATTGAATACTCACAAATCAGACATTCAAGTAAAATATTAGGGGCAGCTTTGTGGTTCAGTGGATAGAGTGTTGGAGCTGGAGTCAGGAAGATCTGAATGAACAAACCTTAGATATTATCTGGGTGACCCTGGTCAAGTCACTTAACCCTAATTGCCTCATTTCCCATCTGTAAAATGGGGATACACTGCAGAAAGAAATGGCAAACCACTTCAGTAACTTCGTCAAGAAAAACTCATAGACAAATCCATGTGGTCAGGAAGAGTCAGACACATATGAATGACCAAACAAAAACAAAATAATACTAATCTTACATCAAGCCATTGATAGCTCTTTGAGAATTTGAGAAATAATTAATGAGCTGAATGTCCTAACTTTTGTGTCTGAGATTGATGTCTGAAGACAGATGAGAATCAAGTCCTACAAAAATATATTATGAAATGGAGAAGAGCTATTGGTCACACATTAGCTTAAAATTACTCCTCTGGCCACTAGACCCTTGTGTAATTAGTATTTGAAACTTTTAAGAGCCCATAAGCTGTTGAAAAAGTAGAATTGGTTGCCTTGGGAGGTAGTAAGTTCTGCTGCTTAATAACCTTGCCTTCTTTAATCTTTTTGCATTTCTGTTGCTCATCTATAAAATGAGGTGTTTGGGCAGGATGGTGTTCTAAGGTCCTTTCTAATTCCATGCCTAAGATTCAGTTTTTCTTTTCAATTGAACTCTTTAAGGTGGGTGTGGATGACTATTTGTTAAGGATATTCTAGAGGAATTTCTGTTTAAGTGGGGGCAGTTAGGTGGTACAGGGCTTAGAATTAAAAGGATTTTAATCCAACCTCATTACTAACTAGTGTGTCCCTGGTCAAGTCACTCAATCCTATTTGCCTCAGTGTTCTTATCTATAGAATGAGCTGGAGAAGGAAATGGCAGGCTATTCTAGTGTCTTTACTAAGAAAACCTCAAATGAGGTCATGAAGAGTTGGACATGACTGAAATGACTGGACAACAACAGGGCAGGTACATTGTGCAATCAATAGATCACTGGACCTATAATCAGAAAGACTCAAATTCAAATGTAGACTCAGATACATACCTCTGAGTCTACATTTGAATTTGAATGATTTGGGGCAAGTCACTTAATCTGTTTTCTCAACTGAAAAATGAGGGCCAAAATAATAGCTATCTCCTATGGTGGTTGTAAAGTTCAAATGAGATGGTATTTATAAAATGCCTATGACAGTTAGTGCAACATAGGGGGTACTATATAAATGCAATTATTATTATTTACTTGCTTGACTAAATGTCCTCTGAAGTTCCTCTTAACTTCGAATCTCTGAAGTTACTAACAAGGTGAGAACCAGCATCAACAGGGCTATTTAACATGAACTTTTTCACCTGGACAAATTGTTGGATAGAATATAGACAATTTTTGGTATTATGCTTGGTAATATTTGGCAATAATGTCCCAAGAGAACAACATTTTGATATAGCAATGAGTGGATGAGAAGCCATTTATTAAGCACTTACTATGTGCCCAGTAAGAAACTAGACACTAAGTACAAATAGAGACAGTCAGTACTCCTAAGGAGATTACATTCTAAAAGGTGAGAAAACAATATAAGGAAGTGATGGCTAGAGAAAGGTGTTTTGGTCTGGTTTTAGATGGTTGATAAGATTCCTTCCAACTCCAAAATTCTGTGATTCAGGAAGTCATAGGGATGATAATTGGAACAACAGGGGAGCTGAGTGTCTCGTTTTTTTGGGAGATAAAGGCAGTATTAGTTTTATTCCAGTTCTCAGATTAAGATTTGGAAAACTGGAATTGGGCTGTGGGCTGGTAGGGATGCAATAGTTACAGATTGGAAAATGACCTGAGTAAGGAAGGATAATCCCAGAGAGCTGCTAGATGGCTGGCTTAGCACCTCCTGGGTGTGGGCTCTGGAGATCTAGTTTGGAGGGAGGAATAGCAACAGTGACAGAGTGGGACAGATGGCCAGGGTAAATAAGCATGGTCCATGCTCTAAATGCCTCTTGTCTGAAATCTATCGTTGGAATTGTTGTTCAGTCCTTCAGTCATGTCTGATCCTTCGTGACCCCATATAGGGTTCTCTTGGCAAAGATACTGGAGTGGTGTGCCATTTCCTTCTCCATCTCATTTGACAGATGAGGAAACAGAGGTAAACAGGGTTGAGTGACTAGCTCAGTGAGTGTCAGGCCAGATTTCAACTGTTGATTTTTCTACCCACTGAGGAATAGCAGTATCTTAAAACCCAGTTCAGATACTATTGGTTTAAGCAAAGACTTATGTTCGACTTTGAAGAAGAGTAATAGTTTGTACTTAATAGTTGAAAAGTTCTATATAATTAAATAAGAGAAACAAAGAATTAGGTCATAATTAAATCCAGATTCAATATAATAAGGCAAATTTTTGTCCCATATTAAAACATTTTTGTGCCCCAAGTATAATAGAGATTTCTTAGAACTCTGCCTGTCTTTTAACATTTATACAGATGTGGCAAAAACACATTACACAAGACTGAAATGCTCAAAGGTAACCTGTATCATTTAAACACCTTTTGCTGATTCCTCATCAATGTCATGCCTACTGTTTTTGGATCTTTATTCCTTTCTCTTTATACATTTTTCTTTTGTTACCTATCAATTCCCATTTTATTCAGATGACTTTAAAAATGAGATATCCATCCTTGTCTCTCTCCTAGATTCCAGTTCTTCATCACCAACTCTCCCGTGGATATTTAAAGTAGAGTTCTACAAGCATCTAAGTTAATATATCCAAAATAGAACTCAGTGTCTTTCTTTCCAAGTACACCCTTCTTCCAACCCCTCCCTCTCTCTGATTAGAGCAGGTGGAGGCTGAACATTGAAGAGCTCCCCTCAGTGGTCCTCCAACTTTTAAAATGGGGGCCAGTTCATTGTCCCTGACTGTGGGAGGGCTGGATTATAATAAAAACAAAAACTCACACTCTGTCTCCGCCCCTCAGCCCATTTGCCATAACCTGGTAGGTGGAATAAACATCCTCAGTGGCCGCATCTGGCCCGCAGGCCATAGTTTGAGAACTCCTGCCCTATCTCCTCTACCAGTTAAGAAGGGCAAATAGGAAATTCACCTCATCATTTCCTACCCATATATTTTCCTGAACTTCATAATCTCCAGAAGCTCATTATTTGACAAGATGAAATCAAACACAGAACTCTTATTTCAGATCATTTCCTGTCCCAGTTCAGGAGTTCATCATGCTCTCATTAAGGATACCCCCCTTCACTTTTTTTTGTATTGTCTTTCCCTCCACCCCCATTAGATCATAAGCTCTGAGCAGAAACTATCATGTCTTTCTTTGTACTGCCAGCACTTAAGTGCCTGAAACATTTGCTGTTGTTGTTCAATCATTTTCAGTCACATTTGGCTCTTGGTGACCCCTTTCAACGTTTTCTTGGCAGAGATACTAGAGTGGCTTGCCCTTTCCTTCTATGGCTTATTTTACAGATAAGGAAACTGAGGCAAATGCTAAGGATCACACAGGTAGAAAGTGTCTGAAGTCAGATCTGAACTTAAGATGAGTCTTCCTAACATCAGTACTGGTTCTCTATATATCATGCAACCTAGCTTCCCCACATCTGAAACATAGTAGGCACTTAATAAATGTTTCTTCACTGATTCTGACTTCCCTATTATTATCTGCAGGACAACCATTTTTCTAGTTACCCAGATTCATCACCTCAATCCCACAATCCAGTCAGTTGCCCCATCATGTCGTTTCTGTCTCTACACCATCCCTCATATGTGTCTCCCTTTCTTCCACTCACTATACCACCACCCTATTTCAGACCATCACCTCTCACTTAGAATATTGCAAAAGGTTCCTGTTGGATTCTTCTGCCTCAAGCCTCTCCCCACTCCAATAACTCTTCCATATAGCTTCCAAATTGATTTTTTCTGAAGTGCACATTTGATTATGTCACCCTACCCTGATTATTAAACTATAGTGGTTCCCTATTCCCTCTGGTATCACTCAGCTGTTCGACATTTAAATATTTCTATAACTCTACCTTTCCTACCCTTCTAGCCTTCTAACAAAACATTGATTTTCTCCATGAATTCTATAATCAGGCTTACTTGCTATTCTTAATTTCCATTTTCTTGCTTTTTTACCAGCTATCCCCATGGCTCAAAAATACTTTATCCTTACTTTTACCTTTTAGAATCCCTGGTTTCCTTTAACATTTAGTTCAAGCACCACCTTCTATGTGAAGGGGAAGCGTTTCCTGATCCCTCCTCCATTTGCTAGCTAGTGAACTTGTACCTTTCAAATGACTTTATATTCATTTTGTATATTTTGTGTGTAAATACTTGTGTACATGCTATCTTTCCCATTAGAATGTAAGTTTCCTGAAGGCAAGTATTATTTCAGTTTGGGTTCTGTGTTCCCAGCAGCTAGAAAAGTGTCTGTCAAATAAAATAATAGGTGCTTAATAAATTTGTTGATTGAGTGACTGAACATGATATTTCATAAACTTCAATGAAATATAAGCAATCAGTGTAGTGTCATGAGCGCTGAAATTGTATTCAAGAGCACCGAGTTTAAGCGCTAGCTCTGATAATTGTTCCTTATGTCATTGGATGAGATACTTTTTTTTCGATTTCCTCACCTATAAAATGAAGGCGCATCTATAAATCGGGGCAACCAAGTGGCGTAATGGTTAGAACACTGAGTTTGGAGTCAGGAAGACATCTTCATGAGTTCAAAATCAGCCTCAGATACTTATTAGCTATGGGTCCCTGGGAGAGTCATTTAACCCTATCTACCTCAGTTTTCTCATCTGTAAAATGAGTTAGAGAAGGAAATGGTAAACTGTTCCAGTATCTTTGCGAAGAAAATCCCAAACAGGAGAGTTGGATTTGACTGAAAAATGATTGAACAATCAAAATGAATATTAGACTTGATAATATCAGTTCTTTTTCAGCTCTAATGATCTATATAATCTTGCTTTTTCAGTGTATGTTATATATTATATATTTTTCCTACTGTTTTTGTTGTTATGAAAAAAAGTAAAGTTAAAAAAATGGATTTTATTTCTTTTTCAGGGCCAGTTTTGTGACTACTGTAACTCTGGGGACCCCAATAAAGCTCACCCAGTAACCAATGCAATTGATGGGACTGAACGTTGGTGGCAAAGCCCTCCTTTGTCTTTGGGCTTACAGTACAACAAAGTCAATGTTACTTTAGATCTGGGACAGGTGAGTTACTTATTCATTTGGTATGAGCAAAAATTACATCATTGATTTTATGGTTGGTGTCATTGACACTATTTTTTCATATGTTTTTCACTATTCATTTTTTAAAAATAATTTTAATTTTTGGTCATTCTGACTTTGACAAATACCAACACTTCTGTAAACAAAGAACCTAATAGTAGTTAGCATTTATAAAACTTTTTAAAATTTGCAAAATACTTTACAAACTTTATTTCATATTATCTCCATAACAACCCTAAAAGGGTAGTTCTATTATTTTGCCTATTTCACAGAGAAGGAAACAGGTGATTAACTTGCTTAGAATCACACACTGCTAAGTTTTTTAGGCAGGTTTTAAACTCATGTCTTCTAAACTAAAATATAGCACCCTAACACTGTGTCATACAGCTGTTTCCTGATACTTATTATACTGAATTATTACTCTATTACCTATCTTGCTATTTTTGAAATGTACATAGTATAATAAATTCAAAACAACTTCAGAATTGTCTTGCTTTTCTGTGTCTATTTCTGATTTTCTATCTTCTTTTGTACATTTAAAAAAGTGTTTTCCTTTTCTTTCTTTCCATTTTTTTGAGTCATAATTATTACTACTTCCCTTCTTTCCACCCAATATGCCTTCCATTAGAAGAATCATTCAAATCAAAGCTTTGAAACAAGCATAATTAAGCAAAACAAATCCAGACATTGTCTCTGTTTGAAAAGTTCATCTAATTCTGTACCATAAATCCACAAATTCATCACCCCTCTATCAGAGGGTAGAAAGTATTCTCCTTTTTTTTTATTCTGAATTATATACACACAAAGAAAGAACATTTCCACATATGAAGAATAAAAAAGATTATATGTGAAACTGGACATTGCTATTATGTAGCTTGATTTTTTTAATTAAAAAGTTTATAATAAAGGCAAAATATTATTTCAAAGCTTCCCTGTTTGTTTGTGTTTCCCTTTGAACTTCCTTCCCTTTTGTGCAATTCTTAAGCTGATTCAATGACTCTCTTTTTAGTAGGGAGTATGATCATTATCATTACCACTATTCATTTAACCATCTTTACTAAATCTGATTAGTTATAAATTATGTTCTTTAGTTGGAAATTTTTATTTTTGTTTTTTTGGGTTTTTTTTTTTTTGGTTATTGAGGTCTATGCTGATGTTCTTTTCCTTGGAAGCCCTAACCTTGACACCAATGAGTGAGAAATAATCCTGTGTCCTACTTTCAAAAATACTCCCAGGTCATCTCAAACTTAGTCTCATGATTTCTTTATCCCCCAAATCTGGGAGTTCCTATGGACCAGATTTCAATTCTGATTTGACATGGTTCTCAGTTCTATGATCCTTGTTCAAGCTGAAACTAATCCCCTTGTTGGCTAGTCTGGTGAAAATTATACTATGAATTAATGGAGTATCACACAAAAGAAACATTGAATGAGGTGAGTCTGAAAGGGAGGGCTATCTCACACATTGAAGGTCTTTAAAGGTCTTCTGCTTGTCATAAGGTCTTCTAGGTTTTCCTACAACTTCCTGTTGGTTTAAATTAATATGGTCCATGCTGTATTGAATATCAGTTAATTGAATTTGTATCCTGGGGAAATTTTTTAGCATATCCTTGATGGTCTGAACATCTCTTTTTACTCTTTCTAACAACAATCAGTTTATCTATCCCATCAGCTAATAGTGTAACTAAGCTGAGAGATTGGACTTGTGTTCTATTTATTTAACTAAGGGTTACTATATTCACTAAGGTTTGGGAACCTATTCAAAATGCCATTTATTGAACTTGGCATAAGATCAGATGTATCTCTATTTATTCTTTTGCCTTGAAAAGCTAATTGTTTTGTCTTAATACTCCTTTGATGTGCCAGAAACTTCTAATTAGGGAAATTAAATAGTAATGTGCCAACATAGGAATAATCCACTAGTTTGCTTTCTATGGGAACATTAAGCAAGACACATATTTATGGAGACAACCCATTTATCAGCTTTGAATGTCTCAGTGGCATAGATGGTTGTCCCCAATTTGTGCCTTGTAAAACTAAGTTCAGTCATCCCATTTTAGTAAATTTTAATGGAAAAAAGAATGATGCTTTAAGAAATATTGGAATGGGCCTATTTAGAGTAGAATTTCTTAATATCAGGTTCATGGATTCAGGGTCTGTAGATAAGTTTCAGAGGGTCTGTACATTTGTAAAGGAAAAAATATATCTTTGTTTCAATGGAATTGATTTCCTTTGTAATGCTAAACATTTGATTATATGCATTTAAATATTTTGAAAAAGGGTCCATAGGCTTCACCAGATAAGGCAAGAAGGAATTATTTATATATTGCCACACACGATTCTAAGCACTTTAGAAAAATAAATATCTCATTTGATTATTGTTACAATAACCCTGAAACATAGGTGTTATTATTATCTCCTAATTTTACACTTGAAGAAACTGAAGCAGATATTAAATGACTTGCCCAGGGCCACATAGTTTTTAAATATCTGAAGTCAAATTTGAATTCAGGTCTAACTTGGTCCAGGCCCAGCACTCTCTCTACACATCGCAGCACCAGCTTCCTTAATTAAGGAACAAAACATTTCTGGATTAGGGCTTTAGAGAAGGGGACTGGTTGGGGCAGATGGACAGAAACAACTTCTGTTGGCCAAGGTATCATTATGTACAGTGAAGGAGAGAGGAGGAAAAAGGTAGGGAGAGAAAGAGTGAAAAGGGGAGGGCAAATGAGTGAAATGAGGGATAGGAGAAGAGAGGAAGAGGAGAGGAGAGGAAAAGATAGAAGAAGATAGAGGGAAAGGGGAGAGAGATAGAGAAGAAGATCAAAGTGAGAGAGAGAGGGAGGGAGGGAGGGTAGGAGGGAGAAAGGGAGAGAAGGATAGGAGGAAAAGGAAAGGAGACAAGGGAGGGGGAAAGGGAGAGGGAGAGAAGAAGGCACAATCAGAGACAGAGACAGAAAGAGATGTAGAGAGACTGTACACAAACAGAAATAGAAAGGCAGAAAGAGAGAAAAGAAATAGGCAGAAAACAAACAGCAGAAGAAAAAGAAAGGAAGGAAGAAAGAAAAAAGAAAGAAAGAAAAAAAGAAAGAAAGAAAAAGAAAGAAAGAAAGAAAGAAAGAAAGAAAGAAAGAAAGAAAGAAAGAAAGAAAGAAAGAAAGAAAGAAAGAAAGAAAGAAAGGAAGGAAGGAAGGAAGGAAGGAAGGGAAAGAAACAAAGAAAAAAGAAAGAAGGGAAGGAGGGAAGGAGGACAGAGGGAAGCAAGGAAGGAAGGAAAGAGAGAGAGAGAGAGAAAAGTAAATTTGTTACAGAGCAGGCATTCCAGAGACCACAGATTTGGTACAGATAGGTAGATCTGGAGTGGAACATTTGGGAAGCAGGGTTGAGAAGGAAGGGGAGTAAGGGAACAGACTTAGGTAGATGGGGAATAGGGGTGGTTCAGTGGCAGCCTGTTGTTCAAAATCCCTGAATGGGAAGAATATAACTAAGTTAGAATATGATAATTATTGGGGAACGAATGCAAGCACAATATCAGTGTCCAGAGAGAAGTCCTTGAGGGAGGAAAGTGATTAGATTATTCAATGCCCTTCTTTAGCTCTTAGAACAGGTAGAAATGTTGAGTCCTATGATCTTAAGAGAGTCAATTCAGAGCAAGCAAGAACAAATGAAGATATAGCTTGGAGGAGTCCATATAGGAGGCAGAAAGTGGCAATTCTGGTTTCTTCTCTGCTTTTTTTGCTAGATCTTTCTCTAGGTAACTCCTGTTAACTATAAGTGTCCTCTTAGGCTCTGTCCTGAGCCTCCACATTCTTCTAAACTATCGTATTTGGTGATCTCACCAGCTCTCATGAGATTAATGACCATATCTATGCAGATGATTCCCAGTCCTACTCTCTCCAGACCTACCATCCTGTATCACCAAATGCCTATTTGACGCCTTGAGCCAGATGTTTCATGGAAATATATTTAGAAAATTGCACGTTTTAACCTATATTAGATTGCTTGCTGTCTATGGGAGGTGAGAGTTGGAAAGTTGGAACACAAGACTTTGCAAAGGTGAATGTTGAAAACTATCTTTGCATGTTATTTGGTAAAATAAAAAATTACGAAAAAGGGAGGAAAAAAGAAAATGAATGCAAAGGAATTAGGGTCTCTGGCACTTACTGACTGCATGTCCATAGGCAAGTTACTTAATCTCTCAGTGTCCTAGGCTAAGAATATAGGTTGCAGAAAAAAGTGCTGCTCACATGGGGAGTTTACTCACTTGGGCATTCCCTGTAGCAATGAAATCATAGATATGGTGCCTCTCTATTAGGGATTCAACATGTTACTAAACCCGTGCAGAGTATTGGCAAGTGCAGTATACTAGAAGAGCTAAGTTCAAATTTTGCCTCTGATCCTTGGATAATATGTATATGTCCATAGATAAATTACTCTGTCCCTCTGGGTTTCAGTTTCCTCATTTAGTAGAATGGAAACTTTTTGAATACAAACTTTGTATTCCTAAAACTAAGGGGGATGTCTTGAGAATAATAGATGCTTAAGAAATGCTAGCAGGATTTGATTAGATTAGATACATGAGGAGACTTGAATTAATTTATCTCAAGATATTTTTGAAGTATAAGTACTGTGATCCTAATTTATAAGCTTGTTGTAAAGGAAACACCTTTTAAGCCTTAATGCAGCTCTAATCCAGCAGTGTCACTGGAGAGATCATAAAAGAGGGGAAAGGATCCACTTGTGTAAAAATATTTATATCAGCTTTTTTTTGTTTGTTTGCTTTTGGAGACAATTGGGGTTAAGTGACTTGCCCAGGGTCATACAGCTAGGCAGTGTTAAGTGTCTGAGGCCAGATTTGAACTGAGGTCCTCCTGACTTCAAGGATGGGGCTCTATCCACTGCACCATCTTGCTGCCCGAGCAATTCTTTTTGGAGAGGTAAGAAATTGGAACTTGAGTGGATGCCCATCATTTGGGAATGGATGAATAAATCATGATATATGAATGTAATGGAATATTATTGTTCTATAAGAAATGATGAGCAGACTAGTTTCAGAGAAGCCTGGAAAGACTTACATGAACTGAAACTGAGTGGAGTGAGCAGAACAAAGAGAATATTGTACATAGCAACAAGATTATATGATAATCAACTGTGATGGACTTGGCTCTTCTCAGCAGTGGTGATCCAAGAGAATTCCAATGGACTTGGGATGGAAAATGCCAACCGCATCCACAGACAGAGAACTGTGGAGACAATGCAGATTGAAGCAGAGTATTTTCACCTTTTGGGGGGTTTGTTTGTTTGCTTTTTCTTTCTCATGCTTTTTTCCCTTTTGGTCTGATTTTTCTTACACAACATTTCTTGCAAACATGGAAATATGTTTAAAGAAATGATCCCATATGGCAGAAATTCAGACGTCAACAAAGAAGATATTTAAGGATGAGAGAGTTATCTTAGACAGAACACTGGATTTGGAGACAGAGAACCTTGCTCAAAATCTATAGAAATTGATGGCCTCTATTAGCCTCAGTTTCCTTATCTGTAAAAAGAGATTGTTGGTCGGGGTAGCTTCTAAGACACCTTTGAGCCCCAAATCTATGATCTTATGATGTTTCAGGTACCTCTGAAACCACCTGTGCACCATGCCAGTCCTCTCATTAATACTTTGAGCAACACAATCAAAAATGTTTCTTGGGAATAGAGGCTGAATTTTAAAAATAAGAGAAATGGCACAATTTATCCCTTATACAGTCTTTAAAAATAAGAGGTTTTTTTGCCTCTTACCCAGTGAAATTTGACAAATTTTAGAAATATTTTGGCTTTAAACCATGGCAGGCATCCCGTTAATAACATTAGTGGGAGGCTTGTAACTGGAAAGGCCAAATTCCATGAATTTACCAGAGACTCTGAAAAATCTTGGGCTAAATATAATATCTCAAGGGATGACATGGCATTCCCCTGTCCCCAGTGAAAACTAGCCCACAGTATTTACTGAATTTTCCCATTAGATTGCACAGCCTTTTTCTTTATGAGGGCTATGAACTAATGTAGAGACTTCCTCTCAGACCTACATCCCTACTTTTGCCCCTTTCTTCAATATGTCACTTTTCACATGGTTCTTATGTTTATGTCCATATATTAGTTGTTTTATTTCCTTCTTTTTCCTCTTCCTCTTTTTCTCCTACTTGCTTTTACTTCCTTTTAATACCTAAAATATTTGTGTCACCTTGGAACCTTTCCCCTTTATCCTCTTACCTTCTCTCAAATGTCCTCCTCAATATGCATGCCTTATCCCCCTTCCCTCAATCAACCAATATCTCCAAATACTTTCCACATCACACTATCCTCTTGCCATCATTCATCTCCTGTACTGTTCCTTGTGGCTACCTCAACAAATTGGATAGCATTTCAGCCCTTCCGATAGAAGGGCTTTCCTTCTGTTTATAATGGATATCCTAAAACCACATCCTTGCACTCTTCTGTAAAAAGCCTTTTTATTGAATACAATGTTTTGTCTCAAAATATATTATCTTCCCCTCTTTTCTTCAGTTTTATGTATTATGTCTAAGTCCATTCTCTTCTGCCGTTTTAATTTTGCATACCCAAATCACTTTACTTAAATATTTTATTAATGTAAAAGAATTCTAAGTTGTTTGTATCCTTGATTCTTAAATGATACTTCCCCAGCAACTAAGATATACTGAGGTTTTCCTATTTATAGTCCCTAAAATTTAACTCTTGAAGGGGAATAAAGGAAAATGCTGAGACTGTGATTTAATGTTCAATTGTTGAGTCATTTCAGTCATGTCCTGGGGTCTTTGTGACCCCATTTGAGGTTTTTTTGGCAAGGATGATGGAGTGGTTTATTATTTCCTTCTCTAGCTCATTTTCCAGATGAGAAAACTGACCAAACTGAAGCAAACAGGAATAAGTGATTTGCCCAGGATCATATAGCTAGTAAGCATATGAGGCCAGATTTGAACTCATGAAGATGAGGCTTCCTGATCCCAAGCCCAGCGCTCTTATCTATTGCTCCCCCTAACTGCCCATCTTAAAAACAAAGTTCACATGCCATTTATATTTGAGTATAAACATATGCACATGTTTTGTGTGTGTGTGTGTGTGTGTGTGTGTGTGTGTGTGTGTGTGTGTGTGTGTAGAGTGAGAAAAAGAGGAGAGAGAGAGAGAGAGTAAGGGAAAGGAAGAACAAGAGGGAAAGAAAAGAGAAAAGGGAAAGGAGAGAAGGAAGGAGAAAGGGAGAAAGGATGAATTAAGAAAAAAGGATGACAGGAAAGGCTTCTCCCTTGCTTCTATACTTCTTTTGAAGATATAAGAAGATAAAACTCAATGAAATTTAAGCATGAGAAGATTAGATTATCAATAATAATTATTATGATAAAAACAATAATAGTAACTGACATTTATATGCAACTGGAAAGTATACAAAGTGTTTTGTGAATAGTATCTCCTTTGATCCTCACAATTGCCCTGTGAGGTAAATGTTACAAATATTTTTATATCCATTGTTCAGATTAAAAAAAAAAAACACAGTTGAACAGTTTGCCAATGGTCATACAACTAATAAATGTCAAAAGAAAGACTTCACCTATATCTTCTTTGGCTTGTAGTTCATGACTACTTTACTATATCACTTTATTATGAGGAAGGAGATTCTGACAGTGAAGATGAAACAATTACTGAGGGAGATTCAGGACTCTTAAATCTTTAAAATAGAACACACAGAAGCTTGTGTGAAGGCAAAAAAGTAGACTTTTGGTATATCTTCATGTGGTCCGATTCTTTGACTTGTTCAAGAAAAAAGGGACAAATACTTGTCAAATGAAATGATACTTATATATGGAAAATAATTTATGAGAGTCAGCATTGTGGAGAGAGAGAAACAGACAGAGAGAGAGACAGAGAGAGGCAGAGAGATAGAGACAAAGAGAAAGGAGAGAAAAGAGAGAGAAAAAGAGAAGGAAGAGAGAAGAGAGAGAATTAGATAAAGGAGGGAGAAAAGAAAGAGAAAAAAGAGAGAGACAGAGAGAGACAGAGATACTGTCTTGATCAAAAACACTCATCCTTGGCCAAATTTGTATTATATCTTTCCTTATTAAAATGTAAACTTTTTGATTTATGAACTGTATTATTTTTATATTACTTTATTTCCAGCGCTTAACACAAGAGAAAGTTTTTAATAAATATTTTTCATTAATCCATTCATTTATTCATGGCTATGCCAACAGATTATCAACTCTGGCAGGTTCTAATAATCTAGAAAGGCTTTGGCTATGGGCCAAGCAGCATATTATATATTTGACATTGAGGGTAAGTTTACCTAAATTTGATGGTTGTCCACCAGGTGATGAGGGAGAAGGGAAGGAAATAATCATTTGTATAATGTCTACTATGTGTTAGGCACTGTGCCAAGTTCTTCTTACAAATATTATTCCACTGGATCCTTACAACAACCCTAGAGATAGGTGCAATTATCATCGCCATTTTATAGTTGAGAAAACAGGCAAGCGGAAGTCAAATGACATGCCCAGAGTCATATGACTAGTAAGTGTCTGAGGCTGAATTTGAATTCAGATCTTCTTGACTGTAGGCCCAGCACTCTATTTACTCTGCCACCAGCAATCTCTCTGATGAATATTTTTTAAGCCATAATAATTCATGAAGATAACTAATTATAGTATAAGGAGTTATAATTTGTGTTGGTAAGGGAAATATCCATTTCAATGAAATAACATGTTCTTTAAGGTGGTATATTTATTTAAGAAATCTTTTTGGTCAAAGGTCTGATAAATGTAATTTTATATCTGTGGGGGAAGAGTGAGTTGTGCTAAGCAAATAAAGTGGCCTGGAAGCAGACATGGGAAAATTAAACTTCCCATCCCTCCCCAATATCCCAATTTGGACTTTTTTCTTTTGTGGCCAAACTACTTAAAAAAAAAACCATAAATTTCTGCAGCATAATTTGTCCTGATGATAAGCCATAGAGTTCCAAATTCATTATCCATTATCCACTATAGTCTGGTCCAATTCCTATTGCATCCATGTGCCTTAAATAAAAGGTCAGTTGTGCAGTCTTCAAGTTCTTTGCATAAAAGATGAGCTCTTGCTGGGATAAAGATGAAATGTAGAAGATTGGAGTTTGAAGGGAAAATTCATATAGTAGAGCAGTGAAAGTAATGAGGTCAGATAAGGAGAGATGGGGAGTCATTTATTAGCCTGGACAAACTTTTGGCATCTTTTCTCATTTGGTCTCTTCCTAGGACTTTGATTAAAAACCAACCAACAAACAACTCAGTAGAATAATAATGGAACATGTCACATATTATAGGAAGAATTCTGGATGTCAGCCAAGACTACATCTTCCACATTCCCTTTAACTTTTTTTTTTAATTAAGTAACCCAATCTCAGAAGGGTGTGGAGATTAACAGGAATGAGATAAGGTATGTAGATTAATGGGAATGGAATAAAGAGGGAGAGAAAGGAGAGGAGAAGGGATGGATCTTTGGAGGCAGAATAGGTTAAGCAAGGCAAAGTAGAGGATAGAAGTAAAGTAGAGGAGTGGCAGGTATAAGAAATAAGAAATACACACAAATATAATAGCAGTGATCAGGAGTAGAATTAGCAAAAAATTATGGATAGCAATTTCAGACAAAATTAAAGGTAAAATACATTTAATCAAAAGAAAAAATAATTGATCAATATTATTTTAGATTATTTAAAATAACTAGATAGTATAAGGCATGAATGTTGCTGTGGTATAGGAATTGATGAGTTGATGAATTTAGAAAAATAAGGAATATTTGGACTTATGAAAGATGATGTTATCCACCTTCAGAATAACAGGACAAATAAGATGTATATGAATATATATGTGTATAATTATAAATACTTATCTTTAAATGTATGTTGTATATACATGTATATACTCACATTAGTACACATACATCAAATATGTATGTGTACATAAACATATGTGCTTAGTTATAGCCTTCTTGGGAGAAGGGGGGAAGAAAGGGGCAAAAAGAAGTAAAAAGTGCACAGAAGAAAACAAAAAATCTATAAGGAAACAAAGACAAGAGGGTGATCTCTAAACATAATAGTTGGCATTTATTATATAGGTTTTCTTGAAATGGAAATTGTCTCATAATTTGAATCCTCTCATGTTCTACTGTGCACATGGCAAATTTTTCTTTTTTCTATTTGAATTTAAGTCTTAAATAAATGAATAAATATTTTTAAAAAGAAAAAAACACCTAGTCTCAAAATGAGTGAGGTAAATTAAGAATGGAATTAATCAATTCATAAATATGTTGAAGGCCTTCATTAGGTGTTGTGAGGAATTAATACAAATATATGTATATACATAAACGTGTATTTGTGGATATAAATATGTATGTGTATAAACACACATAAGTATGTATGTGTGTATGTGTATATATATATATATACATATATATATATGTATATATACATATATATATATATATATATATATATATATATGATATGTCAATCTCTGCCTTCAAAGAATTTAACAATCTATCTGGGGAGACAAGATATATTTCTATATGTAACAATAGTGGGAGTTCAGTTGAATCAATTGTCGCCTCACATAATAATTATATTTCATACTCTGATATCTTTATCAGAGGAAAACATCTATAAATCAGTAAATCAAGTCTTAATCTATGTGTGGAAAGTCTTTGGTCAGTTTGGAAAAAAATGAAATGTTTTGACACATTTAATGAAGTGAAATGATATTGTACTGGTAATATATTAGAATTAGTTACTCTCTGTGGCTTGGGTCAGAACATTGTCACTTCAGAATTAATCATTTCAGTGGCAAGTCACCCTGGTGAAGGAGCAGATTTAGCCAAACTCCAGAGAGTGAATCTAGGGAAAGAGGAGCCTCTATCTTCTCCCTCAACCCTTGAGTAGAAAATAAACTCAAACTTTAAAAAAGGTCTGAAGATTTGGGACTTCTCATCTTTAACAATAAGAAATGTCCCTGCAATGGCAGTGGCAGATGGACGTGATTTTAGACACATTGAAGACAAACTAGATTCCCTGAGGGAAAACAACTTTACATTTCACTAGGAGTCTATCAGATTCAAGAGGAATTTTCATGAAGGGGCAAAAGGTCTTCCAGCAATTAGGAGCCAGAACCCACTTTTCCTTGGACTCTGTATGAGCTTGTGGGATAGTATACCCCTAGATTTTTGGAAATGTTTTGAACCAACTGCCATATTATATTCCTTTAGTAAATATGCATTTCTAAAATCAAATTAACTCTAACTGGCTAATTGATTCATTTGATAATAAAGGGGGTAATAGCCAAGGAGATTTATGTGCAAGGGTCTTAGAGAAATAACTCCAAAATCTTGAGATATGGAATAGAAAGATAGCTAACCTTTTTCTGGAAACACAGATTCTAGTTGGCATTATAAGCCCAGATTCTGTGTGAATTTGTAATAATTTATGAAATTATGAAATGGGACAGGGCCACCCAATTCTTTGGTTACTTGCCATAAAAGCCCATGATATCAGCGGGAAGTAGGGCTGCAATCCCACTTTTAATAAGGCATGGTGGAGACAAAGTCAAGTGGTAAGGAGTTCAAAGGCAGATGGTGTGAGGATGGGCTCTAGGATGGTGAAGGGAGGTAGGTGGTAGAGGAAGAGGCAGAGAATATTACTTGTGTAATCATAGGTTACAAGGTTAGAGTTGCCATCATGGATCCAGTGAAGATGAAAGTGAAAGAGTCATTGGGAGGCAGGAGATTGAGGTCTTATGGTTACAGGGTTTGGGGGAAATAGACCAATTCTTAACAGTGTACCTTGGGCTTAATTCATGAATATATTTAAAGTCAATAAATTCATGAGATGATTAGGGAAGTCGTTTCAGAGGTTGAAGGATTTAAGTTTAAGGAATAAGTAGGATTCAAATAGACCAAGAAGGGGGTGGTTAGGGAAGGGGCAAGGGAGTTAAGAAAGTTCCAGGAAAAAGGGAAGTGCAGATAAAACCTGTGAGATGGGTATGTGCCTTTAGGGTTGGGCAGCAGTGACATGTACACTTTAGAACTAGCACTGTGAGTTGTATAGGTGGCCCATTTGTAATAGTCAGAGGTGATTAAATAGTCAAAAAATAGAATTTTGCTGTTGTTGTTCAGGTGTTTTTTAGTCACATTTGATTCTTTGTGGTTTCCCTTGGCAAAGGTACTGGAATGGTTCATCATTTCCTTCTCTAGCTCATTTTACAGATGAGGAAAATAAGTCAATCAGAGTTAAGTGACTTGCCAAGGGTCACACAGCTGGGAAATGTCCCAGGTGAGGATTGAATTCCTGAAGATGAGTCTTCCTGCCTCCAGACAGGGCAGTCTATACACTGTGCTCTCTATCTGCCCCACTCTGGGATAATAACTAAGACATAGAAGTCACCTTAAAGTTTTAAAGCACTCTGCAGACGTTATTTCATTTGAATGTCATGGCAATTTTCCTCATTGTGGAGATTAAAATTATCCCACCTACAAGAAGAGAGATTGAGACAGAGGTCTGAGCCAATGGCACTTTATGTCCATGGTTCCCTCTAATGAAGTGGAATTCATATCTTCTTCACGATCTGAGCTGCATCTCCTTCCAGGATGCTATTTTCATAGGGCTAGATGTCTGGTCATTCTGGAACAGCTATATCAAGTACAGAATAATTTTACTGATTGAAACTAGGATGAAAAGGATGAACTGGATGAAGTCAGTGTGAACATTCTCCAATTCACTTGCATCTCATAGCGTCCCTTCCTTGATTAAATGGTCCTCTTTGAGAATGAAGAATAAACAATAATAACAGATTCAGCACTTACTGGTAGATGAAATTTTCCACGATGCAGGTACAATCAGTATTTTTAAAAACAGGTCACTTAAAGTTTGAACAGTTCAGAAGAGCTGTGATTTCATCAGTGTGTGCTACTTGCACTGATGTGTATAATAGCTGATCCATCCTTTAAATAGAGAGTTTCTGGTCAAAAATTTCATCACCTGATTGCCGGCTTTCTGATGATGGATCTCTCTGAGATAAGGCAGTTTGATTCTTGGATGAAAAATGCAAAAATCCATCACTGTGCACATATTTGAAATCATTCCAGCTTGGAAAATAGGACTTGCTGGAACCTCAGCTTTTCTTACACAGAGTTCAAGAATTGAGGGTATCTTGATGTCATAATGAGATATAGGATAGGGATTTTCGCTAGCACATTTAGAGTGCTTTTAAGGTTTACAAAATGTTTTACATTTGTTAATTCATTTAATCCTCACAACAACCTTGTAAAGGAGGTGCGATTAATATCCTCATTTTATAAATCAAGAAAACTGAAGCAGACAGAGATTAAGTGACTTGCCCAGTTTGATAAAGCTTGTAAGGATTTCAATTCAGGTTTTCTTGATTCTCACATTTAGTGCTATATCCACTGAACCACCTAGCTTTAGTCAGTGAATGTGAAACATGTTGGGAAAGAGAATTAGATATCTGAGCATTCATATATTATTTTTGAATGAAATAGCTGCTTATTTCTATTGTGATCTGGAATATAAGCTCTGGTAAGTCTTATCTACTAGACCCAATGATGGATTTGTTTTTCCTTTTTCATCTGAGGATCAGCCTTCTCATTCATACAGACTTATTATAGGATCATAGGTATAGAACAAGAAGAAACCTTAGAGATCCTCATTTTACAAGTGAGGAAAGAAAGGCTCAGAGAGGTTAAATCCAGGTCTCATGCTTCCAATCTCAACATTCTTTCCACTATGCTGCATTTCCTCCTGTTATCATTATCAGAAGACTGACAACTAAGTGATGAAATTTTGGGCTGCAACAACTTCTCAAATTATCTTCTGAGGAATGGAAGAGGTACACTGTGCTTAGGAAGACTCACCCTGATGACATGACAGTTCTCTTGAAGGATGAAATGTTTTTCATTATGTGTAATTTAGTGTTAGGTGATCACTGGAGGAGGCACAAAGATAAATGAGACATGGTATCTGTCCTGAAGGAATTTGAAAACTAAGCAATAGATACAGTTTGATAAGACGTGCCCAGATACATATAATGCACTTGAAATATAAGTATAAAAGAAAAGTACTAAATTCTTGGAAATCAGAAGGAAAGCTGGGAACTTCTGGGGTTTTATAAAGAAAGTGGCATTTATACAAAGCATTGAAATGACAAGTAGGATGTTCATACACATATATATGATATATATATATGTATATATATATAATATAAAGATGATATAAAGATGGAAATAGTCCAAATGTAGGACACAGTATGTGTGCAATAGGTACACGGTAGATAGCCAGGAGTCAGGAAGATCTTAGTTCAAATATGGTCTTAGACACTTCCTAGCTGTGTGATCCTGGGCAAGTCAGTTAGCCCTGTCTGCTTCAGTTTCCTTATCTGTAAAATGAGGGGGAGAAGGAAATGGCAAATCCCTCTAGTATCTTTGCCAAACCCCAAATGGGTCACCAAGAATCGAATGCTTCTAAAAAAATGAATAATGACTAAACACTTTAATTTGGCTATAGGGTAGATGGCCTGAGGGGTAGCTAGACCTAGAGAAGTAGTTTGCAGCCACATTGTACAGGGTTTTTAATAACATCTTTTTAATAAAAGGTGTGAGCTTTATTCAGTATGCCATGGCCAACCAATGGAAAATTTTTAAACAGTGGAAATGATATGACTTATTCCTTGAAAAGCTTAATCTAGCAACACTATGTAGAGTGGATTGAAATGACAAGAGATTAGGGGCAGAAAGGCTTCCAAAGGAGGTTTTGCAGTGTAGTTCAAGAAAGGGGCAGTCTAGAGCTGAACAACAGCATTGGCGATCAGAATGCTAAAATGGGTCAAATACAAGAGATATTATAGAAATGGAATTGTGGTAATAGATTGATTGTGTAGAGCCAGAGAGCAGCTAATTCCCAAACTGCAAATCTGTTGACTAGGACACTCAGTAAGTCAATCAACAAACATGCATTAATCATTTACTATGTTCTAGGTAGCATTTAAGCTAAAGATATCCCCCCCCCCCCACACAAAACCCCTCCAAACCAAAAATAGTGATGCCATTATCAAAAACAGGAAATTTAGGAAAAGGAACAGATTTTAAAAAGGGAAGTAATAAGTTTCCTTTTTATTTAAGACTTTAAGAATAATTTCTTTTCAATGAATAGTCTGTGGGAGCCTTCTCTTTATGATAGGCAAGGCCCTTATTCCTAGGAAATGATTTAATATTTTCTTGATGAAGTATTAAATTCAAATAAACTATAGCCTTCAAATTGTTAGGTCTGAAATACAAAATAAATCCATCCCATTATGTCATGATGCTACCCTTCTTTTAATCAACTGTGTTTTTTAAAAAGTAAATATTATTTAGATTCTTGTTGTTTCACTTTTGACTTCTGTTAACAATAAATTAATTTTCGGTTACATATTTTACACTGGAGAATAGCAGACTGTTAGGGTTGGAATGGGTCTGAAAGGTGATTTAGTTCACTGACCAAGACTCATTTCTATACCATCATTGAAAAGTGATCATCTAGCTATTCCTGAGTGATCTGCATTGTGGGGGAATCTGATCAATTTGTGAGTATGCCTAAACTTCTTGAATTATGATTCATGACCCCATATGAATGTGAGAGTCACAAAACTGATTTGCTATCAATAAATATTTGATTTCTACATCTGTATACCAGGATCATGTAAAAACTTCTCTGGTGAAAATGGGTCAAAAGTAGAAAAAGTTTAAGATGGGAAAGTAGGAGTAAATGGATTATAATATCACAGATTTAGAATTTAGAGGTCATCTATTCCTCTCACTTTGCAGATGAACACACATAAGTTTGTAAAGTGACAGCTAAATTTGTACAGGTAATAAATGGCAGAAATGAGATTTAAAGCCAAGTTTTCTGATTCCAAACCATCATCTCCCTGCCTATTAATAGTGTTGGTTAAGGCTTTTCATGTGAAGTAACACTTCTTTAGTAATTGGAACATTTCAGAGTAGTAAGATGGGAAATATTCAATTGTTTACAAGCAGAATGTTTCTTTGTTTTGAATTGTACCATCTGATAAGTGGATTTCCAAGGCAGAGTTCAATGCCAAGTAGGATGATTGAACATCAAAGAATGCCTAAAAGGAGGGGGCCCGCTTGGCTTTTTCCTTTACAACCCTGTAATAACGCACATTAACATTTTTGTTTTTGTTGTTGGTACTGTAAATTCTTTCCTTTTAAAATTGATTTGAGATTATTATTTATTCCCTATAGCTTTTAAAAAATCACATGAAATATACTATTTCATCATGTTATCTTTTTTTCTTTTGCTTATAAATATTTCTGCTGACAATGGCAAGATAATAACACAGGTGTGATGATAACAGATTTCGGGATTAGTTTTGATGTCTAAATATAAACGAATTCTTGTGAAGCATATATCATGACACATAAGACTTCTCCAGGCAATGTTTAAAAGATCACTTCCTTCTACCCTTTCCTAAATGTAAAACTCTATAAACGTGAGACTAAGAAATAATTATTATTCTGTATAAGTGATAAATCTTGACATATTCTGCCTTGATCTTTCTTCCTCAAAATATTAACTTCTATACTGTTGTTTGGTCCAAAAAGTTTTTTTTGGAAACTACAATATTTCACCCCAAGAACTGAAGCACAGGTCAGCATATAGAGAAACCACATCATCCAATGGGAAGTTCACTCCTTACATGATGGGAATGGTAAATGGTATGTTCAGGAGGACTTTGACCTCTGGAGTGAAGGCTCTTCAGGATTATTCATTGTCGGTAGCATGCACAGTAGTCACACTCTCATAAAACCATTTCAGCAGACAGGTAAAACTAAATTGAAGGCAACTAATAGGCCTCTATCATTGAATTAGGGGGATATGTCCCCCAAAACATGTAAAGACACCCCCATGTAATAAGCAGATGACAATAATTTGTTTCAATAGCCCTGAAGGCGCTGTGGGGAGCTCAGGGCTTGGCCAGATATTGAAGACACAAAGATCATCCAAGCTGTTGCCAGATTTCCTGATTTTTGTCCTGTCTCTGGACTCTTGACTCATTTAAATCCAATTCATATACAAATCAATACATTATTTGTGATGCCATTGATTCTCTTTGAAAATGAAGGAAAAACAACAATTTGAAGCAATTAATTTGTCTTCAACAATAATATTATTTCAAGAACATTAGGTATTTGACACCAAAAAAATTGACTACCCCAATAGATAAGAAATGAAATAATTTGAATGAATAGTTCTCAAAAGAAGAATTGTAAACCATTAATGTTCATATGAAAGAACACTCCAAATCATTAATAATTAGAGCAATACAAAACCAAACCACATAAAGGTTGCACTTCCCATCCAGGAAACTGGCCAAGATGGTAAAAGATGGCAATCGACAGTGTTGGAGAGGTTGTGGGAAGATAGGCACCTGAATGTATTGTTAATGTAGTTGTGAGTCAATACAACCATTTTGGAAAGCAATTTGGAATTTGTGCGAACAAAATCACAAATATGTGCATAATCTTTGACCCAGAGATTACATTATTAGACAAACATCCTAAACTGGTTAATGATAATAAGAATGGTCCAATCCCAAAATATATTTAGAACAGATTTGTATTAGCAAAAAAAAGTGGAAACAAATTGGGGAATGGCTAAACAAATTATTGTACATAATGACTCTTGCTGAGCTATAAGAAAGGATAAATAGAATCAATACATAAAAAACCCAAGAAAATAATTAAATAAACTGATGCAAAGTAAAAAGAGCCAAAAAAAAAAAAACCAAAAAAAAAAAACAACATGCATAATGACTTGAGCAATATAAAAGAAAAGAAAACCACTGCAAAACAACTGAATCAATATTGAAGAATTACAAAGAACAAAGATAGCCCCAAAGAAGAAATATGAAAAGATATTACACTTCCACAATTTTTTGTACAAGTAATAAATCCTTGGGAATATTGTATATAGTCTTAGATTTTTTCAACACATCTATCAGTTTTATTAATTTTTTCAGGGGCAGCTAGGTGGCGCAGTGGATAGAGCACCAGCCTTGAATTCAGGAGGACCCAAGTTCAAATTTGGTCATAGACATTTAACACTTCCTAGCTGTGTGACCCTGGGCAAGTCACCTAACCCCAGCCTCAGGTGGGGGGGGTTCAGCTTTTTTTTTTCTTTAAAATATTATTTGTTGATATGGGATGGTTCTCTGAGAGAGGAAAGGGGAGGAGGATATTGAAAGAAATTTTTGTGATATAAAAACAAAAATTTCAAAATTTATTTTTAAAAAAGAGTGCTAGAGAAGAGCCTTCTCTCAAAACTATTCCCCTAAATTTTGACTTGTCTAAAATTCATGTAATTGTTGTTGTGCACTCATTTCAGATACTTTGTGATCCCCCCTTGGGGTTTTCTTGGCAAAGATACTGGAATGGTTTGCCTTTTCCTTCTCCAGTTTATTTTACTGATGATAAATAGAGGTGAACAAGGTTAAGTAGCTTGCCCTGGTCATACAGCTAATAAATATCTGAAGTCAGATCTGAACTCAAGAAGATGAGTCTGACTCTAAGCCTAATGTTGTATCCACTGCACCACCTCTAGATCCCCATTTATTTAATAAAGAATAAGACTTTTAATTTTTCCATAATAGTTGAAATTTAGTATGTTGCAAAAAATAGTATTTCATTGATTTCAATTTGCATTAAACTATGTGTAATTAAGATTCTAACTGTTGCTGTCTGGATGGAGGGAAGGGAGGGAGAAAAATTTGGAACACAAGGTTTTGCAAGGGTGAATGTTGAAAAGTATCTTTCCATGTATTTTGAAAAAATAAATTAAAAAATATTATTTTAATTGAAGATAATTGAAGTTCCCTATCACTACTCTATAATACCAGGCCTGTGACCTGTTTATGAAACTTTTTTTTCCTCCTTTTGTCTAAGTGGTCTGAACTCTATACTTTGATAATGTCACTTCTATTTCTTCTTCCATTGTTTTTTATCCTTGTGTCCTCTATCCACTTTTCTTCTCTGGTTCCTGGACTTCCTCACTTTAGTATATCTTTTTTCCCCCCTTTTAATTTTGTTTCCTAACTACACAAGAACCAGGAAGAGAAAAGTATGTTTGGTTAATCCAGGTCATCTCAAATGTGGTCATCTCCCAAAAAAGATTTTTTTTTGCCTCAATTGCTCCCTAGCATTGATCACTGAGTGAATCAGTCTCAGTCAAACTGAGATTTATGGAAGACCTTAGCTTAAAAATGACCTTAGCCTAAAAATGCCCAGGTTTCCCATTGCATCCACGGCCATCTCCAATCTTCTTGATCTATATCTGGCTACTGGACCCAGATGGCTCTGGAAGAGAAAGTGAGGCAGCTGACCAGTTGACACAGTATGTCTCCCTCACTTAAATCCAATTTACTTGCATGCCAAGGTATCACTCCCTGATGTCATGGTCCTCTTCGAGAATGATGGGCAAACAGTAACTGATTCTACTGAACCAGAAATACCTGCACTGCTCTGGCAAAGGTGGACCCTTCCAGCTCATGAGGATTTCATTTGTATAACTGAGATAAATCTTGTCCCGGGTGATATGAAGTGCTTGGTCAGCAGTTGATAGAACCATTTGTTCTATATAAAGTTCTTGAATTGTGAGGGTCCGGTCATCTGCTCAATTATAATCCTTCTCTGGGAGGAGATCTGTAAAATATTTTCCTCTGTGTGCAGGTTTCTTGGGAGCTCTGAATCTCTTCCAGCTCTTGTCCTTCCTCAAATCAGACTGGTCTCCTTTCAGCCTGCCTGGCGTCAAAACTCCACCCCAGAGGTGATTCTCTCAGACCCAATGCTGCCCTTCTTTTATCCTCCCAGAGAATAGGCATGTGAGAACTCAACGGGGGGGGGGGGGGGGGGGGGCGTGGGGAAATACTTCCACCAATGAACTTGCTCCTCTTAGAATTCCTAAGGTGTAAACTCCCTTTAAAGGCCCAAACCAAAGGTCTGAGCCAGAGAACTGTCAAGTCAACCTGAGTTCTCACCTTGTCACTGTCCAGACAACCTGAGTTCTCCCCTTGTCACTGTCCAGACAACCTGAGTTCTCCCCTTGTCACTGTCCAGACAACCTGAGTTCTCACCTTGTCACTGTCCAGACAACCTGAGTTCTCCCCTTGTCACTGTCCAGACAACCTGAGTTCTCCCCTTGTCACTGTCCAGACAACCTGAGTTCTCCCCTTGTCACTGTCCAGACAACCTGAGTTCTCACCTTGTAATCCTAACAGTTCTAAGTCTTATTCTAAGGCCCTATTGATCTTGCTGTTTCAAGGGTGTCCAAAAGACCATTAGCTGGTCCTGAAGAGGTCTGTCCTTAGGCTGCTGCAGCATAGCAATTTACAAAATGTGGCAGATTCTGATGGAACAGAGGATAAAGAAATGAGAGGTTTTCTCTTCTTCACCAGATAAAAAAAGGTCTAAATGCTGTCCCTTCTTCCTTTTGTTATCATGAAGCAACAGGGTGATTTAGAGGAAGGAATACTGGTCTTGGACCCTCAGTACCTGGGTTGGAATTTTGGTTCTGTGATTTATTAATTGGTAATTTATTGGTATTTAGGTAAGTTAATTATACTCTGAGTTTTAGGTTTGTTTGCTTTTTTTTTCATGTGTAAACTTGGGATTTATAGTTGGAACACAAATTATTGATATACATCTGGAAGTGAGCCTCTCTTTTTAAAGTTGACTCAGCCTACCGTCAGGAGAAAGCCTAACACTTTTAGACCAGATTTAGATTAATGGTCTTTTATGTCTGAATATGTTTCCCATTTATAGGATATATACTAATATTCAAACACTCTTCCTACCTGCCCTGTTACTTTTCTTCACAAATAAGGCAACGCTCAGATCAACAGCAGTTAAATCAGGTTGCTCTCCTTGGCAGAAGAAATTCTAACTTCTTAAAGGGAAAAATAGAAAAATAATTTTATGGAACAGAGTAAGTGCAAGATGACCCAAGGTCAAATCCAGCCTGAGATCCTTACTAGCTGTGTGACTTCCAGCAAGTAACTTAACTTTCCTCAGCCCCATATTCCTCTTGTGTCAATTAGGGATCATTATAACCCTTCTATCCAGAATAGTTTTGAAGATCAAATTAGATAACATTTTAAAGGGCTTTGCAACTCTTGAAGTCTTATATAAATGTTATTATTAATCTGCTCTCCTTGGGCAGTAAATCAGGAAAAGAAACTTCCCTTCTCTCTTGGGTACTTACTGTCTCGAGTGGAAGTTGAACAAAGTTCTGGTCTTTGAAAGCAGGGACAGCTGAGGTGTCTGGGAACCAGACTTCAAAGCTTGTCTTCCCAGTCCCTGGTCTCCTGTTTCTACTGTCAATTCCATCACCTCCCTAGGAGGACCAATCACCTTTTGGTTACTTAGTGCTCAGTTCAGAAAACTCCCACAACAGAGGACTCAGAGACTCTTGACAGTCTAAGTTTTGAGGTAGGGAGGAAGGGGAATTGTGGAGTACTTTTTGTCAGTGACTACATCTCCCAGAAACTCACACATTCAGGCATGGCAACTCCTACCTGGCAGTTCCTTATAGGAGGAAGGTGGTGCAATGAATAGAAAGTCTGAACTGGAGTCAGGAAGACTTCAAAAATGGTCTCATGTAATCCTAGGCAAGTCACTTAACTCAGTTTGCCTCAGTTTCCCCATCTGTAAAATTAGCTAGAGAAAGAAATGGCAAACCATTCCAGTATCTTTGCCAGGAAAAACCCAAAGGAGGCCATGAAGAATTTGACACAACTGAACAACAACTAATTTACTCTTAGGGGCTCTATCTCAAAAACTGGTTACATTATAGAAGTGAAAATAATTTTTAAAAACTTTACAAAGGTTCCTGATGTGAATGTATATTATTTTCAATAATATTGTTGAGCAGTGGGACATCTGTTTTTATAGCCCTTCCAAATTCTGATGAACTCTCCATGAGTTTATTTTAAAATACTTGTGCTTCTTTCCCACTGCTTCAACATGGATTCTCAAATAGCTCTTTTAAAAAAGAACTTAAGAATTTATTTTTGGAATAAAAGTTTCTTTTCCCATATCAAATTTTACCCCAAATTCTTCTCTGTCTCCAGCTCTAAAAATGGGTCCTTGACCTGTTGTTCTCTTTTTAGAGCTGTTCTAGAAATAACTGTCATTCACTGAAGAAACTGAAACAGTAAGATTTCTTCTACTGTTGAACACTAAGATCACTGAGGCTCTGAAGTATTGGTTTTATTATTTGCTTTTCTGAAATGAGAAAGAAGCTCCTTGCTCAGGGTACAGTATATGACAGCAGTAAATGACATGACTGAAGTGCTGGGAAATGGGGACAGTTTGACCAACAACTGCTTCTCCTTGTCAGGGCTAACCTTGTTCCTTTTTTACATTTTTATAGCCCAGCTTTAGTAACCATGATTTGCTGAAAAGTTGGAGTGGTTTGATTGCTGTAAGCCCATTAAGCTTCATAAGTACACACACATACAAGTGAGGACATGATTTCTAAATGGAACAGTTTTCTCTTGTTGTGGCTTTGGGAGCCAGGAATTAAAATACGGAAAATTCATTGCTGCTGGCTAAGTTGATGTGTTAATAAGGTATATATATCATGAATAATCTCACAAGAAGATACAGATCAACTTCTAATTCAAAATTAGTAGGTTTTTAGGAGGATTAATAACTCTAGCATTTAGTAGTCGAGATTTATGATTATTATTAATAACTGATATTTGTATGACATTTTAGGTACTTTATGAATAATAAAGTATTTTTAAAATCCTTACAACAATCCTGTGAAATAGTTGTCCCACTTTAAAGATAAAGTGAGGCTTGGAGATGTTAAGTGACAGTTTAGGTCACACATCTAGGATCTGAGATGGTTTTCAAATCTAAGTCCATTTGACTTCAAGTCCAGGAATCCTGAAAATTGGGGTGGAGAATGAAAAATGGGGATTAAAAAGCTCATTATCTTCACACCAGAATGTCCCTATTCTGAGGAAGAATAGGTTACATGTATAGTTTGATTCCAGAAATATCCAGGAAACTTTAACTGTCCATGTCATTCAGGTGCTGTAGCATCTGAAATTTTGTCATTTGAAATGAAGTCCTTTAGATCTTCATTAGAATCTAAATTCTTTCACTAATGCATTGTAAGTGCAACTGTGAGCTAATGCACTCATTCTAATGAGCAATTTTGAACTATGTCCATAGAACTATAAAACTGTGCATACCCTTTGATCCAGCAATATCATTACCAGGATTTTATAAAAAAGAAGAAAAAAACTATTTTTATAGCAGCCCTTTTTGGAGTAGCAAAGAATTGAAAAATAAGGAGATGCTCATTAATTTTGGAACAACTGAACAAGTTATAGTCTATAATTGTGATTGAATATTTGTGTGCTATGAGCAATGAAAAGTAGAATGATTCTTTCCTTTTCTTTTTTCCTCTTTCCCTCCACTCCCTCCTTCCTTCCTTTCTTCTGTTTATCATATTGGATTACTAGAAATCAATATTTTTGAAGAGATTAACTGTTTCATATATATATTATGAATAAATTTTTTGTGGTACACAATAAGAAAAATATTAGGAATACATGGAATTATTATTTACAATTTTACTACCATATATATTATTTTCCTGGTTCTATTCATTTCACTCTACATCAGTACATATAGGTCTTTCCAGATTTTTTTCTGAAGCTGTACCTATCAGTATTTCTAATTGCCAAAGAGATGTCATTTATATCCATATACCATAATTTGTTCAGCCATTCTCCAACTGATAGGCATCCCTTTAGTTTCTAGTTTTTTGCCACTACAAAAGTGCTGCTATAAATATTTTTGTATTTTGTATATATAGATCCTTTTCCTTTGATCTCTTAAGATTATAGTAGTGGTATAAGTAGCTTAAAAAGTATGACATAGTTTAGTAACATTTCCTAATTGCTTTCCAGAATGTCTGGAACTATTCAGAACTCTATCAATAGTGTATCAATGTATCTATTTTCCAGTAACCCCTCCATTGTTTGTTATTTTACATTTTTTGTCCGTTTTACTAACTATGATCAATCATCATTACCAATTGATTGCCAATCGCCAATCATGTAGCCACTTCCTGACAGAATGGTGATAGACTCATTATGCAAAATGAGACATATATTTCTGGATATGGCCAATATGGCAGTTTGTTTTGCTTGGCAATGCATATTTGTTTCTAGATTTTTGCTTTTCTTTCCTCCATCCCTTTTCTTCTCAATTGAGGAAGAAGATGGGAAGCAGGGAAAATAAATCATTATTATTAATTGAAAAAATAAAGAATGCTAAGAAAAGGGCCCATTTGGAAGGCAACAGTACAAATGGGAAAACTGCTGAATTCATAGGACTGTAATTTGAATCTTAACTCTGCTGCATACTTAAGTCCTGGGTGACCTTGGGGTCTTCCTAAGACTATCTGAGAAATCCCTTGGAAAGACCTTCCTCCACTTTCAGTTTACTTTTGTATATTGTTTTCCATCAATAGGTTATAAATAAATATCTTGAGGAAATTTCTTATTTTTATCCTCAGCATTTAGCACAATGCTTGATCTTATCTGTATGTGTATATATTTGTATGTTAATACGTGTGTGTGTATGTGTGTTTGTGTCCTTCTTTAGGCCAGGGTGAGAGGTGAGGGAAGGAAAAGAGGAAAAATAAAGTAAAAAGTGCACAACAGAAAACAAAAGAAAACCTAAAAGTAATCAAAGAAAATCTGGATAGCTTGGAAAACAAAGTATAGTACTTATTATATAGGTTTCATTGGAAATTTATTTTTTAATATATTGTATTTAATTTATACTTTAACATATGTAACATGTGTTGGTCAACTGGCCATCTGGAGAAGGGGGGTGGGGCAAGGGGAGAAAAACTGGAACAAAAGGCTTGGCAATGCTGTAAAATTACCCATGCATATATCTTGTATAATAAAAAAAATTTTGAAAAGAAAAAAAAGGAAATTTATTATTTATTGAGTCTCTCATATTCTGCTGTGTAGATGGCAATTTTTCTTCTTTTTTCTCATTTTGTATTGAGGTTTAAAATGAATAAAAAATTTGACAAAATGGTAAGAAAACCCAATGGCTTTTTTTTTTTTGCCAGCCTTCTTCCTTTTTGCCATGTTTCATACTAAGGACAACCTTCTTTTTCTAGGTGGTCTCTTTTTCCCTGAGTTTTTGTGAGATTCCTATGTTATAGTTGTCATCTTATAAATGACTAAATTTTTTTGGTCTGTTTTGCAGAATCTTCATCTGTATGCCATCTCCTAGAGATATATCCTGGTCTCTATTCTCTTCTCCCTATATATTTTCTCTCTAGATGATGTCATCAGCTAGTTCTCTGCAGGTGACTCCCATATTTACATTCTCACTTGTCTTCTCTCTTTTGAGTCCTGCCTCTTCTACTGCTTGTTGGACATCTGTAACAATGTCCCATGGCCATTTGAAATTCAGCATGTACAAAATAAAACTCTTTATCTTTCTCTTAAAACTTACTCCTCCATTATTTTTAGGGAGGTTAGTACCATTATTCTAGGTCACCCAGTTGCACAACCCAAGAATCATTCTTAACCCTTCATTGTCCCTCATCTTGTGATGAGGTCCTGAGTCACTTGGTGGGGTTGGGAGAGAAAGCCTGAAGTACTGATAAGATTAACCTCTGAGGTAAACAGGGAAGGGCACTGATGGGGATCTACTCAACCTTACAGTCTTACCTTCTCACCTTAGGATGAAGGTCCTAAGTAGCCCCACCTTGCTGTGTCCAGTCAGAAATCCAAAGTATGTCAAAACCCTGAAGTTAAATTTCCCTACAAATCTGTCCATCTTTGTTGAATCCCTTTTGGGTTAGCCCATCACAAGAGGCATTCTGTCTCCTCACTCTTCCCCCATACCTCATGGGGTCTTTCTCCTTATCCCATCCCCCCACCATGCCTCAGGGCTAGTTAGCTAATTCTTTTAGGGTGCCAAACTCCTCTATGGACTTAGCCAGTTAAGGACATATTTCTACCTCATGGAGTATATCCTTTCTCCTGGTTGTGAGTTCCACTAGGGAACTTGTCTTTTCTATCATTAATTGTTAAAACCACTTTAGTGTCTATATGCTCTCTCAACTCTTTCATAATTACTATTCCTGGTGTCTATCATATCTCTTCATTTTTTGGTGACCTCTTCTCCTAAATAAAGCTACCTTTTGGCAAAAAGAATGACCATTGTGAATTCTTCACATGACTAAACTCCAACATTTGGTGCCAGTTATCTACGTAAATCTCATCATCTGGTGCTTGAACTTCAAAAATGTCATTCAGAACTAGGAATTGCTACCCTGAACTCACTCCCTGTATCCAATAAATAGCCAAGTCTTGTTTCTCTCCCCATAACACCTCTATTCAACTCTGAATAGAGTTGGGAAAAGAGTTATGGAAGAAGTAAGAAGAAAAGAGCATAAGAAGAAAAAAAGAAAAGGGAGGAGAGAAGGTAGCCAAGTTTTAGAGGGTAGTTAGATATATGAAGTACAGAAGATCCAACTTTTTTCTCTCTTTCCCTCTCTTCCCTCCTTCCTTCCTTCCCTCCCTCCCTTTCTCCCTCTCTTCATCCCTCCTTCTCTCCCTCCCTTCCTTCCTTCCTTCCTTCATACAGCTAGTTAGTGTCTGAGGTCAGATTTAAACTCAGATTCTCCTGACTCCAGGCGTGTTCGTTCTAGTCATCCTTTGTGCCACCTGGGTGTCCTCAGTTCATTTTAACAAAGGTTTGTTAAACATATGCTATGTGCAAGATGCAATGTTGCAATGTTGTTACTAGGGACAGGAAGATAAAATCAAAGGAGATCTTGGTCTCAAGGACCTCGAATTCTATAGTTGTTCATAAGTTGGGAGTGTATTAAGATAAAATATCATTCTATATCTAAAATATAATTCTATTAAAATTTCCATATAATTCTAGATAATTCCTCCTTTGAGCAAAAGAAACTGAAGCTTCATATTATCATGTAATCATGGCTGCCCCAAACATTTTTGCACATGGGTCCTTTTCCCTTTTCTATGTCTCGTTGGGATACAGTAGACAATCAAAGCAGTGGTTTTTTACTTGTGGATTGTCCAGGTATAATTTCCTTCTTCTCCCTTTTACTGCAGAAGTTTTAGTTATTATGACATTAATGTTAGAACCAAAGGATGTTCCCCAGAAGAATAATGAGAGGTAAAATTGACCAAATCAATTTGACCATTCAAATTTGCAGAAAAGATTTTGCAAAAAGATTGGGTGGGCAGTGAGGTTTAAATTGGTGATTAGTGGTCAGGTCTGGCTTAGGCAAATTGTGAAGCAGACAAAAAATTTTCTCAGTCTCTCCCTCTTTTCCTGACTAACATATCCCTCAATTTTTAATGGCTCTGCCCCCTTTTTTATGTTGCTCCTTTCCCTCACCTTTGGTCACTCTCTCCTGCCAGAGCTCTCCACACAACTGTACATGCTTTGGGTCCAAGCCAAAATAATCCCTGCATATCAGGAAAAAAGATGGGAGTATTTATTTCATACTAACGTTAATAACTGTTACACGCTATCTCTTTCATTTTACCAGGAGATGGTGATTTAACTTGAAGGAATGAATGTCCTAGTGGATTTTCAGGCATTGGCAGTGGGCTTACTAGGGAGGATGTGCTTGGTGGGTGTCCAACAGATTTTAGGATTGTGGATTTAGGATTGGAAGAGGCTGTAAAAGTCATGTATTCCAACATTGCTAGGGACACTGATATCCAGAAAAGTAAAATGGTTCTATCCAGATCACTCAGATAGCAGGTGGTAGGGCTGGAATTTGATTATAAGCTTTCTGATTGAAAGTCCATTGTTTTTTTCTGCTGCAAATTATGCTATGTTTACTTATAGGCTGCTCTTGGGCTTGGGAAATCCTCTGGCATTTCATTTAATTTAATTGAATAAATAATCATGCATGTATAATCTATATCAAATTGCTTGGGGAGGGGGAGGGAAAAATTGATGCTCAGAATTTGAAAAAAAATATTAAAATTGTTTTTACATGTAACTGGGGAAAATATTAAATAAAAAAACAAATAATCATATTGTCCATATTTAATTTGCTCATCTCTAGGTCTGAAGGTCCTGAGATGCAGCATAGTGGTTAGGTTGCTGCGCTTGCAATCAACAAATAACAATTATTTAATAGCTTGATTATCTCTTTTCTAATACTGACTCACCCTTCAGTCCCTCCTTCCTGCAATTCAGCCTTAGAATTATCCATTTTTGACTTTAAAAGGATGTGAACAGTTAAATATAGTTAAGAAATAAGGTTCAGTAGATTTTGCATCTCATAGGTGATGGCAAGCAGTGTGACCCTGGGAAAATCCCTTAGCATTTTCAGACCTCAGTTTCCTCATCTGTGAAAGGAGATGGCTGTATTCATAAAGTTCTAAGTCTATAATCTCATGAATAGTAAGATCTTAAGGCTGGAAGAAACCTTAGGGACTATTCATCTAGGGCAGCCTTACATGTCACAAATGGCAAAGCTGGTCCACAAAGAACGATTTGCTTGAGGACCCAGATTTAGTTAGCAACTAATCTGGGCTTTGCTCCAGGATCTCTTGGCCACAGTCTCAGGGTGCCATCCTTCTGCCTAGCTCTTTCTTTCAGTCACATTCCATGCTGTATTCTCCACACATCCGCACCTCCCTAAATCCTCCAGTGTCTGCTTTCTTTCAGAGCCTTATTAAACGTGCTCTCAAGGAGGCTAGTGACAGGTCCTGACATGGATTGAATGCCTGTGGATTCCAATTGATGGTGTTTGGAACAGGAGGGAGGTTTGAATGTCTGAACCTGTGAGTTCATCTTGGGATGCTGCTTCTTGTCAAGATGAGGAAAGTTTTTGCCTGTTGTGTTTTATTCTAAATTGTACTAGTCCTTTGGGGCCTCAGTGGAACTGTCAGCACTCCCTCATTCAGGCCAAACCCAGGCGTTGCTTTGGCTTTGGGCCATATGTTACCCAAACCTTCCTATTCACATTTACAAGTAGGCAGGATGATAAGAATGCACAGAGTACATTCTTCAGGCCTAGTACAGCCTCCTTGACTAAAGTGATATTTGTGTAGGCAGTAGTGCATTCTGACAGTTGTGGAAGGGTGACTTATAATGGCAAGAGCCAGCCAGAATTTTGTCTCTGTGGCTAAGAGACTTCTGCTCTGGGCATACTTTACATGATATCCCTTTCTTTTTCCTTTCCTCACTTTGACCCAGGGGTTAGGACAGGTATAGGTAGGCAAATGATTATGGGTAATGTTAGATAGAGCATGAAAAAATGCATCATCAGTCAGGAAGCATTTTGATTGGCTGAGAGGGAGCCAGGAATTGTAGAACAGGTGAATGAATTTCATCCAGTCCAACTGAGTGAATCATTATCAAAATTTTGCTTAGTAGATGCTTTGATGAAGATAAGGGAGAGACTAATCTCTCCTCCATCCCCATGCCTCCCTAAAGCTCAGTAAGCTAATTTTTTAATCCCATGAGGGGGATAGGTGCTCTTCCTAGCTTTTATTTTATGTTCTTCTAATGGCCTTATTTATGGTATTATTTGTTAATTTCTCTATTCTTTTATTCCTTATAAATAAATCCTAGAAAATTTCTTCTTGATTTGGAATGTGAAGACAGAAAGATGGAAGTATAAGAAATAAAAGAAAGTAGATATAAACTCTGAAGGTACTATGTAAATAAAAGCTATTAGGTTTTAGAAGCAGGTACCAGTATAGGGTAATAAGAGCAGAAGAAATGGGTAAAGCATTAATGTTCAAGGCTTGCAATGGAGATAAATGATCTCAAGGAGCCAAGAAGGGTCAGGGTCCAAGGAAGACAAATGGATACAGTGCCAGGAGTTGGGATTTGTGAATCAAAGAAGCAATGAAAGGAGGAAACCTTAGAATTAAAAGTAAAGGTTCTCTGGAACAACTCTGAGTTAAGGATGTGACCATCTCAGAAGCAGAATTGTCATCATTTCCTCCTGGCTTCCTTCAAGTCCCAAATAAAATCTCACTTTCTACAGAAAGCCTTTTCCAATTCCTCTTAATCCTAGGACCTTTCTTCTGTTACTTATATTCAATTTATCCTCTATATAGTTTATATGAAAATATTTATTTTCTTGTTGTCTCCCTCATTAGATTGTGAACTCCTGCAGAGTAGGGACTGTCTTTTCACCTGACTGCTTAACACAGCGCCTAACACATAGTTAGCTCTTAATAAAATTTTAATAACTCACTGCTGTGAAACCTAATGCCCAGGATGCATATTCAAGTTCCTATTAGAGTGCTAATAAAGTTTGTAGTGTGGCTGAACTGGTTTGCTATTTAATTACATTTCTGTGGAGGTGCTGGGGTACCCTAGAACAGAGCAAGGTGGTGCTTAATAACAGCTTACCTTTTTTAATAGCACTTTACAGATGTATCTTCTTTGATCCTTATAAACTGTAAGGTAGGAATACTTATTATCCCTACTTTATCTGCAGATGAAACAAAATACTGAAATTTAGAGAGGTTAAGAGGTTTACTTAAGACCCTATAGCTAGTTAGCAGAAAGAAGGAAGTTGAACTCAGATCCACTGATTTTATAACCAGTTCTTGTTCCATCATGCTACCCTTTACTATTGAGTCCTTTAAAAGGAGGACAAATAATATAGTTTATGATCTTGAGGATTCCTTAGGTTTACAGAGAAGAATTAGAAAAAGATTGACAATAATGTATATTTCAAAGTGGTCTTGAAAGAACTTAAATTAATTTTTTAAATGGTTAAACCATTTCTAATCAAGGCAGAAAGATGTAACAATTTTTAGACAAAAGTGAAGAATTCTGCGAAGGAATAGATTGACATTAGAACGATAGTGTGGCTTTGATATAGTCTTATTAGGCCAATAGTAGATTCTACGAATTAGGAAGGGTACCTGTTATTTCATTGGTACAAGGAAATCCCAGTTAAATGATTTTTTTAAGATTACATAGTCAACAGGGATTAGAGTCAAGAGCTGAACTTAGATTTTCCTTGCTTCAAAAATAATTCTCTATCTATTGAACTATTCTTTCTCATCAGTCTTAACATTTCTGTTGTGTTATTTCATTGAGACCTTTATTTCTGTCAAGTTTTAGTTTTCCAAAATATGGATCATTTTTATTTTAAATATACTTACTCTCTTAATAAGTCAGAAAATCCATTTCAAATAAATTGCTATTGTTTGAGTTATTTCTAGTTCAATTTACTTTCAGCATTTTAATTTGTGATGCTTTTATCTCAAAAATAAACATACTGACTCAATTTTCAGTGACATAATTATTTCTTGAAAATATCAATCCAATTGCAGCTTTAGAAAAAAGGACAAATTCTCACTGTTTAAAAAAAAAAACGTATTGTCAGCACCATGGCCAGGGGTAATGATAAAATTGGGAACAGTGAGTTAGGAGCAATTCTATAGAAAAGAGAAAAATTATGAGCTGCTTGTCAACAAAGTTGTCTTGATATCATTATGAAGTTAACAAGGGAATATGAAGCTGACTAGAGATAGGAGAGATGGGAAAGAAAGTAAAGAAGAAAAAAGGAAGTTAACTGCTGGTACCTGATAGACTGGTCAGTATTGTGGAGTCTTATGGTCAGTTTAGTTGCTAATGTAGAGTAACTCAAACTCAGATTAAACCTTTAAAGGTTCAGAAAGGACATAGCTACAACATTTGGGATGCTAGTTAACTTTCCTAATGTAGCTGTTTCTCTGTGTATTTTTCTGACATGAGCTTCAGGAAGGTGGCCAGGGCAGCTGTTTCTGGGACTGTTTCCCTTTCCCCTGAGCATCTTCTGTGCCATAACTATATTTGGTACTTCTCATTACTAGGGATTATTATCCCTATGGTACAAATGAAGCTGTGGTGATAAGAATTTCTTAGTACACACTAATCTGCATCCCTGAGATGGCAACTATTTACAATTCTGACCTTGAAGCATGTTTGAAAACTTGAAATAACAATATTGGGGACAAAAAGAATCATTTAAATTTTACATCAACCTATGTGTATATATCTAGGATATTATGTACAGTTATGTTCTCTGAATCTCAAGAAAGGAACACTTTGTTTCAAAAATTTCTAGAAAAGAGTATCAAAAGGAGTTTAAGACAATGGATATTCTCAGTGAAGGTAAAATGTAATATCTGATCTAGGAAAGTTAAAAGTTAGAAGTACAATTTATTAAATTATAGATGATATAGATTTGTTTACCCTAAATAATATATTGAGTATTTACTTGTTCACCCAATCTCAGAATACTAAAAAAATCAGTATTGTTCATTTCTTAGCATTGGTAGGGTTTGCTAAACATTCTTGCTGTCAAAAGATTATCTAACATTTTAAATGTTCAAAGTGAATAAAAAAGTAGACAGAAAATATATTATTTTGAAAATGTGTTTATTTTTAAAACACATTGCTTTATGAATCATGGTGGGAGAGAAAAATCAGAACAAAAGGGAAAAACCATGGGAAAGGGAAAAAAAAGAACATATCATGTGTTGATTTGCATTCAATATCTATAGTTTGTTTGTTGTTTTTTTCTGGATACAGATGGCATTTTCTATCCAAAGTCTTGGGATTGCCTTGAATTTCTGAACCACTGAGAAGAATCCAAGTTTTTCATAGTTGATCATGGCACATTCTTGCTATTGTTGTGTACAATGTATTCCTGGTTCTGCTTGTTTTGCTCAGCACGAGTTCATATAAATCTTTTCAGGCCTTTTAAAAATCAGTTTGTTCATTATTTTTAACACAACAATAACATTCCATTACCTTCATATACCAAAACTTTTTCAGCCATTCCCCAACAGATGGGCATCTACTTATCTTCCAATTCTTTGCTACCAAAAAAAGAGCTGCTACAAATATTTATGTACATATGGGTCCTTTTTTCTCTTTTATGATTGCCTTGAGATATAGAAACAGTAATGGCACTGCTCAGTCAAAGGGCATGCACAGTTTTATAGCCTTTTGGACAGAGTTCCAAATTACTTGCCAGAATGATTGGATTAGTTCACAACTCCATCAACAATGCATTAGTATCCTGGTTTTCTAACATCCCCTCCAACATTTATCATTATCTATTTCTGTTATCTTAACCAATCTGAGAGGTATGAGGGGATACCTCAGAGTTGTTTTAATTTGTATTTCTCTAATCAATAGTGATTTAGAGCATTTTTTTCATATGACTAGAGATAGCTTTAATTTCATCATCTGAAAATTGTCTAGTTATACCCTTTGACTTTTACAAATTGAGGAATGACTTGTATTCTTATAAATTTGATAAGGTTTTTTCTATATTTTAGAAATGAGACTTTTATCTGAAATGCTAGTTATAATTTCCCCCTAGCTTTATACTTCCCTTTTAATCTTGTTTCTGTTGGTTTTGTTTGTACAAAATCTTTTCAGCTTAATGTAAGCAAAGTTGTCCATTTTGCCTATCATAATGTTATCTAGTTCTTCTTTGTTCAGAAATTCCTCCCCTCTCCAAAGATCTATTAGATTAATTATTCCTTGCTCTCCTAATTTGCTTATGATATCATCCTTTATGTCCAAATCATGTACCCATTTTGACCTTATTTTGGTATGGGGTGTAAGATGCAGGTCTATGCTGAGTTTCTGACATATTATTTTCCAGTTTTTCCAGAAATTATTGTCAAATTATGAGTTCTTAGTTTGGGGGTGAGAATAATTACATTCTAAACAGTTTCATAGTATAAATATGTAAATATTCTAGATGGGCTTAAGTAAATTCACTGATAACAGATTCATAAAAGATTAATAGAAGGAATTAAGGCAATTTTACCTTCATTTTATTATTATGCAATTGAGCTGGTATGATTTGTGCTTAACAAAATAAAACACTTCATATATATTTGTTGAGGTAAATAAAATATATACTCCCCTTTTTGGTTCAGAAAACTTAAATTTCACTTTAGTATGTCAATTACTTTATAATTATATGTTCTCAACATCTGATTAGTATAACACAATTATCAAAGCATGGGGAGGGAGGTCATATATAAGGAAGGAGAGGCCTTTACATCTGAGTATATACAAAGTGTCTCCAGAAATAGTGTAGATGATCATAAGTAGCACTTAATGCAAAATTTTAATCAGGAGATTGAGGATCATTGAATTCTCATGGGCTTCAGGAAGTCCTAAATGATCACTATATCTGGTTATCTAGAATCAAATGTGGTTGTTCATTACATTAGGATATATTCTTAGGCATCTTTTGCATAAGGAATAAAGTCAGTAAGTACAAAGTATCCTAGCATAACACTATTAATTTCCTTCCCTCCACAAAAGTAAAAAAGCCCTTAATCTAAAAATGATACTTGGTGAGATTTATGTCTTCTGATTTTTTCAATATACTTTATATTTGCCTGTTGTATTGAAAAATCTCAGATTGATAAATTTACCCTACAGAGAAATGGAATATCTTTTTTAGGGGATCAAAAGAGGAAATCTAATTTGGATTGTATTGCAGATTAGGTTAGGGAGTTGTAGTTCTCAGTATATCATATTTGCATGAGGTAGGTTTCCACTATCTTATCCCTTTATTTTCTGTCTTGGAGATTCACAAGAGGTAGGCTGCTTTCTCTTACATAAGCCCATAATATCCTGGATAATGAATTTTAAAAATGTCAGTTATTGATGATTTAAAATATATATGAAAGAGGGTGTCCAGAGCAGTGAGAAGTCTTGAGGAATGTTTAGAAACTTTGTGAGGAACGATTGAAATAATGAGGAATTTTTAGTTTGGAGATCTTTTCATATATCTGAAAGGCAATTATCTGGAGGATGCATTTGGTTTATTTTATCTGACTGATAGCAAAACAGGGAAATATTATAGGAATATAAGAATTTTCTAATAGATAGAACTGTGCAACAATAGAATAGTGAACTTGAGAAGGGTTTAGGGATCAAGTAGGTTACTACCTTAGAAGGATGTTAAAGAAAGTTGTTTTTTTTTTCAAAGAGTAAGAGGAGTATGCTGGAATTGGTTGTTGTATGACTCTTGAAAACTAAATGTTAAATTTCCAGAGTGAGCAGTTAAACTTCAGAAATTATCAAATGTTACAAATTAGGGCTTGATTTACTGTCTTGTTGATATTCTGGACTTAAATGATGGAGAAAATGTTAATAATACTGATTATATTTAAAACCACGCCATACATACACATATAAGTTCCAGTTGTTAAGCATTTATCAGCACAGTCCTGACTTTATTAGAACTTTGTTGATCTGTGCTTCTTTGATTCTTTGCTTTCTGCTTTCTCGTGGGGGAAGGGGTGGGGCTGGTACTGCTGAGAATTGGTATGGAAGAAAGAGGCCCTGTACGGGTATTTCTTAGATTCTTTTCCTCATTAGACCTAAGCGAAACAAGCTTTTCCTACATTGATGAAGATGATGTAGGAGATCAGGGTTTTCCCATATAGGATAAACATAAACCAGAGAGAAGAAATGCACTTGATGAGCCGTTGGCAAATGCACTTTTTGGATCAGGATGAAAGGAATATTCCTGGAACCATCTGATCTGAATTTTCACCATCAACTGTGAATATTTTTCATGAGATCCACTGTTATTATTGAATAATTTTCTCTCCAAAATGGAGCTTAATTTCACAATTTTCCATTATCTTTTCCTCTTGGTCTTTTAATCCACATGATGTTAGTAACATAGATAAGTGTCTGAAATGAACATTAATAGGTAACAAAGCAAAAACAGATAATGATTTAATTCTGAATTTCCATTTGCTGAATTTTCCTATCACAACACTTATATGAAAATGGGGATGCTAACCTAATTGAACCAATAGAAAATGGTCCCTGATTTCGTAAAGCAATTTAGGTCTCCAAATGTAAAACTATAAAGTATTTCTTTAATGGTAGTTTTTAATGCTTAAAATGCTCTCATGGAAATAACTGTAATTGAATGTAATAAAAGAATGTAAAATTGGATGTTAAGAGAATGATTTTTTTTGCCCTATTCCCAATTATATATCATGATGTACCCAACAGATTTTACATTGAGTTAATATTAATAGGTGGTAGAGAGGAGGGACAGTGGTTTAGAAGGTTGTGGAGAGATGAGAATTTGTAGGAGGATGTCCAGCTGGCAGACTTAGAGATGAGGAGGGGCAGAAAAAAAAAAAAAAAAAAACTCTGTTTCTGTTTGTCTCTGTCTTTTTCTCTCTCCCTCCCTTTTAGAGAGATAGATTTTATGTTTTTTTTTTAATTTTTCATTTGTTTTGAAAGGCCAGTTCAGTTAATATTTGTGGTGGGAGTCTGTCTTGGAAGAGCAGTAGGAAAAAGACATGAATGTTATCCATTGGCTCCTTTCTACAGTTTTTAGCCACACTCTCAAGTCTTTTGAAGTCAGAATGGCCTTGTATACCACTTCTTTATGTTTGTTTTTAATTTTGTTTAAAATACTACTATTTAAAAGACTATATTGTATGACCAGTTTGAACTGGTGGAATATAATTGAAAAATTCACAAGTTTTTTTGGTAGCTTCAAAACATACCCTCCCCCACTCTGCTACCACATATCTTTTTCATTTTTTCTATATATATATATATATATAGTGACTGAAAGCATGACCATTTCTAGTTGTTGTTGTTGTTTTAAAAGGGCTTTAATTCACACCTAGTTTGAAGTATTTTGCATAACCAAACACTCACAGAACACTAAAGTTGGAAGAGACCTTAGTCACCATTCACTGTATTTCAACCTAAACCTGAAATGAATCCATACTCTAGCATACCAGATAAATGAATATGGAGAGAGTGCCATTGCTTAAAAACTTCTAAGGAGCTCCTCAACTCTTGGGGAAGTCCATTCTATAGTTAATAATATTACAAACAGCTGAGCAATAAGGAGACTTTGTAATTTTGACTCTTCTGATTCTATTGATCAAAGTACATGGGAATATCTGCCACATATAAAAGAATTCAAATAAAATCACATAAGCCATAGTGAATCTGTCAATATTTAAGGAATATGATTTGAATCCTATTGATTTCAGATGACCAGATTACATGTCCCATCAGCAGCAATTGCTATATTTCATAATTTTGCTTCACTGGGCCAGCTAGAAAGCACAATGGGATAAAGTGATAGATTTGAAGTCAGGAAGATTTGAATTTGAATCTTCTCTCAGAGACTTACTAGGTATCTGACCCCAGGCAACTCACTTGATCAAGTCTCAATTTCCTCACCTGTCAGATGAGAACAATAATGACACTTAACTCATAGGGTTTTTTGTGCAGATTAAATGAGGTAATATATGTGAAATGTTTTCCAAACCTTAAAACTCTACAAAAATAAGCTGTTAGGGTTTTTTTTTTAATTGGTTGCTTCTAGGTAAGGCATGTTTACTTAAAAGGGATTGATGTGCCAAAACAAAATGTATGAAAATATTTCCTTAAAAACACATATAACTTAAAATAGTCAAGAAATAGGTGAGCAGGATAAAATTTATACATATTGGTATGTATAAAAGTATTTGAGCTAAGGAAAAGAAAAGGTATTGTAAAGCCATTAATGTATACGAACCCACTTGTGACACCACTTACCAAGTGTTCCAGGAATATGTTGAACATATTTACTCAGAAGATAATTGAGAACCATAGGAAATAATACTTTGAAACCTGCAAATAACAATGTACCTGGTAATAAAAGTACGTGGGCATAACTATCACATATATAAGAATTCTAATAGAATTACATAAGTCATAATGATGTCTGCCAATATTTAGGGAAGACTATTTGAATACATGAATACAGATTTCCTACAACCCCAAACCAAAGTATATAAAATTTAAGTGAAATGGCAGCATTCTTCATATGGCGCTTCCTTGCCTGGGAGATACTGAAATATTATTTGATAGGTTCTGTGGCTTCAGTAAATGAGATCTTTTTGGCAGGCTCACATAACAAATGTGGAGACATACAGCGGCACATTTCCACCTGCTCTGGACTTGGGTTTCTCATGGGTGTGCTATTTCAAAGATGCCTCATATCATTCCTGAATGTGGTGACAAGTTGAAGGCTTGTGGAGAGAGATCTCTTTCCTAAGGGAGGCTTTCTTATTTGGATGGATAGTAACAGAAGTCTGAAACCTTGGCTCTGTTTGTGGAATCCAGAATCCATTAGAGTCGCTTCTAAGGTTCTCTCCTATGAAATTTTAATATAATTGAGAAGAGCAACTTTTAGGACACATTTCATCTTATTTCTTATAGTTCAGATTTATTTATTTATCATTTATGTATCTATTTATTTATTTATTGACTACAATAGTATTTTATTTTTTCTGATTATATGTAAAATTTTCAACATTTATTAAATTTCTTCTGATATAGATTACTCATGTATATTCATTTTAAACATATTTCCATATTGGTCATTTTGTGAAAGAAAAATTAAAACAAAAGGAAAAAACCACAAGAAAGAAAAATCAAACCAAAAAAAGGTGAAAATAGTATGCTTTAATCCACATTCAGTCTCCATAGTTCTTCCTTTGAATACAAATGGTATTTTCCATCCTAAGTTATTTGAAATTGTCTTAATTGTCTTAAATCACTGTACTGATGAGAAGAGCCAAGTCTATCATAGTTGATCATCGTATAATTTTACTGTTACTATGTATGAAGTTCTCCTGGTTCTGCTCATTTCATTCAGCAACAGTTCATATAAATTTTTCCAGGATTTTCTGTAATCAGTCTACTCATCATTTCTTACAGAACAATAATATTCCATTACATTTATATACCATAATTTATTCAATCATTCCCCAATTGATGAACATCATTTTCCAGTTAGAACTGGGATTCTTAACTCAACGCCCATGACCTTGAAAAAAATAATTAACTATATGTAACTTCATCAGTGGAGAATGTACATATTTCAGATGATCATATAATTATAGATCATTAAGAACAGAAAGGACCGTAGGGATCATCTATCTCAACTTTCTTTTTTATAGATGAGAAACTGGGACCCAAAGAAGATTTTGAGTTACTTTGCCAAATAGTCCATTAAACATCTGGCTAATATATCCATAGTTACTAGTAATTTATATAGTAAGGTGGGAATTCTTACTTGTGTCATGGAAACTTTTGGCAGTCTGGTGAAACCTATGGGTCCCCTCCTCCAAGGAATATTTTTAAATACATAAAATATCTGGCATTACAAAGGAAACCAAGTGCAGTGAATGCATTTATCAAAATATTTTAAAGGAACAAGTTCATAGCTCCTAGGTTAAGAACCTCTGTAATAAATGTTACATTGAATGAATTAAAAAATTTTTTTTTATATGAAACTACAGAGACTAGAAACTTTGTGATGTAGTTTTCTATTTGCTCCAGGCTCATGATTTCATTAGAGTACTGAAAATACTTCCATCATGCCCATTAGTTTGGAATGGCTGAATATGATATATGAATCCAATGGGATATTATTGTTCTTAAAAATTATAAGCAGGCTAATTTCAAAAAAGTCTAGGAAGACTTAAATGAACTGATGTTAAGTGAAGTGAGCAGAACCAGAAGATCATTATACATGGTAACAGCATGATTGTATCATGATCATGATAGACTTAACTCTTCTCAGCAATACAGTGATCCGAGACAATTTCAATAGTCTTAGAATGGAAAATGCCATCTGCATCCAGAGAGAGAACTATAGAGACTGAAAAGGAATCAAAGCACACTATTTTTTCCTTTGTTTTTTTCTTTGTTGTGTTTTTTCCTTTTTGTCCTGATTTTTCTTTCACAACATGACTAATATTGAAATATATTTTAATCTATATTGAATTGATTGTTGTCTTAGGGAATGGGGAGAAAAGAAGGGAGAAAAAAATTGGAATTCAAAATCTTACAAAAATGAATGTTTAAAACTATCTTTATATGTAATTAGAAAGATATAGAAATTTTAAAAAGAAAATACATCTATTTATGCAGACCAATAACTCTTCCTTAATTTGGACTTGTATAGAGTTGTCTGTGTGTGCCAAAAAAGTTAAGTCATTTGCTTATTGTCACACAGGCAATAGGTAACCAGAGGATGACTTCTTATCCCCACTTCATGGAGGAGGAAACTGAAGCTTGGAAAGGTTGAGTTACTCAAAATTACTCAGATAGTGTCAGAGCCACAATTTGAGTTCAGGTCTCCTGTGATTCCATGTTTAGCTTTCTTATAGTAAGTTGATGTTCAGTCTGATTCTTTATGACCCCTCTCCTTTTCCCCCATTTAGAATTTCTTGGCAGAGATATGGAATGGTTTGTCATTTTCTTCTCCAGCTTATTTTACAGATGAGGAAACTGAGGCAGAGTTAAGTGACTTATCTAGGGTCACATAACTATTGTCTGAGGTCACATTTTATTTTAGGAAGGGGAGTCTTCCTGATTCCAGGCTTGGCACTCTATGCACTATGACAACATCTAGATTTATATTAATGAAAAGAATGTTGGACTTGGAGTCAGTATCTAAGTGCAAAGCCCAGCTCTGCTACCTTTTGTTACCCTGGACAAATCCACTTAATATCCCTCAGGTCCTTACCTGTAGGGGAGGATTGGAGCAGATGCTTTCTGAGGTCCCCTTCAGCTTTAAATCTATAATCCTTTGATACCTTGTAGTTGCAAACCCTAATTGGAACTGATTTTAAAATAGGTTTGGTTTTTGATACATGTTATGTTGTAAAAGTGAATCTTTTAAATTTCCTGGGAATTCTTTTGTGCTTAATAATATCTCAGTTTTTAGAAGTTTTTGTTCCAATGGGTTGCTTGTTATTCTATGATTTTCAATGTGTTTTATAATTATGAACTTTGACTAGTTTTATTTGTGGTATAAAAAGAGAGGAGGGTCAATTGATCTAAATTAAACGATTTTTAAAGGATCATAATTCAACCCGTATTTAATTAAACCTGTATTTAATAAGCATTTGCTTTGTGTGAGACACTATAGTAAGTGCTGGGGAGACAAATTTTATATATATATATATATATATATATATATATATATATATATATATATATATATATATATATATGAAAGCATATTAGATGATGGGGCTAAAGTCATGCATTTTTGTGAAGAAGGCTTTGGGCAGCTTTGCCTCACTTAAATCCCATTCACTTGACCTGTGATGTCACTGGTGCTCTTCCAAAAATGAAATAGGAAGATTCTGAGAAAGTGGCAGAGTAGGGCAGAAAACTTGTGGCTCTCTAAATTTCCTCTGCAGAAAAATGGAGCATTGCTTCAGAGGAAATATAGAGCAGGAGAAATAAACTAAAAGTCTGGGTAAAGCAACTGTTCTCCGAAGACAACCTAAGAAGACTCCAGTAAAGAGCTGACTAGCTCCCAGGACATCTGCAGAATCAGCAAACAACAACCCCGGGGGAAGCAAGGATTGGGAGGCAGCCTCAGCTTTAGAAACTTGTCTTTCAGACAGTTTAGATGAGCAGGAGAAGACTGAAGGATCCTTCACTGTTGAGCAATACCCAGCACAGTTGTACTGGCCAGACCCATTCAAGGCTGGGCTTCAGCTTTGGGGGAGAAAGAGCTAGCACATATCTGGTAAGTGCAGGAGCAGAGGATCAAGGGACTTGCAGAAGACCAGAATCCCTGATTTCAGTCCTAGGGAAGGGAGGACAGCTGTAGTTTGCAGCCACCAAAGACAAAAATGAAATAGTCCTTGCCCTCAAAAAAGCTTACATTCTATTGAAAGAATCATCATGTAAGCATTATTTATTTGCAAAATAAATATAAAGTATTTACAAGGAAAAGACTGAGAGGGCTTTAACAGGTGGGGAAGATCAGGTAAAGCCTCAGGAAGGAGGTAATATTTAAGTTGGGTTTTGAAGGAAATTGGCAATTCTAAAAGGCAGAGGGAGTTAAGGGCTGTACTCCAAGCATGAATACAACTTGTGCAAAAGCATGAAGATGGGAGCAACACAATGTGGAACAAAAAAACAAGGCAGTATAGTTGGACCATAAACTACACAAAAAGGAGTAATATAAAATTAATCTAGAAAGGCAAGTTGGAGCCAAGTTGGGATGGACTTTAAATGACAAGTAGTAGAGTTTGTATTTGAGGCAACTAGGTAGTATAGTGAATAGAGTACTGAACTTAGAATCAGCACAACATGAGTTCAAATGTTGCCTTAGATGTTTATGTGTGATATGTGTCTTAATCTTTATTAGCTTTTATTTCCCTATCTGTAAAATAGAGGTAGTAATAGCATCTAACAGTGAGATAATATATGTATATAATTTAGCATATCTTAGAGTATTGCATAAATGTTAGTTATTATTATTCATCCTAACAGAGTGACTGACTCACAGTAATTGCTGCTTAATAAATGCTCAATTGAAAGAAAACCATGAGTCATCATTTATCTGTAATTGTGGAGAGCTATTACTTGTTGTTTGACCTTTGTTCTCCAATAGGACCATGATCTCAGGGAGGGGATGCTGTGATGTACAAGTGAGTTGGACTGAAGTGAAGGAGGGCTGTGCAAGGTCAACTGCCTTGCTTTCCTCTCCAGAGTCATCTGCAAGTCCCTTGATCCTCTGCTCCTGCACTTACCAGTGGCCAAATATGGATCAGGACAATTAGAGATGGCCCTGGATGCAGTGGGAGAACTTGGACTTTTAAAGCCAAGATCTTCCACAGGTCTCAGTTTGACTGAGGTTGCACCCATTCAGTGATTAAGTTTGCAACTAAAGCAAAAAAAAATCTCTTTCACCTAGTCAAAAAAAATACATAAATAAATCAATAAATCTGGGAGGGGAAGACCTTCAGGATTTCTGGCCAAAGAAGAAATGTTTACTATTTAAATTTAATCTGAGTCACTCAGGACCCAAACAAAAAATAATGGGGCTTGGCCTGGGACCTGGAAACTGGATAATATTGCTCTAAACATTCATCCATCCCATGTGAAGATTCCCTCTTCCTTCCTGATCTGAGTATCTTATTATTTGACTTATCCCTTTGGATTATATGATCAATGGGGGAGTATATCTCCAGAAGGCCACTGTTAAAATTCATGTGGAGTGGAAATAGCACCTGGTTAGAAGAAGTGCTCATCTTTTAACTCTCATCTTCTTCAATGCTGTAGATCAGTTTTTCAGATATTCAGTGAATAGAACATTTGGACAGAAGAGATATTAAGTCTTTGTTGTAGACTATCCATGTTATATATAGTAAGAGATGAACTACTTCTCTGTGGGTTTCTCTCTTCCATCCTGTCTTGTCCTGTCCTGTCCTGTTCTGTCCTCTCCCCTCTTCTCCCTTCCTCTTTCATTTATGGACTAAAACAAGTATTTATTTAACATATTACAAAAATGTTTACACTTGAAACTACTAATCAATTATTTACAGCTTGCTATTCCTTTTAAATATATAATAAAATTATCATTTTTTTTCTTTCTTCCCTTCCCCATGGTTATCTTTAGAAATAAATATATGTGTATATCTATATCTATATATATTCACATATTTATATATGTACATACATATATAAATGTAAAATCATTCTATACATACTTCTATTTATCAGTTCTTTCTCTACATGCAGAAGTCTTCCTTCAAATGTTCCTTGCTGATAATTTGTATATTTATAATGGTCAAAATGATTTGCCCAAAATTGTTTTTGAAAAAACTATTACTGTCACTGCACCCAACATTCTCTTGTCTTTTTCTTTTCCATTTATCCCTCTCTTCTCCCTTATTCCTCTTACCTTCTTTCTTCCTTCCCTCTTCTTGCTCTTTTCCTCTTTCTCTCTTTCTCCCATTCTCTCTGTCTTTCTGTCTCTGTCTCTATCTCAAAAATATGTACACACCCACATGTATGTATGTATCTATCTCTATATCTATCTATCTATCTATCTATCTATCTATCTATCTATCTATCATCTATCTATCTATCTATCTATCTATCTATCTATCTATCTATCTATCTATCGGTGTGGGTGTTAAGTAATTTCACTGAGGGAAACCTCTCTAACAATGAGATCTGTTCCAAAGTGGAATGGACTATCTCTTTATGTCACGAATTCTCTCACATGAAGTCATCCAAGATTAGATGACCACTTCTTAGAATATTGTGCTGGGGATTCTCATTTAAAGAAGCAGCAATTTTGCAGTGACTAGAAAATGGCTTTGCATTCAAGAACACATAGTTTGAATCCATCTCTCTGTGTGAGCCTGAAAAATTCCTTTAAACTCAGAGGGCCTCAGACTACATTACAAGACTGTAAGTTGCAGAACAAATACTAATTTATGTTGTTGGGATGAATTTTCTCACATAATTGGTATCATAGTGCTAGACTCCCAAACAAATTCTTACTCGGAGAGAGAAATTGGATTTGATTGCCTGTTCCAACTCTGAAATTCTGTAATTCTTTACCTAAATCCTTTAACTAATCCTTCACTTTGAAGGATAAATTAGGTTTCTTTGTAACAGGAATTTATTGCCCTTACTATTTTTTCTTCTTAGCTTATACTATGAATGAAATCACATAGTCTACCACCTCAACCTCTGCTACTGGTAGTTGCATGATTTTGTTTATGTCTTTTGTCTTCGATAGCTTTTCCATGTGGCCTATGTGCTTATCAAATTTGCAAATTCTCCTCGTCCTGATCTATGGGTCCTGGAAAGATCAGTGGACTCTGGAAGAACTTACTTGCCATGGCAATTTTTGCTCGTAAGTAATATACATAAATGCTGCTGCTTTGAGGTTTGCTAAACATTGTCCAAAATAAATTCTCATCATACCTACCCTCATTGTGGGGGAAAAAAGTATTTGGCAAGAGATTATCAGTATATATATTCTTTAAAATTTTAGTTTCTAGGTAAGAGTTCGTGAGGCACTAATAAATTTTACTCTATTAGCTACAACTCCTAAGGCATAGTGTCTGGCACATAAAAGGTATTTGATAAATTTATTTTGGATTATATATACATACATACATACACACATGTATATGCATGAGTTCAATCTTAAGGTATCACCACCTAGAAAAGTTGAAAGTCAGAATGTCTTTCATGATGAAGTCCTCTGTTCATTGCTCTGGGGAATGTAACCAGGTGTACTCCATTATGCAGACAGACTTTCTTAGGATGCCTCTGAACAATATGAGATAATTGGCATTGAAAGAACATTGCCCATGAAGTGAACTATTGGAATGAGTTCTCCACAAGAGATTATTTAGGGGAAAATTTGCCAGCTGAGGACTTAAGTCTCAGGACTCCAAATATTGCTTTTAAAAGTAGAGTGACTTAAGAATGATGTGAAAGGTGGAATCTTGAAATGCAAATAAATGTTACCCATAGATATAGATATAAAGCCTTGAAGCTACACTATGTCAGTCTATTCATTGTTTTTTTCCCTAACTTTTAGCTTTTCGTCAAATTACTATAGATCTGAGAATTTACCATAATTTTTTATGTTTCTATGTGAAAATGCTTCTTTGTTAGACTCTAAAATAGACTGTTGGGAACAGTTTGGGACAGAAGCCAACATGCCCATCACTAAAGACAATGATGTTATCTGCACCACTGAATATTCTCGGATTGTGCCCCTGGAAAATGGAGAGGTGAGTGTAACTAGGGAGGCTGTAAGAAATGACATTCAAAAATACACAAAATTTATGACAGGCATGCCATTCTTACATAAATTAAAAGCAAACAAGGTCACCTATTTGGGACACAGGTGTTACGAACTGTTGCTAAACTTTGATGGAAAAAAATCTTTTTATGATTTATTAGGTTGTGGTATCTTTAGTGAATGGTCGTCCAGGAGCAAAAAACTTTACGTTCTCTCCTACTCTGAGAGAGTTTACGAAGGCAACCAACATCCGCTTGCATTTTCTCCGGACCAATACCCTTCTTGGACACCTGATCTCTAAAGCCCAGCGAGACCCAACAGTCACTAGAAGGGTGAGTAATTTTCAGCATCCCTGCTGTTTTTTAAAAAATTTCTTAACACATTAAGTTTATTTAATTAGAGTTAAATTCTACAAGTATAGCCTATGGATCCCAAAGGTCCCTGAGACCATGTGCAGGAGGGTAGGAAAGGTGGTGAGGTAAAAACTATTTTTCATAATTGTTTCTTTGCAGTTGTGACCAACTCTTCATGGGTAATACTAAGACATCATTTGTCTATTAAGATACTTTTCCCTTTTCCAACTACATAACTGTATAAAGTCAGATTTTCTTCATAAACTTCAACTGGAATAATATATCACTACATATTGAATACTCAAGTGGATATGAGAATCAAATTGCCTTCTATTAAGCCAGATATTAAAGAGATCTGCAAAAATATGTAAAACAATGCCATTTTCCTATTTTTTATTTTGGAAAATATTATTTTTACAAAAATGTTATATTATTGGGATTTTAGTTGTCATTTAAAAATGAATATTCTAGTAATCAGTTTTAATTTCTAATGTGGTATATCATCCACATAAACAAAATTCTTTGTGCATATGCATGAAGGGGTATGTGGTTTCTTCAGTAATTTATAGTAGAATAAAGCAGTCCTGAAACCAAAAAGTTTGCTGGTTTGCTGAAACTAAAAGGGCTGCTGGTTTACAAAATCGCTAATACTAATGGTGAAGAAGATGGTCTGTTTGCATTGCCAGGCCTGAATAAGAGTTGAGTTAATTTCTTTTGTTGCTTTTTAGAATCTATTTACATTTGTTTAGCTACTTAGAATTTTCAAAATACTTTCACATATACTTTCTCATCTGATGCTAACAGTCATCTGACTGTTCAGATGACTCCTAACAGTTCAGTAAAGTTTGTAAGGCTGATATTATCATCTTACAGGTAATATGACAAATAATAAAAATTTTGCTCTGTACTCTGTGCATTTCATGTTTTCAGATGTCAAGAGAACACCGTTACCTTGTGTTCCTTTCACTTCATTCTTGATAGGGGAGAGGTCTTTCCAGTGTAATCATGGTTGCTGAAGTGTTTTTGTGTTCCTAAGGCATGGGAATATTTTTCTTGTGAGTTTTGCACATTTAGGGCTTGAGAAATGGAATAGGAGGGCAGTAAAGAAAGCTAGTTTTTCTGTAAACTGAAAAACTTTTCAAAGGGGCATGGAGAAATGAAGTAAACATTTTATTAATGCCCTACTATGTGCCAAGCAGGGGTAGCAAGGTGGTATAAGAGACAGAACACTGGGCCTGAAACCAGGAAGATTCATTTTCCTGAGTTCAAATATGATCTCAGACACTTACTAGCTGTGTTGTCTCAGTTTCCACATCTGTAAAACGAGCTGGAGAAGGAAATGGCAAAACATTTTAGGATCTTTGCCAAATAAACCCCAAAATGGGGTCACCAAGACTCAGACATGACTGAAACAATTGAACAAAAAATGTGTAAGGCATTATATTAAGCATGTTACAATTATTTCATTTGATAATGCAGGGAGGGCTAGGGATCCTATGAATGTGTGGGTGGTCGGTCTACCACCATTAATGCCAGGCTGTGCCCTGAGGGATCTTGTAAGAGTGGGTGGAGAACAAGTTGGATCATAATTTGTATATGTATACACTATTGGCCAGAGAATGGACTTCCTGATTAGACTGAATCTGGAAAGGGTTTTTTGTTGCTCCTGGTCATTTGGATCTAAAGCATAATTCTGGCTTTGCTGATTTTATTAAATTGAATATCCTCTGTAGCTGCTTGAGTTTGAACTTAGCCCTTTGTTTATGATTTTTTTTTACATTAAGTTTTTACCGATTGTTTGACCAGTTATTTTTTAGTTATGTCTGATTTTTTATGAGCTCATTTGGAGGTTTTCTTGGAAAAAGATAATAGGAGTTGTTTGCTATATGTTTTTCCAGCTCATTTTACAGATGAGGGAACTGGGGCAAATAGAATTAGTATATGTCTGAGGCCAAATTTGAATTCAGGAAGATGAGTCTTCTCACCTTCTATTCCTTGGCTACCCTTCTACCAATTACTGAAACATGAAGTTGTGACCTCTCATAATCTGTGAGATTCCTGTAGCAAGGAATATAATGAAAATTTCCTTTCAGTACAGATCATTGATTTTAACCTGCTTATGGAAAGGTTAGACTTTTCTAGTAGCCAATGAGAAATATCTGCAATTGTCAAAATTGAAGTCTCTGAGTATTGACATATAAAAGGTAGTACTGTCAATACAGAGTAAGTCTGCTGAAAAGGCAGGAAGTCATGTTTCTGCCAGGAAACTGATGGTTTTTAGCCAGGAAAATAAAGTCATGTCATTAAATGATTAGAAGTCTTTAGTATAATTAATTTTTCATTTATTTTAAAACTTTTAATTTCCAAAACATATAGTATATTTATTTTAAAAATTAAAAAAATGTTTTTTAGCATTGGGAAGAAGGGCTGTGAGAGGGAGTTTTTACATAGATGTATACTGAATGTATACTGTACACCTATATGTTTATCTCTACTCTCTCAGTATTATTACAGTATAAAGGATATCAGCATTGGTGGAAGATGTGTCTGCAATGGTCATGCAGAAGTGTGCAGAGCCAAAGGTCCTGAAAAGCTGTAAGTATATTGCATGTGGTACCCTTTTCTCTTCCCTCTGTAGTATGTATTCTTAACCTGTTGGTCGTAAACTTTAAAAAATGTGGATAACTACTTCAATATAATAAGATCAAATGAGATATTTGTTAGGTACTTTGTATTGTTCAGCACAGAATAGGATCTTAATCAGTGCTTATTTTCTTCCATTCTTTTTATTCCATGCATTTCAATTTATGATTTTGGGGGAAATATTCTGTGAAATGATCCACAGTCTTCATCAGGTAGCCAAAAAAAGTTAGAAAATCTGCTCCAGAGGAAGCCAGTTGTGCCCTGACTGGCTATTCAATATGTATATTTCATGTAATGTAAATAGTTTCAAGAAAGGAAATAAAGTGGATTATTTTTAAACTACATATCCATGCCATAGAAGAACAAAAGGTGCCAGTTATTTTTAAAGTTTCTGCATGGTTAATATACTCTTGTAGAAGAGATAAAAGTATTTATTTAAGGAGATAAAATGGATTGTACATTAGATATGCAAATCACTTTTTTTGTTTAACATTCCATTTCATCTTTAAAAAGTATATAATTTCTAAAGAGTGATACAAAACAGTTATTTTAAGTAATAAAATAATTGCTCTAGGTTTTTATACAAATAAGGTAAATTTCATATATTCTGGATATGTGCTTCCAACATTGTGGAAATTGTCATCACCAGTGTAGAGCAGCAGCTTGTCATCTTGGAGACAACCCAAGTCTCTTAGACTTACATCTAACTACCTTATGCAGGATTCAAACTCTAGTTTTACTAATTCTGAGTCTAGTCTGTTATCCACTGTTAGACTCATATATAGATGGGGTAAATAGTTAGCTACTTAAGTGATGGAAACTGATGGCAACGAAGAGGCACTTTTAATAATAATTTAAAAAAAATTTCTCCTACCACCTTGAAATTCTCACCTTTCTCAAGAGTTAAATCATTGCTTTCTGGGAAAGGCAACATATTTCCCAATCTCTTTAATCTCATGAATTCCTTGAGATCTGTGACTGTCATTAATATTTATGTATTTCTGATTCTGAATATCAAGGAACAGAAATACAGCCAAATCCACCCCTAATAAATAGGGTTTATTAATAGCAGAGAAACCACCCACCCATAAAAAAGACAGCCATATATTTCAGTCTCGTTGCCACCTGTGGATCCTAGTCTTATTTTGGGAAATGAAGCTATATATTTAATTTAGGGACTCAGCTCTGCCCAGAACTACACATTGATTTGAGTGCTCCAAAGTGAATAGAGGCGGTAGGGTTTTATATTGAGGTAGTCAAAGGCAACTAGAGCTCTTCACAAATACACCAATATAGGGCTTTTAGAACATAGGATTCCTAAGTTCAACAATCCTGAACACAATCAGTAAAAAACAAAACAAAAACAAAAAGGATTGCTAGAATTCCTTTAGTGTCAGGGATTGCTCTGCACTTATAGTGAGAAAATTGAGATTTTGAGGGATTTTTACTTATTCATATGTATCCATTACAGAGGAAGTGAGCATTCAAGGTGGTCTTTAAATGCTGGCCTTCTGATTCCCTACATTTTACTCTTTAAAGTATACTCAAAAGATTTTTTAAAACAGCAAACAATTGATCATATGACAGTATTGGGAATGGTATAAATATTCAATCAGTAAACATCATGTCCATTTTTCAATTAAGTATAAAAGATTTTGCCACATAATTTCTACTAATGAGATAAAGGTATTTTTAGGCTACCAAATTTTTTCAAGAATATACAGCACTGAGGGAAAAGTTCATAATTTTTTGTGTCATTGATTTCATGGCTGTCTGATCAACCCCTTCTCAGAAAAGTGACCAGAAGAAAATACATAGATTTACAAAGGAAACCAAATATACTGAAATTTAGTTATCAAAATATTTAAGAAATGACAAATTAAGAACCTCAGAACTAGGAAAAATCTTGCAAATATTGGAAATTTCTAGATCATGATTCCCATATTCTTCTGAGGTAATCAAGTGAATATATTTTCTCCTTTATCCCACAAAGTTACTTTTATTTTTCAGAATCATATGGAAAGAAGATATAACTGGACATGAATAACTTTTGTGATGGCTAAATTAGTAGACTAAAAATATATGACAAGGAGGGTGGGGAAGAAGAGAGAAATTAGTCTTACCTATTCGCCTATAAGAAAACTCAGATTTTTGCTCTTAAGTTATGAATGTGTATTATCATGGTTCCTGGGAGCAACATTTCAGTACTGAAAATAACTATTTCCTTGACTTTCTGTAAAATTGAATACAGGATATGGATTAAGGACATAAAAATCCCATTTTATTTTCTTACAGGGTTGGTGACCATATTATAAATTTGTAAAAATTATATGCCTTAGGAATGTTAGTATTTGTTTGCCATGTTCATTTTTATTTGCTAAACCAACATGCAGGAAGTAGTTTCCTTTCCTTGAATGTCTTCCAAAAAGTGAGATTTATTTCCTCACAACACCTAGGTTTCAATGTGAATGCCAACATAATACATGTGGGGAGAGCTGCGATCACTGTTGTGCTGGTTACAACCAGAAGCAGTGGAGACCAGCAACAGCTGAGAGGACTAATGAGTGTGAAGGTAAGTGGGAAGAAAGTGCTAATAATAAATTTTTTGGTGTTTTTTTCCATTTTATTTTTTAGCTAATCAGTATTTGTCTTCTTCCCAAACATTCCATAACTTATAACATGCAGGGAAGCCTTCTTACCCTTCAAAGTTGTCATGATGGGAGACTATTCACTTATTTTTAATAATCTATCAGAGTTCTGAACATTTTAGAGTCTCCTTTTGGAATTGCCTTCAAAACTTGTAGTTATTCAGTGAATAATATTTTGCTTCAATGATGGCATCTCTTCTCCCTTGGAGAATGTATTTAATTTTAGCACAATTTATGTCTATCTCAAATACATGTTGATATATGTCTGTGTGCATACATACATACATAAGCATTTATGTGTATTCTTATATGTCTATTAAACTATTAGATATTATAAAAAAGACTTGGATATGTAAGGGATCAATACAAGTCATTTAGTATAAACAATCCCCCTTAATTTATAGATGAAAAAAATGAGGACTAGGGAGGTTAAATCCACAAGACTTAGGATGCTTCTCCACCAACCACTTTCTGTATGGCATCCCTTCCATACACTGATGGAGCTTTGGAGATTGACTGCAACCCACTAAATTTCTCTCAGCTTCCTTTTCCTCTTCTGTAAAATAGTAATTAATAGCACCTATCCTCCCAAGGTTGTGAGGTTCCAATGAGATGATATATGTTAAGTACTTTGCAAACCTTAAATTGCTATTTAAATATTAGCTATTATTTTGAGTATGGGAAGTGATGATGGTGATCAGTAGCGGCCATTTCTGTTATGACTTACAGATGATAGTTTCTTATACTTTGAATAATGACTAATCCCTTAAAGCTCAATAATTGTAATTTGATTAGTTCTCCAAATCTAGGACAATAGTGAAAGGCATTTTCATAATTATAGTAGATCTGCATTAATCCAACATATGTTAAAATATAGTTTTTATTGTAATGTTTCTAAGCTGTCAGTATGGTAGAAAATTGCATGTAACCTACGGAAGCTGGACATGTTAGGGCTTATTTATCAAATACCCTCTGAATTCCATTTGAATTATGTTATTTAAAGGTAAATATCCTCTTTGAGAAATAACTGATGTGTAAATTTAGATGACTTGAAGTTGATTTTCATAGTGCCAAAAATGAAACAAAAATCAACAAGCTTTAATGTTTAAAAAAAAACACATCCTAATATGTAACAGCTGGCTGCTTTTGTTTGCTTCCTCAAGTTCATTGAATAATTTTATTAAACTATACAAACACATGTATTACTAGGGAAAATTAGGTAATTCAATCCAAGTAAGGATTATTAAATTCCATTAATGAATTCAAATTTTCTTGGTAAAAACAAAAATTGATCCAGAAAAAAATTACATTTCCTTTTAGAATTTTTCATTTTGATGAAATTTTGTTTGTATGAAACCTTTATTAAGAATCAACTATATACAAAGAACCCCTTCTAAGTACCAAAAATCTGTACATACCTTATCTTCCAGGAGAATGGAAATGGGAGTAAGGAGTGGATAAATACATTGATAATTATGGCAAAAGGATGGCAAAAAGTAGAAACCAAAGTCCTTTGAGAAATCTTAGGAGTTATTTTTACTTGCAGGAAGGGCTTCAAAAGGGCTATGTTCATCTGAGTTGTCTTGAAGCCCCCCAGAGGTTGACAGCTTTTAGAAATGAGTGGTAAGAGAGAGTCTGTACTTCTTGGGCTTCAAGACCACCAAAGGCCCTCACAAGTCTGACATTGGTGGAGACTCAAAAGCCAGAAATACTAGAGGATATCAGAACCACTACCAGAGATTTGAAGCTGAGGTACAGGACAGTTTGGATATTCACAATCCATCTTAGTATGATTATAATAAAGAGCAGGTCCTCAGTGTTATGGATCCCCCCCAAGAAGGTCAACATTCGACTTAGTGATCTTGTTCACATTTCCTGTAGGACTGGAAAATTGATCACTAGAGATTTATTGATCTAGATACCCTCCATCTCTCTGCTTGCCTTAACTTTTTGCTCCACTAAAATGAGAAAGGGATGACACCATCCTGTACTTTTCTTATATTTTATACCCATTTTATTAATTTATTTATTAATGATGTTATACCCAACCATGTATTCTTCATACTATTCTTTGCTAATTTTTTTGCTATTCTTTGAACAAGTCACTCCATCTGCTGATTATGAGCATTTTCATTAATGGTTTCCCAGCTTGGAATGCGTTTCCTCTGCATCTCTACCTTCTGGCTCCCTCAGCTTCCTTCAACTTGCAGCTGAAATCTCACTTCTACAGTAGGATTGGTGATCTCAGTCCTCTGAATTCTGGTGCCTCATTCTGTTGATTCATCCTATATATAGCTTGATTGTAAATAACAATCAAGTACAAATAGTACATTTTTTCCTATGTTAGACTGAGTTCCTCAAGTCTTGTTACTTTTTTTGGTATCTCAATCCTGCATGTCAAAGCATCGCCTGATGTCATGGTCCTTTTCAAGAATAAGGGATAAACATCATCCCAGTGCTATCATTACAAATAGTGGGTGCTTAATAAATTAATAAGTCAACAATAAATATTAAAAATAATTATAATTAACATTTTAAAAATAAATGTCAATAATAAATTATTGACTCACTGACCTGGCCTTTAGTGGATTGTAAATGCCATCATCTTGCTCTCTCACTTTGGGGCTGTCTGCCAGGGTGAAATAACCCTTTCCTTTGCTTCCACTTCCCCTTCTCATATCACAGTTCATCTTAGCCATAACCTTCCTGATCTCTTATTTTTTAATCTATCCTCCTTCTCCATTGTGTCCTCTGAAATTCCAGTGCTGTTGTAAGCAAAGTTCTTCCTCTGATAGGCACTCATGGTGTTTACCTTCTGGTACCCTCTGGAAGACACTATATACTGTCAACTTTCCTTAATAAAGCCAAACCTTTCTTTTATACCCCTTTACTTATCGGGCATCCTCTTGCCCCTTAAAGAACTTCTTTAAGTACACTCTCCATCTATGTCACCCTGTCCAGATCCTTCCATAGTTTTTTGCTAGCCTCCATGTCATTTTCTCTCCTTCCTCACATTTAAGGACTTTAGTATCTTCCCAATTCATCAGTGTCCTCATATCCTGTGACTTACAGCTTTACTTCACCATGGCTGTCCTAGTATCTTCCCAATTCATCAGTGTCCTCATATCCTGTGACTTACAGCTTTACTTCCCCATGGCTGTCCATGCAATTGTTATACCCTAATTTTTCATCCTTATTCAAAACTGCCCTTCTTCCATGACCTGAAATCCCTTTATAATCACAGCCTTCTTTACTTCCACCTCTCCCTCATCTCAGTCCTCCTAAACTTATATTTTTGTCCACTTTGACCTCCAGTACACCTTTCTATCCCACTAATTCTCCCAGATCATCACCCATGCTCTGGCCTCAGTATAGTGGAAGGAATGCTGAAATTGGAGTCTGGAAATTAGAATTCTGGAATTGAATCCTAAAACTGACACTTTTTAATTTTGTGATCTTAGACAAGTCACTGAATTTCTGAGCCTCAGTCTTCCTGTCTTAAAAAATGGGGTTAATACAGATAGTATCTCCACAAGTTATGAAGCTTAAATGAGATGAGTTTTGTAAACTTAAAAGTAAATCTTTCATTAGAAAGGGAAAGAAGATATGGATTGGGAGGGTTATGACAGTGGAGAAGGGATCTCAAGGCTTCAATCTTCTTTGGAAGTGAGTTCATGTGCTTAAATGACTGGAGGAAGAATGGAATTCAGGTACCATCTCCTTTTAAACTCCCTATTTATGATTTGATTTCAGGTTTTAGCTTAAAAACAAAAAGGGGGCAGGAAACAAAACTTCCCATTTTACCACCAAACTAAAAAAATAAAGCTTCCTTCTCATGGTTTTAAATTGATCTATGAAATTTCTTAGACTTTTCCATTGTTTCCTGATATCATAGAATACATTTTATATCAGAAGCCATTAAGATGCACTATTTTCAGGAAATTACTAAAGATCTGACTTTCATGATGAGCATTAATTTGTGTTTTCCTTAGTTTGCAATTGCCATGGTCATGCCACAGACTGTTATTATGATCCTGATGTTGAGAGGCGAAGTGAAAGTTTGAATATCCACGGTGTTTATGAAGGTGGAGGGGTCTGCATTAATTGTCAGGTAAGATATTATTCTTGTTAAAAGGGTTTTTTTAATGGACCTTTGGCAGACATAAACACCAGTAACATTCAGAGAGTATCTTATTGAGAAGTGATATGCATTTAGAAAAAAAAGTAATTCTACCTTTCATATAGGATATTGCTAGTAAAGACTTTTGCATTTTCCAAGAAAGATAGGATGATTTAAAATTAGGACAAATCCCCACTTTTTTGTGTATATAGAGGTCTTTGCTACTTGTGACTCTTAAATGTACAAAATTAGGCTGAGGAATATCCTAGGCCATCTTGGTGACTGTATTCAGTCAATAATAGGGGCAGCTACTAGGTGCAGTGAAAAAAACCTTGAATGTGGAAATCAGGAAAATGATTTCTAATTTTTGTCATTTTAGTCCTGTGAACCCATTTGGAGTTTTCTTGGCAAATAAACTGGAGTGGTTTTTGCCATTTCCTTTTCCTGCTCATTTTATAAAGAAACTCAGGCAAACAGGGCTAAATGACTTTCTTAGGGTCATACAGCTACTAAGTATCTGAGCCAGATTTGAACTCGGGAAGATGACTCTGACTGCAGAGCCAGCACTCTATTTACTGTGCCACCCAGCTGCCCAATACAAATTTGGCCTTAAATATTTATTAGCTATATAATCAGTACAGGTCACTCAACTCATTTGCCTCAGTTTTCTTATCTCTTACATGGGAATAATAACTACTTCCTAGGGTTATTATATTTAATATTTGTAAAACACCTAACACTGCCTGGCACATAGTAGGAACTTAATTTTTGTTAAATCAAAAAATAACAGATCACAATCTGAAAGATCTTTAGTGAGTTGGAAACAAGGCTTTGGGGGGGGGAGATTCATAGAATTTTTTGTATGGTGAAGACTTAATAAGCATGTTTATTGGATCTGTCAAGGACACAGAGATGGCTTGAGAACAGTAAAATCCAAAAATATTTCAGCAAGTTAGAACAATAGAAGTGGATCTATTAAGGTGAAATTTAATAGGGATAAGTGTAAAGTCCTTTGCATGTACAAGTAATAGATGGGGGAGATAAGACATTAATAGCTCAGAGTCTTATACCCTTCAGCAAGCTTGACATTAGGTAGTAGTGAGTCACGGGTGCTAAAAACAAAACAAAACACCTTAACAGAATCTTAAGTCTTTATTAACAAAAAACACAATATCCAGATCAATGGAGCTAACTACAGGGTTCTTCACTGGTAAGACAATGACGTTGGTTTCTCGGTGTTCCATTTTAAAGGGGACAGATATTTAGAAACTAGGATGAGTGTAGTTCCATAAGACAAAACTAGCACCAAGGAATTGAAGCAGATTTTTACATCGATGTAAGAATTTTGCTCCCCAACAATAGAAGACTTATCTTGTGAAGTAAGGAGTTCCTAATCACTGTGTATGTTCAGAGGCTAGAGTTGGATAACCTTTTTTTTCTTTACTCTTCGATATTTTGAAGTGGAAATTCTTGTGTATTCACAGACATGTCCTGACTCTGAGAGCCAGCTTATAGGTCCTGGGTATTTTGTGAGTCAAGAATTCTCTCCAAACTACTGCTAATAAACTCCTATTGATATGTTTTACCTTTATCATAGGCTTTTAATTAAGTAACAATGTAAATAAAAGACATAACATTTTCCCCATAAATTCTGAGCTCACTCTCCTGTGAATGTTATATACTCCTTGATGAGAGAGAGACCTTTATAGAAAATATGTGTGGCTTATCAGTACATGGAGGATTGGTGTGTATTCAGGTCACGTTCATGGAGGAACAACTCACATCTTTGCAACTGTCTTTTACTGACATTGGATCTTCTTTCAGCCAGACTTTGAATTTCACTGGTTCCTGCATGATGTTCTATCTTAGCTGATTTCCACTTGATATATCTGTTGTTCATATCTCTATTCCAGCGAAGATGTTAACTAGCTTCTTCACCCATCGCATCCACTGGAGGGATGTGATTAAAAAGCCTCTCTTTTGCGAAGCCTGATGAAACAGAAGGTTTAACTTCTTTAATCTATTCCCCATTTCCCCCTGCTTCCAGTAATATACTTGCAAATTACCTGGGCATATGCATAACATTTCTAACACATATAATTTATAGCACAATAAACATCAGAAGATATTTATATTAAATTATTATAACTGTTCTATATAGCCTATAAAGCAAATAAGCACTTCTAAACAGAACACATGCCAGTGCAGACATTTAAAACAAAATATAAATTCCATGTAACATATAACACCTAGCATAAATAACAATATTACAACTGTAACACTGCAATTAGCACATATAATAAAATATGCATATTACATATCAATGAAACATAACTATATAACAATATAACTAAGCATAAACAAAACATATTAACGATATAGAACATAATATTTAGATTATATTTGTAAATATAACATGTTATACTCAATGCATCTGATGTATATGTCATCTGATGACAAATATTCACCTTCTTCCATTTTTTCTAGAATGTTGTAGCTAACTAAACTTGGTTACTGGGTGCCTGTCATGAGCAGCATCCACTGCTTCCTATATAGCATTCAGCGTTACAGTTATGTTATGTTATATGGTTATAAAAATAGTATTCTATTCTATAGCTCCAACTTCTGTCATTTTTTTCAATAGTAAGGGGATTTCTTGGGGACAAAATTTTAGTCCTTCAGACTCCCTCTTAGTTCTTCTGTATGTGGTTGTTCCTGTTGCTTATCAACCTGGGACCACCAGGGAAAGGCAAATTACAACAAAGTTCACCTCTATTGATGGCAGTCTTTTGTGAAAGATTCCCAGGTATAGCAGTCAATGAGTTCTGTCTTAGGGTCTTTGGGATCTAGGATAACTTCTATCTCCAGATCCATCATCTTTATGGATAGAAGGCAGTCTGGTGGACATCAACTTCTGTTTAACCAATTCTATATTTGCTTTTTGGGTGCATCTGGTATTTGCATGCCCATCTAGGCCACAGTTACAGCAGAATATTCCCAGACCCTTCTGCCTCTGCTCTACTGGCCATGTTCTAGCTTCAAGCCTGTTTGATCTCTGCCCCCACAATCCCTTGTCTTCTTTCTGGGAAGAGTGGTACTGATCAGCATTCCATTTTTCACTGGGCAATCTATGAGTGTCAGCCTTTATGCTTAGCTGAGTGTGGTTTGGTTCCATTCTCGTTTCCATGGGTGATACCTGAGAAGAGGTTTCAGTAAGCATTCTGCTAGGTTGTAGACTTCTATCTCCACAATCGAGTCTGTTCTCATACAATTTCACTATTGCCATGAGATCCTGAAATTTAATCTGCTGTTTCTCTTTTTCCAATTTAATTATTTGTACTTGTAGGTCTCCATCATCTAAAAGTCCAGAAGCTACTTGGGCCAATCTAATAGCATCCACTTCACTGGGCTTCACCGATCCCTTAACAACTAAATTCTGTAGCAGTTTGTCCACTCGCCCGACAAACTCAGAGGGTTTCTCTCCCTTACGCTGAAAGGTCGTAAGAAACTGGACATAAGCTTGTTGTGGAGTTTCTGAACTACCATATTGCTTATCTAACTTTTGCAGACATTCTAATAAAGTAGCATCAGGGGTCTGTAATTTCAAAATACGTATGAGTTCAAATGCCCGTCCCTTTAAACTATCCATTAGTCTTTTCTGTTTTTCTGTATCATTCACTTTCCATTGCTTCACTATTTCTGTGGCATGTTTTATCCAAGTGTCATAAGGTTCTTCTCCAGGAGGACATGGATGTTCCCCAGAGAAACTTCTTAATTTTTCAGATTGAGATTCTTCTTCTGGCTCGGATTCAGCCTCTTCACTTTCTTCCAGTCTGGACTTCCCTCCATACACATGTCTCACATCATCTTCAGACAATCCTTCCCTTTTCAGAACAGTCTTAAGCTTTCTTTCTATCTCTTCTTCCTCATTGGGGGGTCTAATGACAAGTTTCCAGGTATTCTCTCCTACTGTAATTGTACTAGGGATTTTAGAATGGTCTATCGGTTCAGACAATTTACAGAAAACAGACAAGGTGACATCTGTCTCTTCATATCGTCTGGTCAGTACTTGACATTTTCCCAAAACACTTATTGCATTATGTAAGACATTTTCAATGTCCTTATCTGTTAGGTCATGAGGCACTCCTTTAACAAGCAGACCTCTGTATAAATCCAGGTGCATAGCTGTGCACCACTGTTCTAAAGTTTTGTCATCCATATTATTTTTCCTCTTTTTTTAAAGACACTATTCAATCACTATAGAAGTAAACTACACACTTCAGTAGCATCTCAATATACTGTACAATAACTCAGTTGTTAATGAAAAGATTTGACCTGTTTAAAAAGAAAAGGAAAAAAATTGGAAAACTTTGGTGACTAATTAGAAAGCCCCCTCCCAACTTCCCCAATGGATCCCCACAGTACATAGGGCATTCAAAATGGAGATCCCATATGATAATTTTGTCAATGGATTCCAGGACAAACCAATGGGAGATTTGATAAAAGTCCCTATAGCATAGTTAACAAAGGTCCCCCCTTCTCTCTTAGGGGTCCTAGTGAGCTATACCAGGTTCTAGGTCTTTTGTGGTTCATGATTCCCTCCAAATCATAACTCATAAACCTTTAAGAGGTGTTTTACTTTTACCAGTCAATCATGGGAAATGGTTTAAAAGAAAGGTTATTTTATGTTTTACATGATTACACACTGTATAACCTATATCAAATTGCTTGCATTCTCAAAGGGTGGGAATGGAGGAGAGAAGGAACTCAAAAGTTTTAAAAACAAATGTTCAAAATTGTTTTTACATATAACTGGGGGAAAATAAAATATTAAATTAAAAAATTAAGTTAAGATTTTTTAAAATCAAGTTGCCCTGAAAATTATTTGACATAGAGAATATCTGCTCACAAGCACTGAGCGCTCTCTCTCTCTCTCTCTCTCTCTCTCTCTCTCTCTCTCTCTCTCTCTCTCTCTCCATATATATATATATATATATATATATGTATATATATATATATATATATATATATATATATATATACACAATGGGAAAATAGACTTTCATAGGATTATGTGTGGGTCTATCACACATGTGGACATATATGACCAGGGCACCAATATGAAGTTCTTGCAGGGAGCATATACAACTAGGGCACACAGAGGGACAACTCACATCTCCGATGATACAGTTAGAAGTTTTCATCAGCTGCTACAACCTCTGGTGCGACTCTGTTGCCAAGTAGCGCTCTCTGTTGTATCTCAGCTCTTCTCTGCCAAACACTGTATCTCAGCTAATCCTCTTCCAAGTGCTGTATCTCAACTGCTTCTGGTTGGGCTTCTTGCTTTTACCCCAACAGATAGGAAATATCTTTGTTCCAATTGATCTGTCAATCAGTTAGCCAGTTTCCTTCATCATCCTGTGGGTATGCAGTAGGGTACAAGTGCATGTGCTCATAGGCTACATCCTTGTAGTTGGCTCTTCTAGTTCCTCACTTATGGGGCTAGCTTTAGAGCTAACTGAAAGTCTTCTAGAGATGCTGTGATTGAATTAGGTTTTTTCTAAAGGTTAATTCTACCTTCAGCCATCAATCTCAACCAATTGCTATGAAACACTCTACAGCCTTCCCAGTCAGATCTCTCAAGTCAGTGGTTAAGAAATTCATCACTGCCATGTTGTAAAGACTATGGTACAGACTAAGGCAGAGACTAAGGGTCAGCTGTACCTTTTGAATTCTACTTAGAACTCTTCTGTTAACTGCTTCTCTTCTGAACTCTTTGAGTAACTGCTAAACACTTCTCTGAAATGCCTTAGCCTTGCTCTTCCTTATGTTCTTCAGTTCAACTGTCACCTAACTTATGGCCAGAAACCCAATTTAGTTCTTAGGTCTTCTCATACTCTCTGAAGTAAATTTGCCAAAAAGAGATTGAGTCATCCTGGGGTAAATAAACATTTTGAACCTCACCTCTTCTGTTCAAATGCAAATTGTAACCACTCCTGTCAACTGGGAAGATCTGAAAGGTTTTAGACCTTTGGCCTCCTCTCCTGGCAATAGCACATGCTAGTCTGGTTGCTCCCAAGTTTCCTTACATTTCTCTTGACATTTCGAAGAGGGAATGTGCTCATTCCTTCAAAGGTTTAATTTCAGTTTGTGGTGTGTGTGTGTGTGTGTGTGTGTGTGTGTGTGTGTGTGTGTGTGTGTATGTGTGTGTGTGTATGTGTGTGTGTGTATGTGTAATGTCACAAGAGAGATGATGGTAGTGAGATAATTTATACTGTTTATTTATTATTAGTGCTAGAGTCAGCACCATAGTATAAATCAAAATTTTCTTGTGTTAAAATTCATAAGAAAATTGAAATATATTTCTTTCTTATAAGCTATTTTCAGGAAGTAATTATATTATATATTGCATGTTCAGTGAGTTTGTTTTTGTTATCATTTAACTATCAATAAGGACAAGGGGGTTCCAGGGCAGAAAGTCCTCTGGCATATGTTGTCTGATCCAGACCTTAAGGCAGCTGGTGAGAACATGGCTAGGAAGTCAAGTGAAGCCCATGGAGATGGGTTTCATTGTACTTGGAAACTGAGGCAATCACCAATCTGGACAATAGAGGGCCCAAGATAGTGGTTCTGGGCTTCAGAAGGTTAAGTCTTTTGGGTCATAGTAGGACTTTAAATGCTCCATGTGGAAATTTACAAGATGTTAATAAGAATGAATTAAGTCCAGAATTCATTCGCCAAAGAATAAAATGTAAGGAAATCAGCCCAATATGGTTTCATCTGGCCAAGATTGTACTTGTTCTAAGCCAGCTTCATGACAGTAGAATCACATAGGAATGGCCAGTCCTTTCACAAAATAAAAGCATATCAAAGTTATTGCTTGCCCTGAGTAATTCACATAACATTATAGCAATGTTATATTAAATCCAAAGATTCCAACTACTTAGGTGAAGAGGACAACATTTGAGAAAAGAAAATACTGGGAAAAATGAAAATTATCTGACTAAAATTAGGTTTATACTAACATTTCACATCATATGCCACAATAGGCTACTATGGAACATGGGACCTAAATATAAAAAAATAACGTTATAAATTCAAGGATCCAGGGAGTAATAGATATTTTGTACAACTATTGATAGAGGATAAGTTCTTAAGAAAACAAAGGGCAAAGGAGAGCACAGGAGATAAAATGAACCATTTTAATCACATATAGGTAAAAAAGATTTTCATGTCAATGAAAATTAAAAGGGAATTTTGTGAGGGATGGAAATCTTTGCAACAACCTACTCTGATAAAATTTGATATCCAAGATATATAGGGAACTGCTTCAAATATATGAGAACATAAGTCTGGTAGCTCTTAATAAAGAAATCTAAGCTATCAACAATCATTAGGAAAAAAATGCCCCAAATCATTAATAGTAAGAGAAATGTAAACTAAAACAACTCTGAAGGTCTATAGCATACCAATGTGATTGGATGACATAAAGAGGATATAGCATTTGGTGGAGAGAAATGTAGGAGAACACCAGCGAAGTGTTTGGCAGAGTACTGAATTGGTCTAGTTATTCTGGAAAACCCTGGAAAGTACTACCAAAAAAGTCACTCAGCTGTACATAACCCTTGACCCAGTGATATCACTATTATACACATATATCCCAAAGAAAGCAAAGAAAGAGAAAAAAGATCCACATACATAAAGCTATTCACATAATACTGGAAACTAAAGAGGTATTTATGAATTAGGGAATGGCAGAATAAATTATGGAAAGAGAATAAGCATCTACCATATGCAAGACATTGTACTAAGGACTTTACAATTATCTCATTTGAGCCTCACAGCAATCTGGTAAAGTAGGTGCTAGTATCCTCATTTTACAGTTGAAGAAAATAAGACATTTAGAGGTTAAATAATTTGCTGGGGCTCATATAGCTAGGAAGTATTTGAGGCTGGATTTGAACTCAGGTCAGTTCCAGTACTCTAATATGTACCACCTAACTGCCCCTAAATTATGGTGTGTGGATATGATGGAATAGGAGTGTACTATATAAGAATGATGAAAGAGTTGGCTTCGGAGAAACCTGGAAATAATTACATGAACTAAAACAGTTAATAATGGATAGAACTCTTAACAAAAAGTTGGGGTAAGCAGAGAAAGAGAAAGGATTTATGGAAAAAACAATGCCAAAATGAAGAAAAGTGGATCATCATTAAAAAAAAATGAGCAGAAAAGAACAAAAGAACATTCAGAGAGAAACTCAAATAAGTAAGACAGCTTTAAATATTGCTTTTTGAATTATATAATTTCAAAAATAAGCTTATATATAATAGATATCCAGGTTTTTTACTGAAACCTTTTCTTTATCTTTCTATATGTTTATTGGTATTTTTCAAGTACAGAATAACAAAATTAAAAACCTAGAGCAGACTGATTGACTTTGAGGAAATAATGTATTTTCCCTTACTAGAGTCCTTCAAATAGGGGATGTTGTTGAATTTTTGTTAGTCAAGAGAATTTGGATGACATATTATCTCTTTAGGATCATTTTTTTAAATAAATAGGCATTTATGAAGTACTTACTATATGCCAAGTACTGAAGATACAAATAAAAAGGGGAAAAAGGCCAGTCCCTCCTCTGAAGGAGCTCAATATTATATAAATAACTAGGTACTAATCTCAGAAAAGGAAGAAGATACCTTATACTGCCTTTACAATATATTTTTTTCCTTTTTGATTCTCTTGTCCACATGAAGTTACTGATATATTCGGGCAAGTTGAATTTTCCCCATCTGTTGAATTTAAAATGTGTATTCTGAAGTTTGAGTTTTATTTAGTAAAAGTATCTCTAATGTTATATTGTCTTCAAAAAGCCCCAAGAAGGCAAAAAAATATATAATACTTCTAGAAGGAAAGACCCTTTCTTGCTCTTTCTTCCTTTAGTAAAATTGTAACAAATCATATTTAAGACTGAAGCATCTCCACTTTGCTTTTATATTTATTGTTTTGTTTTTCATTTATTTAAAATACAGACTTGGGCCCCTTTCCTGAGTGAGAGAATATCTGAGCCAATTTTTCTCTCTGCTCCATGACTTTCAATCGCACTGATCGCCTTTGCTTTCCAGATGTTTTACATCAAAGATTAAAAGCTGTGGATGCCCCTTCTTTATTATGACCATTTTCTGGGTTCTGGGAAAGGTACTTACTTTTCTAAGTCACAACAGAACTTTGTCACCATGAAGTCCAAGGAGGAAAAGTCCTTTTGACCAACTAATCCAGCCAACAGTAGATCCTTTGATTTGAATAGCACTATCATGTACAACTGTTGTTCCTGGTATAATATGCTTGTGGGCTGGCAATTTACCAATTTGTACCAGCATGAATCAGAAAAACCCTACCCATCAGCTACAGCCAAAGATCCTTATCAGAGATACAGGGATGAAAACTGTTTTTAATTTAAGGCATCTTGATATAGTACAAAAAAACACTGAAAGTCAACTGGAATATTTGGGTTGGGGTTCAGGATCAAACTAGATTTGGAAATTAGACCTAGGTTTGAATCTCAGTATTATCTGTATGACATTAGGCAAACCACTGAGGGCCTCAATTTCCTCATGTTCACGATTGGACTGAATATATCTAGTTCATCACCCTAAAATTCTATGATCTGATTATCTGTATGACTATAGGTAAGCCAACAAATTTCTCTGAGGATTACCTCCCACTTTTCTAAAAATGAGGAAAATCATTTTTATGCTGCAGCCTCATGGGATTGTTGTAAAGAAATCACATTGTAAATTGTAAAGTACATTTATGTGAGTTATTGGTAGTAGTAATGATAGCATCATCACTGCAATATAAGATTATAGATAAAGAAGTAGGAAACCCTCTCAGGAATAACACATGTAATTTTGGGTGTCATGATCTTAAGCTTAAGATCAAATTAAAGAGCTAGATACCAATGACCATTTACAATATAGTTTTGAGTGAATTTATGGAAATTACACCTTTTACAGATAAGACACCTAGCTTTTTTCAACAATTTAGTGTTTGTGTCTTCCCCCCCAACTCTCTGTCTTTGTCTGTCTCTGTCTCTTTCTCTCTCTCTGTCTCTATCTCTTTCTCTCTGTCTCTCTGTCTCTGTCTCTGTCTCTCTTTCTGTCTCTCTCTGTCTCACTCTGTCTCTGTCTCTCTTTCTCTCTCCCTCCTCTCTAATGTCTCCCCTTTTTTCCTCTCTTCTCCTTTCACTCTTCCTCCCCCTCTTCTTCTTCTCCTCTTTCTCTCCCTCTCTTTCCCTTTCTTTCTCCCCATTCTTTCCCCCTCCCTCTCTCTCTTTTTTTCTCTTCTATTCTCCTTAAATAACAAGAGTCTACCTAGTCTAGTTCTTCTCTTCAGGAATAAAGTGAATTCAAAAATAAATACAACCTCCCCAACCAAATACAGAAATAATTGAGAACAAGTAAGCAAAATACTGTGGATATTGTTTCCTGCTTGCTAGTCTCTGCCTTTAGGAAGTCTATACCTCTAGAAAGAGGTAGGAAGGATTCTCTTACCTACCTCATGAGCAAAAATATTGAGGAGAGAGAGGTAGAAGAAGAAGCCAATGGTCTTGCAAATAGCAATACTCTGCAAGTGACTGGCAGTTTAATAGCTAAATGGAGGCAGGGAGTTTATAAGTAGTATTTGATAGAGCAATGCAAAAACAAATATGTAAACAGGTGGGGCAATTTCTGGGCAGAGGATAGAGGGATGTCATTTTATCTAGATGGTTAAAAAAGATCACATTGTGGGAACTGTTTTTGTAGTTATCTTTTTCTGGAGGATATGTGCTAAGTTTGTGCTTTTGCCTAAGGAGATAACCATTATTTACATATGTTCCAAGTACTAGCTGATTTTCTTGATAGAAGACAAGATAAGAAAGCTAGAGAAATGTGTCATTTGCTAGGATATGTTAAACACCTCTCCCTACAGAAAAAGGAAAATAAAGATTAAATTAGTGATTCATAACAATTTAAATTTAGTAGGAAAGTTTATTTAGCTTCATTCTTTATAAATTCTATGTGTATCTTGTTGCCTTTTTTTGAAAATATTTTTTTTCTTTAATACTTCCCAATTCTTAAAAACATTCCTTTTTTAAAAATTTGAGTTTCAAATGCTCCCCTTTAATCCCATTCCTCCCTCCTTCTTGAGAAGGCAAGCAATATAATATCAAGTGAAGTCATATAAAACATTTTAATATTAGCCATGTTGCAAAAGAGAACATATCAAAAAATCTAACCCCACAAGAAAAATGAAGTAAAAAAAAAAGTATGCTTCAATCTGCATTAAGTTCATTAGATCTCTTTGGAGGTAGATAGCATTTTTCATAAGTCCTTCAGAATTGTCTTGGATCACTGTATAGCTAAGTCATTCACAGTTGGTAATCATAAAATATTGCTGTTTTGTGTACAATATTAAACTGGTTTTGCTCACTTCACTTTGCAGTAGTTCATGCAAGTCTTTCCAGGTTTTTCTAAAAGCATATTGCTCATCATTTCTTAGAACATAATAGTATACACAACAATCGTATACACAACTTATTCTGCCAAACTCCAATTGTTGGACATTTCTAATTCTTTTCCACTACACAAGAGCTGCTAAGAATACTTTTGTACAAATAAGTCTTTTTTCCTTTTCTTTGAGCTCTTTGGGATACAGAACTAATTATGGCATTTCTGGGTCAAATACTGACAAGTTTCTAAAACAATTTTAGTAAAAAGAATAATGGATTCAAAATGAGAGAATCTGAGTTTTAATCTCAGCTCTGCTGTTTACTACCTAGATGTCTTTGGAGAAGTTATTTAATGTTTCTGGAGTTGTTTCATCATCTCTAAAAGGAGTTGTTTGGATTAGGTAATATCTGAGATTTTCCCAGCTTTGGATTTATCCTAGTATTCCATTTATATACAGGCAAAACCATATTGGCTGAGAAACTTTTCACAAGGGGACACACAATCCATTACTCAATCTGGACAGCAAATGTTTTTGGATAGTCTTTGACAATTTCTTTTTATGCAGATGAAATCAGGTTAAAATGAACCAAAAGACATTACAATAGGATGGCATGCAGTTTAATAGGAAAAGGAAGAAGAGTTCCATTAACTGTTGATAGTCAATTGATAATCAATAAACATTTATTAAGTGCCTACTATGTGCCAGATATCGTACCAAACACTGGAAATAAGAAGAAAGGCAAAAGATGGTCAGTTCTTGCCCTCAAGAAAGCTCACAATCTAATGGAGGCAATAAATAAAAAAATTAAGTTCAAGAGGAAATAGTTTACAGAGGGAAAGACCCTAAAATTTAGAGGAATTTGGAAAGACTATAGAAGGTGGTATTTGAGTTGGAACTTAAAGGAAACCAGCACAATCAGCAGGCAATGAAGAGGGAAAGTATTCCAGGTAGAGGAGGCAGCCAATGAAGATTCCTGGAGAGAACAAATGGAGGGTCTTGTTTATGGAATAGCTTAAGAGATCAATTTCAAAAAAAGACAATGAATTTAGTTTGGAGCATGTTGAATTTAAGATGGCTAGTAGACAGTCTGAAAGACAGATTGAAGCTCAGTGGATAGGGTAAAGCTGGATAAGTAGATTTGAGAATCATAATCATAGGGATAATAATTAATTCCATGGAAGCTGACAAACTCACCAAATGAAGCAGTATAGAGGGAGAAGAGAAGAGCATCCCGAATGGAGCCCTTTGGAGGCAGTGACCTGGATGGGGATTCAGTGAAGGAGACAGACAAGAAGCCATCAAGAGAAGTAGGAGGAAAATAAGAAAAGATGTTTGGAAAGAAGATACTATCAAGAAGGAGAGAGCAATTAACAATGTCACAATGTCACAGAAACAGGATTGAGAAAATACATTAAATTAGGCTGTTAGTTCATTAGCAACTTTGGAGAGAGCAATTTTGATGGAATGATGAAGACAGAAGCTAAATTATTAAAGAGAGAGGAAGAAATGAGGAAATGGAGGCATCCATTATAGACAACCTTCTCAAATGGTTTTGTCACAAAGCACAGAAGAGATATAAGATGATAGTAGGGATGACATCCTTTTCACTCTGCTCTCTGCCCTCCTGAACCACTTCCCAGTTATAACAACATCTGTAGGATCTCGATGTGATGATCTAATTTCCTGTACCTTAGAGATGGGCACAATTCAATTGATTCTATATACTAAATGATGTGAGACCCCCATAGTCATGTCTGGGGGAGGCACAGCCAGGTGCTCTAGATATCTCAAAACATTACAAATCATTGATTAGTAGCTATTTGAATTATAGGCATACTGCTTAGGAGGAATTAACAAACCTTCAAAATTTGTGCTTTGCAAATTTAAATGTAATGTATCATGGCACATCCCACATTTCTCTACACTTAGACAGTGAAGTGATCACAGAGTGAACACTGTGATGAAAACCTGAAGGGTCTCAGATAGTGCAACATAGGTGTTGATTAATAAGTGATACAAGGCTGTGTGCTTACTCCCATGCTTTTTAGTATGATGTTTTCAGCCTTGTTGTCAAATGTCTTCGATCAAAGTCAGCTACCCCACTGATGGTAAAATCTTCAACTTGGAAAGACTTAGCCAAAACTAAAGTGAAAAGTGTTGGTGAGTAGGTTTTTGTTTGTAGATGATTATGTCCTCAATGCAGCCTCCAAAGCAGAGATGCAACAAAGTATGATTCACTCCTGCTTGTGCTAACTTTGGCCTAACAATATTTTTTAACTTTAAATATTATTTGGCTGAAAAAACGTGAACTGGTTGGGTTGAATGGGTTCTCTGGCTGCGGGTGCCTATGGACACTCAATGCTACCTGAATTAGCTTGGGGGCAGAAAGGAGGATGACAATACATCCTTTCCTTCTTATTCCAGTTCTTGGAAGATTCAGGGGGTAAAGGACAACTGAAAAACAAGGGCCAGATTGTGGGAAAAGCCCAGTTTTTAAACCCAATGATTAACAATTAACACAAAGAAAACACAGGTACTTCATCAGCCAGCATCACACCATATGTAGAACCACTGGTTACGGGAAATGGAGAAGTTTTGAATACTGTGGACAAGTTCACTTATCTTGGAAATATCCTTTCCAGGGATGCCACATTGATAATGAGATTGACACACTCATAACTCAGAGTTTGGGAGGCTCCAAAGGAAAGAGTGGGAGAGGAGAGGTATTAGATTGACTGCCAAATGAAAGAGCCGTTGTGATGACCTCATTGTATCCCTATGGACAGTCTATCAGCATCATGCCAGGAAACTAAATCGCTTCCATTTGAATTGTCTTAGGAAGATTCTGAAGATCTTCTGGTAGGATAAAATACCAGACACTGAAGTACTTTTTCAAGCTAAAATGCCAAATTGTATGGTAGAAAACGCTACTTCTTTTGGCTGGCCACATTGTTCAAATGCCAAATGTACACTTGCCAAAAAAAGCCTATTTTGTGGAGAACTCACACAGAGAAAGCGCTCACAAGGTGGTCAGAAAAAGCGAAACAAGGACACTCTCAAGGTGTCTCTTAAGAACTTTAAAATTGATTTATGACGAGGGAGACAGTGGTACAGGACTACCTAGCATGGTACATCATCAGAGAAGATGCTGTGCTTTGTGAGCAAAGTAGAATTTAATTAGCTCAAAGGATATGTGAGATGCACAAAATTAGAGAAGCTACCCCAAATGTTCATAGGGACTATTTGGGTCTGACCTGTGGCAGAGCATTCTTCATTCATACTGATGTGATGAGCCACAGTTAGACACATTATCTTGACCCTAACACAGATTTTAACATTTTGATCCTCTTTGAGAATAAAGGAGAACAACCAATCAAGCAAACACTTTCTCTAGGCCAGTCAAAGTGAATTGCTGTAATCAGAGAAAGAGAAAGGTGAGTCATTCTGAACAAAGTCCCCATGTATCCTGTTGTGGAGCAACTAAGTCTCAGTTAGTGACAGACCTGGGGGAGAGTAGCCCACCTCCTCGTGCAGTAACAGTGTCAGTGCCAATTTTTCAAAAATATGAAGCTGATGGTCTAGATATCTAAAAGTGGGGTCGTTCTGTTGATAAAAAATGAAGAACTCAGCATACAAATTCAGATTAGTAGGTTTGTGCTTCTGCATTCTTGCACTCTTATCTGAAATTTCTATGGCTGAAATGATGCCATTTGTATGCCAAATGATGCCATGATAACCACTAGGCTTTGCCACAGCCCTAGAAAATAACCACTCTTATTAGCTAAAGGCAAATTGTGGTATTTGCTCTTCATCTTCAAAAGCAATTTGTTTTCTTCTTAATACTACAGGGATTCTATTGATTAATTGTTGTAAACCAGTGTTGTTAGCAATGCCTTAAAATCCCCTTTCTGTGGTACACTTTTCCTTTTTATATCAAAGGACTATTTCTGCCTGTCATGATTGGAAAAAAGTCAAAATAATAACAATAGCTAGAATTTCTATAACACTTTAAAGTTTGCTAAGTGCTTTGTACAGATTATCTCATTTTATCCCAATAACAGCCCTGGGAGGTGAATGCTATTTTTATAATATCCATTTTACATATGAGGAAACTGAGGTAGATGGACTTTACAAATCTTTACCAGGGTAACAGCTAAGCAAATGACTTGAACTCAGGTTTGTCTGATTCAGGAGTCAGGTCAGTACTTTATTTGCTGATTTAAGTGAAAGTTTTGGAGAGATAGATTCAGCCTCGGTGTAAGGAAAAGCTTTCCAATCTTTAGAAATAAAAAAGGGAGAAGGGGAATAAACAGAGATAAAGGGGGCATTTGGCTGCCTCAGGCAGGTTTTCAAGCAGCGTGTAGGTCGTCACTTGTCTGGTGTGTGGTAGAAATCATTGTTTCTGCTCCTCCAGTTTTCATCCCAATTGCCTCATTAAGTAGCCTTGTGCAAGAGAGGAGAAATGGGGATGTCCATTAAAAGGAGTTTCTCGAATTGCACATCTTTGACCTATGTCGAATTACTTGCTATCTAAGGGAGGGAGTGGGAGAAGGGAGGGAGAAAAATTTGGAACACAGGGTTTTGCAAGGATGAATGTTGAAAACTATCTTTGCATGTATTTTGAAAATAACAAAAACTTATCAAAAAAAGAATCATTTATTAAAATGCAAAATATCCTATATCTCAGTCTATCTCTTTGTGTGTGTGTGTGTGTGTGTGTGTGTGTGTGTGTGTGTGTGCTGTCTGTCTCTGCCTCTTTGCGTGTGTGCTCACATGCTGTTTGTCTGTCTCTGTCTCTTTGTCTCATTCTATTTTTCTTTGTCTTTTTGTCTTTTTCTCTCAGTATCCCTTCTTCTCTCCCCCACCCAATCTCTTTGCCTCCATTATTCATTGATATTTTATGTGTGAGGAGGCCTGGAGAGTTTTATATTTACTTGAAACATTTATATCCTTCAATGGAAAAAGAAATGTGCACTGAAATTATGTATTATCTAGTGCTTTGGATCATTGTTAAAGTGAATTTAAAATAATTCAGATTATAGCTACAGGACAAGGAGTGGCAATAAATAGGATATTGAAATTAATTAATAACATTCTCCATACTAGGGGAGAAAATGAAGAAAGGATCTCTGTCCCCCTTTTGTTCATTTTGTGTAGGCCCTTGTGTTCACCAGAGATTGTCACATGTGTTCTAACTTCCTACTGCTATTTTGTTCATTAGAGAATGAACACACTTCTCTAGTTATTTCTAAAATAGAGAAAAATAAAATGGAACTGAATTCACGGTGCCTCATTCCTGGAAACTGTTGCCTGTAATTTGATTTTATAGCAATTACAAGCATTAGCAAAGAAACATAATTAGCAGACCTAATGTATTTTAACATGAGCTCTACTGATGACACATATACAGGCTTTTTCCATTTATGTAATGGAAACTTTTGAAAATGTCTTCATGCAGAAAGAACAATAACATGAGAACCAGGGGTACAGGAGGGGTGGGCACGTCCTGCTTCTCTAAGGCACTGGAAAAATATAAATATACATTTTAAATATTTTTCTTTCAAACTAAATTTATAATTTGACATTTTGTTATTGTTATTCAGTTATTCTAGTCATGTTCAACTGTTTGTGACCCCATTTGAGGTTTTCTTAGCAAAGATGGTAGAGTATTTGCCATTTCCTTCTTCAGGAAACTGAGGCAAACAGGGTTAAGTGACTTGCCCAGGATTTATAGCTAGGAAGTATCTGAGGCTGGATTTGAACTGGTCTTCTTCAGAATTGAAGGTACTGAGAATAATATGGAAGCACTTTGGGGAAACTTAATGATTCCTAGAATGAATTATTGTTCTAACTCCCAGGTAGGGAACCAAATCAGTCCAGCTAGCAAGAACTGCTTATTAAATATTCAATGTGAAAATGTTCATTTATACCTTAAGAATCACCAAGCACTATGGATTATGTATTGTTGTTTATCTAGACTTAGTAACGAGCAATTAAAAAATGTGTCATGTGAACATTTTTTACCAGAGAGCAGGTAGTTAAATATTTACTAGTATGCCCTTACCCACAACTATTATCTATGCTTTGCAAAACCTGCTCAGTAATAGTCTTTTTCTAAATTGTATTAGGCTTATTCTGTGGTGGAAGGAACCTTTTGGGGGTCATCTAGTCCAACATGAATGAACTGATGCCCAAGGAGGTTCAAGATCAGATGTATTTACTAAAAAATGAAATTACACTGCTCTTTGCAGGGGAACATGATAGAAACATATTCTGGTCCTTCAATTTGGATCCTAAGAAAAGCAGGACTCTCTTGGTGTTCTCCTGCCTTAACTTTCTTTTCATTTTTTTTCTAGCATAACACAGCTGGTATAAACTGTGAAAAGTGCATTCAAGGTTATTACCGTCCTTACAATGTTCCAGTAGAAGCGCCCCATGGCTGTATGCGTAAGTCATCTCTAATTGGTCTTGTTTCACAACAGTATTAGCTGACATTAGAAAAACCATCCAAGTTTCATCTCTTTTTTTCGCAACCTCAAAGTCATCTGTTTCTCTAATTCACTTCTAATATCCAATCAGTTGCCAGATCTTTTCACCTCTTCCTCCAAAGTGTATCTCACATTCACCCCCTTTTTTCCATTTACATGGTCACCATCATCCTTCATGTCCTCATCATTTCTGGTCTGGCCTACTGTACTAATTAATAAATTGGTCTTCTATCTACTGTCTTTTCACTATCCAGGCTATCTTCCATGCAACTTCTATATGGATATTTCTAGAGCACAGATTCGAACATGTTGCTCTTCAGCTTCAAGAAGCTCAAATGGCTTTTTCCACTCTAGAAAAAATACAGATTTATCTCTTTGGTTTTTAAAAAAACCTGGTCACAATCTGGGTATAGTATACCTTTGTAGGTTTATTTTTTGTTACTTTCTATCACATTTTATATTTCAGCCACTTTGGCCATTTTTGCTGGTCCCAGATTCTTCATAACTGGAACACACTCCCACCTTTTGCTCTTTAGAATTCCTAATTTCCTTCAAAACCCATCCATTTTGGGATGCTTCCCCTAATCTCCTTCATTGCTCTGAAAATTCCTTTGTTGTTAATATTTTATATCAAATCAACATGCATCTGTTAAGCACTCTGTATGTGCTACGATGTGCTAAGCTCTGGGAATACAAAAATGTGCTAAAAGAAAAATAGTCCTTGCCTTCAAGGAGCTTACATTCTGATGTGGGAGTAAGGAAGAGAAAAGAGACTTGCAAAGTAGATGGGAGCACAGAGAAAGTACCTACTCAGGTCAGCTCACCAGTGAGAAGGGAAGGGCCACAAGACTAAGGGATATTGTAGGGTGAAAAGATAGCTATAGTATAGTGGCTAAGTCCAGAGAGTCAGGAAGAGGGCCTAGAAAGGACTCCATGCTATCTCACCTCAGTAAAATGTAAGAATCTTAAAGGCCAGAACTGTTTTATTTTTAACTCTGAACACCCTGGCACATAGTAAATGTTTAATAAAAACGTGTTTACTTTAATTGGATAATTACTTCTTATTTAATGTCTTAGAAAATAATACATATGTACATTTTATATATATATATATGTGTGTATATACACATATACATACATAATATATGCATACACACACTTTTTTAGGGCAGGACATGAAGCCTACTAGGTGTAACAGTGGATAGAGCACCCATCTTGGAGTCAGGAGAACCTGAGTTCAAATCTAACCTCAGATACTTATTAGCTGTACCCTGAGCAAGTCACTTAACCCTGTTTGCCTCAGTTTTATCACCTATAAAATGAACTGGAGAAAGAAATGATAAACCACTTCTATATTTTTACCAAGAAAATCCTAAATGGGGTCACAAAAAAAAAATCAAACAATTGAAACAATTCAACAACAAAAGGTGGTGCTTGAGAAACAATCTCCTTGTAAAATTTAATAGATGTGAATCATGTCTGAAATAGAAAAAAGTTAGATGTTTTCCTTTGTACAGTAAGAATGATAATTTTTGGACTTAATACACAATTTCATCAAGTACTAAACTCTCAGTGAATTAATTAATTCAACCAGTGCATATCTGTCATGTAACAGCAGACAGTTTGTCTAGGGTTACACAGCTAAAATGTGTCAGAAGGAGAATCTGAGACCCAGTTCTTCTGGACACCCACATCAACTCTATATCTTCTGTTGCCTCTGAATAATTAAAATAATTATAATAGGGGCAGCTAGTTAGTGTAGTGGATAGAGCACCAGCCCTGAAGTCAGGAGGACATTTTTTCAGTTCATATCTGGCCTCAGACATTTAACACTTCCTAGCTGTGTGACCCTGGGCAAGTCACTTAACCCCAACTGCCTCAGCAAATAATAATAATAATTATAATTGTAATAATATTAATAGCCACAGTAATAACAATGATATTAGAATTACACTGTATTAACTATTGCCTGAAAAATATTTGTTTTGCTAAAGGGCAGCAAATTAATTATTGTTGTTTTTAACTTTGGTCTCTGTCCAGCCTGCAGCTGTAACCCTGAGAACACAAATGGCTGTGAAGAGGGCACAGGTCGCTGCTTTTGCAAGCCGAATTTCCAAGGGGAAAACTGTGAGCGCTGTGCCGAAGGATTCTACAATTTCCCATTTTGCCAGCGTAAGTTTGGATTGTTTGCTGGGGAAACTACCTTTTTAGGTGGAAGTTGAGAATAGTAGATTTAGACTCAGACAATAACTTCCTAACAATTAAATCTCTAAAACAAACAAACAAATAAAAAGGACTGTGTCAGGAGATATGAACTCATCTTCAGTGCAGATCTTCAGGATGACCGATCGTTGTAAGAGGAATTCCTGTTAAGGTAGAGTTTGAACTAGATGCACTGAAGTCCCTTCCTGCAGATTTCTGCAGTTGTACAGGATTTAGTGGATTAGGGAAAGGGTTAAAAGAGTTGCATCCCTTTAAAAGAGTATTTCAGATATTCAGATAATATTTAGGATATTAACACCTGATATTCATAGTTTACACTGTAAAGAAACTGTTTATTAGCCATACACACTAGTGAAGTTAAGGAGAATGCATTGAGATTTTATTATAAATATATCAGAAGATAAGTAAAGAACATAAGTTTCCCATAGGAAGTTTCTTTAAAATGAATGTATTTTCAAAGCCAGAAGATCATAACAATGGCTTTGCAGGTGTATTTTTAAACAATTAAAATTTTAAAATTGATTTCTTTTTTGCTTTTAATTTGCTTTTTTTTTAATCTCCAATGCTTACTTAGCACAGTGCCTGATCCATAAGGAACATTTTATAAATGATTTGTTGACTTTTTACATCCTTTCTTCCCCTCTACTGATCTTTATAAGAAAGAAAAAAATATGCATAGATTTTTAGAAAATTTTAACTTTTATTGATATTATTTGTTTTGACTTCCCTTATCTAGTAGAACAGTTCTCATAAGAAAAAAATTAAAAGAAAAAAGAGTTACAAATAGATTTTTAAAAAAGTTGCATGAGAGTATTTCACACACCCAGTTTGGCTTTAATTTTTATTAATTTTATTAATCTTATTTATTCATAGCTTGATTTTTTAAACTTAGGCCTTATACATGCCCTTTTGCAGAACTAATTAGATTGTCCTTAATGAGCCTGATTATTTTTTAAAGAAATGTATCCATGTTTTGTATTTTAAGGTTGTGTGTTTTAGTTAAAACAATTATAAGGTCCAGTAGTAATGAGTGGTTATTAAACAATTTTGATATTTTTTGTTATAGCCTTAGATAATCATATATGAACATACTATAACATTCAAGAATAGGTTTCTATCCTACATTATTAACTCAACCCAGTTTATGTTCAGTATTTATTGTAATTGGAATAGGACCAGATGCTGCAATTTTATAAGAGATCATGGAAATAGTTATGGGCCATATAAAAAGTGTACGTATTTGTGTGACAGACGATTTCCCACTGACTCACTATTGTCTCCATGTGGGGCAGTGCCTCTGAATGCCCTTCAGAGTGATTATGGTCTTGAGTAAGGCTGTTTTCTTTTAGATCTAATTGCATGAAATAATCCTGTGGGAAAGGATTGTTATACTCTCAAATGTGGGAGTATGAGGGCAAAGGGAAGGGAATATTGTAGCAGGAAAAAAAATTAAGAATTCCTCTTCCATTGCTTAACCTCTCAAGGAAAAAGTCAAACATCAAATATAAGTCAAAAGTTTCTTGAGAGCCCCACACACTCTTCAAGTTCTTATAACTAAAACAAGTCAGAGGTGATCTATTGAATTCAATACTCCAGTATGGTAACATTTTCTTTAGTGGGCTGTACTCCACTTAATCATTTTGTCCTATATAGATGGTAGACTTACTTGAATCTGTATACAAGAATATCTTTGTCTACTTTTGGAAGGAAAGAAAGAAAGAAAAATATGTTAAATGCATAGGCATTAGTTAATGACAAAGTGCCAAGCATCTGAGAAATTACAAGTGATAAAATTGTAGTTTTTATTAAGGGTCTCTTAAACTTTTCCAGTCATGACCCCTTTTTTGTCCAAGAAATTTTACATCACCCCATGTATACAGATATGTAAAACAGGTATAGAAATCAAATATTTATTGATTTTAAATCATTATTTCAGAATCCTCACATTTAATTATGAGAGCCTTTGTAGGTTTGTGAACCACAAGAAGCTAAGGTTTTTATAGCATATGGGATCTCAGTCTTCCTTTGTTTTCAGAGATCTCTTGAGGACTTTTTCAAAACAGGAAGTTTATTTAATATCCATTTCCTACAGTTTACTCCTTTTAAAAATGAGTTTAATAAAAAAATTCCCCTGAATTTACTGTATGAACTTGAAATATATTCCAAATACTAAAATGAATTGCGTAGTGGGGGAATGGAGAAAGTGAATGGAGTGTGAGCATCTAGTGATATGGAAAGGAGATGTATGAATCAATTGATCTCTTTAAGCAAGACTTTACATAACATCTTATTACCTGAGATTTTTATTTCTTTAGAATTTGTAATAATTTGATAAAGTTTGCATTAAAGTTAGCTACGATTAAAAAAGAGGTCCAAGGAGTAAATTAACCTACTGAAGAAAGTTATTTTAAAGTTTGTTCTCAGTATTCATTTACAGAAAACAAAATTTAACTTATTTGTAGAGGGAAACACACCAGCGTTCCTCTTTTCTATTAGGTAATATTTGGCTACTCTGATTTTAGTTACTAGATGCAGATGAATATTTCCTTTAAAATGTTCTACTATTCAGAGTTTTCACTCATTTAGAGAGATCTTATCCCCAGTTTATCTAAATTAACAAGTTTTTACTGTAATTTCTAATTTCGCCTTTCTCTGTTTTTAAATAAATCATTTTTAAAGGAATTCCTATTTATCCTATTTCTACTCCAAGACCAGAAGCTACTACTGCTGCAGAAATAAAAGGCAAGTAACTCTCCCTTTTGTCTTACCTTTCCTAAAAGTATTCAGCTTAATATGTAATTTATTCAACAAATATTTATTAAGCACTTACTGTGTACAGAGTACTGTAAGTGTTTAATTATAGTCTCTTTATTTTTTAAATAATAATTAATTAGACATCATATTTATTGTCTATTCATTTGTCCTTTTGCCCTTTTCTCCCATTCCCTTTGCCTTCCAGTTGAATGAAATAACAACAGGAAGGGGAATTAGATACAAAGTAGAAGGTATAGGGGAGGCTTTGAAAGTTCTTATAAAATGATAGAACAGACACAATAAGAACTAGAGAAAAGAACTTTTGTTTCAAAAAGAACATTGAATAATGGCATTTCTTGGGAAATATGAATGCAAAACATTTCAATATTTCAGTAATTTATAATTTCCTTAATGTTGGAAGATATTCCTCCACTGACATTGATTACAGACCAGATTACAAGTTAATGGAGTGGTCTTCAGGAATTACTTAGGCCATTTTGGTGATAATTACTCTGAAAAGATCCAGTTTCTTTGATAACAGACATTAAACTCTGTTATCAATGTAGTTTCTCTTTTGCAGCTTGATAGGACTCAACAAGGTTCATGCTTTAATGGTATAGCCTCCAAAAACCCAGTCATCTCCACGACAGACTGAGAAATTGGAAGGCAAAAATACATATTATAAATCTGGACTACGATCTCCCACTGCATCCAAGGCCATCTTCAGTCATCCTTATCTATATCTGGCCATTGAATCCAGATACTTCTGGAGGAGAAAATGAGGCTGGTAACTTTGTCTAACCCTCCCTTACTTAAATCCATTTCGCTTCCATCTCATGATTGGGAGGGAATGATTTCTCATCACTAGAAATCTTCAAGTAAAAGCAGCTGTAGGAAATGTTTCCATTCAGGTATGAGTTAGACCAAATTTCTTCTGCTTTAATTTTCTCTGATTCTTTTATTCTAAAAGGAGAGGAAGATGGAAAGGAGTGAGTCTTGTAATGGGGAGAATATTTCACTATTTTAGGGGAAACATCAAGATGAAGACAAAGAAAAAATGTTCTGTCAAATTCAGTCTGCATAATCGCCTTAATTTTGACATTGGTTAAGAATGTCAGGAGGTTAGATATTATTAGCTCAGATAAAACTTGGGCTTGGAAACCAGGGACCAAGAAATGACAGAGGCTCAAGAATACTTCAGCATCCCTAAATCTATATTGACACACACATGGCTCTCTGGTTGTACCTTTTAAAATTTTATCTTATTGCTGATTAACCTTTTGGTACTTTGAGAGAGTGGGAGGAAATGTGACCATGTGAAAAAATGGACCACTATAACTTTTTGAGTGGTAGAGGAAACAGACCCATACTTTAGGAGTGGCACTCTGGCAGTTCTATGGAGGCGAATTGGAGTTATTTTTTTCCTCTTTCCTCCCACTCCCAAGGTAATTTGACCAGTTCTCAATGAATGGTTTGGATTTATTAGAAGTGGGCCTCTGCTTTTATGAAAAGCTTAGGGTCATTATAGAAGCATTGCAATTTTCCAAATTGCACCCTCCTCCTCCTCCTGTTTCATCCTGGAGCTATCTTTTCCATTTGTCCTGTCTGATCCAGATATATATACTGATAAGCATACTCTCTCTAGAAGGAATAAAAATTATTGGTAAAAAGCTTGTATTTTGTGATGTATAACTGTAAGTGAATTTGAACACTGGCCATCTATCAATTTCCTGTCATACTGTCAACTTCCACAGAATTCTGCAGTTCCTACTAATCATAAATCTGGGGTTCATTATTTATTTCCCAACCCTCTCTCCCATCTATAGCATTTGCCTCTTTGCCTGAACAACGGGTGTGCCCCTGGGGCAAACAGTATGCAAGAGTGGGCAATTTGTTTCCTCTTAGGCCCTCTTGAATTTTGCAAACATGAATGTGCTCTGCAAGTATTAATGAGCCCTAACTCAGTCTCCTGAGGAGAAAGAGGGAGCCCTGAATATAATTTGCCTTTCCCCTCTTAAACTCTGAAACCACATCATTGGCACAAACATCAGACATCTCATGCAGCTTATAAGTGGGTAATAAAATTAGTAATACCATCTGTATACTCCGGAGTAATCTCTGAGTGGATATAATGTAAGGATTATGCTCTGTTGATTTCAATACTTCAAGGAATCCATGATCTTACTGATGTGGGTGCTCCTGCTATTCATGCACACAGCACATCATCTGACGCCGTTCTTGTCCATGCCCTTTCTTAAATCCTCTGGGGAAGATCTACCCAATATGGAGATATTTCATGGCATTATGCTCCATTAATAATTGTAAATGTGACCTTGGATTGCTTATCATCCCCCTGGAAGCAGCTGAGCTTGCATCTGAACATATGTATGAGCCTTTTGGTTTATTACCTTCATATATAGAGAAGTCTTTTTGTGTGGAACCTGAGTGATTTCAGGTAAATTGCTTGACATCCCTATCCTCAGTTGCTCATGTGTAAAATAAAGGGGTTGGACAACCAAAAGAGAACAAGGTCTCTTATGGCATCTTGACTGATGAGAATTCACCATGTCCAGCTAACCCGAGCTGCCCACGATGTTCTCTACGCCACACTCTCCCAATCAGATCTTCAGTTCCTGCTTTGGGATCGTGTTGTCTTAACTATTCAGAACCCATTATATCTACACTGACCCAGTCACTGGGTCGTGCTTTATCATCAACTTAATGGCATACTATCACGGACAAAAAACTCTCCCCCTCCTTCTATTTTGCTCTAGGCACAAATTAACTTAATAGTAGCATTGCTTTGGGAAAGGACATGTCTTTCAGACGTATAGCAGAACTCACTGCTCTGTGACTCTAAAAGCAAAAATACCCTTCCCCAAACACCATTCAGCTTTTAGAATACAAACCCCTTGAGGTTAGAGATGGACTTTCTTTTTGTGTTTATATCCACAGTGCTTAACATAATATCTGACACAAGGTAAAAGAGCTTAATAAATACTTTTCATTCACTAATTTCATTCATTCTGGTGATACAGTAAATGGAGTAGTGGATCTAGAGACAGGAAGACTCATCAAATGTGACCTCAGACACTTGGTAACTGGAATTCTGGGCAAATTATTTAATTCTGTTTGCCTTAATTGTCTTACCTGGAGAAAAATTAACAAACAATTCTAGTGTCTTTGCCAAGAAAACCCCAAATGGGTGGCGGAGAGTCAGCTATAACTAAAAAACAACTGAATAAAATTCTGGGTCTATAATCTTGTGTTCTTTTCATTTTTGTTGGGGTGTAAGTGGGACCCCAAAAGCTTGGGGTTCCAGACCAGTATTGCAAGGTGTCTCAAAAGAATTTGAAGGCTCAGATCCAAGATCCAAATATAGGGACAAAATTTATTATAATTTTAATGCCTATTAAAGGGGTAAGTTCCAAAACAAGTTAACAAAGAACCAAGTGCTTCATGTCACTGATATGCTAATTTTCTGGGGTTGATGAGTGGTCTGGTTCATGGGCAGATCCTTAATTCTCTGGGCAGAGCTCACAGGGAACTTCCAGAGGGGTGCTTTTAGGCCTGAAACATCACTAGGTCAAGTAACAGACACCCAATTTTGTTCTGTGCCTGTGCCAATTTTAAGCACCTCATGAGTCTCAGAAGCTCTGTTATCACTAACCAACAGGCTGTTATCTGACAGCCCCCAATATTTATGTCCATAGCATCATGGTCATATAGAGTAAACTGGGCAGGATAACATAGGGGAAGTATATCTTTCCAACTACATCCCTTCCCAGGCCAAATAGCCTTTTCCCCTAGAAACTGCACCCACATTAGTTTAATCTAACACATTTAGGTAGCTAGGATAGATGGAGCACTGAGCTTGGAGTCTGATAGACCTGAACTAATCTGGACTCAAAAAATGTACTAGCTCTGTGATCTTGACAAATTACTTTATCTGTGTTTAGGTCAATTTCATCAATTGTAAAATGGACATAATGGTAACATCTACTTTAAGGTTGTAAGGAAGATTAAGGTAATTTTTGCAAAGCACTTAACACAGTTCCTTAATAGCACATAGTAGGGACTTAAATGCTTGTTCTCCCCTTCCCTCTATATGTGCTTTTAGGAGATTTTGTCTGCCTCCTCACTAGTAGATACTGACCCCTAGCATATTCCAACATGTTTTTTTTTCTTTTTCCCTTTTATTGGTGTAATGGTTAAAGAGCAATAAAATATTAAAAGTTAGTGACAAGCTGAGAAAAAGAGAAAAATCTAGATCATCAATCAACTCAATATCCAGCCCCTGAGCAATATAGAGCATAAGGACTGTGTCAGTCAACAAACAGTGATTAAGACTTTATATTTCCTACACCTAGAGAAAGGACAGTGGGGATTGAGTGTGGCTCACAACATAATATTTTCTCTTTTTTTGTTGTAGCTGTTTGCTTACATTTTGTTTTCTTTCTCATTTTCCCCCTTTTTGATCTGATATTCTTGTGCAGCATGATATTTGTGAAAATATATATAGAAGAATTGCACATGATTAACATATATTGGATTACTTACTATATAGGGGAGGGAGTGAGGAGAAGGAAGGAAGAAAAATTTTTTGGAACACAAGGTTTTGCAAGGGTGAATGCTGTAAACTATCTATACATATGTTTGGAAAATAGAAAGCTTTATAATAAGGAAAAAAGACTTTACATTTCTTGTCACTATTTTGGATGCATAATTCTACCTTCATTTGAATACACACAAACCCCTCTATTTAGGTAAAGAGACTCAACTAGAGTATCCATATGCTGTAAACAGAAGGTGAGACCTGTAGGACTTGGGCTATAATATTTACTGAAGAGTTTTCTTGAATATTTTGGAACCATTTCATTTTTTAAAAATGTTATGTGTGTATATTTTACTTTTAATATCTCATAAATGTTTCTTTTGGTTATAGATGGTTGTCCACCAGGGTTCTTTGGACCTCAGTGCCAAGGTAAATATTTACTTAGATTTAGATCCTAAGGCCTGGATTTTAAATGCATAGAAATATTGATGCACAGTGAGAATTAACGTACTCTTGCTTACTTTTCTATCTATTTATTTTTAAACTCTGTTATCTTACAGCTTGTCAGTGTTATGGCATAGGAGCAGTACCTGGTGACTGTGATAGGAAGACTGGACAGTGCTTCTGTCAACCTGGATTTCATGGTTTCTCTTGAGGAGTGTGCAGTTGGATTTTTCCACTATCCCTTCTGTCAGAGTAAGCAACTATATTCAGATTTGACCTAAGTAAAGGAGGTATATAGCTGAGTTAGCAATTTATTATGATTTTTCATGATTATTGTGTGAATGAAAATTCTTTACTCTTCCTAATATAGTCAAATTTCAATAACCCAGGAGGTTCAGGGAATAAAGAGGGGAATCTGATTTAGCAGAGTTTTCTAGCTCCTTCTAGTTTCAGTCTTTGTGGAAAATCTTTTTTAAGATGAAGCAGTCCACTTTGTTGATTTAATAAGTGGAGTTCAGTAAGTATAATTGAATCTTTATTTGACAACTGACTTAGATTACTTTAGGGCAATACCACTGAATGACAATGGTCATTGTACAGTCCTATGGAAGTAGGAAGTGTAGGAGGTTGAGTTGAATGTGTATTCAGCATATATCCTGTGAATTGTTGGGTTGAGTTTATGTGTGGGTATTTAAAGATAAATCCCTGGGGAACACAAGGAAAACAGAGACCTAAATAAAGACCTAAATAAAGACCTAATAATGACATCCTGAAAAATGAGTGAGCCAAAGAATTCCATTGTGAGAAACAATTAATAACTTTGTGAAATACTCTAACTCTCAGCTCCAGGCATTCTCTCTGGCGAATGCTCTCCCTCCTCCCCTCTAATTACTGAACTCTTTAGCTTCCTTGAAATCCCAAAAAATCCTTCCCCCAACCCCTCTTAATTCCAATGCATTCCCTCTGTTAATTTTCTTCTATTTATCCTGTATTTAATTTGCTTTGTGTATATTTGTTTGCATATTGTTTCCCCTGTTAGACAGGAAGCTCCTTGAGGACAGACTGCCTTTTTTGCCTCTGTGAATTCTTATCACTTAGCACAGTGCCTGGCACATAGTAAATGCCTAATATATGCTCCTTTATTAATTGATTAAATGAATTGATCAATTAAATCTAAAACTAAATAAATAGATAAATTGGTTAATTAATTAAAGATTGATTAAAAGAAATTATAATGATGAGAGAACATGCCACAAATTTGTTAGCCCTTAGAAGAAAAGTAATATTATTATATTATATATTAACAAAATAGGAAAAGAGAAAATTCATGAACTGAGTATGCAATTAGAACCTTTAAAAATCAATAAATAAGCCAAACAAAATAAGCAGAAAAAATGACATCTTGGAAATTAGCAAAATCAATAATAATAAAAAACAAAAAAAAAGATTATAGAATTGACAAAACTAAAAACTGGTTCTTTGAAAAGAATAACAAGATTTATAAATCTTTTAAGTAGCCTGATCAAAAAGAATCAGAGAGAAAAATCAAACTGTTAATTTTTAAATGAACAAAAATAAATCCCTAATGTCAATTTTAATCATTTTCCTCTTTCTCCTGAAAATGAAGGCCCAAAATATTCTAATCCCTTTGGCATCAAAGTTAATTGAGTTCTGGTCAATTGAGGTTTTATTTTTTAAACTTTAATAGCTTAAAAATTCAATTTTTTTTCTCTTGGGGGGGGGAACACTTTGTAGAAAAAGTCATATTTTTTCCTTTATTTTTATTTTTTTGTGATTTAACCCCTCAATTACATGCAAAATCAAACCTCAACATTTGTTTTTTAAATTTTGAGTTCCAAATTCTCTCCCTTCCTCTTTCCCTCTATTCTTCACTGAGAAGGCAAGTAATTTGCTATAGGTTATATATGTGCAGTCCTACTAAACATATTTCTGTGTTAGGCTTTTATGAAAGAAAACACAGCTTCTTCTCCCCCCCTAAAAAAAAAAAAAAAAAAAGAAAGCAAAGGAAAAGGATGCTTTGCTCTGCATTCAGATTCCATCAGTTATTTCTCTGAAAATGGATAACATTATTATAAGTCAGAAAGCTCATATCTTTTATTTTAATTTTTAAAATAATAGCTTTTTATTTTCAAAATGTATGCAAAGAGAGTTTTCAACATTCACCCCCGCAAAACCATTTATTCCAAATTTGTCTCCCTCCCTTCTCCCCCTTTCCCAGACAGCAACAACCCAACACATGTTATACATGTGCAATTATTTTATATATAATTTCCACATTTATCATACTGCATTAGAAAAATCAGGTCAAAAGGGGGAAAAATGAGAAAGAAAAAACAAAAAGCAAGGAAACAATATCAAAGATGTGAAAATACTATGTTGTGATCCACATTCAGTCCCCATAATCCTCTCTTTGGGTGCAAATGGCTGTTTCCATCACAAGTCTATTGGAAATGGCCTGAATCAACTCAGTGTTGATCAGAGCCATGTCCAACAGAATTGATCATCACATAATCTCATTGTTGCTTATACAATGTTTTCTTAATTCTATTCAGTTCTCTAACATCAGTTCATGTAAGTCTCTCCAGACCTTTCTGAAATCATCCTGTTCATTTCTTACAGAACAATAATATTCCACAACATTCATATACCATAATTTACCCAACCATTCTCCAATTGGTGGACATCCACTCAGTTTCCAATTCCTGGCCACTACAAAAAGGGCTCCCACAATATTTTTGCACATGTGGGTCCTTTTCCATTACTGTATCCCAGTATTGGGATACAGGCCCAGTAGAGACACTATAGAGTATGCACAGTTTGATAGCCTTTTAAGCATAGTTTCAAATTGCTCTACAGAATGGTTGGATCAGTTCACAACTCCACCAACAATGTATCAGTGTCCCAGTTTTCCCACATCCCCTCCAACATTTATCATCTTTTCTTGTCATCTTAAGCTCATATCTTTTTAAAAAAAATCATAGAAAGCAGTTTTGAGAAGTTTTTAATAGCATAACATGTCTGAGTAGTTTTATCAAAACCTTGATTTTTTGTCCAGTGGCCAATCTGCTCACAGAATTCTTTTCCTTACAAATATATTCTATCTAATTAGGAAAATTATTCTACCTAATTAGGACAGTTCTTAACTGTCAGTTTTAAAATTTTATCCACCCTGGTCATTGTGGTACACTATCGTTAGTAATACATTAAAACCATAAAATCTATCTATAACTTCTTTTGAACATTGTCCTATAGAACTAACTGCAATCTCTAATGTTTCTCCTAATATTTTCCTCATATCATTTAATATAATTAGAATATGCTTCTAAGTATACCATCAAAAATTTGTGAGAAGCCAATGAGAAAAAATGGAGGCTTCCCCTGAAATATTTTCCTCTTTCTATAGGATGTGAATGTAATCCAGCTGGCGTAGTCTCTGAAATATGTGATTTCCAGGGGAAGTGCCTTTGCCGCTTTGGAGTTGATGGCCCTAAGTGTGACAGTTGTAGTTCAGGTTTCTACTCTTTTCCTGCTTGTCAGGGTAAGTGTACCTTTGTGGTGGTTCACTTATATGCCTATTGAAACAAGTTTCACTTATTATATAGAAACATAACAGATGTTTTTTACTGAGTTGGGTTAACCTAGGGTTTAATTAAATTATCTTAGACTCATAATATTCCTAAGTGATCAGTATCTGGAAAGTCCTAGTTCAGGCAGTTGCCAATTTAATTACCCTTAACTTGACTACATAGGGTTGTTCTAGCTAGACTGCTCCCTTCACCCAACACCTCATAACTTAGAACAGAAGAAGACTTTAAACATCAAAATTTTACCAACATGAAAATAGAAACCTATAGAAGTTAAGTGATTTTCCAGTTATTGAGAGCAAGGGGACAACAACTCAGTTCTCCTGGTACTCATTCACCTGACTCTTTTTTTTTTAAATGATAAGTTTTTATTTACCAGATATTTGCATGGGTAATTTTACAGCATTGACAATTGCCAAAACTTTTGTTCCAATTTTTCCCCTCCTCCCCCCCCAATGGCAGGTTGACCAATACATGTTAAATATGTCAGAGTATAAATTAAATACAATATATGTATACGTGACCAAACAGTTGTTTTGCGGAACAAAAAGAATCAGACTTTGAAATAGTGTACATTTAGCCTGTGAAGGAAATCCAAAATGCAGGCAGACAAAATTAGAGGGATTGGAAATTCTATGTAGTGGTTCATAGTCATCTCCCAGAGTTCTTTCGCTGGGTGTAGCTGGTTCAGTTCATTACTGCTCTACTGGAACTGATTTGGTTCATCTCATTGTTGGAAAGGGCCACGTCCATCAGAATTGATCTTCATATAGTATTGTTGTTGAAGTATATAATGATCTCCTGGTCCTGCTCATTTCACTCAGCATCAGTTCATGTAAGTCTCTCCAAGCCTTTCTGAATTCATCCTGCTGGTCATTTCTTACAGAACAATAATATTCCATAATATTCATATACCACAATTTACCCAACCATTCTCCAATTGGTGGGCAACCACGTAGTTTCCAGTTTCTGGCCACCACAAAGAGGGCTGCCACAAACATTCTTGCACATACAGGTCCCTTTCCTTTCTTTAAGATCTCTTTGGGATACACTGCTGGGTCAAAGGGTATGCACAGTTTGATAACTTTTTGAGCATAGTTCCAAATTGCTCTCCAGAATGGCTGGATGTATTCACAATTCCACCAACAATGTATCTTCAATCACCTGACTCTTATTCACTCTCTTTCTTTTTCTTTCTTTCTCTCTCTCTTTCCCTTTCTCTCTTTCAAAATTATTTGCCTTCCTTCTCAATAATTACTTACTCTCCAAATTCCCCTTTCACACAAGCCCTGAGCCCCTCCTCATCCTGCCCCAATCCCTGACTATTGTTATGTGTGGATTTTATAATACATGGTTGGGCTGTCTGTCCTATTTTGTATATATTTGAAGAATATTGCTTTTTTCATGGTAATTACTACCCCGTGATAGGACTTAGCATATTATAGCAATTAATTTTTAAAAAATTTCTTCTATTTTTGTTGATACTTTTTAAACATGGCATTAATTTCTGGATTTTTTTGTCTCCTTTCTTCTCCAGAAAGCTATTCTTACAACAACGTTTAAAAAATAAAAAGGGAAAAAGTGTTTCAGCAAATTTAATCAGCATATTCAGTAATTCACATCCATAGTGCCCTACTTCTGCAATAAAGGAAAAGAGATATGTTTTCTCTACTCTTCTCCTGGGCCAAGCTTTGTCAATATAATTACAGTGTTCTGTTTTATTTTACTGTTCTTTCTGCCTAGTATGTTGAACTTGTGCATATTATCCTTACTTTCCTTCCTTCCATCTTTCTTTCTCTCTTTTTCATTTTTTCATTTCTTCTTCTCTCCTTTGTTTCCTTCCCTCTTTTCTTTCTTTCTTTCTTTCTTTCTTTCTTTCTTTCTTTCTTTCTTTCTTTCTTTCTTTCTTTCTTTCTTTCTTTCTTTCTTTCTTTCTTTCTTTCTTTCTTTCTTTCTTTCTTTCTTTCTTTCTTTCTTTCTTTCTTTCTTTCTTTCTTTCTTGCTTTCTTGCTTTCTTTCTTGCTTTCTTGCTTTCTTGCTTTCTTTCTTTCATAATCTGCCCAGAGTAACACAACTAGTAAGTATCAAAGTATCTGAGGCCAGATACTTACTTTAGTTCTCTTAGGCTTTTCTGAACTCCTTGTTCTCATCATTTCTTATGGCTCAGTAATATCCCATTAAATTCTTATGCCATAATTTGTTTATCCATCTTCCAATAGTTTTACATTTACTGTGTCCAATTTTTTGTTTGCAGGGAAAAAAAGGGGATAATATTTATAAAGTGCTTTGCATAGTGTCCTTGTGCATAGTAGATGCTAACAAATGCTTGTTTTTTTTCCTCCACTTTCCTTATGCTTTTTAGATAATAATAAATTACTAATTATGTTTCTATGTTTTGATTTTCCATTACATCAGTAGCTGAACAATACAATATTGATGTTTGACTAGAATCCTTCAGAAATTTTAGCTTCCTGCACATACAGAACTCTTTTCCATGGAAGCTAAGTCTTTGGGTTCTTAAAAAATGACTGTCTGTAAATACTGTACTAAAAATTAGAAATTGATTTTCATTCCAAATAAGATAAAATATTTTAATATAGAATTTCTTCTTTTTAAAAAGAATATCAATTGAGATGAACGAAAAACTTGCAATTTAAACTTTGTGAAATTCTCTCCCCACAATTGTATAGGTAAAGGTAAGGGACAGAATTAGCATAATTACACCTGGAATAAGTCAGGACTTAAAACTGTGGCTGATTTTAAGTTGAAGTCAGGATTCTTTAAAGTCTGAATCTGTTTTCTTGGTTCTATCTTTGTTGCATCTGGTTTCCCGCTTTGCATTTGTCTCCTCATGCATCTCTGCCAAAGCTGCCCGACCCCACCCTGCTGGGCTCACACAGGCACAGAGATGGTGCACATGCAGCCTGGTATTTTGACAGCTGCTCAAAGGGAAGAACAGGAAGCCAATAAATGGCTGGCCCCTCTTGGGGATTTTCTGTGGCTTTCTTGCTTTTCCCACTCCTGACTTCTTCTGCCTCCATTTTCTTCTCTCTGACAATTCACTTTTCTACCAGGGTGTAGATGGGTAGGAGATAAGGCATGGTCAGATTCAGGCTAAAGTGATAGGTGCTTGTGAAACCCCAAAGCAGTCATAAATGATTCACTGTCAACTTGGAAAGAGATTTTCTGTGGAGAATCCCAGAAAACTGACCTTCAAATGTCCTTTTTTATCAATGCCTTGGATGAAGATATAGATGGCATTTTTCTGGTGACAGAAATATAGGAGAGATCGCTAATCAATGGAAAGTAAGGGGCATTTTCTTTTTCATTCCTTCTTCCCTCTTTTCCTTCCTTTCTTCCTTCTTTCCTCCTTTCCTTCTTTCCTTCCTTCCTTTTCTTTCTTTCTTTCTCTCTTTTTTTCTTTCTTTTTCTCTTTTTTCTTTCTCTCTCTTTCTCTTTCTTTTTTCTCTTCCTTTCTTTCTCCCCATTTCCTTCCTTACTTTATTTCTTTCCTCTTTCCTTTTCTTTCTTTCTTTCCTTCCTTCCATCTTTCTCTCTTTTTCATTTTTTTCATTTCTTCTTCTCTCCTTTCTTTCTTCTTTCTTTCTTTCTTTCTTTCTTTCTTTCTTTCTTTCTTTCTTTCTTTCTTTCTTTCTTTCTGTCTTTCTTTCTTTCTTTCTTTCTTTCTTTCTTTCTTTCTTTCTTTCTTTCTTTCTTTCTTTCTTTCTTTCTTTCTTTCTTTCTCTTCTGTCTTTCTTAAATAATCTGCCCAGACTGACACAACTAGTAAGTATCAAAGTATCTGAGGCCAGATTTGAACTCTGGTCCTCCTGTGACTCAAAAGTTCAGATCTGGAGAGTATTTTAAAGTTTACAAAATTCTTTTCTCATAAAAAGACCCAGCCCTGAAAACAGACTGGTGAGTTCCTTTCTTACCCTGGTCACCATTGACTCACATCATTCTTAGCTCAACTCACTCTAAAGAATAAATGCTACACTTCCCTACTTCCACTGTACCACTTAGCTACCCCTAGATAGAAGCATTTTCCAAAATATCTGGGAAGATTAGAATATCTAGGTCAAACTGAATAAGTAGGGTGAAATTTAAGAGGGATTAAAGTAAAGTTGGGTTTAAAAAAATAACTTCTTGGGGAGAGAAGGACAGCTTAAGCATCCATCTGTCTAAAAAATGCTGGACATTTTTAGTACTAAAATTTTTAGTAGTCTGTGAGCTCAATGGAGTTGACATGACTTCTAAGAAAATTGATGTGATCTGACACTACACTGAGACATCAGTGCTTTAATTAGAACAGTCCTAGAAGATGGTGTTTAGTTCTAGGAGCTGCCTTTTGGGAGGGATATTGATGGTCTGGAGTGCTCCTGGATGAGAGCACCCAGAATGGTGCAGATCCTTGAGATGATTCCAAATATGGATGGTTGAAGGAACTGGTCACATTTAAGCTTGGCACAGAGAAGTCTAAGGAGCAAGGGGAGGGAGGGTCTGATAGCCCTTGCAAAGTATTGGAGGTGGAATACAAGGGATAATATTATAAAATATATATATATATATATATATATATATATATATATATATATATATATATATAATAAAAAAAATAAATAAAAATAAAAAAAAAAAGTATTGGAGGTGGAGGAACAGGTAGGTGGTACAGGGAATAGAGAGCCTGATCTGGAGTTGGGAAGACCTGAGTTCAAAACTTTCCTCAAACCTGGGCAAATAACTTACCCCCGTTTCCTCATCTGTAAAATGAGCTGGAGAAGTAAGTGGCAAACCACTCCAGCATCTTCTCCAAGAAAATCCCAACAGAGAGACACAACTGAAATGACTGAACAACAACCCTATGCTTCAGAGGCTGCTTTAATGCATATTCACTAATGGGTCAAAAATAAGTGGCTTTAATGCTACTTTACTAAAATGTATAAGAGCAGTTGCTTCTTTTTTTTTCTTGCCTTAATCTTCAAACTTAATTTAAAAGCTTTATTCACAATGGGCCCGGCTCTCGCCTCTTTCCTCCACTGCAATTTCTCAATGGGTGTGGTGGTATACCCTGCAGTTTGTGCCTTCAGGTTTTAAACAGTTCTGGAAGCAATTGAAATTACCAAAAAGTGAGGCTTGTTTTTCCTTTCTTATTTGGCTGGTAACTTCTCCACCCCATCTCTATCACCAACCTGTACATTTGTAATTATCTTTATCTTTCTAGCCTTTGTGATCTTTTCTGAGGAAAAAAAATAATAAATCTAGGGAAGTTTTCAATCAGATCAACATATATTGAGTTGCTATATCAGATGGCCCATGAAGTTTTCTCTTCTTGCCTTGCTCTTCAGTATTTGTAAAATACTCCTAATTTTTCCTGCCAACCCAGTACCGTAGTTTTATGTTTTATATTAAATCCCTTTAATGCACTCCAGACTTTTCTGAAAGCACAATGCTCTGCTTTTTAAAAATCATTTGGTGGTTGACTCAGTAAAGTTCTTAGATTTTTGTTCTTTTAGGTAGAGAATAAAGAATCTTTTCAAAAAGTGATCAAAAAGTATTTGCAGGTAAAAAAAAAAAAAGCCAACATTTGTCCTTGACATTGTTATTCTAGTGTTTTCAAAGATGCACGTATATATAACTGGAGGGCAATGAACCTTGTCAACAGTATTACTAAAAACTGGCTCCAACATGGAGTCCCTTACAATAAAGTTTCTGTTTTTAGGAGGGTGTTGGGATACATCATTAATTGCCTTGCCTAGTTTCTCAATTTTACCCAAGGGACTACATCTTGGCATGAAGTAATTAGGTGGGCCTCAAGAACAGGGCCCAGTAATTTGGATCAAATATGTAGATTAATATGCTTTGCATGTCCCTACTTGGATAAGCTATCTATTTTGAGACAATTTGAAGTTAATTTTTTTTTTCATTTGGCCAATTTATTTTTTTTTATTTTATTAAAGCTTTTTATTTACAAAACATATGAATGGGTAATTATTCAACACTGACTCTTGCAAAATTTTCTGTTCCAAATTTTCCCCTCCTTCCCCTCCCCCCCTCCCCTAGATGGCAGGTAGTCCAATACATGTTAAATATGTTAAAATATATGTTAAATCCAATATACATATACATATTTATACCGTTATCTTGCTGCACAAGAAAAATAAGATCAAGAAGGAAAAAAAAACACCTGAGAATGGAAACAAAATGCAAGAAAACATCAACAGAAAAGTCCACACTTAGTTCCCACAGTCCTCTTTCTAGGTGTAGATGGCTCTCTTCATCACTGAACAATTGTGACTGGTTTGAATCATCTCATTGCTAAAGAGAGCCATGTCCATCAGAACTGATCGTCATATAGTCTTGTTTTTGCCGTGTATAATGATCTCCTGGTTCTGCTCATTTTACTCAATATCAGTTCATGTAAGTCTCTCCAGGCCTCCCTGAAATCATACTGTTGGTCATTTCTTACAGAACAATAATATTCCATAGTGTTCATATACCATAATTTATTCAGCCATTCTCCAATTGATGGGCATCCATTCAGTTTCCAGTTTCTAGCCACTACAAAAAGGACTGCCACAAACATTTTTGCACATACAGGTTCCTTTTCCTTCTTTAAAATCTCTTTGGGATATTAGCCCAGTAAAAACACTGCTGGGTCAAAGGGTATGCACAGTCTGATAACTTTTTGAGCATTCAAAATTGCTCTCCAGAATGGTTGGATCCGTTCACAGATCCACCAACAATGTATCAGTGTCCCAGTTTTTCCACATCCCCTCCAACATTCATCATTATCTTTTCCTGTCATCTTAGCCAATCTGAGAGGTGGGTAGTGGTAGCTCAGAATTGTGTTAATTGGCATTTCTTTGATCAGTAGTGATTTGGAGCATCTTTTCATATGACTAGAAATAGTTTCAATTTCTTCATCTGAAAATTGTGTGCTCGTATCATTTGCTCACTTATCCATTAGAGAATGATTTGAATTCTTATAAATTTGAGTTAATTATATATTTTAGAAATGAGGCCTTCATCCAACCCTTTGAATGTAAAAATGCTTTGCTTCATTTCTAATCTTGTCTGCATTAGTTTTGTTTGTAAAAACCCTTTTAACTTAATATAATCAAAATTTTCTATTTAGTGATCAATAATGATATCTAGTTCCTCTTTGGTCATAAATTCCTTCCTCTTCCATAGGTCTGAGAGGTAAACTATCCTATGTTCCTCTAATTTATTTATAATCTCATTCTTTATGTCTAGATCATAAACTCATTTTGACTTTATCTTAGTATATGGTGTTAGGTGTGGGTCCATGTCTAATTTCTGCCATACTAATTTCCAGTTTTCCCAGCAGTTTTTGTCAAATAGTGAATTCTTATCCCAAAAGCTGGGGTCTTTAGGGTTGTCAAACACTAGACTACCATAGTCATTGACTATTTTGTCTTATAAATCAACCTATTCCACTGATCAACTAGTCTATTTCCTAGCCAGTACCAAATGGTTTTAAAGACCACTGCTTTATAATATAGTTTTAGATCTGGTACAGCTAGGCCATCTTCATTTTCATGAATTTTGTTGTTAATTTTTCTAGGTCAGTAAAATAGTTTCTTGGGAATAAATAAATAGCACTAAATAAATAGATTAGTTTAGATAGTATTGTCATCTTTATTATATTCACTCAGTTTACCCAAGAGCACTTGATATTTTCCCAATTATTTAGATCTCATTTTATTTGTGTAGAAAGTGTTTTGTAGTTTTGCTCATATAGTTCCTGACTTTCCTTTGACAGACAGATTCCCAAATATTTTATACTATTGACAGTTCTTTTACATGGAATTTCTCTTTGTATCTCTTGCTGTTGGGTTTTGTTAGTGCTATATAAAAATGCTGAGGATTTATGTGGGTTTATTTTGTATCCTGCAACTTTGCTAAAGTTGTGAATTATTTCTAATAGCTTTTTAGTAGAATCTCTGGGGTTCTCTAAGCATACCATCATATCATTTGCAAAGAGTGATAATTTGGTTTCCTCCTTACCAACTCTAATTCCTTTAATCTCTTTTTATTCTCTTATTGCCAAAGCTAGCATTTCTAATACAATATTAAATAGTAATGGTGATAGTGGGTAACCTTGTTTCACCCCTGATCTTATTGGGAATGGTTCCAATTTATCACCATTTCATATGATGCTTGCTGATGATGCTAAATAGATGCTACTGACTATTTTAAGGAAAAGTCCATTTATTCCTATATTCTCTAGTGTGTTTTTTTTAATAGAAATGAATATTGAATTTTATTAAAATGCTTTTTCTGCATCTATTGAGATAATTATATGGTTTTTGTTAATTTGGTTATTGATATAGTCTATTATGCTAATAGTTTCCTTAATATTGAACCACCATTAAAGTTGTTTGGCTGGAATGGGAGTGTAGGAAGGGAAGAGAAGTGAGACTCCAAAGCTAGGTTGGAATATAGTCATGAAGAACTTTAAATGCCATGCACAGGAATTGGTATTTTATTCTGGAGACAATAGGAAATCACTGGGGCTTCCTTAAGTAGGGGTATAACCTGGTCGGATCTATGAGTCAGGAATGTAAATTTGGCAGAGGATATATTGAAGAAGGGAGAGACTGGCCCAATAGGATATTGTATCGATAATTGATTCAATATGAAAGGATAAAGAAGAAGGAATTAATCAACAAGTATTTCTTAAGTGCTTATCTATGCCAGATGCTATAATAAGCTCTGGGGATCCAATGAAAAGACAAGAAAGGGTCATGGATAATCTTTGTGAGTTTAGATAACTGGAAGATGGTTGTGCACTAGAGGGAAAAGAGGAAAGCTAGAAAGACCAATGGGTATTTTTTAAATGTACTTTTTATTCATTTTTAATATTCTTTTCTTTTAAAATTTTCAATTTCAAATTCTTTCCCTTCCTCCCACTCCTCCCCCACTCACAGAGAAGATGAGCAAAATGACATCAATTATATATGAAAATTAATATAAAATATTTCCATTTTAACCATACTTTTTAAATAAGCAAGAAAAATAAAGTGAGAAAATTATGCTTTTATTTGCACTCAGAGTTCATCAGTCTTTCTCCCTGGAAAGAAAGATTTTCATCATGAATTTTTTGGAATTGTCTTGGATCATTGTATTGATCAGAGTAGCCAAATTGTTCACAGCTGTAAAAATCATCGTTCTAACATTGCTATTATTATGCAAAATGGTTCCTTGTTTACTTTGCATCAGTTCTCATAGGTATTGCCATGTTTTTCTAAAACCACCACTTCATCATTCCCCACAGCAAAATATGCTCCAACCAGTGAGATTTTTTGATATAAATATTCTCTTTCCTTTTTAAGAAGTTGCATAAAAGAAGAATTTATAATTCTCTATTTTATTGTATTTCTAACTCCCCAGCAAGACATAGAACTATGGAAAAACATCTACCTTTTACATTTTCTAGGTAAAGTACTTGGCAAACCTTAAAGTGCTACATAAATGCTAGTTATTTCTAATTCGTTGTCTTCTTCCTCCTCTTTCTCTTCTTTCTCTTGTTCCTGTTAAGAAATAGAACCTCAGTTTCCAATGGGAGGAAGGAATGACATCCAAAATGATCACCTTGAAGTCTTTAATGGGGAGAGGGGGGATTGTGGCAGAGCATTTCTGCAATAAAGCATCTGTCCTGACATGCCTCCTGCCCATTTGGTTCACATAGCTTTGCTCTCCAAATCCTGGCACCTGTTCTGGTGGCTGACGCTGTATATTCTCAGCTCTGCTAGCTTTCCAGGTTCTTCCTTGATTTCTGCCCAGTCTTCAGAACTAAAAAGCCCAGCCCTTTAAGGGGGTTTCAGAACCATGGCCAATGACTTTGCCCCTTCAATTCAACCAAAGGAATTCTGTTCATCTTTCCTAAAGGGAGGAATCTTTCCAGCTAGTATAATATCTTTTTATAAGAGCCCTTTATTTTCTGTGATTAGATCCTAGGCTTCCTAGGTTGGAGATCCTTTACAGCTGTAACATGGGATTCTATAATTAAGGGAACATGCTCAGATCTAGGAGCTCCCCCTAGTGTCTTTGAGTACAAGTGGAAGCAACCTCTAGTTATCACTATGGCAGTTACTTGTATCTGTGCTCTCCCGGAGTTTGCCCTGAAACCTGTATTGTGATTCCTGGGAACAGTGTCCCAAATCCCACAGGGAAGGAAACCCCCATGCGGCTGCAGAAGTTGGTTCCTGTGATGCTTACTTGGGAAGAGTTGCTATGGGGATGCAAACCCAAGGACCATCACTATCTGACTCTACCAGGCATTTCCCAAGGAGTACACTCCCTGACAGCCAGAGACTAGATACCTACAAAAGCCATGTCCCTGAAACGGAGGGAATAAATTAGAATAAAAGAGATTGTACCAATCTGCTATAAAATGTAGAATACAGTTGAATTTGGATAGGATTTTAACAGATTATCTAGATTCCAATCTCTCGAAATCTAGATGAGGAAATGAGACTCATCTAGAAAGATGAGGTGATTTACAAGTGTAATTCAGAAAAGGGATAAAGAAGGGAATGTAAAGGAGGAGTTGTCAGCAAATGTTTATTAATCACTTTGTGCCACTCTGAAAACAAAAAGACAAAAATATATAGTTCTTGTCTTCAAAAAGCTGCCTAAATGATTTTTTAAATAATATAAATGTAAGATGATAATGATAATAAAAGGAAGCTGGAAATGAAGGAGATGATGAGAGAAAATATCTATTTAAGTCACTTGATTGGTCTGGGAACTTTTCTTAAAATGCCTAAATAATTTATAAAATGATATAAATATAAAATGATAACAACAATAATAAAAGGAAGCTGAAAATGAAGGAGATGGAGAGAGAAGATATCCATTCAAGTCACTTACTTGAGGTGGAGCAGAAAGTTATTCAATTCAATAAGTATTTTTACATTGGGCTGACCCTCTTTGTAGACAGAATTGCTAGCCTCTTTATAATATAAACTTTTAATTTTCAATCATTTCAGTTGTATTCTACTCTCCATGATTCAATGAGGGCTTTTCTTGGCAAAGATACTGGACTGGTTTAGTGTGTCCTTCTATATTTCCTTTTACAGATGAAGCAAACAGAGTTAAGTGATTTGCCCAGAGATCACACAGCCTTATCTAGCAGTGTAAATTAAAGGAACAAAGAGTGCTCTTTCCTTGATGAAGCATCACTTATTATGGCTGAAAAAGTACTAGAAAGATCCAACCCTAGAAGCATGTCCTTCCATTTAGGCACCTCCACAAAGGCACCCAAAACAAGAAGTAATAGCACTTTTAGCAGCTGGAAGAAGTAGCACCTTTAACAATTTTTACTTATTATCTTGGCCTGAAAGACAAGAAAACCTGGGTTCATGTCTAATTTCTGACATATCCTGGCTGTGAGATCTTGTCAACTAACCTGAATTCTTAGAAGGTCTTTCCTCATCTAGCATTTCTTTATACCAGTAAAATAAGAGATCTAGTTCTTATTTCTTTCTATGGCATTAGAATAGATTCAGTTCTCAAATAAATTAAATGGGTCAATAAAAGAATCAAAGTTAAGGACAGCACTTGGATTTGATTGTTGGAGAGAGAGAAGAGAAAGAAGGAAAGAGAGATTGGAGAAGGAGCTGAGGAAAGGTCCCAAACTGTAAGCTATTTGGAGAAGCCTGCTTTTGCTGCTGGGAGAAGCTTCAAAGCAAGAGGGGGAAGTGAGAAAATACTGATGGTCTAAGGGGAAGAATTGAGGGGTGTATGTTGGGGGCGTGAGTCTAAAGAGAAATCTCTACCTAGTTTGCCGTCTTATTGCCTTCTCATCTGGCAGAAGACTGGAGCAGTTACATAAAAGGGGGTTGCAGTTTTCCCCTCTGGCCTGTACCCCTTAGGGCCAGGCAATCATAAGAACAGATCAGAATATGCTCTGTGTGTGGGCTGCCCTCAGCTGAGAGAGTTGCCAATTTGTTGGCACTACTGAGGAAAAATGCTTTTCAACTGCTATGACTAAGAGGCTGTCCCTGAGCCATAAAGAACTTTGTTTATCTTCTTCTTTTTTTTTTTTTTTTTGCTCATTAGAACCATGGAATAACAATAATTCAACACTTTTTTTTGTCTATGTGGATTCCCTCCATTGATACCAATTATGGCTCCTTCTTGAGTCTGGAATTATTTCAAAATTATGAGAATGGAAAAATCCATCACGGCATATCCCAGCTGGTGATGAGTCTCTTTCAACTTTAACTGGTCCTCAGATAACAGACACACAGTCTTCCAATTGTGTCTACAGGTTGGTAGGATAACAGGATCACGAATTTAGAGCTGAAAGGGATCTCAGAGGTCATCTAGACCAATACCTGCCCCTTGCCCCCATTTAGCTATTGAGGAAATTGAGACTTGGGTAAAGTAAGTGACTTTTTAAGTGTAAAGTTAGGATTTGAACCAAGTCTGTAAATTCAGAGTCAGCTCTTTCCTCCTACCAGAACTGCTTTCCTGACATAACTTTTGAGGACCCTGGTTTGCCCATACAAATATGTATCGAAGTATCAAATGACATAATATTTGTAAAGTATTTAACCTAGAATTATAGTAGTTGTTATATGAATGCTAACCATTATTAATATTATTGTGATTATGCATTTATGTGGAATTTAACAATTACTTATTTTTATAAAGCATTTACTCACTTTTATATGCATAGTCTCATTTATCAGAGAACAAACCTAGAGTCAGGAAAACGTGTGTTCAAATCCAACCTCTGACTTCCACTAGATCTGTGATCATGAGAAAATTACTTAACCTCTGTTGGACTCAGTTTTCTAATCTGTAAAGTGGAGATAAATTTGCACCTATCTCCCAGGATTGTCATAAGCATCAAAGGAGAAAAAAGTGCATAGTTTGCAAATCTTAAATTTCCACTGAGATGTTAACAACTATTATAGTCATTGGTATATAAAATTTAAGGCACCTCAGAGGTCATTAAAGTAATCTTATTTTTACAAATCAGTAGAGGGTAGTATATGAAAGTAATTGGATATTGTTGTTCTATTCAAAAACAACAAATGGACTGACTTTAGAAAGTTCTGTGAATAATTGCATGAACTGATGCTGAGTGAAACAAGCAGAACCAGGAAAACATTGTTCACAGTTAACAGCAGGATTGTGCGATGATCAACTATGGTAGACTTATTTCTTCTCAGTGATTTGGTGATCCAAAGAAATTTCAACTTTAGATGGAAAACACCATCTGCATCCAGAGAAAAAACTATGGAGACTGAATAAAAATCAACATATGCTTTGTTCACTCTTTTTTCTTCTGTTTTTTTTTTCCTTGTAGTTTTCTCCTTTTGTTCTGATTTTTCTCTTCCACCTTGACTCATAAGGCAATAGTAAAAAAAATGGATGTACATGCATAACCAAAAAAAATTTTGCTTTATGTGTAACTGAGGAAAATAAAAATATTTTAAATTTAAAAGTAAAATAAAAATTAAATGATTTCTCTGAAATCATCCATTTTGCCATTTCTTAATAATGTTCCATTACTTTCCTATATCATAGCATGTTCAGCCATTCTCTAATTGATGGACATCTTCTTTGTTTCATACTTTCTACAATGAAAAGACATTCTGTAAATATTTTTTGGTACAGATAGATCTTTTTGTCTTTGATACCTTTAGGGAATAGGCCTACAAGTGGTATCATGGGGTCAAAAATATACACAATTCAGTGACTTTGAGAGCATAATTTCAAATTGCTTCCCAGAATGGTTGTGATGAGGTTTAGATTTGGGGAATCCAAATGAAATTAGGTTTCTGGTGGTTAGGGAGTTAAATAAAGTCTAGTGGCAGTTCAAGGGTAGGGAGTTTTGAGGACTCCCTTTCTGGAGGCACAAGCAGTTCTCTGTAAAGGATTTACAGACCCTAAAACCTAGATTGATAAAAGAGGTTTATTATGGGGATTGGAAGTAAGGTTAAAGTCTAGTTAAGGAAATAGATGAGGATAAAGAGAAGATGGCACTGGAAATAATATTCCAGTGGGCAGAGCCCCTTGGTTTGCCAAGCATAGCATAGCATGGCATGTTTGGAACCTCTGCAAAGAAAGGGTTGTAGTTTGGCTCTTTTATAATAGGGGGCTTTGGCTACAAGTTGAAGGGGGCTCATAAGAAGAGTCTCAGGTTGGCCCTTTGCTGGGTTTCAGCCAGGGATAGAATTTAAATTGAATTCATTGGGTTTCGGGACTGAGTCCACTCCACCCAGATAACAAAGAGGAAACTGTTTGTGCTTGGGATGGAGTCCCCTCCCTGAGGCAGAGTCCAAGGAGGTTTTCTCCTTTGAGGATTTTCAGCATTGGGGTTCCGTCTTCATTCCCCCCTCAAGCAGTCAAAACTTAAATTCATTTAAAGGAAAAAGACTTAGGGCAATGTCCCTTGTTGAAGCAGAGTTGAAGGAGATTTTCTCCTTCAAGGATTTTCAGAGTTCTGGGGTCCCCTCTTCATTTGGACCAACAGTACACCAGTGTTCCAGTATTCCATAGATCTTCCAGAACATTTCATTTTCTTTCCTTCTTTTTTCATAATGTTTTCCATTTAATTAGATACAGTTGATCTTCAGACTGTTTTAATTTATATTTTTTCTAATTTTTAGTGATTTGGAATGTTTTTATATGGCCATTGATAGCTTGGATTTTTTCCTTTGAGAACTACCTGTTTATATTCTTTTACCACTTATTTTATTTTATTTTTTTCTTGAGGCATTTGGAATTAAGTGACCTGCCCAGGGTCACACAGCTAGGAAGTGTTAAGTGTCTGAAACCAGATTTGAACTCAGATCCTCCTGACTTCAGGGCTGTTGCTCTATCCACTGAGCCATCTACTGTCCCTTTAATAATAAGTTTCAAATGAGAAAGAAGAATTTTAAACTTAGTGGGATGGAGAAGAGCCAGGAAAAAAAAACAACAGAAAGATTGGAATTATAAATAATAATGGTTAAAAAAAAAGTCCTGAGGCTTTCAAGGGGGATAAAAAGGTAACCAACATTAGACATTGTTCAATTTGGAATTGGTAGATGTTGGTTCATAGTTGATTAGAAATCAAAAGATTGATGCCAGAGTGGATAGTTCTCAGGATTTTTTTCAAAAAAGTATTTGTATTTCACTTCTTTTGTTTTTGCTCCCAGAGTGTAACTGTGACCCGCTTGGCTCCCAGGATGGTGCTTGTGGACCCAGAGGGCAGTGTCGGTGTTACCCTAATTATGCTGGCCTGAGCTGCACCCAGTGTGCTCCTGATTATTACAGCTATCCCAGTTGCTTTTGTAAGTAATCAACTCTTTTCTTTGACTTAATTTCCTCTGCTGCAGAAGTAGAAGCAACAGCCAAGGAAAATTCCCTAAAAACAATTTTACTGCAGGCACTGGCTCCTGCAGACAGACATGGCAGAAGAGTACTGTCTAATAAAAAGTCAAACAAACCCCATTGTATTACCTTTAGTGCTATGTACGGTTGTCTGCCAGGTATCACATAAAGAAAACAGTTAGATCTGATACCTGCCCCAAGGGATTCTAAGAAACTTAAGCTCAGAGGTGAGAGAAGCTTTACAACTAGAAGATGCCTTTAAATAAACTGTTTGTAGTAGGATTCAAATAAATTGTGGTGTGATTTGAGCCCATTGCTCTGTTCTGTCTCGAAGCCCCAGGTAGTGAGGATACTTTTGTAACCACTGATACCAAATAACTTAATAGTCTGAAACTAAGGGCAGATTTAAAAGGGTCAGAAATATGTTTGAAAATGTTCATGAGTTGCATCAGAAGGTAACATTGATTAGCAATATTAAGTGATCCACTCTTGTTAATATGATGTTCCAGGCTTGTAAAGCAGTTTCTCGCTTGGCAGATAGCCACTCACTAATATAATCAGTTTGCTTACTGTGTTGTAAACCAGGATAAAACTTCTTCTTAATCCCACTACTGTCCAGTGTCACATAAATTGGTTAGATTCAAAACACGGGGAGAACAAGAGATGGGATAGATTACTTTTCAACCCTTGACCAAGCCAATTCCTTCAGTCTGTCTACCACAAAAGGCTTTGAAGAGGTAGAAAGGTGAACTCTTTGAAGTGGTTTTTTGCCCACTCAGAAATAAAGGGTTGAATTTAAATCTCTAAGAGAAGACCTACTTCCCTTCCTTAAAACATTCCCTTCCTCCACTTTCCTCAACTACTAATTACTGTAAAAGTAAAGGCACTTTGGGGCTTACCTTGCCTGATATAATCATGTTGGATAGTTAAATGCTGATTATCAAGTCTGATGGTGTGTTTCAATCTAGCTTGTCAGTGCTCACCCCTTGGTTCATACCAGACTACATGTGATCCAGTTACTGGGCAGTGTGAATGCCGGCCGGGAATTACAGGACAGCTATGTGATCAGTGCCTTTCAGGAGCCTATGATTTTCCCCACTGCCAAGGTAGGTATGCCCAAATCTGGTCAAATCATGGTTAACTTAATGATTTAATAATAAATTAACTAATTAATGGTAATTAAGAAAAGAATTAATTAATATTTCTTTAGAGAGGCAATCTGTGGAAAGAATGCTGATCTTGGAGTCATAGGATCTAACTAAATTTGAATCTTGGGTTTGACCCTTAGTATCCATGTGACATTGGGAAAGTCATTTAACCTCATCCACAAAATGAAGAAATTGGATTAAATGCCCATTGACATCTCTTCAGACTTTAGGTCCAAGTTCTTATGACTAGAGAACTAATTTCCTTCTAACTCTAGATCTTTGACCCTACAAAATCAGCCCTACAAGATTTGATGCCTTCCACCAAAATTCATCTCATCCATTATTGAATGCTTTATGTCAGCAGCACTTACCCAGAAAAGTCTAGTAAATTTTCATGCATGGCTTAGAGGATTTTTAGAAGTTCTCTGCAAATTGTGAATTTTGAGGTTTCTTGCAATCATACGCTGTATATTCTTTGCATACAGAGATGTCCAATGCGTTCCCTTTTGCTTGAATGGAAAATCCAACAACAAACATCCAAAAGTTAAACTAGATTATCAGAATCAATTCCTAATGAATAGGAAAAATTCCAATTAACACCCTCTCAGCTGCTATTGATCACTTATTTTTCATAAAATCCTAGAATTCTAGCTCTGAAAGAGATCTTAAAACACTAGAACCAAAGAAGGATAATTGAGTTACCCAGTTAAGAGATTGTTAGTGAGCTTGGAATGTCAAGGTCAGGAACTAGATTGCAAGGAGATGAGAAGTGAGTGGGAGGTAAAGAAACTGAGTCAGAGTGTGTATATAGATGGTTTTTCTTTAATGAATTTTGTAATAAAAGGAAGGAATGACCACAGGAAAATAGCTTGACATCATGTCAGGGTCCAAAGAAGTGTTTTTTAAGAATGAGGGAGTAAGCAGTCTTGAGGAGGAACAGCAGGGATTGAATTGAGAAGGAGCAGAGGATAGTAGACAAATTTAAGCAGGAAGTCAGTAATGAATGATAACTCATGGTAGGAATTTATCTTAACATGTAAGACAGACACAGCTCCTGAAGACCCTGTGGCACTGCAAACGGCTGAATTTTTAAAGAGATTTACATGATGTTGGCTGTATTATATTTCCTAAATGTGGTCATTAATGTTAGAAGGATTGTCTTTAAGAGTTGAAAAATAGGCTTTAGTGTTAGAAGCAGCATGTCATATAAGGGGATAAAGAAATGCCTTTGTCCAGGGTTTAAGGCATTGATTTCATTATCCTTTCTCTGCCCTCCTGGATGTCATTTCCTCCACTATAAAACAAGGGGTCAGACTAGAAGGTCTATGCTAGACTTGTGAGCCTAAAAACCATCCCTAATTCTTCAGGTAGCTTAATTGAATATTTGCTGAAAATTGGTGCAATGTTGCCCTCTCCTGGACAAAATTAAACTTACTCAAATTGTTATTTCTAGGTTCCTACCTCAGTTTCCACCCTCCCATCCCTAACCTTAAGCTTCTAATAGAAATCAATCTTTATCAGTAATGTCAGATAATGTCTTTATACAGAGTAAAAAAAAATCCTGATTTTTTTTTATCTGAACTCTATTCTTAAGGATGATGATGAATAAAGGAATTCCTGATGTTTATCCATTGAAAGATTTGTATGAGAGGCAATATCTTTTTTTTTTTTTTGTTTTTTGTTTTTTGTTAAAGTGTGTGTATGTTTAAAAATTCTGTGACCCACAATGATAAAAAAGACTTTTTTTTTCTGAATTTCATATAGGTTTCAGTAGTGAATGTAACCCTGCTGGCACTCTAGATTCCAGTTCTGTAAGTACAAGTTTAGAAAACAACAGTTTGAGCCTCTATTATGTTCCTCAGTTTAAGAACTATTAAAGCTTCTTAGAATAAAATATGAAGGGGGACCATATTTTTAAAAGAAAGATATTAGAATTTTAAGAGATGACACAATATAGAGGCAAGAGAACTAACCTGGTGATCAATGGGTTTATTTCTTTGAACTTTAGTTTCCTTAGCTGTAAATGGGGATGATAATATTTGCCTGACTTAACTTAAAGGGTTAGAATCAATTGAATTATAAAATTATAAGGTGGCATTTGGCAGTACACATTAGTGAGTAAAGGATTTGTTTTAAGAGTTAGAGGACTAGCTATATAATTTTGATCAAATTTACTTGGCATCTCTAAGCCTTATTTTTGTGTGGGATAGTCTCTATCATCCTTTTCGGAACCGATGCTTTGTGACTCTAAATGTGTTATTTTTGTGGAGATGGGGCTTTCATTTAAAGATGCAAATGTGCAGAATAAATAAAATATATTTGGTATCACTCTGTCTATCATTATACAGATTTCCTTTGGGGGATTTTTACCTGCCTTAGGTAAGCTGGGGTCATTATAGCTAGCTGACATATTAGAGAGAGTGCTTACCTCAGAGACAGGAAGACCTGCACTCAAATCCTCTCTTAGACACCCAGGACCTATCAGTTATGATCCTGGAAGCTTGGAAGTGCCTCAGGTTTAGCACATGGCATCATACAAAGTAAACACCATTGTATTGTGGAGCTTTGTAAGGAATTAAAAACCAGTAGGTTTTACTAAAATTCTATAAAAGAAGCCTCCACACTCTCAGAGAAATAGAATGCTTGTTTCTCAAATTTGTGCATACAATGCAAACTTTGTAATAAAAATCTCTTTCTGAATGTACTTAGTTCCTACTCGTTGTTGCCAGAATAGATTTCCATGCCAAGCTTTTGCTCTGAGAGCTTTGATTGATTGCTTTGACTCCAAGATTCCACATGTTGGATTATTTTTCCCCAATAGGGGTATTGCCAGTGCCAGCTTTATGTCAAAGGTCCTACCTGCAGCATCTGCAAGCCATTATACTGGAATCTAGCAGATGAAAATCCTGATGGATGTTCAGGTAAGATTTTCTACCCACAACTCTTGGCCATATTGAGATTTATTTTAATGTTCTTTATCACAGTGGCGGAACCAATCCAAGTTTTTCATTTTAGTCAAAGCTGTTCCTCTGAAACCCATTAGGACATTTGAATGATTTCACCTTCTGCTAAGAAATTCTATGAGTTTCAAAATCTCCACAGCAGTTTGATTGCCCTGATCTCCAGCCATATTTCATTGACCACTAAGGCAATAATTAATTAAGTGTTTTCTTACTGTGGACTTTCAGTTTATTCTCTTTGATTTCATTTTATATTTCTGTTGACATTGGCTCAAGAACTTTGAATTCAATTTAGTTCAACAAACATGCAAAGAACTCTGTATTGGCTCCAAGTATGCTGCTAGGTTCTTGGGAAGATATAAATATAAAGAAGGCATTGTGGTCCTTGTCCTCACAAATCTTAAACTACAAAAAGAAGTTAGAATACTTAGAGAAATAACCATAACTCCAGAAATGGAGCATTATAAGTGCAATAGAGAAATCCTAGATAGTATTATGTCACATTCTAGAAATAAAATTAAAATTAAAAGGAAAGGTATGAGGATTAAGAAACTTCTTAGGACAAGTCTCTTATCAGAGACTTGAAGAAAGCCAGGAAGGGCAAGAAGTAGAGATGAGGAGGGAGAGAAATCTAGTCATGAGACAGTCAATGAAGATGCATGAAGTCTGATGGTGGAATGTCTTTTTGAGATGCCAGGGGCACTGGATCATGTCTTTGCTGCACATGAATAATAACCCAGTCCTGAGACTGAATCAAAGGCTTTGTGGCAATCAAGAAAATTTCGCATTCCATGGAACTTTCAGGCAACTTTCTCAGAAACTAACAAATTAATAGCCAGTTACTCTTCATATCCTCTGGGACTTTTAGGGCATATGGTTTTCGTTCCTTAGACATTATATTCTTTTCTTTTGTTTGCAGATTTTGTTTTAGTTCTACAAGCCACAAATGTTTAATTTGAAGTAAATGGCATGTAATTAGTCAATTTTTGGAGAAGTTTCTGGTGTTCCCATCTTTTCCTTTCATTTTACTTTTTATTCTGAGAATATGAAAAGAGGATTTTATATGAAACTGAAACTCCATTTCATACTGCTTACTTTAAATAATTATATGTATGTATAATAAATTCCATATATGACTTTTAAAAGTGTCTTGCTTATATGTACTTCCTTCTGAACTTCCTCTGTTCTGTGCATTTAACACAAATATAAATTTAATATATATGCATATATATGTATGTATATATGTGTGTATATGTGTATACACACACACACACACACACACACACACATATATATATATATATATATATGTATAATCCCTCTATTTTTGGAATTACTAGTCTAATAGTAATAGTAACTAATATAAGCTGGGTTTTTTAAACTTTTCCTACCCCCTTTTGCCCAAGAAATGTTTACATGATCTTGAGTGTATAGTTTTATAAAAGAGGTAAATAATTTCATGATCCTCACATCCAATTGTGCCATCCCATATGGACTCATGACCCACAGTTTAAGAAACTTTGATATAAAGAATATATTGCTAAGACAAAGGCAGAAAGAGGATATTACAGTGCTCCAGGTAAGGTAGTAATAAGGGCCTGAAATGGGGACGGAGGGTGTCATTACAATAGAAGTAAGGTAATGGATATTCTGAAGATGGGCAATTGAATAAGTGGCATTACTTTTAATAGAAATAAATAAGAGTTGAAGTAAACAGGTTTTGGGGAAAGATAATCAGTTTGGGGCATATAATATTTGAAACTGAGGAAGCTACTAAACAGAACAAAATACCACTCATTAATTCCAAGATTGTGGAAAGAGTATTTACTTGCTTTTAAGTCAGAAGATCTGGGTCCAAACCCACCTGTGATACTTAATCCCTGTGTGACCAAGGGCAAATCATTATACTTCCCAGGCCTCAATCTCCAAATCTGTAAATGAAGGGGGTTGGATTAGGTGGACTTCACTGAGGTCCTTTCCAGAACTAATGTCTTGACCTGCTGAATTTTTACCTAGACTTCATTTAAAATTCTGGTGTGCTATACCTCTTACTTGCAATGTCCACAAGCTGGCTAATGAAATATGGATGATATTCATCTGTCACAGAGAAGTTTATTTATCTTAAAAAGTTTTTTCCACAAGAAAGTTCTTAAAATGCCAGAAATACATGGCCATATTTCCTGCAAATGTCAGATTGCAGATATTCCATGTCCTCTGAGCCATGAAGAATGTCTTCATGTAAGTCTTGATTTGAAGCCTTCTTTAAAACATGTGATCATTTTCATATTGTCTGTCTTCACAGAATGCCAGTGTGATGTGACTGGAACACTAAGTGGAGTTGGAGAATGTGAGCAGGTAATGTGAAGAATATGACATATGACATGTATGAGAATGTTACAGAAACCAATTATGGAATTCCTTAATGGAAATAACTAAGGGCCCAACAATTACATACAAGGGTGTGCTGGCATATGTTTAATACCTAGATTTCTAGGGAAAAATGTATGCCTGACACATATTTTTAAGTTTGCATAATTTGCATTTTTAACACTTTCTCAGTCACTTTCTAAAGTGAAATCAACAAAACAGTAAATTAATCAAGTAAATTAATCAAGATGTAAATGCTCAGACTGAAAATTTAACAGTTGGCTTTTGAGAATCAGCCCAAATTGGATACAGCAGACCCATGAATGTATAGTATATGTATTCAAGTGTATTTTCAGACCTTTCATACCTTGTTGGAGTTTTTACAAAGAAATCTTTGGTAAAAAATATTTTTTAAAAAATCTTTCTTGAGTTAAAATCTTTTTTCATTTTAAATTAGTTTAATCCTTATCTTTTGTTTAATTATTCCACAGAAAGAGGGAGAATGTTACTGTAAACCTCATGTGTGTGGTGATTCCTGTAATACATGTGAAGATGGCTATTTTGCTCTAGGAGACAGCAACTACTTTGGGTGCCAAGGTAAATTCTATTCTGATGGAACTATATAGAAAAGTCTGAGTGTATCAAGAGGAGTCCAAAATACTTCCTTTTGTGTTCAGCTTTGTATACCTAGTAAACAGCACAATTCCTTATGCATAATAAAATGCTTCTGGTGATGTTGATGGTGAAGTGGAGAGAGCTCTGGATCTGGAGTTAGGAAAAGTCAATAAAACTCATTTCCTGAACAAATCACTTAATTCTGTTTGCCTCAGTTTCCTCATCTGTAAAATGAGTTGGAGAAGGAAATGGCAAACTACTCCAGTTTTTTTCTAAGAAAAGTCTGAATAGAATCACAAAGAGTTAGACATGACTGAAAAAAATCTATCATCAATAATGTTATTATTATTATGACATAAATATATAAAGAGTAAATCACAATATATTATATATGAATACTACCTCAGATTCACCATGCTATTAGTTTATGATTATGTAGTATTTTTTCATTGTTCTTTGTTCTCGAAGATACATCAGGGAGGTGAGCCATGATATGCAAGTGAATTGCATTTAAGCTGGGCAAGGTTACCTGCTTCACTTTCTCCTCCAGAGCCATCTGGGTCCAATAGCCAGATATAAATCAGGACAATTCGAGATGTCCCTATATAGTATTTAGTTGGGCTCCCAATGAATACCCAAAATAATGTCAGAATATTTTTGAATCAAGGAGCCTTTGAGGGATTCAACTCAGTTAATATCAGGTTTGTTCAGATTATGATATCAAAAAATCACAGATTTTCAGAATTAGAGACTTCAAAGTACATCTTGACCCACCTGAACCTGAAAAGGAATTATCTCTATCACATACCTGACAAGTGGTCATCTAGCTTTGCCTTGAAGACCCTGTCTTAGTGACAGGGGACTCATTACCTATGTAACTTCAGTCTTGCAGGGTTGTTGTAAGGGTCCAAGAAAACATGGATGTAAAGCATTTTGCACATCTGTAAATACTAAATAAATCAGAACTATCATTATAATTATTACCTCCCAAGCAGCCCATTCCACTGATTATTGGGAATTTTTTCCCCCTTTTATCAAGCTTAAAATTACCTGGCTGTAGGTACACTCTTAGTATGTAGAGTACACTCCCACTTCCTTCCACTCTCTGAGACCAGGCAGAATGAATTTTTGCCCTCTTTCATCTAATAGCCCCTTTATACACATATATTGGTAGACATAGCACACATGTTCTTTTCCCCCACAAAGTCTTACTTTCTCCAGGCTACAAATATCCAAATGATTCTCACATGGCATGGTTTTTGAGGCCCTTACCGTCCTGGTCATCCTTGTCTAGACTCTTTCCACTTTATCAAGAATCCTTTTTTTAAAAAATAGCTTCGAATTTTCAAAATATATGCAAAGATAGTTTTCAACATTCACCCCTGCAAAACCTTATGTTCCAGATTTTTCTCCCTCTCTCCCTCCCTTCTTCTCACCCCCTCTCCTAAACAAGTAATCCAATGTGTGTTAAACATATGCAATTCTTCTATACATATTCCCACAAATATTGTGCTGCACAAGAAAAATCAGATAAAAAATGAGAAAGAAAACAAAAGTAAGCAAACAATAACAAAAAAAGATGAAACTACTATGTTATGATCTACACTCAGTCCCCATACTCCTCTCTCTCTGGATGTGAATGTCTCTCTTCATCACTAGTCTATTGAAAATGGCCTGAATTATTTCATTGTTGAGAAGAGCCATGTCCATCAGAATTGATAATCGTGTAATCTTGCTGTTGCCATGTACAATGATATTCCTGGTCCTGCTCATTTCACTCAGCATCAGTTCATATAAATCTCTCCAGGCCTTTCTGAAATCATCCTGCTGGTCATTTCTCACAAAACAATAATATTATATAACATTCACATACCACAACTTATTCAGCCATTCTCCAATTGATGGGCATCTACTCAATTTCCAGTTTCTAGTCACTACAAAAAGGGCTGCCACAAACATTCTTGCACATACAGGTCCCTTTCCCTTCTTTAAAATCTCTTTGGGATATAAACCCAATAGCAGCAATGCTGGGTCAAAGGGTATGCACAGTTTGATAACTTTTTGAGCATAGTTCCAAATTGCTCTCCAGAATGGTTGGATCACTTCACAGTCAATAATCCTTTTAAAAGGGGCAAGTAAGTGACATAGGAGGTAAAATGTTGGACTTGAAGTTGGGAAGATCTAAAGTCAAGTCTTATCTCAGATGCTTTATGAGCTTTATAACTGCCGCCTGCCTCAGTTTTGTTATCTAGAAAAATGGGAATTATAATAGTATTTACTACTCAGGGTGGTTGTGGGCATGAAATGATTAGTTGTAAAGCACTTTGAAAACCTTAAAGTACTATATAAATGCTGTTCTTATTGTTAACATTATTGTTATTATTATAAAATGTGGCAAAAGAAATGAAAACATAATTGCAGGACAGGTTTCAATAGTATAATCATCTCATTTGCTAATTTATGTCTCTTTTTAAGAAAGTCTAAATACTTAAAAAAAAATTCACTGAAAGGTTAAATACTGAAGCTGAAGTTTAAAAATTTTGGCTACTTGTTAGAAGTCCTCAGGTTGGAAAAGATTGAAAGCAAAAAGAAAAGAGGATGACAGAAGATGAAATGGATGGATAGTGTAATGGAAACAATGAACATGAGCTCAGACAGATTTTGGGATATAGTGGAGGTTACAAGGGCCTGATATGCTATAGTCACGAAGAGTCAGAATCACTGAATGACTGATATTAGCTTTTTTTTTTGGCTGCAATGTCACCTTGCTGATTTGTTCTGGCTTTGCATGATAGAACTGTCCTTTGTCCTCCCCTCCATGTCACTCTGTCTTTCTGCCTCTATCTCTTTGCCCTCCTCTGTCCTTTTTCTCTTTCTATCTGTCTGCCTTTTGGTATCTGTGCCTTTCTCTGTGTCTCTGTCTCTGTCTCATATTTCTGTCTGTCTGTCTCGGTCTCTCTCAATCTCTCTGACTCTCCCATAGGATTTTTAAAACAATAGTTTTCATTCCTTGCTCATGCTATGTCTGTGGTCTACTGTGACAAGAATGGTAAATGAGGCATTCTATAGGAATGTCTACCAGCACCATGCATGCGATGGGTCTTTGATAAATATTGGCTGATTTGACTTAATGGCTGTGTGAGCATGTTAAAGGACCGTCTAGAGAGAAATAATCAACATAAAAGTACAAATTAGGAGAAGAGCCAGAAACCATAATAAATTATACTTGTGAGAAAAAGAGAATAGTTTGACTGAAAAATTGAGCAACATAAAATTGGAATTATTAAACACAGTACTTGGAATATAGTTTTTGTCATTTTTCATTTGTGTCCAACTCTTTGTAATCCTGTTTGGAGTTTTCTTGGCAAAGATATTGAAATAGTTTACCATTTCCTTTTCCTTTTCATTTTACTGATGAGGAAATTGAGGTAAACAGGATTAAGTGACTTGCCCAGACATAGCTAGTAAGTGTCTGAGGCCAGATTTGGACTTAGGAAGGTGAGTCATCTTCATTCCAGGTTGAGCTATCCACTACACTATCTAACTGCCCTAATAATAATTTAATAAATGCTTATTGTTGTTGATAATTTAGTACCATAATAATAAGATAGATCTAGATTTAGAATAAGATACTTCAGGGTTTTAAAAATTAATAAATAAAATGCTAGTTACTGTCAAGTTACTAACTTATAAAGATCTGTTTTACAAAGACCTTCTATATACAAGCTCTGGGTACAATTTTCCCCTCACGTCCCCTACCACAGATCTTTTTTTTCTCCCCTAATTTAGTATCTGGCCGTCAAGATAATCTCTAAATTCTAACAGATTGTAAAACCTACAAGGTATTTGAACTAAAAAGGCACCTCCTGTCTTGTATGTAGAGTTAACATGTTGTAGGTGACCATATATTGTTCTTCTCACTTCCCCTTCCACTTTTACATATTGCCTGAACACTAAACAAAGGAGCACGAACTCCCCTCACTCCTTCCACCTCCTTCCTGTAGGTGAAGAAAGGATTTCTCTTGCTGTTAAAAGATGTCAAGATAGGAAAGTTCATAGGGTTTAGAGCATCTGGTCTTGGAGATAATCTGATATAACCCTTTCATTTTTAAGACTAGAGAACTATGGCCATGACAAGTTAAATGACTTATTCAGTCAAGTTCTTACAGAGAGCAAAGAGAGAGAGATCTATGACCCTTAAATCCAGAGCTCTCTCTCCTCTCTGTGTATTCTTCTATATTCCATTACTATGCCTTCTCTCTATCATCTAAATATTCCAGAAACTAAACATCGCCTGTATTCCTGGAATATTTACTAAATATTTAGAACTCAGAATGCATTTTCCAAAACCACAATTAGAAGTAATAATTAGCTGAGAGAAATAATTATACTGCTATTATATTAATAACCAATTATTAATTTGGGATTCAGGCTCTTTCTCTTTTATTTCCTCATTTAAAATACAGCCCTTAGTAAAAAAAAAAAATCAGTCTCTGAAGAACATGACTCATTGATGAGATTGCCCTAAGTCTTGGGGCACATGCTTCTCAATCTTGGGCTGGATCTTACTCAGCCAGGAAACTTATTTCTGTTTAGGGTGTAAACAGAATCCAGTCTGAATTAGACTGAGGACTACTTGAGAAAAAGAGGCCTTGTCCTTATACCCCACCATTAGAATTTAGGGTCTTGAAGCTCTTGAAGGAAAAATCAACCAGAGTGATCAGGATGGAGATAGATTACCATACTCATGTTCCCATTGTCAGCAGGAGCAATTGCTCCTCATTAAATGTCCACCAATCAGGATTAATTTTCTTTTGTCAACAGCCCTTTCAAGGATTATTTAAGACTTTCAGACTCTGCTTTGTCTTTAGTTACCAAGAGAAACACTGAACATCAATTTATTATTAGCTAGCCTAAAGAACAAATTTATTATTAATTGTCCAGAAACTCTGTCCCAGGATTTTTAATTCATCACATAGTTATGCCTTCTAAATACATTGAATTAAATAGGCTTTTATGGTATGGCAAAGGAATTGAGCCTCCATTTAATAATAATAGTATCTCATACATTTGGATAGCACTTTGGTTCTCAAAGTACTTTTATCCCAATAACCCTATAAAATAGGTGGTAAATAGGGATTGACCCTGTGATTTCAATGGTATAAGAAATTCCTAGATGAAGAAATTCACTTTGCTGATTCAGATCAGCCCCTATTCTGCAATTTAGTCTGAGTATTGAGAGATCTCTGGGCTTTCAGATAATCTCTAAATTCTAACTAATCTAACCTAAGTACAGAGTGTTAAAGGGACTTGCCCAGTGTCATATTTGCCAATATGTATCACGGAAGGGACTTTGAACCCAGAATTTCCTGCCTCCAGGGTTAGTTCCCACATTGCTCATAGAATATCATTTGTATGAGAATATTTCAGATCTAGACTACAAACTTTACATTAAACTTTTGATACATAATCAGATTGTCTATATTTAAAATCCATTTGAATGGTCAGTCTTTGGGAAGAAAGCAGGTATGTTCTACTTTGGTTATTATTAACACAACCTTTAAATTTAAATCCTTAAATCCTTTAAATCTAATGAGAAGGATAAAGAAAGGAGACATAGACATCTGTGTTTAAGAATGACATAATGAGTGATCAGGCACTTTTGGAAAAAAATGTTTCAAAATGAATGTTGTTGTTTTTTAATTTTCAGGATGCCACTGTGACATTGGGGGATCTGTCAGTTTTATGTGTGATGATCTTTCTGGAGCATGTCAATGTAGGGAACATATCATGGGCCAGTCATGTCAACAGTGAGTCTTACTCTAAGGCTAATTTTGTGATTTCTGTTTAATGTTCAGTGTTTAATGTTAGTGTTGTTACAGCTAGGAGGATATTAGAAATAATCTAGATGAGGAATTACCTAAAATAGAAATATTTTTTAAATGAGGAAATTGAAATCTGAATTGGTTAGGTAACTTACTCAAGCTTAAGGGGGTAGAAAATAGCAGAGCTGGAATTTGGACTTTCTGATCTAAAATTGAGGTAAACGAGAAGTTGTTCTGAGTTTACATGGGAACACATTATAAATTGATATTGGAAGACAGGCTTAGAAACTTTGAGAGCTTTGGTATTTCAAACACATTTTCCCCCAACTGAACCAGACCAGCTCCTCTAACAAGTCATCAGAAGGTAGAAAGGACCAAAGCATAATAGGAGCAGGAAGAAACATCAGATGCCATCTTGTCCAGTCTCTTCCTTTTACACAGGAAGAAATTAAGGCCCAAAGTGTTTCACTGACTAGCCCATAGCCACATAGTAAACATCCAGAGGTGAAATTTGAACTCAAGTTCTCTCACCGACTGAGCTGTTTTTCCTTCTTCTATTCATCCTTCTTCCTTTCTCATAGCTTAAGGAGATTTAGAAGTGAGATAAATTAGATTTAGAGGCATCATGGGATTAACTGTGCACACCTTGATGTCCTTGGGCCAACAGCTGATCCTATGGAAAAGCAGCTTTATTACCATGCTTTACAGAGTGATCTAATGAGAAGAGCTATGGAAGGGGGGGTATCTAGAGCCCCATTGTGCAAGTCTCAGCTCTGCCAATTATCTATCTGTCTATGGGACTTAGACAAGTGGTTTAACCTATCTGGGCTCCACTCCATGATGTCTTACAGATCAGGTGGTCTAATGTGCAAGTAGTTTTCAAAGCTAACAGGTGATCCATAACTGGGAGTCCACAAGTTTGGAGCATTTGGCATTCTGCATGTCCCTTTATACTGTGGACATAAAAGCTTTGAAAATGAACATGGCAATGCTCTCCTCTATCCTTAAGAAATAAAACTAAGCTTCCAAGGTGGAGGGATTCTATTGCAAATCTTCCTTAAAATTCCTATAACATTAATCAGTCAGTCTGGTCAATAAAGATTCATTAAGTAAGTCTGCTATGTGCCAGGTGAATTAGCTACATGAGTGCTGGACTTGGAAATCAGGAAAACTTGAGTCCAGATTCAGCCTCAGACACCTGCTAGCTGTGTGATCATGGGCAGGTCACTTACTCTCTGTTGCCTTAATCCACTGGAGATGGACACTGGCAAACCATTTCAGTATCTTTGTCGAGATGGTCCACAGAGTCACAAAGAGTCAGACATGATTGAATGACTGAACCACACAACAAAATGTGCCTGGCACTGTGCTAAGTGCAAAAAGGGGCAAAAGATGATTCCTGAAGACCTAGGTTCAAATTTGACTTCAAGTCAGCTAGTAATTGTGTGATCCTGTGCAAGTCACTCTGCTGGCATAATAATGGTACTTATCTCTCAAGGATGTTGTGAGTATAAAACGAGCTAATGCTTGTAAAACATAATATGCTGTAAAGGCTACCAATTATCATTGTTCTTCATGTTCTGAAATTCTACTATATGCAGAACATTCAATAAGTTGCATGTTTTCTTTAAATCCCCCATGAATTTGGTTTAAAAAGTTACAAAAATTTCAAATGTGTGTGCTACCATCCTTGGTCACCTATCAGCGTCATTGCCAAAAAATTGTTTTTTAGCTCTGTCAAAAGGGCAAATTAGTTACTACTGGCATGGAGTACCACCACATTATAATAAGTCCCTGATTGTGCTGTCAACTCTTCAGGGAAATACTTTTCAAAAAGAAATTTTGAAAGAAAAAATAAAAAGAACAAAAAAAGAAAAGAAAATACTGCCAGATTTTTTAACCACGCATTTCTAATTGGAAATCCCTGCTGGTCAATTTAATGCATTAATGATATGTGAGCAAGAATAACTCCACTTAGCTTAAGAAAACACACACACACACACACACACACACACACACACACACACATCTTGCTACAGAAAGATTGCTTCAGTTACCACTTAAACCTTGGTGAAATACATAACCTACTAAAACAACCTTTAGAATAAGAATGAACAAATCTTGCACACACATTTTTTTCAGTCTATGTCAATTTCATTGCATTAAATTTTAATTTTGTTTTAAACAGCATTGCATAAAATAGATTTTAAAATATGCTTGTTTTATTCACTTATGAAACTGCATTTGGAGTCAATCAAGTCGATTTAATCAGATAATAAAGTGACATCATGTAATCAAAGTAACAAAGGATCTGGATAAAAACATTTTCAGTAGAAATGACTAAAAGAATAATGACAAGAAAATAAAATTGTTATATTTTCAATGGAAAATAACCTCATCTAAAATCACTTGGCTATTGAGAACCACTTAGGAAATATTATTAAAGGAAAGAAATGTCTGCAGCCCATACAAAAAAAATATCTCTGCAATTCTTTAGTCTTCCACCAAAGATTAATTCTGATGTCACATCATAGCATAGAGGTAACTGGTCCTTAAAGGTTATGTCAGTAGAATTCACCCTGTAGTAGGGCCTAGCAAAATAGAGTTGGTGATGGTGGTGGTGGTAGTGATCCATAAGTTTACTGATTGACTAATCTCAGGACCAAGTTAGCTAAGATTAGAGAGGCTCAAGCATCAGAGAGTTGGTCAGCAAGTGATTCATTTGCAGGCCCAACAGCTCTGGAAACCATCTGCTGATGTGTAGAGAGGAGTATAATCTATTGTTGGTATATTGTATGTTGGGGGTATAATACCCAAAAGGTTATATTTACATGTATATATAAAAAGAAAGTAATAGTGTATAAAAAAGAAAAAAAAGAAAGAACTATTTCCCTTATTTCCTTTGATGAGACTATATATAATTCCATGCAAGTTTTCTTAGTAATAGTCATTGATAAAGGAACAGTGGGTGGAAATGTGACAGCTTGTGCTTTAACTGATGAAGAACAGGATATCCAACCTTTCTAAGAGCCTAATTAACTGTATTCATGTTTCTTTTTAATTTTTCAAAGGCCAGAAGACAATTATTATTTCCCTGATTTACATCACATGAAATTTGAAGTTGAAGATGGCATGACACCTAATGGAAGAGGTGTTCGGTTTGGCTTTAATCCTTTGGAGTTTCCTGATTTCAGTTGGCGAGGCTATGCACAGATGACCCCAGTACAGGTATATCCATTGACAACAAATAGCTTCATGAGTGAGATGAAGATTAGTTAAGATGAGATAATATATGTAGAATGCTTTGTAAACCTTTAAGTGCCTTGAAACTCTCTTATAATAACTATTATTGTATTATTAATTACTTTTTAAATATCTCACTCCAAGCAGTAATACTGATGGTTTAGTAGAGGTAACCTATCATAGACATTATTCCATCTTTCCAGTTCAAAAGAGCAGGAGACACCAAAGAATATTTAAATTGTGTTGTTATTGACAAATAATTTTGTATGTGATGATTTGTGATGATTTCATAATACATTTGACCTTTATTGGTCACTGGTAAAGTTAGAAGAAGAGATAAAGAAAGGGGTGACTCTCTTTGGGACGTCTTTTGATAGATAAGATTGAAAAAGCTATAAGAAACTACCATTTCTAATTGGAATGAAACAAGTTACTTTAGCCCAAGAAAAGTATAAAAAAGGGCCAATTGGGGGAATTATCAATTTACTGATCACTCTGTATTTATGAGTACTCTATTTAAATATTTAAGATTATGTTTGCTCCTTCTGAAAGAGCCTATTTTGTGGAAGATTCTGGGGAATAGAAATTTTAAGTTACTGTAGAATATTAGAGATAAAGTTATATTACCCTATAACAATATTTCATTTTCTTTAATTCTTATTCCTCTTTTCTCTTTTAATCTTACATTGTTCTCATCCTTATATATCTAAATACATAATAGCTAAGAAATAATAAAATGCCATACCAGAAGATTTTTGGTTTCTTGACCACTTTTCTTCATTTCTTACTTAAATTATGTTTCCTATTTTATTTCAACTAGACATAAAAAGATTCAGCACTCTGGATACTTATGTCATTGTTGTGTTCCCAGTTTGAAGGACATTGTCATTGAAAAATATTGACTAATTGACCTTCTATGTAGCCTAAGGGCTGATTTGCTGACTGAATAATGCCTTCTTTTCTATTTCTAGTTCAGGCTTTATCAGACTTCCATAATGAAAAGGAAAGAATGACATTGTTTCAGGATGGTTTTGTGTGTCTGTGTCTTGTTGCTCTTGATAAACTCAATTAGGAGATGCTTTTTGATTTAAAAAAAAAAGCAAACATAATTCTCATTTTTTCTTACTCCAACAAGCTATGATTCTTTTAATAATTTAATTTTTCTATTTGTGCTTTTGAAATGATTTTTGTCTTCATTAAAATAAAATCACATTGATGATGCTTATGCTCACTATGGTCTCAGTGATTCTTAAAATTTGTTTGCCATTTTATAAGCACCAACAAACCATTATAGAAATCACTGACTTGGACTCTCAGAATTTCTTGGTTTTAGATGTTCTTTCTAATATTTAACCTTCTATTCTTCTCTATCATTTTCTTTCTAAATTTGATCCCACTTTTTTGTTTTAAGTTCTCAATTAATATTATTGACCACCTCCTACATAATCATCATCAGATTTTTTTCTGAATTTTTCTCCATAGTTTACATTTACCATCTTACTCTTGATTTGGTATTGAGATGAACAAGAGAACAAATATTCATCATTGTTTGTTTTTAGCTTTCTCTAAGTTGATATTCACAAGTTACTTTTTACATGGTGTTTTCCATTCGTATTAAGTTCATTCAAAATTCCTTGATAAAAATAGTCATTCAGACCACAGACATTTTAAAGTGCTATTGGAAATGTAGTATATGTATTTAATGGTGCTGGCAATACAAATACAAACAAGAAGAAAGGCAGCCTTTGTCCTCAAGAAGCTTATATTGTAATCGAATAAACAACACATAAGGAAGCTAAGAAGAGGGACAGAAGAGAAGGTACCCAACTTAGAGGGCATGCTGGAGAATGTCAAGAAGAATGCAGCCTGGTGGTAAATTACAGAGATAACTTTATTTAATGGTCCTCTGTGTACCAACATCAAGAAAGGCAAAAAATTGTGTCCATATGGAGTCAAGAGAAGAGGGATTCCCAAGAGATGTTAAAGCTCTCCAGATGCTTCTGCTTTATGGGTGACATTGTATTGACTGCATCAAGCCCAAGAATGCTACTGGAACTCCTCAGTGAGATATATGCACACAAAACCAGAGAAAGATAATCAGAAACAAAGAAGCAGAGCAAAGACAGACACAGACACAGAGAGACACAGAGAAAGAATGAAAATATAAAGGGTCAGAAATTAATCCTGTCTTTGAAAACTTCTCTGTTCAAGCCTTTTTCTGGTTCCAATGTATAAGGTTAAAGACACAATTCCATAATCAAAGTGAAGTAGGGGTACTAAACTTAGGTAAAAGTGTGTGCTTAATCAAATGGAATAATAATAACTTATTTTCCCCCCTGGAGAATCTTTATCCTGAAGTCTTTCAATTCCTATGTAAATACTCCCTCCAAGGTTTCCTCTTTCTACTTAGTCAAAAGATGAACTCAGTTAGTTAAATTAATCAAAGGGCTCCCCTTAGGTTTTGGGGAGCCAAATAAGATCTCTCCTTTTAGAAACTGGTTGGGCCCTCTATAAGAATGATATAAAAATATTTCAGTGCAAGATATTGAAAGCTGAGTTATGAGAAAGACTTGCTAGGTTTCTCATTTAGATTAGACCAAAAACTTCAAACTCAAGCACCCTCAACATCATCATCAAAGCTAGTATTTATAATGTTCTTTAAGGTCTGAAAAGCACTTTTATAAATGTTATCTCACTTAATCCTCCCAACATCCTTAGGAAATATTATTATCCTCATTTTATAGGATATGGAGATAGAAAAATGTTAGGTGATTTTGCTTAATCCTTGAAGCCAGTTTTGAACTCAGGGCTTTCCAACTCCAGATTCAGAACTCTTATTTACTGTGTTACCCAGCTGCCCCCTAAAAAACAAAATTTATCAAGGTATCTTTGGGAATTCAACTCTCTAATAGTACTTGCACAAATGCTATAGATACCTTGTTTCTTTGAAAGATTCAAGGTCTCATTAATTTAGCAACTGTCATCATTGGTATGCGACAGTAAGGTGACTCAGTGAATAGAGCACCAGGCTTGGAGTCAGACACTTATTAACCATATGACCCTGGGCAAGTCCATTAACCCTGTTTGGCTCAGTTTCCTCATCTGTAAAATTTGCCAAGAAAACCCCAAAGAGGGTCATGAAGAGTCAAATATGATGGAACAATACTAGATCACCAATACAGACCAAAATGATCTGCACGTTCTCATCCTGTGCAATTCTTGACTCTGTCCTTCTATTAATCTTCAATAAGTATCTATCCAATCTGCTGGATGCTTTCTTTGATTTGTTTCAATATTTTGTAGGTGCCAGTGCAGTGTTTGGGCTGTCCATCTGCTGCCCTGGGCCCTCACAACATGATTGTTTTATCTCCCTGCCTTGTCATATTGTCCTTGGCATTTTTTTATCCCAACTTTTGTGGGCAAGTTATTGTTGCTATTATGCTGAAGCCTACTTACCTCAACATTCATCTGTTCATTCAGTTTTGGACTGTTTTCAATTCCCTTGTACATTTTACTTAGATAGATGGCACAGTGAATAGAGCAATGGACCTGGAATCAGGAATACCTGAATTCAAACATTTACTAACTTGGCAAATCACTTAATCTCTGTCTCAGTTTTCTTAACTATAAAATGGGGGTAATAACAGCCCCTACCTTGCAGAATTCTCATGAGAGTCAACTATGATTTATTTTTGCAAATTTTACAATTAGGTTTTAATTTTACAAATTTAAATGTTCTTAAGTATACATTTTACAAATTTGCAAATGTGTCATTTACAAATAATATTTGTAAATTGCTTAGCACAGTACCTGGTATACAAAGGTACTTTATAAATATTTATTTCTTTTTCTTCTCCCTCTCTTTCTGTGACTGGTATCCTATGATTTGCAGTTCATTGATTTGCCTCAGTTTTCTCATCTGCAAAATGAGGATCAATAACAGTACCCACTTCATACCCATTGAGATAAAGTACACTATAAAACTTAAACTGCTATGTAAATTGTAGATGGAAGTAAAATTCTGAAATCTGCTATTTGCCTTAGAGCTCATTTGCCTCCCTCAACATGCCTCTTCTATGATCCTAGGGTTCCCTTAAGTGGCAAACTTTCTTTACCAAGAAAACACCAAATGGGGTCATGAAGAGTCAGACATGACTGAAATAATTTAACAACAAAGCCAACAAAATGCACACATGTATTTGTGTTGCTTCTCTATTCATTATTAATGATCTTATTCAAAGGCATAGTTTATTCTCATGGTCCCCTAAGAAATTATTTTATTGTCTCAGTGGCCACATGCATCCTTTGCAGCTGGTGTATTCTTCCTGAGACATGTTGGGACCTGAAGTTTTGGTTCAGGTTCTATAGCTTGCAGATGCTATTCCTTGAGGATTAAAAGGTTTGGCAGGGCTTTCTGCAAACTTAAAGGGTCCATTGTCTGCACACCTGCAGCACTGAAAATGATATCTTGCATTTCCCATCAGGTGTGGTAGGTATCCATAGGTACCTTTGATGAAAGAGAAAGATAATTCTCTTTGTACAGTTAAATGAATGAGGATACTACTCATATATAGATATATAGATATAGATATCTATATATGAGAGAGAGAGAGTAAGAGAGTGAGAGAGAGAGAGAGAGTAAGAGAGAGAGAGAGAGAGAGAGAGAGTAAGAGAGAGAAGAGAGAGAGAGAGAGAGAGAGAGAGAGAGAGAGAGAGAGAGAGAGAGAGAGAGAGAGAGAGATCTCATCATCATCAGAAAAAAAATAATCCTGGGTTCCCAAAACCTCTGCCAAAAGGCTCTGAAAGATCCTTCCAATCTGGAAAGGAATGAAATATGCCCATTGACAGATTGAGTCTGTTGTTTAAGCACCAACTTGCTAAGATCAGAGATGTTCATTACCAGAGTGTCTCTAGGTGATGAATTGGTTTTTTTGGTCATAGCAGCTCATGAGGCTGTCTCCTATGGTCTAGGGGGAAGGGTTGCGTCTCTGTTAGTACAAGGATTGCCAACACATGACAGTATCACAGATGTCGATTCTGAAGCCTGAAAACATTTGGATTTTGACTGCTGAGGGATTCACTCATCTTCTTTGTTCCTCCATACTCTACCTTAAGGCCATCACCCTGTGGGCGGTAGTAATGTACCTTCCTCTCTTTCTTTTCCTCCTTTTTCTCTTTCCCAGCCAGAGGTGGTTGTCCCTGTCACCGTAGCTTCCTTTAAGCTAGGTCATCTAGTGCTCCGCTATGTCAGCCTGGTTACAAAAAGATCAAAAGGGAGGATCTCAGTTGCTGGCTCTGATTGTAATTGTAAGTGACTTTAATCTGTTGTTAGGTCTTTCACCCCTCTGTCTTTATCTTCCACCCTTGCCTATTGCTGTCCGTTTAACTGCCAAATTGCTTGCTCATTGAGGATATGCATATTAAGTGTGTGTGTAACTCATAATACAAAATCAGTGTTTGGCTAGTGGGGCTCCTAACCCATTGTCTAGTCTATACTTTATGGATGTTTTGTCTTGTTTATTAACTTCCATTTTACAGAATGAAGTGAGGGTAACACTGAATGTGGAGAAATCAAACCAATATTTATTTCGTGCTGTTCTGAGATATATTAACCCTGGAACTGAAACAGTGTTTGGTCAAATAAATATTTATCGGCCCCATTCTAAGGCAGGTAGGTGTATGTAAATCTTTCCTGAACATCCCAGTAGCTAGTGTTTCCCTCCCCCCAATCTATTTTGTATATGCCTATATATGTGTATATTTATCTCCTCTGGTTAGAGCATAAGCTTCTTGAGAGCAGGGTTGTTTCATATTTTATTTTTTTATTTCTGTCACCTAGCACAATGTCTGGTACATAGCAAGTAACTAATAAATACTTGTTGACAGGAAAATCAACAAGGGAAAATTGAGGGAAATACTCTGTCATTTTTTTCTAATTTGGTTGCATACATCTATCACCTTAAAATCATTTCTCCAAATGCCCTTTCCTTTGCTAATGTTCCTTTATTTAAAAAGCTTGCTCATATTTATATTTATCTACACCTTTATAATTATTAGATATTTGTTTATTATTTATCTTCTAGAAATAAACAAAATTTAATGCTATTGAATTACAAGTAGGGCATATAGCCACCTTTTCATTCCTTCTCTGGTTTTGAAGCCAGGAGACTTCCTTGGAATCCAGGTGTTGTGGAGAGAAGAGAAAGAAAAAGAAAAAGAAGGGTCAGTTAGGATAAGCATATAGTGTAGTGATTGGGTGTTTGTACTGTTTCCCATCAGGGAATTTCCAAGAAGCTTCAAGAAAAACATAGGGAGAGCTCCAGTTTTGCTCAAAGATCCACAGGATTCATTCTGAATTGAATGAAGCCTGGGGATGGGGGACAAGAATGGACCCATTCCCTTGGTAATTTCCTTTCACATTGTGCCAGACCTAGCAGAGGCTAGGTTGTGATAAAATTATTGTGTAGTTAGCCTCAAGCTTGACAATTTGGGTTTAGTTGAAACTTGTAATTGATTCCAAAAATAATATCTTACTTCATAAATATTGAGCAGGTGAGCCATGTTTAGGAAAGAGTAGAAAAACATTTCCACTAGCTTACAGGGGAAAAAATTACAAGTACAAATTATCTGGCAAATTTAGTTTAGGCTGTTTTGAGAAGGATTTAATGAGTTCAATTCATCTCCTTTTAAAAGGAAGATAATAAATAATATGTCAAATGATGTATGCTCAGATTTCAAGCTGATTTGGGTTTATACTTCTGAAAATGTAATATAGTATAGAGTCTTAGTAACACATTTCTCTTTACTATGCTTTCTATTTATCACACTCTCTTATTTTCTTCCTTTTCTTTTGTTGGCACTTTTATCATGTATTTTCTATAAAAGCTATCTGGGAAATAAGCAGCAAAGATCCCATCCCTCTTCTGTTAAGAGAAGTTACACTCATGACTTCCTTTCTTTTGACATTGGTCCATTGTTTGTGTACATAGTTCTAATTTGCCTATCATTTACTATGTTTTTATTTTTATTCACCATTTCTCCTCCTGTATTAGATTTATGCATCAATGATGTTTATAAATATAAGTTTCTTGAATGTAGAGACCATGTTTATTAAAACATTGGCAAAATACCATTTCTAGGACCACATAAATACTTTAGATTGATTTCTTTTAGATTACAATGTTTTCTATACCCTAAAGATCAATAACTAATGAAAGAGATATATTGAAACTTATCTTATGCTGTCATAACCTCAATTTAGATTAAGAGAATTGACTTTAAGTCTTAAATAATATTTTTGAGAGAAAATTATTTTTAGTTTCCCCAATTTTCTCTATGAAATTATTTACTGAATATTTGATCTTTCCCATGAAAAAGAACTAATTTAAAGAGCTTATTAATGAATAGAGTGATTCTAGATTTTCTCTGATAGTAGAAGACAGGAATAACATCAGTTTATTAACCAAACTATAATATAGACTGACACCATATTGTAATTCCATCTCTGTAATCTCTAAGTGATGGCTTTATGTTGCTTAGAGTAGAAGAAAGGAGTTGCAGGTAAAGGATAAAAGTGATAGAGGGAGAAGAAAAGAAAAAATGAATCCATTTTTAATAGGTGTTTATAAGTAAGAATCTTTGGAATTTTGAGTTTGGAAAACCAGTAAGAATTTTTAATCAAGTTATGCCAGGAGTGAGTTCTGTTAACAGGTTTGCTTTATAATTTATGCCAATGTTTATAGGTTTATAGGAGCTAAAAAGACCTTTGAGAGCATCTTGTCCAATTGTTTTATTTTACAAATTAGGAAAGTGAGATTCAGAGATAGGAAATGTTTATCTGAAGTCAAAGAGCTCGGTTACATCTAATCCAGATTTCCTGTCTTCTCATCCAGTGCTTTTCTAGATACGTGCCAATATATCAGAAAGCAAACTAGAAGAAAGAGAAGGAAGGAAGGAAGGAAGATAAAGGAAGGGGGGAAAAAAAGCATTTATTAAGTACCTAATATGTAACAGGCACTTTACAAATGTGCTTAGCACTTTACAAATATTATATCATACAAATATTATCTTATTTGATCCTCACAAAAAGCCCTGTGAGGGGGATGTTATTTTACAGTTGAGGAAGTTGAAACAGAGAGGTTAAGTGACCTATTCATCCAGGGTTATGCTGTTAGTAAGTGCCTAAGGCCGGATTTTTAACTCTAAATTCAGTGCTCCATCCACTAAGCTAATATCTAAGAGAACAAAACAGATCTGTCTTGTCATAACTAACCTACATAACCTTCTCATATATGTATCCAGTGTTTGAAATGGTAACTTTGGCAGCTATAAAATATCTTCATATTAATTCATTCAGTGAATCTGTTAAATATTTCTTGGGTACTTGGTAACAATGTTTTCTCCCTAACAGGTGCTATTCAAAGCAAAGAGATTGTCTTCCTACCTAGCAAAGAACCAGCTTTTGTCACTGTCCCAGGAAATGGTTTTGCAGATCCATTTTCCCTCACTCCAGGAACATGGACTGTTAGTATAAAGGCTGAGGGCATCCTTCTGGTAAGACAATAATTATGAATAAAGGGATTTGGGTATGATATTTTTTAAAGGAAGTGCCATAAGAGAATATAACTTACTGTGGCAAAGAATATTTTCCTGATAGACAAAATATGGAAATTGATCATCATTTTTAAGGAATGAATCCATGATGACTCCTTCTCATATGATATTTCTTTTATAGATTGAAGAACCAAGCTATAGATTGAAAAAACCTAGCCAATTATAGCATATAACTATTAATATCAACAAATCAAATTTATATTCCCTCATTCAAAAATACATTTGGGGGTTTCCATTAGAAATCACTCCCCTTCTAGTAATTAGTGGAATGAGGCTAAGGGACATTAGCACCACATGTTCAGTAAAAATCTTCTGTCATGATCCTTACTTCAGTATATCATAATCTAAGGATCTGTATTTTTGTCTGAGTCTTTCTACTGACACACTTGTCAATGGTTTGGTCCAGAATGTGATTGTAACTTACCTGATTGTGAGCCTGTACAGTCCATCATGATCATTTTAAGAAAAAAATAATCGCCAATAGTTATAAAGCTTCTAAATATTATATTCTTTGCTGGTCTTTTGTCTGCCACAAAGTTATGCATATACCAAGTGCTTCATAAATGTGAGTTATAAGTTGAATTAATGAGCAAAAGTTACACCACACAAAATCACATATAACCAGGATTATTAAAGTGTCTGATAAGCCCACGATGGAATTATTCTTTTGAAGTTGTTTTAGGATATATTTGATCTCTCTTTTTAAAGGGTGTCCCACAAAGACTTGGTGCAGTTTTAGATTTTGATGCTTTTATTAATGCTGTATGTTGCCTAAGTGATCTTGAGCAAGTCATTTGCTTCCACTCTCAGCCCCATTGACCACCATCTCAGACTAGAAATTTTAGAACAATTCCAGTATGCATTGAGAAAGGGAATTTCCTCACTAGGAATTACACACACACACACACACACACACACACACACACACACACGCACACATACGTACATTTATATTTACATATATCTCAATGAAGTCATATTTCAAAGTCAAAAATGTTCTGACTCTTACCTTTCTAGTCAGAACTTCTTTGGGTACTTATAGGTCTTCACTTGGCAGAATGGACCAAATATATTGGCAGTATGCTGATTGCTAAGAGCTCTCATAATTGAGTAACAAGCCTTTTCTCAAGTTCCAGAAACTAAGCCAAAGAACATGTGGGCAGAGAGTAATTGTTGCTAGTGATTAGAATTGCTCGTTTTATCAGGCAAAAGAAAAAAACACTAGAATGAGGTGTCATTTTCCACCTACCTAAGCAATTACCTTTGGGCCTTAGACCCCCAATCTCTGAGATATTTGATGGCACAGATGTTGAAGGAATATTTGCCAACCAAGAGACAGCACTGAGGACATTTGTAGCGAATAATGCTGGGGGACATAGGGATAAATGAAGATGTGAGCCTTTTTTATACCAAGCATCACTTCTTTATATAAATAGCACTAAGAGAATAGATTAATAGAAAATAAATATATGATGCAAGTGAACATGAAAATGTAAAAAATTATATCTACCCTTTGTAAACAATCCTAGGAAATCAGGTAAGGATAAGGCATGCAATAATTCAGATACAGGGGTAAGAAGGAAATGAGCACCTATTATGAGGCACTGTGGTAAGCACTTTACAAATATTATCTCATTTGATCCTTACAACAATCTCAAATGATTATTACCTCAATTTTACAGTCGAGGAAATTGAAGCAGACAGTGGTTAAGTGGAATGTTCAAGATGAGACAGCCAGATTTCAGAAATACCTGGAAAGACTTTCATGAAATGATGCTAAGTGAAGTGAATGGAACAAAAGAACACTATACACAACAACAAAATTATATGATGGATTTGGTTCTTTTCAATAATGAGGAGTTAGACAATTCCAATAAACTTTTAATGGAGAGAATTATTTGCAGAGAGAGGACTAGGGGGACTGATTGTGGATCACAACATAGTATTTTCACCTTTTTTGTTGTTTGCTTGCCTTTTTTTCTTTCTTTCTCATTTTTTCTTTTTGATCTGATTTTTCTTATGCAGCATAAAAATATGTTTAGAAGAATTGCATATGTTTAACCTATATTGAATTACTTGCTGACTAGAGGGAAGTAGAGGAAGAGGAGAAAAATTTGCAATACAAGGTTTTGCGAGGATGAATACTGAAAACTATCTTTGCATGTATTTTGAAAATAAAAAGCTATTATTAAAATTCTTTTAAAAGATCAGACAGCTAGTAAGTAAGTAGTCTGAGACTGATTTTGATCTCAGGTCTTCCTGATTCAAGGTTTAATGCTCCATAGAGTGACATTACTATGTCACCTAGTTGCATGATAGCAATTTTTAAAAAATTGTTTTTACTTCATTATTTTCCAATATTTCCAATTAAATCATTTTCCAATTCCAAATTAAAATTTTTGAAAATTATTTTTAAAATATTTTAATTCTAAATTCTATATCTTCTTCCTTTCTCTCCCATCCTCCTTGAGAAGGCAAGCAATTTGACTTCAATTATACATCTGGGGTCAAAGTATATTTCTTTCTTTTTTTTTTTTTTTTTTTTTTAATAAGATCCTTTATGGTAAAGTATTGCCAAATCTTAAAACCCCCAGGTCAAAGAGAAAATTTCACAAGAAATAAGGAAATCAAATTCAAATATGCTGGAACTACAATTAGAATTGTGCCAGATTTATCTACAATAACAACAGGAGTTCACATGTCAACATGGACACATTGTTTATGTTTATTTTTTTATAGTCTTACTTGATAATTTATTTTTTAATTGCTTTTTATTTACCAGATATATGCATATAATTTTACAGCATTGACAATTTCCAAACCTTTTGTTCCAATTTTTTTCCCTACTTCCCCCCACCCCTTCCAATAGGTTGACCAATACGTGTTAAATAAAACAAAGTATATTTCTATATTAGTAATGTTGCAAGAGAAAACACAAACAAAATAAAACAATAAAAATAAAGTAAAAATGTATTTCAATCTGCATTCAGAGTTCATCATCTTTCTGGAGGTGGATAGAATTTTTCTTTATGAGTCCTTTGAAATTATCTTGGATCATTGTCTTGATCATAGAAGCTAAGTCTTTCACAGTTGATCATGCTTATAATATTGATTTACTGTGGACAATTTCTTCTGGTTTTTCTCAAGTCATTTTGTATCAGTTCACATAAATCCTCCCAGGTTTTACTGAAATCATCCTGCTTATAATTTCTTATAGCATAATAGTATTCCATCACAATAATATACCACAATTTATTCAATCATTCTCCAATTGATTCTCAATTTCCATTTTCTTGCCACTACAAAAAGAATTGCTATCAAATGGGGAATGGCTCTTATTTTTATAAATGTCACTCCCCATATATTTGAGAAATGAGGCCTTTATCAGAGAAACTTGATGCAATTTTTTTCCAGTTTCCTCTTTTCCTTCTAATTTTGACTGCATTAATTTTGTTTGTGAAAGAAATTTTAATTTTGTGTAATCAAAATTAACTATTTTACTTTTCATAGCTCCCCTCTACCTTTTGCTTGGTCATAAACTCTTCCCTTATCCATAGATCTGAAAAGTACATTTTCCCATGCTTCCCTCACCTGTGGCATTATCCTCTTTGTGTCTAAATCATTTATCCATTTTGATCTCATCTTGTTATATGATGTGAGATGTTGGTCTATGTCTAATTTTTTCCAAACTGCTTTCTAGTTTTCTCTGCAGTTTTTGTCAAATGTTGAATTCTTACTCCAGAAGCTTGAATCTTTGGGTTTATCAATTTTGCTATGGTCTTTTACTAATATGTATTTTGTACCTATTCTATTCCACTTATATGACACTCTGTTTCTTAGCCACTACCAGATTGTTTTCATAATTACCAGCTATAAAATAATTTGAAACTTGGAACTGCTAGTCTGCCTTCCTTTTATATTTTTGACTTTTTATTATTCAAAATGAGCTGTTATTATTTTTTCTAGCTCTATAAAATAATTCTTTGGTAGTTTGGTTGGTATGGCATTGAGTAGGGAAATTAACAGGTATAATTACCATTTTTATTATATTGGCTTGGACTAATCATGAGCAATTAATATTTCTCCAATTATTTAGATGTTTTTATTTCTTTGAAAAGGGTCTTGTAATTGTGTTCTTATAATCCCTGGGTTTGTCTTGACAGGTAGATTACCAAGTATATTAAATTGTCTGTAATTATTTGAAATAGAATTTCTCTATCTCTTGGTAGATTTTGTTGGTAGTATATAGAATTGCTGATGATTTATGTGGATTTATTTTGTATCCAGCAAATTTGCTTTTAATTATTTCAGCTAGTTTTTTTAGTTGATTCTGTAGGGTTTTCTAAATATATTATCATATCATCTGCAAAGAGTGATGCTTTTGTTTCCTCTTTGCCTATTTTTATTTCTTTAATTAATTTTTCTTCTCATTGCTTTAGCTAGCATTTCTAGTACAGTATTGAATAATAGTAGTAATAATGGACTTCTTTGCTTCACTCCTGAGTTTATTGGTAAATCTTCAAGTTTAATCCCATTACAATTAATGCTTGCTCTTGGTTTTGAATACATTTTGTTAATTCAGTTGTTCAGTCATATCTCTTTGTGACTCTGTGTACCATTAGCACATCAGATCCTTCTGTCCTCTACTATCTCCCAAAATTGTTCCAAGTTCATATTCATTGCTTCTGTGACACTATCTATCAGTCTCATTCTCTGCTGTTCTCTTCTGTTTTTGCCATTAATCTTTCCCACCATCAATCAATCTTTTCCAATGAGTCTTACTTCTCATTATATGGCCAAAGTATTTTAATTTCAGCTTTAATATTTGACCTTCCAGTGAATAGCCTGACTTAAAATTTTAAGGTATTGATTGATTTGATCTCCTTCCTGTCCAAGTAACTTTCAAAAGTTTTCTCCACACAGTTTGAATTTAGATAGATATTATTTAACATTTTAAGAAAGGCTCTATTGATTTCTTGTGTTTTCTACTGTTAATAGGAATAGGTGTTGCATTTGAGTTTTTCTGCAACTATTGACACACAGTAATATGATTTTTGTTATTGTTATTGATATGGTCAGTTATGCTGATAATTTTCCTAATATTGGATTAGCCCTCCATTCCTGGTACAAATGACACCTGATCATAGAATATGATCTTTATGATATATTTCTATAATCTCCTTGCTAGTATTTAATTTAATTTTTTGTATTGATGTTAAGAAAATTGATCTATAGTTTTCTTTATCTGTTTTTGCTTTTCCTAGTTTAGATATTAGTATCATATTTGTGTCCTAAAAGGAATTTAGTAAGCCCCCCCTTACATAATTTTCAAGTAATTTATAAAATATATTTTAGGATTGTTTTTTAAATTCACTTATAAATCCAAGTCCTATGAACTTTTTTTCCTTAGGGAGCTTATTAATGCATTGTTTAATTTATTTTCTAAGATAGGATTATTTAAGTATTCTAAATACTTAAGTATTTAAATTATATTAAGTATTTTAAGTATTCCTATATTCTAATCTGGGCAACTTTTATTTTTTTTAAATTTTCATCCATTTCACTTATATTGTCATTTTTAATAATATGTAATTCAGCAAAATAACTCCTAATAATTGCATTAATTTCGTCTTCATTGGTGTTTTTCATTTTTGGTTTTCTTCTTTTTAAAATCAAATTAGCCAGTTGTTTATCTATTTTATTAGAGTTTTTCTTCATAAAACCAGTTTCTAGTTCTATTTATTATTTTGATACTTTTTAAAATTTTACTTTCAGTTTAATTAATCTTCTCCTTTGATTTCCAGGATTTCCATTTTGGTGTTTAATAAAACATTTTTAACATGTTATTTTTTCCCCTAGGTTTTTTTTTTTAATTTCACTCCCAATTCATTGATCTACTCTTTTTTCTTTTTATTTATGTATATATTTAGAGATATAAATTTTCCCCTAACTACTATTTTAGCTACATCCTACAAATTTTTTTAATATTGTCTCATTGTTATCATTCTCTTTAACATAATTGTTGATTATTTCTATTACTTGTCTTTTGACCCAATTATTCTTTAGGATTAAATTGTTTAATTTCCAAATAGCTATTAATCTATGCTTTCAAAGTCCTTTATTAAATATAATTTCATTGCATTATCATCTGAAAGGATTCATTTAATACTCCTTCATTTCTGGATTTAGTTATTGGGTTTTTATGGTCAATTTTAATGAAGATGCCATTTACAGCTGAGAACAAGGTATACTTCTTTCTCTTTCATTGTTTCTCCAGAGGTCTATTATACCTGAATTTTCTTAGATTCTAATCATCTTTTTGACTTCTTTCTTATTTATTTTCTGGTTAGATTTATCTAGTTCTGAGAGGGGGAAGTTGAAAAATTTACAGTTTATTTCATGCTATTTAACTTTTTCTTTAAGAATGTGAATGCCATGCCATTTGATGCAGATATATTTAGTATTGATATTATTTTATTCTCTATGTTTTTTTAAAAGCAAGATGTAGTTTCTCTGTTTGTCCCTTTTAATAAGGTCTATTTTTGCTTTTGCTTTGTCTGAGAGCATGATTGCTACTGCTGCCTTTTTTACTTCAGCTGAAACATGACAGATTCTGCTATCACCCTTTATTTTAACTCTTTATATCACTCTATTTAAAGTGTGTTTCTTGTAAACAACATAATGTTGGATTCTGGTTTCTAATCCATTCTGCTTTCCACTTCTGTTTATGAGTGAGTTGATCTCACTAACATTCACAGTTATGATGACTAATTCTTCATTTCCTTCTATCCTGTTTTCTTATTTTTATTCTTCTCTTTTTATCCTGCTTTTCCTCTAAAGTCTGTTTTGTTTTTAAATTCACCCTTCCTTTTTCTTCTCCTCTTCCCTTTGTTACTTATTGAGTAAGAGAGATTTTTATAAAAAATTGAGTATGTATATATATATTTTCTTTTTTTGAACTAATTTAGATATGAGTAAGTTGTACTGCTCATCCCTGTCCTACCATTTTCCCCACTGTAAAAGCTCCTTTGCCCATTTCTTTTATGCAAGATCACTATTCTTCCTTTCCCTTCCCACTTCTCCTATAGACTCTTTCTTTCTTACCTCTTAATTTTTAATCATCCCAACATAAATGACTCACTCTTGCACTTTCTTTCAGGACTCTAACTGTCCTAATTTTTATAAAATCCTTAGAAGATACATGCATTATAGAAAAGTTGTTTAATGTGCATTTCTCTGATCAATAATGATTTAGAGCATTTTTCATATAACTATAACTTGTTTTGATTTATAGATTGAAAAATTGTCTGTTAATATTCTTTGATCATCGTTCAACCTGTAGAGTTGATAACATATCTGAAAAACTGTCTATACTCTTCCCCCTGCCCAGTTTTCTACTTTCCTTCTTGTGTGTATATTTATTTGTTTACAGAAAACTTTTAAAATTTAATTCAATTGAATTATTTATTTTAAACCTAACTTTGCTCTTTATGTCTTGTTTATTCATGATAGGGGGAAGTTTATAGACAGTTTTCACCTATTCACCTATTCATAAGTCTAATAAGTAACATGTTCCTTATTCTTCTAATTTTCTTGTAATGGCTTTATGTTTGTTATATATCTATTTTGACCTTATCTTGGTAAGATATACTCAGTTTTTTGCTGGATAGATTATTCTTTTCTTCTGGGATATTCATATTCCAAGCCCTCTTCTCTTTTTGTTTTTTTTTTTGTGCTTTTTTTTGTTGTTGTTTTTAACATGGAAGCTGCTAAATCTTGTGTGAACTCAACTATGGCTTCAAGTTTCTTTTTTCACTATGCTTCTAAGATATTGGGGTAGTTTCCTTTGATAATTTCTTGCAATATCATGTCTAGGCTCTATTTTTTATTATGGCTTGCAGGGATTCCAACACACACACACACACACACACACACACACACACACACACACACACACACACACACACCATCATCTTTTGAGTTTGTCTCTTGATCTTCTCCATCACCATAGTAACTTTTTATAAGAGTTTTATTGTTTTTGTTGTTTGCTTGTGCTTCGGTAAAAATGCTATCTGATGATTATGTTAGTGTTGGGTTCGGGTGTGTGTGTGTGTATGTGTGTAAGTTCTGTCTCAAGTATTAGACTTTTTCTCACTACTATTTTTAAAGCTACTTCTGAGTGTGGTGGTAGAACTTTTCAGTGCTTCTCAAGTTATGGGATCTAGGGATGAGGTGTTATTACTGCTGTATTCTACTCCCTTACCCAGAAAGAGCCCCTAATCCCTTGGGATTGCTTTCAATACTGCTCAGGGCTCTTCCTCTCTAAGGACCCTAATATACTGCTCCTCGGGTCCCTTATCCCTTGAGTCAGGAAGTGAGCATTTCCTCTCTTTTTCCTCAAGATTTCCTCTCCTTCTTAACTAAAAATCTTCCTCTTCACCTTTGAACCATGATCCAGAAGTAAGTACAGGCAATAAAGCTGGCAAACAATCTAGTACTGTGTCCAGTGCTAGCACTTGGGTACCCTGTAATACCTTTATGACAATCTGCCAATCTTTTGACCCGAGAGATCCTGAAATGGCTCTGCTTTTGATGCCATCATCTTGTTCCATCACTGGTGTTTCATCCACATGGACTCTGGGCCAATCTCTATCCCCATGTCAAAGATCTACTTTCCATCCTCATAAGTTGTCTTGGGCAAGTAGAATATCCCACTCTGACCTTTTGATACCTCTGCTACTCCACAGTTTGATTTAAGACATTGTTATGAAGTTGTTAGGTGGGGAATGTTGGGAGAGCTCAGATCACTGTTGCTCTACTTCTCTGTCTTGGCTCTGCCCTGGAAGTCATAACACTAGTACAGAAATATTTTAAGGGTTTTATATAGAAGAGAGACTAAGGTTCTTCTGTTTAGTAACAGAGGACGGAACCAGAAGCAATGGGTTAACATTACAAAGAGGAGGTATCAAGGAAACCTATTTAACAGTTATACTGTGCGGAAGATGAATAGTCTGACTCTCTATTAGTGGTACATACCTTCTCCTTAGAGGCCTTCAGGCAGAGGCTCTATGACTGCTAATTGTAAATGTTAAAGGGCTCAAATTCTTAATACTTACTAGCTGTATACGTCTAGGCAAGTCACTTACTCCCAACTCCCTCACCAACAAAACAAAACAAACCCAAAAGCTTCATTTATTTGTTTGAAGAATATTCTTCAAGTGCAGAAGCATTGTGAAACAGAAGTATAACTCTTAGTTCCAATCTTTTTTCTCCCTCCCTTCCTTATCACTCTCCTCCCTAAGACAGCAAGCAATCTGATATAGGTTATACACGTACAATAATTTTAAACATATTTCCATATTAATCATGTTGGGAAAGAAAAATCAGAACAAAAGGAAAAAACCATGAGAGAAAAAAGACAAAACAAAAAGGTGAAAACAATATGCTTTGTTCTACATTTGGTCTCCAAAGTACATTCTCTGGATGCAAATGGCATTTTTTATCCCAAGTCGATTAGAATTGTCTTGGATCACTGTATTGCTGAAAAGAGCTAAGTCTATCATAGTTCATCACACAGTCTTGCTATTACTGTATACAACATTCTTCTTGTGCTGTTCACCTTATTCTGTATCAGTTCATGTAAGTCTCTCCAACCTTTTCTAAAAATGAGTCTGCTCATGATTTCTTATAGAATAATAATATTCTGTTACATTCATATACCTTTATTCAGCCATTCTACACATGATGAGCAGCCATTCAATTTCCAATTCCTTGTCAGCAGAAAGAGCTGCTACAAACATTTTTGCACATGTGGATCTTTTTTCCTCTTTTATGATCTCTTTGGGAATGCTTTTTCTTTACCCAGAAATACTTTTTTTCTGCTCCTTTCAGCATTAAACTGATTTATATGAAAAAGGTAGTACCTTAATACAACAGTATTATATCTTCCTTCCTTGCTGCACTCTTTACTCTAGTTAATTGATTGTATTGACACTGATTCATATTTTTTTCAACTTAATAGTTTCTTTCTGTTAACTGTCTGTTAAGGTCTCTCCTATTAAAGATAAACTTAAAAGTTCCAACTTTAGCCCTAGAAACAAAAGAGTAATCACAGAGACAATATATCCTTTGTCAAACTAACATAGTATTTTGATATACCAACAGGCTCTTATGAAGACAACAGACTTTGTTTAGATTGAGGTTGAGAAAAGAATGTGAAAATGTTAACAAATAATACACAGTAGCTATGTCTGTTAGTAATGCTAATTAAAAGTCATTTGTCCATGTGGGAAAGTCAGGCTTCTTACTTTCTTCCCCAAGAAGATTTATCTTTAGTCTAAGAATTTGACTTAATACAGGGTAGTTTTGAAAACATGTCAGGAATTAAAATTGGCAGGATAATCCCTTTTGTCTTTAAATGCAGTTTGTCAGATTTTAAAATATTCTTGAAACTATGGTAGATTATCAATGTGTTCATATTAATGAAATTTAGTATTAATTTGTATTTTTGATTATCAGCCATGTCATTGATGTGGTATTCTGCTGAGTGAGTGGTTGGTACACTTGTATTTGAGAATCCAATGAAACAATTTCTCCCAACCTTCTTATCACTTACCTTTCTCTTTTCTTGTGAATGCTGTTCCAAATGTTCCAAATGGACCAATGGGAAGGGAAAAAAAATCAATAGTTCTTGCAAGTATTACTCACCAGTCAGGATGTTTCACTTGTGTCTTTTGGAATTATATATGGACACACATAAATACTTGCATATCCATTCATGCCAGAGCTTCTTATTTTGAGCCTTGCTTATTTCTGAAAAACTGGCCAGGTTTTCATTGTGGGTTTAGCTTGGCAGACACACAGAGGAATTTATACATCTTCCTTATTTTTTAAGCCACAGTGTAGGTCATTTTAGTTACATGTTTCATTAGGACTACAAATCATACTTAACATGGTCGTGTTTTCTGAGTGTTAATATGATACAGGATTAAAACAAAAAGAAAAATCACTACTCCTAATGTAGTGACAACACCTATGTAGAATATTCCAAAAATCTTAGTCTTAAATAGACTAATCTTAAGTAACTTAAAACTGCACCAAGTCTTTGAGGACACCTGGTATAATTTTTAGTGTCACTGGTTAAAGATACTTTTTCTTTTTTTGATTCCTATTTTAATATATATATATATATGCATATATATATATATATAGCTTAGAGACAATAAAATTTTGACTTTACATTATTTTTTTACATTGTATCTTTAAGACTAAAAATGTATTTGGTGAGTAACTAATTATCTATATGCTATAGAAACAAAGAGTGGTAGTTCATAAAGAACTAGTATAAAATCAGGAAGACTTGCATTCAAGTTTTCTCTGAAACATACTGTCTATATGAAACTGGGAAAGTCATTTAAATTATCACTCAATCTGGACAACTCTGAGATTATATGCCAGATTCTTAGTGGGATAGACAGTTGCCTTACTTGAGAGTTCCAACACTGGTAGTATCAAATTAAAATAGAAATAGGGCCACTGAACTATATATAAGAATCCCTACTGGCTGCATATTGACTTAGAGAATCACAAATGAACATTATTTATGTTTCATTATGTTATTACTTATTTTTGTTTAATATTTTCCAATTACATTTTGTTGTTATTGTTTGTCCTTCTTTTTCTAAGAAAACCATGACATCAGGGAGGTGATATGCAAAGGAATTAGATTTAAGTGAAGGAGGTCTGTGCAAGGTCACCTGCCTCACTTTCTCCTCCAGAGCCATCTGGGTCCAGTGGCAAGATATAGATGAAGATGACTAAGGATGGTTGGACGAAATGGGAGACTTTGGCCTTTTTAAGTTAAGGTCTTCAACAGGTCTCAGTTTGACTGAGGCTACACCCATTCAGTGATTAAGGCTGGGTAGCAATTTAGGCAAAGAATCTCCTTTTTCACCTAGTCCCAAAACGAAATAAATCAAGGAAGGGAAGACCCTCAGGGTTTCAGATCAAAGCAGAAAAAATTATGTTTACATTCAATCTGAGTTGATCAGGACCCAAACAATTTTTATCTGTTTCAAGCAGAACTCACCTATACCAATGAAATCATGGTCTGGTCCCTGACTAGTCCAGTTCTATATATAGACTCCAAAGTCAGCATGGAGAACACAAACACTGATAAGAAGTATGTAAATCAGGGAACTGTTATTCATCACCTTGAATGATACTACTGCTGGTTTTGTTATTTCCTTATGAAAATGTACCATTTAAAAAATATGTATACTCTCCTCTCCTTCTTTTAATTAGGATTACCTGGTGCTATTACCCAGTGACTATTACGAAGCTTCAATCTTGCAGTTACCAGTCACAGAGCCCTGTGCCTACTCAGGACCTATTGAAGAGAAGTTTGTATTTTTTTGGAGTTTTTTGTTGTTCAATTGATTCGACTCTTTGTGGCTCCATTTGGGGTTTTTTGGTAAACATATTAGAATGAATTGTCACTTCCTTCTGAGGTTCATTTTTCAGATGAGAAAACTGAGATAAATAGGAAAAAGTGATTGCCCAGGATCACACAACTACTAAATACCTGAGGTCAGATTTGAACTTACAAAGTTGAGTCTTCCAGATTCCCAATCTGATATTCTACCCACTGCACCACCTGGCTGCCTCCAAGTTGGAATATAGTCTTTTTGTCCAATGTCATCCTCTGAAAAAAGCCTTTCAAGTTCACTTAAATCATTAGCTTATAATGCAGAGATTCTGCCTGAGAAAGCCTCAAAAACACAGCTGCACTTTGACATTCTGTGTTGCCAGCTCACAGTAATTACTGTGGTTTTGATCTGCAGGAACATTGTGTCTTTTATATAACCAAAAATCTTAAAATACTTGGTAAACGTTTTCTGGAATAACACTTATCACTTTCCCATATGATATGTGGAAATGCCAAGGGATGCTTCTTGGACATCTCCCTATGGATAGTTGAGCCTGAAATAGAATCCTGAATTGTTTCTTGGAAGTCACATAGTTAGAATCATCTGAAGGATGAATGGGAATCCTTAGAGGAAATCTGCCTCCCTAGGCAGGCTGAATAAATTTTGACACTGTGTGTTAATAGTGCATATAATATAGAGAATATATAAAAGCTATATAAGAAGATATAAGAAAAAACAGGGATTGTTTCATTTTTATAGCTACATAAATAGCCTCTAGAAAAGTGCCTGATCCATATCAGATTCTTAATAAGTGATTGCCAATTGAGATAGCTTGGTGGTTCGATGGATAGAGTATTGGGCCTAAGGGGCAGGAAAAATCTGAGTTCAAATCTAACTTTAAAGACTTAGAAGCTATATGACCCTAAGCAGATTGTTTAACCTCAGTTTCCTCAACTAATAATAACACCTACCTTCTAGAATTATTTTGAGGAACAAATGAGGTAATAATTGTAAGGTGTTTTAACTCAGTGCCTAGCACATAATAGATGCTATATAAATTTTACCTACTATAATCATCATTATCATCATCATTATTATTAGTCTATGATCTGTTATAAGACCTAACCCAGGGTTTTTGTGAGGATTAAATGAGATAATGATTGTAGAGTACTTAGCACAGTGCCTGGCACATAGTAGATGCTATATAAATTCTATTTACTATTATCATTATTACTATTAATCTATGATCTGTGCTATAACACCTAATCCAGGGGTTTGGAAGATTAAATGAGGTTATAACTGTATTTAATAAAAGTATTTAGCACAGTGCTTGGCACATAGATGCTATACACAAGCTAGCAGCTACTACTATTATTATTAATGTATGATCTCTGTAATAGCACTTACATTTCAGAATTGTTGTGAGGATCAAATGAGGTGCTTGGTAAAGTGTGTGCCTCAGTGCCTGGCCCATAATAGGTGTTATATAAAATGCTAGCTGCTCTTATTTGTATGATCTATGTTCACTAACTGTTCTCTGCTTTTCTTTCTTATTTAAGTTGCTTGCTTTATCAGCATTTGCCAGTGACCAGATTTGCCTGCGCCTTGGCTTGTGAAGCAGAACGCTTCCTGCTTAACGGAATGCCACGAGTGTTGGCAACTCGGAAGCCCACTCCTGAACTTCCCCTCATGGCTGACATCAGTGGGAGAGAGGTTGGATTTCAGGCTTATTTTCTCATTGATAACAGATGCCACTTCCCACCATGTCCTTATTTCTGCCTTAAAACACAGACATAGGTTATATATTCCTTTTTCAGAGCTTTTCCCAAGTTAAGAAGGACTTGGATGATTTTTCTCACACATCACTATTTCTATTACTATCACTATTAACTATCATTAGTCAAACTATTTCCTCAAGCTCCCATTATGTTAAGAATGATAGTCACTATTACCTAGTATGTGAGGGTTTGCAAACTGTTTCACACATATTATTTCACCCGATCCTCCCAACAATTCAATCATTATTATTATTATTATTATTATTATTATTATTATTATTATTTCACAGATGAGAAAACTGAGGCTTACAGAGCTTAAGTGACTTTTCAAAAACCACATAGTTAGAATGTTTTCCTAACACCAAATCCAACACCCTATGGGCTACACAAGCTGCCTCCATCAGCATCAGTAACCAGTCCATTTTCTTTGGATTTAGGTTAAGCACCTCCACCCTAATGTAAGAGGGAAACTATATGTTGCAGTTCCTTCCACCAATTTAGAATGTCATGTCTGGAGGATATTATCCTGTTCCTCCTGACCTTCACACCCATTGGTTTTAAAGTAATATTCTCTCTTCATTCTCTCAATCCCTTTCCCCCCACAATTCAGGCCTCGGAGATGCTATCTAAAAGATAGTATATATAACACCTAAAAGACTTCTGGAAAAGGTGGACTTTCACATTAGGGGCCCTTAAACTGCCTAGTAGTGCCTCTCCTTCCCCTTAGGCTAAGGAATTAACAATCTGTAATGGCTAAATTCCTCTTGCTCACATCTGTGCAGCTAAACCACAGGGTTGATTAGTTCCCGGCTTAGAGTACAGGTTGACACCCATCTCTGACTTTTTTCTTTCCATGAGTTCCTTGATCCTACAGCATTGTACTCACAGATTTTTAAATGTTATTTATTTAAGGTTTGAGATACCACGTATGGCATGATTAAAATTCTATCCCTTTATTTATATTGCTTTTTTGGTGTTCATTATTTTAAATTGTTGGGGAGAAAAGTTCCATTGGGAATAAGTGAAAGAATACATTATGAGTACAATCACATTGACTACATTAGGGACTATATCATCATAATGCTCATTCTGGGCATTTGTGTGACTTTTGACTTCATTTACTATTTTAGTTAATCTTATCTGTAAAATGAAGTGATTAGATGAATTTATTTTATTTATTTATTTTTTGTATAAGCAATGGGGATTAAGTGATTTGCTCAGAGTCATACAACTAATAAATGTTGGAGTTTAGATTTGAACTCAGGTCCTCCTGACTCCAATGCAGGGACTTTAATCAATGTGCCACCTCACTGACCACCTTTTAAAAATTTACTTATTTTTAACGTTTTATTTGACAGTTAGGGGTGTGATTGCCTTATTTGGGTATCACAGACCCCCTTTGGCAGTCTTAGAAAGTCTATTCTCAAAATAATGTTTTTAAAAGCAAAAAATGAGATATATAAGATTTCAAAAGAAACTAATTATATTCAAATAGGATTATCAAAATAGTTTATAAAACAAGTTCTCAGACCTCCAGGTTTAAGAAGCTCCAAGTTAAACTATTTCTGAGGTCCTTTTATTTCTGTTTCTGTGATATCTTGTATATAGAGACTATACATTATGATTTTTTAAAAATATTTTTTTAAAAGACTCATTTCCATGCTCTCCAAGCAGCTGGGATCTGTTGGTCATGGCAGATCTTCCAGGATATGGGGCTAGTGATTCATTAGGAAGTGTTCCTTCCTCTGATTCAGCATTGTGTTAATTCCTCAGCTTTATGGAAGGCAGTCCTTTGCTGCTGGAGCTAGAGAGTAAAGAGGATGAATATTGATTTTTGGATAATGCATAAAATTCACATTTGGGATTCTGGCTATTAGAATTTCCCCATTATAAAGGTGCTGCTTTTTCTGTATTTCAGGCGAAATAGCTACTATTTGCCATCCAGAAATTTATAGTCATAATCTTAGAGCTGGGAAAACAGCTCATAAGTTATTTAGTCCAAACTGCCTTCCAATATTCCACTGGTAATCAACCTTTGCTTGAACATTTCTAATGCTGGCCCTCTCAAAAAAATTCCAGATAGCTTTTTTTTTTTTTTTTTTTTTTGGTCCAGACCAGCTCTAGGTACTAGAAAACTGCTTTTTATTTTGAAACAAAACTCAATATAAACTCCCTGAAACTTCCAACCATAGATCCTATGTCTGTCTTTTGGTCAGGGATCAATCGACTGAGGTCTAAATCTTATTTTTGAATGGCCTATGAGACAATTAAAAATGTAAAAACCAAAACAAAATATCTATATTTGGAGTTTATCATATAAAAACAATCAATTGGATGAATTGGACTCCATGGTTCTAGTTTGACCCTTTGTGCTAGAGCTATACAGAGTTAATTTAGTACTTCTTCCTCATAACAGTCCCTAGGCTTATAGAATCATAGATTTCAATTTGGAAGGGACTTTAGAAGACACTGAATTAAGTTTCCTCATTTGTAAAATGAGGAAACCAAGACTTAGTGAGGTTAAGTGACTTAGCCTGAGTCACACAGCTAGTAAATCTCTCAAATACTCAGAGCATGATCACATCTCTTTAAGTCTTTTCTAGAGATTACACATCCCTAAATTACTCCCATAAGAATGAACTTGATCACAGTTCCCATTTGTACAGCACTTGAAAGTTTACAAAGTGTTCTTTACAATGTGGATTCCAGATCTTACTGTCCTGCTCATACTTCTATGAACACTCAATGCTTGTCAATATTTTTCAAAATATGGTACCTAAGGCTTAGAGAGGCAATAGCAGTACTTTGGGTGGCAGCGTAGAGTATGATGGAATTATAACTTCATAGAATTGGAGATTTAGAACTGTAAAGGAGATCTTAGAGATCACTGAATCCAGTCCCCCTCTCCCTACCACATACACTTTCCTTCAATCTGAATGCTGTGCTTTTATTGCTATTGCCTTAAAACCTGGGTTTATATTCTCCCTGACAGATCCTAGCAGTAAGAACATGGGCAAGGAAACTTTCAATGTCCTCAGGCAACTATCAGAGATTAACAACTACAGATAAGGTATTGGATGGCCAGTCTGCATTCATGAATGGACTTTCCATGCTAGGAGGTCCCCATATGAATGAAATCATAGTTCCAGACCCCCTCCCAAATGGGGGTCCCAAATGCTCCCAAATGATCTAAAAAGGTCATGTTAAGTTTTAGAAGTCTCTTAGCAGTATTTGCTCAAAGCCTTATTAGGTATCATTTAATATATCCCTTTGCCCCAAAATGTCTCCTTCTACATGAACTGTTATCAAGTCAGATCTTCTCAATCACTGACTTTTTGAAACTAAATAATTTTGAATACCAAGTCTGTCATCATGTTAACCTTTTCTTCTAATTTTGTTTCTTTGCAAATTTAATAAAAGCATATCATCTATGAAGAGCGTTATGGAATTCCATAAGAATAGGGATTTTTATCCTAGGATTTATGAAGTTGTTGTTTTTAAATATGTTAATAACTTTATTTCAATGTAATTGTTTTTCTTGATAATCTTATGTATTTCATTTTATGTTTTTAAAAGCATCATTCTGGGAAGGGATCCTTAGGCTTCATCAGGAGAGATTCATGACAGGTTAAGAGCCTTCAGCCTAGAGACCTCCATGTAGATTCACACTGATTTCATTTACAATTCTTCTGGTATAAAATAAACAATTTTGTCACAAGAGATGGCCTTTTGGGTAGGATAGTAAGAAGGATATATTTGGAAAATAACACGATATAAAACCAAAAGACACCTATAAAAATAACAGGAAGTTTTAAAAATAAATATAATACATGATTAATGATAATAGAAAAAATAAAAGATGAAATGTGCCCTTTTTCTTACTCTTTGTCCAAATTTCTAAAATCCCATTATTTTTAGCCATTTCATATATAGCAAATATTTCCAAGAAGCCATTAAAAAGATATCCTATGGAGATTACATTAAGGAAAGTAATAAAAAGCTATGGTAGACCCAGTGGTCAATATTAATTTCCCCCAGAAATAATTTCAAGAATTCACTGGCAGTTGTTACAAATAATAACTCAAATAAAGGCAGAGCATTACCAGAACATTTAAGGAGGTAGCACAGTGAATAGAGTACCCAGCCTGAAGTCAACAATATCCATCTTCTTGAGTTCAAATCCAGCTTCAGATACTTATTAATTGTGTGGATCCTAGGAAAGTCATTTAACCCTGTTTCCTCATCTATAAAAAGAGCTGGAGAAGGAAATGACAACCCACTCTAAACTTTTGCCAAGAAATCTCCAAATAGGGTCATTAAAACTCAGACCTCACTGAAAAACAACTGAACTGGAAAGACATGACCAGGGATCAGGCTCCTGGAAGATAACATTGGGAGTAAAGTTAGATTTAACTGGTGACCACTTGGAGCCATTAAGTAGAACCAGGGGTGGTACAGAAGGCTGAGAACTATAGTTCTGGTACAGGCTCAACTACACCTGAAGTCTGTCACAGCACTGAACCAATCCCCAGGACATTCTTTTACTCTTGGGTTATAAAGGTTTCTTGTGACTAGAGAAATAACATAGCTAGATTTGGTGTCGGGAAGATCTGAATTTGAATTCTGCTGCACACATACTAGCTGTATGACCCTGGGCAAATCACAAAAGAGCTCTCAACCTCAGTTTCCTCATCTGAAAAGGGAAGATAATAATAACCTGGGAGAGTTGTAAAGATTAAATGAGATATGAGGTGCTTTACTGACCTTTAAAGGATTATTTAAATGCTAGCTAACTCCCCTCTCCCCTTTTTTGGAATCCTTTTGAGCAGAACCTTAAGAAGAATATACTCCCTTCACACAATGGCACTTTAAAAAAATTCTTATTTTGATTTTGAGTTCCAAATTATCTCTTTCCTTTCACCCTCTTCTCTACCCATTGATAAAGCAAGAAATATGATACCCATTACATAGGTAAAATCATCCAGATGTATTTCTTCATACTCATGTATAATGGAATTTTTTTAACATTTCTGAGATGCTCTAATAACTTTGTCTACTCAATAAAAATGGAAAAGTCTCCTGTATGTGTTATATTGTGGTAATTCTCCGTTTCCATTAACTCCTTCTATAGATTGAGTTGCATCTGACCCTGAGCATTCCTCAAGTTGACCACTATGTGATAGTTCTTGAATATACCAATGAAGACCCTCAGCTCTATGTTGCTGATGTGCTTGTCAACACCCCAAGTCCTTCACCAACAGGTCGAGTGAACATATATAGCTGTAAATACAGGTAACCAGCTTTTTCACTCATGAGTGGAATGCAGATAAAAGTTTTCTTACTTGTAGGCAATTTTATTTATATTTTGGTAGGACAGATGTATTTCACTTTTGACAAAGATCTTACTTTTTTTTTAATGAATCACATCATATCTTGTCTGTTTTCATGTCATTTAAAAAATTCATTTATACCCCCAGCTATGGTACAATTTACACATTCAAATGGGTTAAGAAATCTGCTTGGTGGTGCAGTGATTACAGCGTGCATGTCCTTCAGTCAGAAACATCTAAATTCAAATCCAGCTTCAAACAATTGGTAGCTATGTGATCCTGGCCAAGCACCTTAATTTCTTTGCCTCAGGTATAGGGATAATAGTATAAATGTTATTTATTTATTATTATTATTTTAAAGCTGGATAGACCAAATTCTGTAGAATTATGAGGCAAAGTCATAGAAAAAAAGGATCATGACTAGAATATGATCTCTTACTGTACTGTCTAAGCTTCTTGAAGGAATCTATTCTATCTTATGTCAATTGTGTTTCTCGAATAAGCCTTGCACTAGTATTGAGTAATCACTTAACATATCTTGTTTTATGTTTTAGAAAAGATATTTGCCTCCCCTTCAAAGAAGGTTCTTCCATATATGAATTTGTGTTGTACCTTTCAGAATAGGGGGTTGGTTATACCCTCAAGCACAAAATACTTTGCTATGTATTTTTAAACTAAACACTGAATACAGAAACCACATTTCCAAAAGATTTAATAGTTCAAATCTTCATCTTACTAAAAAAATTTCTTTTTTATTAAAATATTACATCTCAAGACTGTGTGCAAATTATTATGGGAAAGTTAAAGCTTTCATTATAAAAGTAGAATTCAGATTATTTCCACATGGGCCAAATTAGATAGATAATTGAAAACCACTGGGGTCCAAGGCTACCTTTCTGGCTCTCAAGATTGCTAATAATAAGTGGAACATTGCATTGAGTTTCATAATCTCTTTCATAACTTTCTACCTTTTATTAACTCTACTATTCATTTTGTCATCTGCTGAACCCAAGAGGCTGTAAAGGGCCTGGAAGCAAATGTTGTAAAGGGAAAAGAACTGAACATTGAGAAATTTGACAACTCTTCCAGACTTTGTGGCTAGTTGGCCACGTGACCTAACCCAAGGCAATTGACCTCTTTGGGTATTAGTTTCCTTATCTATAAAACATCCCAATCAGGGTAACTCTAAATTCAATATCCTTTTGTTATGTTTCTATAATGAGGAAGAATAAACAGTTGTACATCATTATGGAAGGAGACATCAGAGGAGCCAAAGTTGTGAGATACAATATAATGCAGTAGAAAGTGTACCTCATTTGGGATCAGGAGAACTGAATTCAAATCTCAGCCCTGGCATTTATTAGCTATGTGACTGACAAATTAATGTCAAGTCAAGTAATCTCTCTAATCTCCATTTCTTATCTGAAAAAATATATGTGGCCACACTTCTCTTACTACCTACCTTACCATGTTTCCATGACAAAACCATTCTATTAACCTTAAAATATTATACATCTTGAGCCATTAATATTATTTATCAGAATATGAACTACTATTATAATTTCCTGAAAGTAGACTTTGTGGGAGGTCATGCTAGAAAAATCACTTAGACACTGAGCACCTAGTGGGAAAGGAAATAGACTTGGACAAGGAGAGAGTAAATGGAGGAGAGGAAAGAAATATGGAGGAGAAACAATATGCTGCAGAGATGGACCACTTTGCTCACTTCTCAGTGATGTAGAGAGTTGGTGTGCCCACTGACTTTGTCTTGCTTTCCTGTGGGGATTATGGGTGACTTTAATCATTCACAATTCCAAAACTCTACCATCCATGATCTATTCCAATTCTATTCTATGACTCTCCTACTATGAGAAGGATGGTTAAAGTTCTGAAGTTAATATCAGGGAAACCTAGATTCAAATCTCAATTCTGATACTCATAAGCAATGTGAGCAATTTAACCTCTGTACCTCAAGTATCTCCCTAGGACTTGCCTAAGAAGTTAAAGATTAGTTGTGAGCTGTGTTCATAGAGAAATTTCCAAATAAAGAACCTCCCCTGATGATGAAATCATAGATCTTTCATGTATGGGCAGGGTGCTATACTAAGCACTAAGAACACAGCTAGAATATGAAGATGACTAGCTATCCAGAGATTCTGTCATCAAAGTCCTAATTCCTGCAGGTTTTATTAATCTCTAAGCATAAGCCCACCAATTGACTGTGTCATCTGAAGATTTTCCTAGCTGAGGTCAGAGAAGTTCATTAGTAAAAGGCTAAATTATTTTTAATTTCAGTGAAACCATCTAACACAGGGATTCTTAAACTTTTCCCACTCATAACTCCTTGCCCAAGAAATTTTTACACAACCCTAGGTTTATAGGAAAATTAAAAAGATACCCAAATCAATTATTTACTAGTAATAAACCATAATAATCCCATGACCCCCACATTCAATTATACATTCATTTATGGAATTGTGAACAACAGCTTAAGAAGCTTTGATCTAGGCAATACGTTTACTCTTCATTAATTTTTTTTTATCCCACTAATAATTGGGGAGATCAGGAATTTTAACTGCAAGTAACTGATGGAACCATTTAAAAATCCTTTTTTGTTGTTGTTGTTCAGTTGTATTTGATTCTCAATAACTCCATTTTGGGGATTTCTTGGCAGAGGTATTGGATTGCTTTGCCTTTTCCCTCTCCAGCTCAGACTCAGGAACTCAGGTTCAAACTTAGATAAGTCTTCCTGATTCCAAGTAAGTGGCTTGGAATTTCACCACCTTGATGCCCCAGACAATAATTTTACTCCTCCCTAATTGATTTTTTGACCCATTAATAATTAGGGAGATCAGGAAAGGCTACTGTTGAAAAGGCAATCCTTAAAGAGTACTTTCAAGAAAGCTAGGGATTCTTGGAAGAGTAGGAAGAGGTGAGAACATCAGGGACACAGAGGTGATATATGGGGAACCCTAATTCTACCAATATCACCAGATTAGAGAGAAAATGAGAAGGAATAATATAATGATCAGTCTATAAAGTTGGGTTAGAGTCCAGCTATAAAGGACTCTAAATGGCAAACCAAGAAGTTTTTATTTTATCCTCGAGGTAAAATAATAAGTCACCTTACTATTATTATTTCATGAGTAAAGGGGGAACATCTGGATTTAAGAAATATTAATTTAGTAAGTATATAGAACAGAAATGTCAGACATGAGGGGGAACTAGATTAAAGCGCCTTTGGGAAACATTTAACAAAGTAAATAAAAATACTATACAACATAGATAATGTTAATTTGTTTTGGATTTTTTTTTCTGTCAATATGTAGCCACAAGGATTCTTCTGTACTGTTCTTTCTCTTGAGTTTGACATCACTGATTCAAAGAACGTAATAGGGTGGAGGTTTGAGACTGGGAAGCTAAATAAGAGGCTATTGCAGTAGTGGAGTTACTGAGGGTGAGAGGGAGTGGGGATGAGGAATGGAGAGACTGAACTTGTCATTGGGAAGACATGAATCTAGAGTAGTCACAACCTCAATACCCTAGTCTTTAAGATGAGAGGATTAGATTCAAAAGCCTCTTCTAGCTCTATATCTGTCATCCTGTAGATGTGAGAAATTTGGAGGAAGTAGAATGGATAGGACATGGCAAAGAATGAATGTGGGGAGAGTGAGGAGTTAATGATAATTTTGAGGAGACCATTATGCTGAAATGAAGTTTAAATTTTAATAAAGTTAAAGTTAAGTTTTTCACTTGGGTTAAAAAAAAATCATCTTGACCAGTAAAAGGTGAGTAAGACACAGCTAGACAGAGGTTTGTCTGAAAAAGTTAAGAGCATTTTTTCATAGCTGGCAAATGAAAGCTCAGACTGAGTCAATAGCGTGAAAAGACAACTAAGAAGATATCCCAATTTCAAACTGCTTTAAGAAAGGCAGAGCATCTAGGAGTAGGAAGGTGATTGTCAGACCATTTGCAAAGTGTGTTAAGGTTTCAGTACCCCTGTTAGCAAGAACACTGAGACTCTCCTAAGGAAGGCAGCCACATTAATGAAGGACCATGGGTTCATGCTCTATGAAGTTTGTTTGAAAGACCCAGGCCATCAGAAGGGAGAGTTATTAGCTCTGTTCGGCTTGGTCCCAGTACTCAAAACCCAGGAACCTACAGGTAGAAATTTCTAGAAGGCTAATTTAGTCTTAATGAAAGGAACAATTATGTAATCAGTGCTTTCCAGGAGCAGCCTACATTGCCTTGGCAGGGATTTGCATCCCCTCCCTGAATACTTTCTACCCAAGGCCAGTTAACAATTATTTAGGTTTTTATAGAAGAGATTTATATTCAGTCTCTAAGGATCCATAAAACTCAGAATACTTCTGATTCCTGGCATCATCAGTAAAGATTTCATGACCTTCTTACAAATCACTGAACCCCAAAATGGGTGAGTCTATTTGAACAATGAAGGTGTTCATTGGGGTGAGATAATTTCTCCCATCCCTTTCAGCTTTAACTGATTCATCCTCTCAGCCTATCACCAAGTGTGAATACCTACAAGGTCAATCTTATAAGTAAGTTCTTGGGAAGTCCGGACAGGACAACAACCATTACCATCTTCTCAAATGATCTTGCAATGGTGCTTAAAGTTCCATCATTAGTTATTCCTTTGGATTAAGGATTCATGTTTTAAAAGGTGTAAATCCTTTTGTAGATTGATAAATTACATCTTATCACTTTGAGAAAAAGGAAGATATAGCCAGAGAGCTGGCCACAGAATCAGGAAATTTCAGCTTTCCGGTTCCAAGGCCTGAGTGTCAAGTCATTTAACTTTTATTGCCCCAGGAAACATTCTAAGACTACATGTTATAGGGCAAGTAGTGATCTGCTCAGACAGAAGTATTACCTCACCAGGAGTTCCTTATAAAAAACCACAAGTTCATTTCCTTAAAAAAAAAAAAAAATCCATCATTTACTAGACTTTACCATCTATTCTCATTCAAATACCTAAAAAATAACTGTATTTGTTAGTTGTAATTCTCTCATTCCATTCACTTCTTGCCTTCATAGTAATCTGGCTTCCTACCTCATGTTGCAACTGAAACTGGTTTCCAGAACCATTAATTAATTAATTAAGATCACTAAATTTTCTGGCCCTTTTTCAGTGAATAAAGTCAGGAAGACGAGTTCAAATCCAAACTCAGACACTTATTAGCCGTATGACCTTGGACAAGTCACTGAACCCTATTTACCTCAGTTTCTTTACCTGTAAAATGAGCTGGAAAAGGAAATAACAAACCATTCCACTATCTTTATCAAGAAAACTCTCAAAATTCACAGAGAATTGGACACAATTGAAAATGACTAAACAACAACAATGTGATTCTTTCTTGATCCTCAGCCTTCTTGACTGCAGCTTCCTATAGTATTTGATACTGTTGCCCACCTCTTCCTTCTCTGGGCTTTTCTCTTAAAACTTAGTTCAGCCCCATTAGTCTGAATAGTCTCTCTCAGTCTCCTTTTGTTGGATCATAATATACAAACCTCATCCTATACTAGGCTCTCTTCTAATTTTTTTCTCCATGCTTTCATTTGGTGACCATTAACTGCCTTAATGAGAGGAGAAAAATGAACAAAATTCTAGGAGATGAGAGTTTGAATTCTGTTCTCTTTCAGCTTTCTCTGTCGGAGTTTTGTGGTGGATGATCTGAATCGTGTTGCTGTGTTTGAACTCTTAGCAGATGCAAGGATCCAGTTAAAAGCACACTTCGCCCGTTTTCTTCTAGTATGTAATTTACCTATTGTTTTCTTATTTCATGAAAAGAATATTAAGCAGTAAATAAGAGTGAGAAAGAACTAAATTATATGCACCTAGGTGGTGAAAACACTGGAGTTCTAGACCTAGAATCAAGGAGACCCAAGTTCATATTTGAGCTACTGTACTATTTGAATGCCTCTGTCTTCCTTAGTTTTCTCAACTGTAAAATGGGGATTAGACTAGCATCTATCTTCTATGGTAATTATAAGGGAAAATTGAGATAAAATTTGTAAAAATACTTTGTGAATCTTAAGATACCATATATCATTATTTAATTGGTTTCATTACTTCAAACGCTTCCAAATTCTAATCCCTTAAAGGGACCTGTATGTGCAAAAATGTGGAAGTTCTTTTTATAGTGGCAAGAAACTGGAAACTGAGTGAATGCCCATCATCAATTGGAGAATGGCTGAATAAGTTATGGTATATGAATATTATGGAATATTATTGTTCTATGAGAAATGATCAGCAGATTAATTTCAGAAAGGCCTGGAGAGATTTACATGAACTGATGCTATGTGAAATGAGCAGAACCAGGAGATCATTATATATGGCAACAGCAAGATTATACAATGAGCAATTCTGATGGACATGGCTCTCTTCAACAATGAGATGATTCAGGCTAGTTTAATGATTTTGTGATGAAGAGAGCCACCTACACCTAGAGAGAGACTGTGGGAACTGAGTGTGGATCACAAGATAGCATTTTCACCTTTTTTGTTGTTGTTTACTTGCATTTTATTTTCTTTATCATTATTTTCCTTTTTGATCTGATTTTTCTTGTGCAAAAAGATAATTGTATAAATATATATACATATATTGAATTTAACATATATTTTAACATGTTTTATATATATTGGATTATTTGCCATCTAGGGGAGGGGTGAGGAGAAGGAGGAGAAAATTTGAAACACAAGGTTTTGCAAGGGTCAATGTTGAAAAATTATCCATGCATATGTTTTAAAAATAAAAAGCTTTAATAAAAAAAATTCTAATCAATTCTCAACACAAATGCCAAAGTGATTTTTCTGAAGGACAGTCATATCCGTGAACTGTGGTGTATTCTTTTTGCTTATAGGATCCAACATAAACTCATTATTATTGGTTCAAAGCAATGTGCTTCATACAAAGATAATAATAGTATTTATATATTGCTGTAAGGTTTGCAGAGCATTTTACAAAAATGACTTCATTATATCCTGATTACTGTTGTAATTGGAATCTAATAAAAGGGTGAACTGAGGCAGCTGTCTGAACAAGATTTATTAGCAGAAGTTTGCTACTTGTCAAATGGCTTGTCTCCATTAATGCCAAAGACCCCTGAAAAAAAAGGATAATTTCTCTTATATAGATTTTGGGAAGTAAGAATAAAGAATAATACAGGATAGATGACATCATGGGATTAAGGACAATATGATTAGTTATAGAGCTGAGACGTAAGGAACAGCATGATTGATTGAAAGATCGTTGATGAAGGTTAGCCACAAAACTCCCTTCCCATTTCTCTCATAAGATGAAAAGCACTCTTTGTTTGAGTCCAGGTGTGAGATAGTGGCCCAGACTTGTGTACAGCAAATGAGACATCCTTGAAGGATAGCTTGGTAGTAGAAAGATATCAGGCCCAACTCTTTTTCTGTTCACACACATTTCCCAAGGTCAGCAAAATTTTTTGAAGCAGTAATAAATATATTCTTAAACTTAACTCATTACAGGCTATCAGAACTTTGAGTTAAGTTCAGAGGCAAAAAAAAACCAAACAAAAAAACAAACAAACAAAAAAAACTTGTTAAACAGATATAGGACAAAATCGATTAATGTAAATAGGATCAATAAACAGGATCAATTTTAATCTCATTACAAGTCCGTTAGGGGGGCAGCTAGGTGGCGCAGTGGATAGAGCACCAGCCCTGAATTCAGGAGGACCCGAGTTCAAATCTGACCTCAGACACTTGACACTTCCTAGCTGTGTGACCCTGGGCAAGTCACTTAACCCCAGCCTCAGGGAAAAAAACAAACAAAACAAACAAATAAACAAAAAAACCAAATCTGTTAGGGAGATGCTATTATTATTCCTATTTTATGGATAATGAAACTGAGAAACAGGGTGAGTGATTTGTCCAATGTACCATAGCTGAAGCTGGTCAGCATCTATGGCTCCAAGTCCAACAAGGTCCATTTGACCTTGGGCAAGACACTCAATTGCTCAGTGCCTAATAAAAATTTCTTTAAAAAGCTGTATTATCCCTAGACTGATAAAATCATAGATCTAGAACAATAGCAGCAGCCAACTACATAAATTGACACTAAACACTCATATTTGGCAGGATTACCAAGGTCTAGTATGATATTTTCAGTATCATATTAAAAGAGGACAGCTCTTTTAGTGTTGAAAACAAAGAAAAACAAAGTTAATGGGATGGGGGTTGAAAGAATGTGAGGAAAGAGTGGTCAAGAACATTGACAAGCTCTTAGGGAATAGGAGTTTTGCCAAAGGATCAGAAATTTCTCTTGATTCATCATTTAAACAATCCCAATTAAGAATTCTGTCTAAACAATTCCAATAGACTTCGAATAAAAAATGCCATCACACCCAGAGAGAACTATGGAGATTGAATGTAGATTGAAGCATAGTACTTTCACTTTTTTTGTTTCTTTCTCATGTTCCCCCCTCCTTAGTCTGATTTTTGCCTGCACAACATGACAAATATGGAAATATGTTTAAAAGAATTGTACAAAAAAAAAAAATAAAAGAATTGTACATATTTAACCTATATTGCTTGCTATATTAGAAAGGGAGAAGGTAAGGGAGAGAGGAAAAAAATTTATTACTGAATATTGAAAAGTATTTTTGCATGCCTTCGAAAAAATAAAATATTATTGGAGAAAAAAAGAATTCTGCCCATAGTTGGATTGCCTGATCATTCTATTGTAGAATGTTTGAGAATATTTCAAAGCAAGCAAACAAACAAACAAAAAAACATCAGGCAGTATTATTACTTTCTAATGGTCCAGAAGCCCTGAATTACTGTCACTGTCCTCCTTGCTAGCTGGAGATTACTAGCTCTTCTATTGAGTTTTGATAAATGTATTTTAAGAAACCTTTTGGCTTACTTTGTAGTGAGAAAAAAGTTTTTTTCTATTAAAAACCCATTGTTAAATTATGATACAGGCTGTTCTTCTGTTTCCTCACTTTCGTCCAGCTCTTATAAAAAGTCATGTCTAAAAGACATGATTGATTGATGAGATTGCCCTAATTCTCTGGGAACAAGCTCTGAGATCTTAACAGGACCCCACCCAAGAGGAGACCTTACTTCTGTTTGGAGTGTAAACAGAATTTGGTCTGGACGAGTTCTTGCCCCAAGAAGAACAGCCCCTAGTCCTTGTACCTTCCATTAGAATTTAGGGTGACTTATAAAGAAGAAACTCAATCAGATGGGTCTGCATGAAGATGAATTCCCCTGTCCAGATTGCTAGAGGCAACTATCATGATCAAGCCATATTCTCAGCAGCAGGATGTGAAGATTTTTAATCTACCTCCTTATTAAATGCCAACTAATCAGGGTTGATTTTTCACTTGTCAAGTGCATTCCCTTTCAAAACATTTTTAAGGCTTTCAGACTTCCCATGATTTTGTTTTTGTTTTTCTGAGAGAAATTATGGACCATCAATCACTAGTCTAGTTAATAAATTGATCATTAATTACCCAGAACCTTTGCCTCTCAGGTTTTTCATTCATCACTATTGTAATACTTGGGATACTAAGAAATCTATTTGCTTCTCCCATCAGTCCCCCTCCCTCAGTACGTATATTTTGTTCTCATATTTTGGTGGTATGGAATCTTTCTTATATGTTCATTTAATCTTATTATATTTGAAGAACTTTGAAAACTGTTCTTTTTAATATCTTGCCAATCTCAGCATTTAGTATGTTGTACTACAAATAGTGAACTTCCACTCAATAAATGAAGCCAACTGATTGACTTCTATTTCCCCATGACTATTAAAGTACAGCAAGTTCTTGATCCTGAAGGCATAGTTATAGTGTAGTGGAAAGAATGGTGTCCTGTAACTCAAATCCTGCCTCTGATACTAATAAGCTATGTGATTCATAAATGAATTAAGCACCTGGGCACTTAACACCTCTGGACCTCAGGTTCTTTCTCTCTCTTTCTCTCTTTCTCTCTTTCTCTCTCTTTCTCTCTTTCTCTCTTTCTCTCTCTGTCTCTCTCTCTTTTTCTCTCTTTCTCTCTCTTCCTCTCTCTCTTCCTCTCTTTCTTTCTTTCTTTCTTTCTTTCTTTCTTTCTTTCTTTCTTTCTTTCTTTCTTTCTTTCTTTCTTTCTTTCTTTCTTTCTTTCTTTCTTTCTTTCTTTCTTTCTTTCTTTCTTTCTTTCTTTCTTTCTTTCTTTCTTTCTTTCTTTCTTTCTTTCTTTCTTTCTTTCTTTCTTTCTTTCTTTCTTTCTTTCTTCTTCTGCAATTGGGGTTAAGTGACTTGCCCAGGATCACACAACTAGGAAGTATTAAGTGTCTGAGACCAGATTTGAACTCAGGTCCTCCTGACTTCATGTGCCTCAGTTTCTTAACCTATAAAATGGGCATTATAATACTTGTGGTAGCTATCTTCCAGCATTGTGAAGATCAAATGCTTTCCAAACCTAATATTTCAATGTAATTGTCAGGTACTATTATCTGCTCTAGCAGAATAGAATTATACAGACATTAGACTGGGCTTTAAAATACCATAGTATTTACATCTAAATTATTTTCATTTTAAGTGTATTGTTGTGACTGGCCCAATTTGGGTCTTGGTAAAGGTATTGGAATGATTTGTCATTTCCTTCATTAGATCATTTTACACATGAGGAAAATGAGTCAAGCAGAGTTAAATGACTTGCTCAGGATCACACAGCTAATAATTATCTGAGGCTAGATTTGAACTCAGGAAGATGAGTGTTCCTGACTCCAGGCCCAGAATTCTATCCATTACAACACCCAGCTGCCTTAACATTGTAAGCGTACCGCCTTTATTTAATGTAGCTATGTTTTAATGTTTTGAGTATTCTTATGCAGCAAAGAAAATAATAAAACCATTCTAAAACTCATGGCTGTTGAGTTTCTCCATTCTAATTCATACAGTCCCTATTCTCTGGATAATCCAGGGAATTAACTTCCCCATTTTTCATACTAAGAAAAAGGACTAATTCAAATCAGAGGTTTGGAACAGAAAAATAAAGATTGATTTTAGAATTTATTTTTCTAGTTCTTGGAGCCTTGGGAATTAACTGTCTGGTGAATTAACTTCCTCATTTTTCCTACAAAGAAAAAAGACCAGATTAAATCAAAGGGCTCTCTAGTTAAACCCTATGATTCATACCTTACTTGGAGCAAGAAGGTAAGAGTTTTGAAGTTTATTTTTCTTAGTTCCTGGGAACTAGAGACAACAAATGTATACTAGTTAAACAATTTAGGTGACAATATCTATCAGAACTTGATAGTAAATTATTCAGAGCTTGAGTAATCTGCCTATGAAATATTATAGAACCCCAAAGTATTGGAATGCCAAAACATTAGGAATTTCCTTGGGTTCACCTTTTATCCATAACTTTTCTTGTTCCAGCATTGACTCACCATGTAACCTTACACAAAATTAGTTGATTTCTCTAGGATTTAGGCTCTTGTAAAGTAGGCGAGATTATTCCTAAGATTTCTTCTAGCTCTAATTTTCTCTGTTCTTCCATATTTAGTCTTTCATCAAATCTTATATCCACTGTGCCACCTCACTGTCTGAACTACCCTATACTTATACCAAATATAATTGGGTTTCTACTTCTCAAGACAGACATTTCATTCTAGTCTTGGGTCAGTCTCCTCACTTGAGTAGGAATATGTTTTTGTACTTGTCTTATCTCTCCCCTCATGGAATATTCTTTTTCTTCCTTTCATCCCCCTGTTAAGTTTTATCATTAATCCCTCTTGCCTTGTGAAATCTATATTATTCTATACCTGTCAATATATTCTTTTTATTCAACTGCTAAAACTAATAAGGTTTTAATTTGTTATTCTTTCCCATCACTTTTTCTTTGATTAATATCTATTATTGACCAAATTAGTCAGGTAGCTTGGTGATGCAATAGGTAAAGGACTGGATTTGGAGTCAGGACTATGGTTCTACATGATATATTCTTTTCAGACCCACAGTACTTAACAGATTTAATAGACTGAATCACGCAATTAAACACCTAATTAAACATAATGTATTATGTTATTCTCAGTTTCACATAGTTTTCTTATCCCTCCCCCTCCAAGTAGGTTGTTGAATTTATATTTCTGATTTATATTTCTATTTCTCCTAGAGCACCCAACATAATGTGGGATAATAATAGAATCATGAGTTTATAGCTAGAAAAAAGCTTAGATTTGGTCTTGTCAAAACTCTTTACAGGAAAATCTAAAGAGATTAAATGACCCAAGTTTCATGGGTGTTTGAATTAGGATTCATCAGAAGATTCTCAGACTCCCATTCTAATACTTCTCCCATCATCCTGTGGCACTGTGCACTCTGACCAAATTCAATTATTACCTGCTGATTGGTCTTATCTCATTGACCTTAATGTTTCACCTTCTAATCTACCCTGTATCATATAGTTGAACTAATTTTCCTAAAACATCATTTTCATCTTGTTTTTTCATTGCTTCAAAACTTATTAATAAGTTTCTTTCATAAGAAAATTTTCCTTGCAAAAAAAATGAACAACAGCAAAAAAACAAACAAACAAGCAAAAAATTGAGCACAAGCTCAGGACTCAAGAGGACCTGAATTTAAATCTGATCTCAGACATTTGACATAAGCAATCCCTTGGGCAAGTCACTTAATTCCAATTACTTCGCCACGATAATGATCATTGAAGCAAAGTTCTTTTCTCCAATGATAGCTGAGTGGATTTTTCTCATCAGAACAGCACCATTCCAACCTAGCTTCTCCATTAAAAATGAAAATTGTCTTCTTGTAAATTCCATTGGAAATTTATTTTTAAAAACCCACTTCATCATGATTCATTGCTTTGGAATTTCATTACAAATACATCATTCACAAAAAATTTTTCACTTATAAGAACATAGTAGGAGCCATTATATTTACTCTATACCTGTCAAAATACTCTTTTTATTCAGATGCTAAAACTAATAAGGTTTTATGTTACCATTCTTTCCCATCACTGACTTTTTCTTTGATTAATATCTATTATTGACCAAATCAATCAGATAACTTGGTAACACAATAGGGAAAGTACTGGACTTGGAGTCAGGAAGATTCAAAAAGCAACAGGATTTTTTAAAGTATAATTTCAAATTTTATCATTAACCTGAAATTTGTTATCATTGTGAATGGATTATATTCTCCTACCCCACTGATCTGTATGCTTCACAAGGATTATGTTGCTTTTTTTTTTTTTTTTTAATAATAATAGCCTTTTATTTTTGAAAACACACATAGAGATAGTTTTCAATATTCACTCTTGTAAAACTTTGTGTTTCAAATTTTTCTCTCTTCTCCCCTCCCCTAAAAAGCGAGTAATCCAATATAGATAGATTAAACATGAAGCAACAGGATTTAAAATCTGCCCTCGGGGATGCATCCACTGTGCCACCTAGTTACTATTATTATTACTAGTTTTTTATTAATACCTTCATTAATAAATAGGTCATATTTTTAAAATGTGAGTTACATAAACACTTAGATTTCTATTCTGTGCAGTTCTTGTTTCCTTTTGAGGAACTATGTTGAGTTGGGACAATTGTATTTTATTGATTAAAATATGTAAGAGAAGAATGTAAGCTTCTTGAGAACAGAGACCAATTGTATCTGTAGTACCTAGCAGAGCAAGGAAATAAAAATTTCAAGTAAAAAATAAAAAAGTCGCAAATGGAAAAAAATTTAAAAGCCCCAAGATAGAGGATGTGTTGAGTAAAAATTAGTTCTTTCTTTGAATGAAACTTTTATGTTGCCTAAGAACTTATAAACTTTGAGTTTCTTTTGTATTATTTTCTTTCAATAGCACCAAATTTGTATTATACCGGTGGGAGAATTCTCTACAGAATATGTGAAACCCAGTGTACACTGCATTGCCAGTTATGGGCAATTTGTTAATCAAAGGTATGTACCTCTTCTTTCTCCTCTCTTTAATCTTTTCTAACAGGGAGAAAGACCTGAACCCAAAAGTTGTGCCTAACAGAATGTTCCAATCCCTTTGTGACTGAAATATTACATTTGACTTCAGATATGATTATAGGCTATTTTGTTAAAGGTCAGTGCTTGTTATAAAACAAAATCAGAAGCTTAATCTCTGCAGTATGCTCAGAAGGCCACAGACTCAAGAAGCAGAAACATCAATGTTCAAGGGAAGTAGCATAGACTCAGCACCCCGAGGACAGCAATCTCCAGTTCTATTCTGAGCTTCATTTGGCTCTGATTCATTCACTACATGATTGGTCAAGTCCTTTTATCTTTTCTTCATGTCTGAATCTTTTCATTGCAAAGACTGAGATAATCATCTAATGTATTTGTTTGGGGGGGGGGTGTAGGTTTATTTTTTTGTGTGAATTTTTTTAAACTTTCTTATTCAATTATGGAAGAAGGTAATGGCTCTTTGTGTCCAAGACCTAAGGGGAATTAGGGAAGACCTAATGGGAATCAGGGTGTCAATCCAAAATAAATTAAGTCCACTCTGCCTCTCCTCTGTCTCTTGTCTATATGTTTTCAAGAGATTTTTATATCATAATATTATTAATTATGTATTATAATTAAATAATTATTTGCACTGTCTATTTTTGCTTTTTGAAGTATGTTCCATCTGATTATCTCATTTGATCCTCATAACCAATAATAGGACAGCTAACTTTAGCTCCAGCCAGGGATGTTCCAACCATTTTCATTCTAGCCCTCACCTGAAACTGAAAAATCAGCTTTTTCTCCACATGCTGACCAGTTGCATTGTTCAGATTGTGACTAAAGGCCAACTTCAGTGCTTTGGAGAAAAAAAAATTGTCTCTTGCTCAGAACATTAAGATAGAAAACAAGTACAATTTGACAGATGCCATGTGTCCCATGAAATCCTTGAGTTAGGGGCATAGGCTATTGGAGCAGAGATCAGCTAGTCCTACCCTCCTCATTTTAGAGGTAAGTTAATTAAGGCAAAGGAAGAAAAGAAAGACGCATTTATTAAGCACCTACTATGTGCCACACTAAGTCCTTTATAAATATTTTCTCATTTGATTCTCATAAATGCTCTGAAGTTGATGCTATTATTATCCCTATTTTTACAATTGAGGAAACAGAAACAGGGAGAGGTGAAATGATTTGCCCAGTTTGTTCATTTTAGAGGCTGGATTTGAACTCAGATGTTTCTGATTCCAGGCTCAGCACTCTCTCCATTGTGCCATCTAGCTGCCAGGGAGCTAAAGTCACACAGCTCCTAAGTGTCATAGACAGATCTCAAATTCAGATCTCCTTGCTCCAGGTGTGGCATTCTTTTCCTGACACTGTGCCATCATTCTGTCTTCTGTGTCCTCTCTACCTCCCCCACCCTTTTACCTGCCTGATACAGTGCTGTAAATAACAGCACAGCAGAGTAGAAAGAGTCCTGAGCTTATAATCAGGAGGTTGGAGTTCTGCGGTGTGACCTTAGCCAAAAAACTGAAGCTCATTTTCCTTCTCAGCAAAACCAGGATCATAAGAACTGTCCTGCCTGCTTCACAAGGTTGGGATGGGGACTGAGAGTGCTCTATACACTGCAATTGCAAGGTAGCATCTCTAAGAGCTGTTGACTGACACTTCTTTGTGTTTTCCTTTTGTCTAAAAGTAATGCATGGTTTACCCTATCCTTCAGAAAAAGAATTATTTTAAAATTCTATTTTTAGTTCCTCCTGTGTCCTTTTAGCACATGAAACTCCTCCAAGAGCATTAGTTTTGGATGCACTAAGTGGTGGAATGAGACCCGTTGTGCCCCCAGATCCTTCACCTTTAGAATCTGTGTTCCAGGGCATCATCCTGAAGTCGCCACAGGTAGGTAACTTGCTTCTAGTGAATAAGCTCTCTCCTTGAATATAGTTTCCAAAAAGTTAGGCCCTGTAAAAGCTTCCTTGTCTATTCCAGCCTAAAATGAATCTTTTTTCCCCCCCAAACCTGTTATATACAAGGCACTGTGAGTTCTCTCTCTCTCTCTCTCTCTCTCTCTCTCTCTCTCTCTCTCTCCCTCCCCTCCCTCCCTCCCTCCCTCCCTCCCTCCCTCCCTCCCTCCCTCCCTCCCTCCCTCCCTCCCTCCCTCTCTCTCTCTCTCTCTCTCTCTCTCTCTCTCTCTCTCTCTCTCTCTCTCTCTCTCTCTCTCTCTCTCTCTCTCTTTCTCTCTCATTTGTCTATTAAAATTCTCCTCTGTTTCCTTACTACATTTCTAGGTGAGCCTAGATTTTCTTCACATATGTTAACAAAAAATATATTGTAAGAGATTGTAAGCAGAAGTAGATATGAGAATCTATTCTTAAGCCCGATATGAAAGAGGCTTGGAAAAATTTGTAAAATAATGCCATTCTTCTCACTAAATTATTTTTCACTAAAATGTAGTGTTTTTAAAATCTTCAAATATAATTAATTTATTATTGCTATTTTAAATGAATTAAATAATTGTTTTAATAATTATCAGTTTAAATTTTTAATATGGTAAATATTAATAGACATAACCCACATTAACCAAAGCTCTTTGGAGGTTCTTGGTTATTTTAAAGAGTTATATAAAAGGGTCCTAAGACCAAATAGTTTGAGAACTACTACATTGGAGGTAATGGAAGAACACAGTGGAGGAACAATGGAGGTCAGATTTGAAATAATCTTGAAAACTATGTAGGGGGATGGAATAGTGAGGAGAGAGACCAAAAATAGGTAAATGAGTTAGGAGAACATTGCAGAAGTCCAGTCAAGAAGTGATAAAGAAACTAGGATAGGGGGTAGTTGTTTGTGTGGATGAAGAGAAGGGCTAGATGAAGAGACAACTTGGTATATAGAATAGGGATGCCCCTTTGGAGTTAGAAGGACTCAGGTTCACAAGAGAACATTGTATACAGTAACAAGTTTATGTGATGATCAACTATGATAGATTTGGCTCTTTTCAACAATGAGGTGCTATCTGCATTCAGGCAGAGAACTATGGAGAGTGGATGTGTATCAAAGCATAGCATTTTCACCTTTTATTGTTGTTTGCTTTTTTGTGTTTTTTTTTCTTTTTTATCTGATTTTTTTGTGTGTGTGCAGCATAACAAATATGAAAGAATTGCGCATGTTTAACTTATATCAGATTGCTTGCTAATTTGGGGAGGGAGGAAAAGGGAGGAGACAGAGAAAAACTTGAAATACCAGGTTTTGAAAACTATCTTAAAAAATAAAATAATAATAAAATTCAACAAAAAAAACTAATCAATTAATTAAGAAAAGAAAGATCCAGGTTCGAATCTCTTTGAGTACTAGCTTTGTGACAAAGAATAAAGAGATTTAATCTCTCTGATCCCTGAATTTCCTCACACTTCCTAGGATGCTAATAATTCTTTTAATGTATATTGTTTTCACTACTGTCTGACTCTTTGTGGCCTTTTGGATTGTAGCATGTCAGGCCCTTCTATCCTTCACTGTCTCTCCTGGTCTGTCCAAATTCATATTTGTTGCTTCCATGACATTTTCTTTCTCATCTTTTGCCATCCTCTTTTTCTTTTGCCTTCAGTATTTCCCAACATCAGGGTCTATTCATGAGTCTCATCCTCTCCTTAAGTGGCCAAAGTATTTAAGCTTCAGGTTCAGCATTTGATTTTCCAGTTCATAGACTGAATTATTATTATTATTATTTTTTTGGTATTGACTAATTTGATCTCCTTGCTGTCAAAAGTCTTAGATTTGTTGGAAGGGTCCAATGAGCTCATATATTTAAAGTGATATGTAACTCTTAGAGCCCCATATAAATGTCAGTTGTTATTGTGGAAATAAACTAACCAAGGCTTGATAACAGATTGTATGTTGATGGTTTGAGGGAGACAGAAGGACTGAGATTATAAACTGCCCCATGAGATCTCTGTTTTGCAAATCTTGATTACCATTAAATTTTCCCCATATTTGTTTCTTCCTATCCTTTCCCCCCTCCGATAGATTTTAGAGTTTAAACCTGGTATTAGACTTGTCTGGATACCTGTAGCACTCAGCACAGTGCTTTGCATGAAATAAGTCCTTGATAAATGATTATATTAAAATTGACTAAGTAGGGCATATGCTTAAAGGATGACATCCATTAAAACAATTTAAAAAGCTCTCAGTAGGTTAAGGAACCAGAATTTTTATATCATTGTATTGCCATACATGCCTTATTCTAAAGTCCTACCAATGCCTCCTTACTGATAAAGAGTTGACCCTGGGCTTTTGAAGGTTCTGTTTAAAAGCTCTGACTCTGGCAGAGTCTATTACTAAGCTGGGAGGACTCTAAGTATAAACAAACTGAAGGGCTGTATGTCTCTATCTGAGGATGAGTTCAGAGAAGCCATTACCACATTGACCATGACTTTAGCTGCAGAAACTATCACAGACTGGGATGTGGAGTCTTCTGGTTTCCAAAGCCCTATACACTTTAAATTGAATTTGCATTATTAACATTTTCTCCATGGCTTTCTTAATTCTAGAACAGAGTTGCCAAATTCTCAAGTGTGGAAATGTTTAGCAAAATAAATTACAATACAACAAAGATAACATTGATTTGTGACTTTCTAAATCAATATGCAGTCCTCACAGATCCATTTCTATTTGAGTTTCTGGTCTAGAATTTAGACAATCAGTGAATCAAGCCTTTGCCAATTTCTGAGCTATAAATGCTCATATTGGGAGCTTGTTGGTACTTAGCAGGTGTGAGGGAAGTGAGAATCCTGCAGAAGTGAGGCAAGAGGCCTCTGTTCTCCAATAACCTTGACACTAATGATAATACTGATAGAGCAGGGCTTGGAGTCAGGAAGACATCTTTTCCTCAGACACTTACTAGCTGTATGACTCTGGGCAAATTATCTAATCCTGTTTGCCTCAGTTTCCTCATCTTGAAAATGAGTAGGAGAAGGAAATGGCAAGCCACTCTAGTATCTTTGCCAAGAAAACCTCAAAAGGGATTATAAAAAGTCAGACATGAGACTGAACTCACACAACAACAATTAACAAATGGTCACACAGAAAATTTCACAGTTGGTGTTTGTGAGCTTTTCTACTGGGTTGTGCTCTGTAGAGCTCTAGGAAGAACCTTCACTATTGAGAGCACAGACTCTTTAATCTTTGGATTAAACTTTGGGCTCTAAACTATATGCCCTTGAGGGCAGGAAATGTTTCATTTTTGTCTTTTTGTCCCTAGCACCTTACACCCCCCCCCCCCCAGACTTGTACATTTCAAGATTCTGGTCATACAACACATTCTATAGGAAGCCTTTCCTGATCCCCTTAGCTGCTAATGCCCTCCCTCCCTAAACCACCTTGTATTTGTTTTGCTTTCATTCTCCCTCTATATGTTATTACCCTCACTAGAACATAAGTTCCTTGAGAAGAGATTTCTTGTTTTGCCAATATCTGGCACTCACTAGGCTCTTAAATGTTTTTGATTAATTGATTCAATTAAATCTACAGTAGCTGTTAGACTTGAGAATTTCTTTTTTTCTTTTTTTTTGCCTTTTCCCCTCCTAGAATCAACTTACCTTGAATGGAAGAGTGCCACATCTGGGCCAATATGTCTTCATTGTCCATTTTTGTCAGCCAGATCATCCCTCATTTCCTGCACAGGTGGTTGTAGAGGGAGGGCATCTGTGGTCAGGTGAGCTCCTATGTTTGTTTTCAGCACTGCAGGCTTTTCCTTTCTTGTCAAGATTTTAAGTGAGGGATCTGTGGGTTCAGTTACTTTTTCTATGGACTTCCAGCAGTTGTTGTAAACTCCTAGTTTTATGTAAGCTCTAGTTCTGCTCAACCAACTGGATGTCATGTAGACATCTTAAATTCAGCATATCTAAAAAGAGTTCAACGTTTTTTCTTTCAACCTTAACACTTTTCTGAAATTCTCTGTGACTATCAAGGGCATGAGCATCCTTCCAGCCAACTGGTTTGTCATCTCAGGATTATCCTTGTCACCTTATTCTTTTTATTATTGTTATATTTTAAATTAGATTTTTGCCACTTATTTTCTCTCCCCTTGCTATGTCTCTAACCCACCCCTGATTGAAAAAGAAAAAACAAAACCCTTATAGCAAATATATATAATCAAGCAAAACAAATCCCCAATTTGACCACATTCAAAAAGTCTTTCATTCTGCATCTTGAGTTCATTACCTTTGTATCATCAGGAGATGGATAACTGCTTTCTTTTTTTTTTTTTTTTTTTTTTGGTAAATAAATATTTTATTGATGTCTTATGTTTTTGTAACACATTCATCTTTGAATATACTCTTCCCCTCCTTCACCTAGGAAGCTATCCCTGGTAATACAACTTTATTTTTTTTTTTTTTTTTTTTTTTTTTTTTTTTTGGTGTCAGAAAAATCTTTATTCTAGCTTTTTTTTTTTTTTTATATATATATATATATATATTTTATAATATTATCCCTTGTATTCATTTTTCCAATTTACCCCCCCTCCCTCTATTCCCTCCCCCCGACGACAGGCAATACCATACATTTTACATGTGTTACAATATAGTCTAGGTACAATACATGTGTGCGAATATCACTTTCTTGTTGCACAATAAACATTAGAATCCGAAGGTACATGCAACCTGGGCAGACAGATATTAGTGCTAACAATTTTCATTCCCCTCCCAGTGTTTCTTCTCTGGGTGCAGCTACCTCTGTCCATCATTGATCAACTGGAAGTGAGTTGGATCTTCTTTATGTTGAAGATTTCCACTTCCATCAGAATACATCCTCATACAGCATTGTTGTTGAAGTGTACAGTGATCTTCTGGTTCTGCTCATTTCACTCAGCATCAGTTGATTTAAGTCTCTCCAGGCCTCTCTATATTCCTCCTGCTGGTCATTTCTTACCGAGCAATAATATTCCATAACCTTCATATACCACAATTTACCCAACCATTCTCCAACTGATGGACATCCATTCATCCTCCAGTTTCTAGCTACAACAAAAAGAGCTGCCACAAACATTTTGGCACATATATGTCTCTTTCCGCTCTTTAGTATTTCTTTGGGATATAATCCCAGTAGTAGCGCTGCTGGGTCAAAGGGTATGCACAGTTTGATAACTTTTTGGGCATAATTCCAGATTGCTCTCCAGAATGGCTGGATTCTTTCACAACTCCACCAGCAATGTATTAGTGTCCCAGTTTCCCCACATCCCCTCCAACATTTGTCATTATTTGTTCCTGTCATCTTAGCCAATCTGACAGGTGTGTAGTGGTATCTCAGAGTGGTCTTAATTTGCATTTCTCTGATCAGTAGTGATTTGGAACACTCTTTCATGTGAGTGGATATAGTTTCAATTTCTTCCTCTGAGAATTGTCTGTTCATATCCTTTGACCATTTATCAATTGGAGAATGGTTCGGTTTCTTATAAATTTGGGTCAGTTCTCTATATATTTTGGAAATGAGACCTTTGTCAGAACCTTTGTTTTTAAAAATATTTTCCCAATTTGTTACTTCCCTTCTAATCTTGTTTGCATTAGTATTATTTGTACAGAAACTTTTTAGTTTGATGTAATCAAAATCTTCTATTTTGTGATCAATAATGATCTCTAGTTCTCCTCTGGTCATAAATTCCTTCCTCCTCCACAAGTCTGAGAGGTAGATTATCCTCTGTTCCTCTAATCTATTTATTATCTCCCTCTTTATGCCTAAATCATGGACCCATTTTGATCTTATCTTGGTATATGGTGTTAAGTGTGGATCCATATCTAATTTCTGCCATACTAATTTCCAGTTTTCCCAACAGTTTTTTCCGAATAATGAATTTTTATCCCTAATGTTGGAATCTTTGGGTTTGTCAAAGATTAGATTGCTATAGATGTATCCTTTTTTGTCCTTTGTATCTAATCTGTTCCACTGATCTACCGGTCTATTTCGTAGCCAATACCAAATGGTTTTGGTGACTGCTGCTATATAATATAGCTTTAGATCAGGTACACTTAGACCACCTTCCTCTGAGTTTTTTTTCATTAGTTCCCTTGCAATTCTTGACCTTTTATTCTTCCATATGAATTTTGTTGTTATTTTTTCTAGGTCATTAAAATAGTTTCTTGAGAGTCTGATTGGTATAGCACTAAATAAATAGATTAGTTTGGGGAGTATTGTCATCTTTATTATATTTGCTCGGCCTATCCAAGAGCACTGAATGTCTTTCCAATTATTTAAATCTGATTTTATTTTTGTGGCAAGTGTTTTGTAATTTTTCTCATATAATTCCTGACTTTTCTTTGGTAGATGGATTCCCAAATATTTTATACTCTCAACATTTGTTTGGAATGGAATTTCTCTTTGTATCTCTTGCTGTTGCATTTTGTTAGTGATATATAAAAATGCCGAGGATTTATGTGGATTTATTTTGTATCCTGCCACTTTGCTGAAATTTTGAATTATTTCTAGTAGCTTTTTAGCAGAGTCTTTGGGGTTCTCTAAGTATACCATCATGTCATCTGCAAAAAGTGATAGTTTGATTTCCTCATTTCCTACTCTAATTCCTTGAATCTCTTTCTCGGCTCTTATTGCCGAGGCTAGCGTTTCTAGTACTATATTGAATAGTAATGGTGATAGTGGGCAACCTTGTTTCACTCCTGATCTTACTGGGAAAGGTTGCAGTTTATTTCTATTGCATATTATGCTTACTGACGGTCTTAAATATATACTCCTGATTATTCTAAGGAATAATCCATTTATTCCTATACTCTCAAGAGTTTTTAGTAGGAATGGATGTTGGATTTTGTCAAATGCTTTTTCTGCATCTATTGAGATGATCATATGGTTCTTATTAATTTGATTATTAATATGGTCAATTATATTAATAGTTTTCCTAATATTAAACCAGCCCTGCATTCCTGGAATAAATCCTACTTGATCATAGTGTATTATCTTGGAGATGATTTTCTGAAGTCTTTTTGCTAATATCTTATTTAAGATTTTAGCATCAATATTCATTAAGGAGATTGGTCTATAATTTTCTTTCTCAGTTTTCGATCTACCAGGTTTAGGTATCAGTACCATGTCTGTGTCATAAAAGGAGTTTGGTAGGACTCCTTCATCCCCTATTTTTTCAAATAATTTATATAACATTGGGGCTAATTGTTCTTTAAATGTTTGGTAGAATTCACATGTGAATCCATCTGGCCCTGGGGATTTTTTCCTGGGGAGTTGATTAATAGCTTGTTCTATTTCTTTTTCTGAAATGGGACTATTTAAGCAATTTATCTCCTCCTCTGTTAATCTAGGGAGCCTATATTTTTGGAGAAAGTCATCCATTTCACTTAAGTTATCAAATTTATTGGCATAAAGTTGGGCAAAGTAACTCCTTATTATTTCTCTAATTTCCTCTTCATTGGTGGAAAGATCCCCCTTTTCATTTGTAAGACTATCAATTTGATTTTCCTCTTTCTTTTTTTTGATCAAATTTACCAAAGGTTTATCTATTTTATTGGCTTTTTCATAAAACCAACTCTTGGTTTTATTTATTAATTCAATAGTTTTTTTACTTTCAATTTTATTGATTTCTCCTTTTAATTTTTGTATTTCGAGTTTAATTTTTGGTTGGGGGTTTATAATTTGGTCTTTTTCTAGCCTTTTAAGTTGTAAGCCCAATTCGTTAATCTTCTCTTTCTCAATTTTCTTCAAATAAGCCTCTAAAGATATAAAATTTCCCCTTATTACTGCTTTAGCTGCATCCCAAAGATTTTGATATGATGTCTCATCATTATCATTATCTTGGGTGAAATTGTTAATTGTTTCTATAATTTGCTCTTTCACCCAGTCATTCTTTAAGATGAGATTATTCAGTTTCCAATTACTTTTTGGTCTATTTACCCCTAACTTTTTACTGAATGTAGCTTTTATTGCATTGTGATCTGAGAAGAAGGCATTTATTATTTCTGCCTTCCTACATTTAATTTTGAGATCTTTATGTCCTAATATATGGTCAATTTTTGTATAGGATCCATGAACTGCTGAGAAGAAAGTATATTCCTTCCTATTGCCATTCAGTTTTCTCCAAAGGTCTATCATACCTAGTTTTTCTAATGTTCTATTTACTTTTTTAATTTCTTTCTTGTTTGTTTTGTGGTTTGATTTGTCTAAATCTGAGAGTGCAAGGTTGAGATCTCCCACTATTATAGTTTTACTGTCTATTTCTTCTTGCAGTTCTCTTAACTTTTCCTTTAGAAAGTTAGATGCTATACCACTTGGTGCATATATGTTTAGTATTGATATGGCTTCATTATTTATGCTACCTTTCAGCAGGATATAGTTTCCTTCCTTATCTTTTTTAACGAGATCTACTTCTGCTTTTGCTTGATCTGAGATAAGGATAGCTACCCCTGCTTTTTTGGCTTTACCTGAAACATAATAAGCTCTGTTCCAACCTTTTACCTTTACTCTGTATGTATCTCCCTGCTTTAAGTGTGTTTCCTGTAGACAACATATTGTAGGGTTCTGCTTTTTGATCCAATCTGCTATCCGTCTCCGTTTGATGGGATCGTTCATCCCATTTACATTTACAGTTAAAATTACTAATTCTGTATTTCCTGCCATCGTATTATCCCCAGATTATACTTTTTTCCCTTGACCCCCCTGATCCCCCTCCCCGATATTTAATTTACAGACCCCCCTTGTGACGCGCAACCCTCCCTCTTTTTTTTTTTTTTAGGATCCCTCCCCCCTCCCTCCAAGTCCCTTCACTTATTCTCCTTTTCCTTTCCCCTTTTCCTCTCCCCCCTTTTAATGAGGTGAGAGAAAATTCTCTGAAAAACAAATATGTTAATTATTTACTCTTTGAGCCTCTTCTGATGAGAGTAAGATTCACACAATGATTCTCCCCCTCACTAAGTTCCCTCAGATATGGTGTATTTTCTATGTCTCTTCCTGGGATGTAGTTTCCCTCTTTTTATCACTCCTTCCCCTTTTTCTGAACCGACCTCCTTCCCTTTACCACACCCCCCTTTTTTTCTTTTATATCAGTAAAATCAAATTATCCTTGAGTATTTTTTATATACCCACAACAGAGTTACAGTTCTCAAGGGTTCTGTGTACCTTTTTCTGTTTCTCTTCAGTCTTGTGGATGTAGATCAAATTTTTTGTTTAAGTCTGGTTTTTTTCTTAGAAACATATAGAATTCCTCTGTTTCATTGAATGACCATCTTCTTCCGTGGAAAAAGATGCTAAACTTAGCTGGGTAGTTCATTCTTGGTTGCAGTCCTTGATCTTTTGCCTTTCGGAATATCAGGTTCCAGGCCCTTCTATCTTTTAATGTGGAGGCAGCCAGATCTTGGGTGACCCTTATTGTGGCACCTTGGTATTTAAATTGTTTTTTTCTAGCTGCTTGCAGGATTTTCTCCTTTGTGTGGTAATTCTGCAGCTTAGCCACAATATTCCGTGGTGTTCTTTTTTTAGGGTCTATTTCAGAAGGAGTTCGATGAATTCTTTCCACATCTACTTTCCCTTCTGTTTCTATTATCTCTGGACAGTTCTCTTTGATAATTTCCTGTAAAATAGAATCTAGGCTCTTTTTTTGGTCATAGTTTTCTGGAAGTCCAATAATCCGCAGATTATCTCTCCTAGATCTATTTTCCAGGTCTATAGATTTTCCCAGTAAGTATTTGACGTTGTTCTCCAGCTTCTCATTTTTTTTGTTTTGTTTGACTGATTCTTGGGTTCTCTGTGAATCATTCATTTCTATTTGTTCCATCCTGACTTTTAAGGAGTTATTTTCTTCTTTCACAGTTTTTAGTTCTTTTTGTAAATGCCCAATTTCATTTTTAAATGAATTATTTTGCTCTATTGAGTTTTTTTCCATTTCCCTAATTTTTTTTTTTTGAGAATTATTTTCTTTTTCCAATTCAGAAATTCTATTTTCTTGAGACTTTTTTATCTTTTCCAATTCAGATATCCTACTTTCCTGTGTTTTTTTAACCTTTTCTAATTCACTAATTTTGTTTCCCTGCATCTCCTGTGAATTCTTTATTTTTTCCAACTCCAATTTCAGGACATTGTTATTCTCTATCATAACTTCCCTTTCCTTGCCCCATTTTTCTTCGATCTCCCTCAATTTCTTAAGAGCTTCTTCTAGGAGAGAGTTATGTGATGGGGCGCAGGAATCGTTCCCCTTTAGGTTGTTATCTGATTCTCTGCTGTCAACTTCCTCGGGGTTGGACACCCGCTCTTTCTCTGTATAGAAGGAATCTATGGTTTTTCTAGCTTTTTTGCTCATACTTAAAAAAAATCTTTTGGGGTCTGTCTCTGGGGTAGGAAATTATTTACTTCTTTACCAGCTTCCTCCCAGACGGGATGGATGCAGCGGCTCCTGAGCCTGAGCTAAGAGAGAGCTCTGGGAGAGAGTTCCCCACCCTCTCCCTGGGAGTGCCTCAGAGGTGATTAGCACTGCTGTGCTTTGAGGGCGTAGAATAGTGAAGACTGCAGGAAGCCCAGGCTATGTGTCCGGGTGGGGAGTGGGTGTCTGCAGCAGGTGACGTGAGAAGCCCCTGTGCTCAAACTGGAAGTGTCTGCCAGAAACCCCGGTCCCTAGTTCAAAGGTTCCGCTTCTCTGGGACTTCCTGGAGCTGAGTTCCACTCCCTCCAGCTAAGCTAGGCAGTGTGTGTTGCCTTGGGCCGTATCCACCCACTTGTCAGTCTCTTAACTATTCTCAGGAGGTAGCTGAGGCCACACCCCCTGGTGCCTGAGTCACCCCCAGGGTCCGGGGAAAATCTAATCTGAGTTTTAAAATATTTTGGCTTTCTCTTCTGAACTGCTAAATAATTAGCAGAGAAGAGCTAACAGCCTGTGCCAGATTCCTTTACCTCAGTGGCTTCTCTGATCCCAGAGCCCTTCCCAGCGCAATGGGCGCAGCGTGCCCCTACCCCACCGTCTGTGCTGGTCTTTCTTATTCCTCCCCTGAGAACTGACCTTTCCTGTTGAAACTCCAGATTCTCTTCAGCTGGTAAGTCGTGCTTCCAGTCCTTGTGGTATCTATCAATCCTGAGCTAATTTTGAGACTTAATTTATCTAATTGGTTGTGAGGGAGTGAGGACGTTCACTGAGTCGTGTGTTTCCTCTCCGCCATCTTGGCTCCGCCCCCCCATAACTGCTTTCTTCATTAGTCCTCTAGAATTGAATTTGTTGCTAACACTGATCTTAAGTCTTTCAAAGAGATTTGACTTTATAATCTTATTACAATATGAATATTATAATATAAATTGTTCATCTAGTTCTGCTTACTTCCCTCTGCATCAGCTTCTACAAGTCTTCCTAGGTTTCTCTGAAATCTTCCTTTTAATCATTTCTTCTGGTACATTAGGTATTCCAGTATGTGTATATGTCGACTGTCCCAAATGACCATCAGCTCTCAGTTCTAGTTCTTTGCTACTACAAAAAGAGCCATTATAGATATTTTTGCACATGTATCTCCTTTTCCTCCTTCTTTGATCTCTTTGAGATTTGGACCTAATTGTTTGACTCTCCACTTTCACTCCCTTCCCTGGTCACTTCCCCTTTCCCCATTGCTCTTTTTCTTACACCATTCTTCATTCTCATTTCATCCACACCTGCCAAATTTTGTCCTATCTGCACTATATCTCTCATAATCTCCTCTTCTGTTCTCACCCAGATACCACCCTCATTTTTTCTCACCTGGATACAATTGCTTCTTCATTATCTCTTTATCTCAATCCCTTCTCAATTCCAAATCATCCTTCACATACCTGTCAAAATGATTTTCCTAAAGAGCTCAACCATGTCAACACTTATTGAACTCCAGTGGCTCCCCATTACCTCCCAGATCAAATATAAAATCTTACAGTTTTAAAAACCCTTTCCAACCTATACCTTTCCCACCTTTACACTTTTTTTATACTCTTCCCCTCTTCCATGTAGTCTACAGTCCAGTGACAGTGGCCATCTTGCACCTAACCCTCAGTTTCTTGCCTTTTCCATCTATTCCTAAAGGGCTCACTCTTCTTACCTCATCCTCTTCATTGATTTTCTGGCTTACTTTAAAGCTTAGGAAGACCTCATTCTACAATAACCCTGACACTGTTGGTACCTTCTCTCTGCTATTACTTTCCATTTACACTATATATATTTTGTTATTTACAGTTTTCTGCACTGATCTCCTCTAATTCAAATGTGAGCTTATTTAAGGGAGTGGTTTTTCTTTCTTTTTTCCCTTACATTTAGCATGTAATAAGTAGTGCCTGGAATGTAGTAAGCACTTAATTAATGCTTATGGATTGACTGGTTTCATGATGTGGAAGAAATCTAGATAGCATGCTTATTAAACTTGGACATAAATCAATCCCTGTCTTCCATCAAGATGCTACAGGAAACATTTCCTGATTGCCCCAGCTTTTCCCTCCACAATTAAAGTACTTTCTTCTCTGCAGTTATCTTGTATCTACTTTTTATGAATTTTACATATGCTTTTATATATACATATACATATATGTATATGTGACAATAAATTAAGACTTACTGTTTGCAAATTGCCTCCACCATCAAAGTTCATTAAAAGCAACAACTGGTCTTACTTTTTTTGGGGGAGGGATATGCTAATCTTCCAGCAGTGTAGTTCCCAGAAGAAATAGGTGCTTGAAAAATGCTTATTGGTTTAATTGATTCCATTTAATACAGGTTCTTTCAGTGCCTATTTCTGTCCTCAAGTATTTGGCTGCCGGAACTTAGTAATTGCAGAGAGCCAGACTAACCTGGACCTTAGTGAACCAGAATTCTCAGTGATTATAAAGGTTCCAGATGGAAAATCCTTGATGCTGGTATGTTCAGTTTGTTTTTCTCCAAGTTTCCTCCTTCTTGATTTGTCTGTGGCCTATCATTTTCACTATTTGGTTATTTTTAAAATTATGTTTTGCATAACTTCACTTGTACCTTCTTAATGGGTAGTGGGGGTGGGGAAAAAGGGAGAAAATTTGCAACTCAAAGTTTTAAAAACAAATGTAAAAAATGGCTTTACTTGTAACTGGGGAAAATAAAAATATTAAATATTTAATAATAAATTATATCTTAATAGTCAGTTCAAGGCATAATATAGATAATTTTAAAAGTTTGTAAACATTTGTGCTATAAGTTCTAACATAACATTTTAGACATATATCAAACATAATATTATGTATATGCTTGATTATGTGTGTACATGTATTAATTATACACAGTCACATATTACAAGTGTGACTGGCTACATCTCTACCTGGATATGCTGTTTATCCAACATGACCCAGACCAAGCTTATGATGTTATTCAGGATTTTTCAGTCGCATCCAACTTTGCAACCCCATTTGGCATTTTTTTTAGCAAATATATTGGAGTGGTTTGTTATTTCCATTTTGGCTCATTTTACAGATGAGGAAACTGAGGCAAAAAAGTGACTTATCCAGGGTCAAAAAGCTAATAAGTGTCTGAAGCCACATGAGTCTTCCTTACTCCAGGGACTGCACTCTATCCACTGTGCCATCTAGCTGTTAGTTAATCTATATAAATATTAGTTATTAATATTTTAATTAATATTAATTAATTAAATTAATTACCTGATTCCATTCGGATTCCAAACCTGGGAAATCAAGAGAATAAGAGGAAATGTGTTCAGGAGAGTAAAAGATAAAAAGATAGTCAGGGGATCATGCTGAAATATGGCTAAAACCAGCCTAAATATAGTGAGCCATGAGAGGTACTTACCAATGAGTATAGTAGCAGGGTGAGGTTGGAGGAGGGGTGGAGGTTGTGGGGCTAAAGGATCAAATTTTTCAGAGCAAGTTATCTGGGATAGAGAATGCATTCATTGAGCAGATAGGACTCTAGTGTTCAGCCAAACTAATTTTCTGTTCTCTGAATACACCCTCCATCTCTTTGTTCATAATTTTTTTCCTATATCTAGAATGTGGCTATTAAAATTCTCTGGGATCAAAAGTCACCCTGCAACAGTGCTTTAGTTTTTAAAAGTTGGCTTTAGTTTTTAATAAATATTATAACAATTTAAAAATTAGAACAGGCTCAATTAATTAATTAATTAATTATAAGGTAATTGGGGTTAAGTGTCTTGCCCAGGGTCATGCAGCTAATAATTGTTAATTGTCTGAGATCACATTTGAACTCAGGTCCTCCTGACTCCAGGACCAGTGCTCTATTCACTGTGCCACCTATATGTCCCTGTAATTTATTTTTAATGTTTTTATCATAATTTAAGGTCAAGATATAAAAACGTTAACTTACCCTTCTCTCGGTACTGATGTAACATAATGTCTGAGAACAAATACAAATGTTCTCTTTTATAGGGACAAAATGTGTAATGGTGTTGGAAATGGAAATGGAAAGAATGTTTTAATGAGAGGAATCACCTTCAGAGAAACATCCCATTAATGTTCGGGAAAACTGCTCTGTCTAGGGGGGAGAAGAGGGATACTAAGGTGTCACTTTTATTTTCTTATCCTTTCAGTATAGACATACACTATTCACCAACAAGCAGTATGTACTTTAAAGTGGATATAATCTCATAGTGTATTGTTAAGCATATTTCATAATCTTTATTGCTAAAGGAAATCTTGGTTTGAGTTCCGACTCTGATACTTGTTAATTGTATAATTTAAAATCTCAGCTCAATTTCCTTATCTGTAAAATGGGGGAAGGGAGGAAAGAGCAAGAATACTTTCATTGGGTACACGGGGTTGTTAAGGAGGAAATTTCTTTATAAGTCTTAAAGTATTATATAAATGAGAATTAATTGTTCTTATAATCCCGACCTCACTGAGTAGATACTGATTTCTATCTTGTTGACAATTTTTAGGGCCATGTCCTAGTTGTTCCAGCAGAGAACTATGGCTATCACATGCTTCACAAGAAGACAGTGGACAAATCATTTGATTTTATCAATAATTGTGGAGGAAACAGTTTTTATATTGAGTAGGTATCACTTTGAGAATAACTCATATTGGGAAGTCTATAAGTCTTGAAAACTTGAATTTTCTACACATATCCAATCTAAAGTGAAGTTGCTCTCTGAATGGTATTATGCCCTTGAATCACCTACCCTCCCTGCTGCTCTCCTATCAATGGCAGCTGAGCCAAAATTGAAATGACAAATCTGGAAGCTTTGGTGAGCATGTTTTTTCCCTGAGTTGACCAATTTGCTAAATTGACCTCTCAGGATGCCCATCTGTGCAAATTTGTCATTGATGCTTTTGAGTCACTGATGTGGCAGCAGTTCATGGGGATGGGTTTTGAGAGCAGTGCAAAGAATAACACAATGTTATTTGTCTTTTTCTTAGCCCTCTGACATCATCGAAATTCTGTAAGGATTCTGCCCGCTCCCTGGCTGCCTTCTATAACAATGGAGCCTTACCTTGTGATTGCCACGGGATGGGAGCTGTCAGCCCTACCTGTAATCCAGAGGGGGGACAGTGCCAGTGCCGACCCAATGTCATTGGTCGTCAGTGTACCCGATGTCAAACTGGCTACTATGGTTTTCCATTCTGCAAATGTGAGTTCCTCTTCCAGAAGGCCTGGGGTGCTTTCATTCTTCCCTCAGCTAAATGGCTTTTCCAATTCTTTGTTTATTTTGAAGGAGATATGTGACTCATGCTACACAATCAGTGCTGCAGGGAGGGAAAAGGATGAATATGAGTGGTCTCAAGCACCAAATGTATTAGAAACCTTAGTTCAGTTTTGTTCACAAAACAAAGAAATTTCAGTTGAGGTAGTAAAAAAGTGTTACATTTAAACATTCAAGAGACAAAATTTCAGAGTAATTTAATCATTTTATTAATAAGTTCAACATGTTTTTTTTTTAAATAAAAGGATGGTCATTTGGCCATCACTCTTAGACCAAAGAACTGTAATGGCAATAGGATAACTGTTTATATGCCCTTGGAAAAGCAGGTGTTCCTCAGGGTGGCCATCAACTCTGGTTAATAATTAATGAAAAAATTAATATTATAATGAGAGGCTGAACTGTATTATAATGAGTGTCTTGGAATATGTGAGTTGGAGCACCCAAATCTTGTTCAAAGAGACTAATTAATACCCAAATCATCTGTCTGAGAAAAGGGAGAATCAACATTTTTTCAGACCTGTCTGAGCAAACACAGTGAGCAGGAATGTACCCATTAGTCCAAACTTAGAAATTATTTTTATTGTCTTTGATTATATCTCAGCTATCCTGGCTGGCTAAGTCTTTTAGAAAAATATCATAAACCGGTTCATTTCTGGATGAGAAAGTAAAAAAGGGGAAAATCTTTGGTTCTAATACAATAATGAATTATTAAATATAAGAGAGAAATGTTAATTTCTCTCACAAGTAAGTAATAGAAGTTATATGGTAGGGCCATAAGATTCTGATATTTAGAGCTGGAAAGGATCTTGGATATCATCTAGTTCAACTCCCCTGAGACCTACAATACTGAGCCTGTATCCCAAAATGATCCCCAAAAAGATCATAAAAGAGGGAAAATAACTCCTATGTGCAAAAATGTTTGTAGCAGCTCTTTTTGTGATAATTAGGAATTGGAAACTGAATGGATGCCCATCAGTTAGGGCATGGTTGAATAAATTATGGTATATGAATGTAATGGAATACTATAATGATATAAGAAATGATGAACAGGGTGATTCAGAAAAGCCTAGAAAGACTTATATGAACTGTGCTGAGTGAAGTGAACAGAACTAAGAGAACATTGTACATAATAACAGCAACAGTGAATGATGATCAACTATCATCTTCTCACTCTTCTCAGCAATACAGAGATCCAAGACAATTCCAATAGACATAACATGAAAAATATTATCCATATCTAGAGAGAGAGAACTATGGAGACTAAATGTGGATCAAAGCATACTATTTATTTTTACCTTTTTTAAATTTGCTTTTTCTCTTGTGTTTTTTTTTTCTTTTTGTTCTGATTTTTCTTTCACAACATGATTAACATGTAAATATGTTTTAAATGATTGTATTGTGTAATCTCATGAGATATGTTTGCTGGGTGGATATGGGGGGAAGTAAGAAAAGGAGGAAGAAAAAAATTGAAACTTAAAATCTTACAGAAATGAATGTTGAAAACTATGTAATTAGAAAAATACTATTGAGAAAAAAGAAACTAAGATCTAGAGATGAAGTGCTTTGTAAACAACAAAACTGGAATGAAATGAGGACACTGGCATCTCTTGGTCAGTTTTATCTCTGATCTCTGATCTAGCTCTAAGATGATGAGAAGTCAGGTAAAAAAAACTGGCTTCAAAGCCCAGATCTCTTTCCTGTTGTCCTAGAAATGAGTCAGCTATAATGATTCATGCTATCCAAAATTAAGACCACTACCTAGAGATCAGAGTTATTTGGTAGTATGAGGAGTGTTTAGAAGAAGCACAAGGCTCCTGAGTGGAAGTCATACTCCTGAATTGATAGCCTCACTACTACCATGTTACGTGCACATTGATGAATGAATGAAAGGGAAATCCTATTTTTTCTTAGAATTCTGGTACAAAATGACATCCGTCTGTGATGAAAAATAACTGTAGTCTAGGTCATCTAGTCCAACTCTCATTTTACAGATGAGGAAACTGGCTTATAAAATGAGTTGTCACTTAAGTCATATAAGTGATAGAATTCAGAACCAAGACTTTTATTTCTAAAGCCTTACTTTTTCTATTTTTAATTGTGGCTTGCTTCTGGAATTACTGATTACCATGAGTCTCAACTGTTAATGAGAAAGGCAGCTTTTTGTCTGACATGGACTGTTACAAAAGAATTGAAAATAAGGCGATCAGTGAGGCTGCTGAGAAACATAGTTTCTGGGGAACAGAGACCTCTTTGAGAACATCCACAGAAAGTGATTCCTTGAGCATAAAGCAAAGTCTTTTGTCCATTAGGTCTTTTTGAAACATTTATTTTAGTTACACAGACCTGGGAGAGAGTGACATAAATAGGACACAATAAAATAAGATTGTCCCACTGAAATAAATGTATTTGTCTCCTGACTAGTGTGCCACTGTGGTCAGCGCCTTTGTGATGAGATGACTGGAAAGTGCATTTGCCCCCCTCGCACAGTCAAGCCTCAATGTGAAGTATGTGAGAAGCAGTCCTTCAGTTACCACCCATTGGTTGGGTGCAAAGGCTGCAATTGCTCCAGGATAGGGGCTATAAGTGCCACAGCTCCAGAATGTGACAGAAACAGTGGACAGTGCAAGTAAGTTACCCTAAGTGACACATAACAAAAAAGATGAAGTTTCCCTCCAGATGTTTGTCTTTAATATTGAACATTTCTTACGTAGCAGTGGAATGTTGGGCACCATATTTACTTTATAGATTCAGTTTGATAATTATTACAGCAAAAACTCAGCTTTCTCTTCATTCTTGGCTCAAACCTAGGATCATAGAATGTACCCAGTGGTATGCTAAGCATAGTGCCTAGCACAGAGTAGGCATTTAATAAGTGTTTATTGATTGATTAATTGATCAATTCTGTGCCTCTGTGATAAATATTTGTTTTACTTTCCACAGAGAATATGTTTTCTTGAATAATTTGTCAGAAGTATGACTTGATAGTGACTCCAAATATCCCAAAAATATTCTGAAAAATTAAAAAAAAGTGTACTTTCAGGTAGCTTGTGGTTTTAAAGTAAGTTAAGATGGATGAACAAGAAATTAAAACCATATTGTTCTAACAATATTCTGACATTCTTTATGGAAAGAGAAGAAAAGAAATGACTTTGTTTTTAAGATTCAGGGTATACTTCAATCTCATTAATCAAATCAAACTTTTGTTGTTGTTGAGGTTTTTTCAGTTGTGTACAATTCTCTATGACCCCATTTGGGATTTTTTCAGTAAAGGTATTGGAGTAATCTCCATTTCCTTCTTCAGCTCATTTTACAGATGAGAAAATGGAGGCAAATAGGGTTAAGTGATTTGTCCAGGATCACATAGCTACTCTAGGGACAGATTTGAACTCTTGAAGAGGAGTCTTTCTGACTCCAGGTCCAGCACTCTATCCACTGTATTCCCCGCTACCCAAACCAAACTTTCTTTGTTCTTATTCCCAGACTATAAGAAGCCTTCCTGAATTATAGTTATTCTGCTGCATCTCTGCCACTAGTAGCATTTCTGCTGTCCCACTGCAACTTTCCTTTGGCAGTTATCAAAAGGCAGATGATCCTTTTATCTATCTTTTGTTGATTCCCTAGAGTCCCCTCCAAGTAACTATTCCAGACTCACTCTTCTTTCTTAGACCTCCAAATAGATAACAATACTTATTTAGAAATCATCCATTATATATGTTATTATTGTTTTGCATATATATATTCATAAATATTTTAAGCTTTATGAGGCACATATGTATGTTGTCTCTTGATCTTTACAGTAATAGTGTAGGATAGATATTATGAGTATTGTTATTCCTATTTTTATAGAAGAAATGCTAAGAGAGGCTTAGAGGTTAGCTAAGAGGGCGCCAACAGGGTCAGATCACTTAGCTGGGAAATAGCAAATCTGACTTTAATTAAATCTATCCCATTTCCACTAGGCCATATTACCTTTTGTCCTAGATTATTATATCTCCTATTTAACAAGGAAGGAAGATTTCCTTATTTGCTTTTCTCTTTACTTAAGCATATTTCTTTGCATCTATCCTCCACTTTTTCCATGCTCAGAGGAAAAATTGTAGATATTTTATTGTCTCTAAGGGTAACGTTTCTACCTCTGATCTTCACCACTCCATTATTTTCTACCTTCATTTTGTTCCATCACTTACCTCCTGTCTGTGGTATGTTCAAGCCATTCTTCTAATGGTAGCTTTTCTTCTTCCTTCAAATATGATAGAAGTTGGATCAGATGAATTAAAAAACCCTTTTAATTATGAGATTCCATGGTTCTTTGATTCAGTTGCTTGAAGCTCTCCATATTTATAAAAAAATCTCTTGAGAGGGAAGTAGCAAAAAATTGTAGAAGAAATCCCTAAAATTAGTTGTGCAGACTTTTTGCACTTCTGTGTGTAAAGTGCTATGATTAATTGATCAGGATGCATGTCTGAAACAAAGGTCTAGAGTGGGTCCCAAAAATGATCAAAAGAGTAGTACAGTACATGGTAGACTAGCTTTATATTGAGGGGAAGGGGAAATACCACAAAAGAGAAGACCACAGAAATCAGGAATTTCAAAATTCTTTTATTCCCCTTGACAGCATGAATACTGTTATTGTTACTGTTGTAATAATATGTTTTAAGAGATATTTCAAGAATTGTTTTAACAGGAGACATTAGCACAACTAAAAGAGACATTTAGCTCAGTCTGTTTTAAGAAAACCTTCAACAGTAACTTCAATCCCCTACTGAACCTTTGGTAAAGATTGATTCAAAACTGTCATGTTTCCTGTGAAAATAAAGCTCTGTGGTGATCTGGCTTACAAAGAAACAGAGATCTGACCTGAAGGTTGGAAGACTGTGATAATAAATGAAAAGACAGTTGCCTTTCCCTTTTTGGAAAAACAAACAGAGGGAATAGGATTTTTCATTTGACACTGGTTAGTTAGAACTGGAAAAAGAAAGCCCAGCAATAGCAAAAATTCAAAGTGAAGATTGAGTTATTAAAGCTCTCTGCATACCAAAGGGACATTACTGCAAGATCTTTTGATCACAGGTGATGAAAGACAAGATACCAAAAAGGAAGAAGGGCTCCTGGGAGCTTTGAAATGCCAACATAAGCATGTCATGACATTTCAAGGTGTAGTATAGAAGAGGAGAAGAGAGAGAGAGGGATGGAGGGAGGAAGGGAGGGAGAGACAAAGATGAAAAATAATGTTGTATTTCACATGATGTTCTCTGCATATAAGTTAAATAAGGTAATAATAAATAGCCTTGTCTTACTCCTTTTCCACTCTTAAACCACTCAACTGTTCCATATTTAGTTCTAACTATTGCTTCTTGGTCCAAATATGTGTTTCTCAGGAGACATCTCTTTGAGGACTTTTGTTGTCAAAGGCTTTAGTGTAGTCAATGAAGCAGAAGTAGATGCTTCTCTGGAGGTCTCTTGCCTTCTCCATAATCCATCAAATGTTGGCAGTTTGGTTTCTTGTTCCGCCTCTTTGAAAACCAATTTACTTTCCTAGTTAATTTTTGGTTTGCATATTACTGAAGTCTACTTTGCAGAATAGCATTGCTGGCATGTGAAATGATATGAATAATTTTAGGCATCATTCTTCTTTAGAATCAGGACATAAATCGATCTTTTCCAATCCAATGACCATTATTGAGTTTTCCAAATTTGCTGGCATATCGAGTGCAAAATTTTAACAACATCATCTTTTAGGGTTTTAAGTAGCTCTATTGGAATTCCATCATCTTCACTAGCTTTATTGGTAGCAATACTTCCTAAGACTTACTTGATTTCATTCCCCAAATTGTTTGACTCTAGATCAGTAACCACACTATTATGGTTTCAATGATGATAAGGTCTTTCTTGCATGATTCTTCTGTATATTCTTGTCACCTTTTCTTAATCTCTTCTATGTCTGCTAAATCCCTCACATTTTTGCTTTTTTGTCATGCTCATTTTTTGCAAGGAATATTCTTTTAATATCTCTAATTTTGTTGAAGAGATTTCTTGTCTTTCTCATTCTATTGTTTTCTTTCTTTTGTATTATTCATTTAAGAAAACCTTATCCCTCATTATTCTTTAGAATTTTCCATTCAATTGGGTATACCTATCCTTTTCCTCTTTCCCTTTGTCTTTTCTCTTTTCTTCAACTATTTGTCAATCCTCATCAAACAGTCATTTTTCTTTCTTACTTTTTTAAAACAGAAGTTAGCATAGCTAGGTAGAAAATAGGAATAATGATGAGAGATTTGTCACTAATCTGATTATCTTGTTTAGAGGAAGCTTGAAATAATGTGTATATCATTTGGACACTCTGATCAGTGTTTACTGAACTTCAAATCAGGATTACAAATCTGAGTTTGTAATCTTGCCTTAAAATCAACTATGTGACTCTGGAAAAGATGCTCTCTCAATCTCAGTTTCTTTATCTGAAAAGGGGGTAACAACAGCACCACTATCATAGAAATTGTGGGAATGAAATAAGATAATATTTATAAAGGGCTTTGCAAACCTTCAAGTGCTATGTGAGCGTTAGCTATTACTAGATTCTTTTTACTTTTGATTCTCAAACATAACTAAAGTACTATGAGCAGTGAATTTAACTCAAAGATACCATAGTTCTCTTGCATTTCAAACTTTTTCACATGTATTTCTATGATCTTGGTTTTGGGGGTATTTTTTTAGGACTATGAAAGTTTTCATTCCAATTTAGATAGCAGACAGGAAATTTTTATTAAACCAGAAATAAGAATGGGGCATATGATTAATCAGAAATTACTTGGTAATTTAGGAAATAAGAATTCAGAAAGAAACTAAGAGGCTGGAGGATTATTAGTATATTAGGAAAAAATAGTCACCAATAATGTCTTAGTAGTATCTAAGGGAACAGTCAGAATCCAGAGTAGGAGGCCAAGTGAAGTTCAACAAACATTGATTATACATATCCAAGAAAGGATCTGAGCTCAAGAAAAACATTTCTCACAATTTGTCTTTAACTTTCTAGTTGTAGGGATAATCCATTCTCCAGACTTGTTGTTCTAAATAAATTGGAGCTATAGACTGCTTAACTGTGTTGTTAATGGACAGTTTTGTTTGTTCAATTGTTTTCACTTTTGTCCAATTCTTCATATCCCCATTTAGGGTTTTTTGTTTTTGTTTTTGTTTTTGCAGAGATATTAGAGTTTATCATTTCTTTCTACAGCTCATTTTACTTATGAGGAAACTGAGGCAAACAGAGTTAAGTGACATGTCCAGGATCACACAGCTAGTAAATGTCTAAGGACAAATTTGAACTCAGAAAGAGGAGAATTTGTGGCTCCAGCCTGGCTCTCAACCCACTGTGCCCACTAAATGCCCACATACGGGCAGCTGCTTTGCCACAATGGCAGCAGACACCTACACACAGAACTCTGGAACACTTGTGATTTATACCCATGAAATGTGTCTCTGACTTCACTATGTTTCTTGAATCTACCTTTTCCTCTCTGTTCTCACTGCTTCTACTTTAGTCTTAGGCTTTTATTGCTTTGTTACCACAGTCTCCTTACTAGTTTTTCAGCATTCATATCACAGTTCTGTGACCACTGGTTCAGGCACTATTCAGGCATGAATAGCATTTATTAAGCACTTACCCTATGTAAAGCACCATGCTAAGCACTGGGGATATAAATAGACAAATAAAATAATCCCCATTATCAAGGCATTCACATTGAGTTGCCACTCAAATAGAAAGGCCCTTAGGATACATTGTTAAGGCAATGTCACTGGTCAGAGAAGGAATAACTCAGAAATTCTCTGGAATAACAGCCATTGAAACTTCCTTTTCCCATATTAAGTATCTTGAACTGGATAACAGAAACACACACAAAAAATACCCACAACACCTTAGGGATACAGATGCCATGATTCCTCTGATGTTGTTTTCCTCCTTTCCCCGAAAAAGGCAATAAAGAAAACGCCCATAAGTATAAATGCAAGAATCAAGGCTTTTTCTTGCCACAAGAGCTCCCTATGACCTTTGGGTTATCATTACTTATACTGATGATAGTCAAATGATGAGGTCTAGATAAGGGATACCTAAATAACATTAGGCTTAATTGAGGCCTAGTGGCAAGTTTGGGGTACAGGGAATTAAATGGAGCTTCCCTGCAACCCCTTTGGATTCGGCGCAAGGATACAAAGTTAAATGAGTTCTTTATGGTGGCACAAGAGTCCCCTGTAAAGTCCCCTGTACAGGGCCAAAAACCTATATTGATAAAAAGAGGTTTATTGTAGGGTTTGGAAGCAAGGTTAAAGTCTAGTTAGTAAAAGGTATTAGATCGAGGAAGAAATACACCAAAAGTGGCGGGATAGAGAGTCTGTGATGCAAAGCATGGTTCTTACATGTTTCAACCCTCTGCCAAGAGATGATTCCAGTTTGTCTCTTTTATTTGCTTGAAGGGGCCTATGGATGGAGTCCCAGATTGATTGGGGGGGGGCAGAACGCACCAGGTGGGTGTTGGGAAACCTGAGTAGATCATTAGAATGGGGGCTGGGTACAGCCCAAGTTAGCTCAGATAGGGATCTCTCCCCTTGGAATACAAAAGGGTAGTTTTGACCAGATCTTGTAAATCAAAGGTCAGTCAGTCCCAAAGGGGGGTTGGAGATCAGAAAGGAATCTTAAAGGGGGCTACCACCCACATCAATACTACCCCTTGTTTTTTCTTTGAAAGAAGTATCAAGCAATCAACATGACCCTTAACAGCTCATTGAAATGCCCTGTCTACTGCCTAGAGATAATACCCTAACATTTCACTTACTTAGGGAACTTCCAAGTAAGTTAAACTTTCTCTACCAGTGTTAAGTTGTTACCTTCTCAGTAATTCAAAGTCTTAGAGAATTCACTAGGGTTAAGGTGACAATTCACTGGCAAATCTGAGTGTAGAAGAATCAAATTAAAGTGTAATTGGGAAATGTTTAACAAAATACATAAACACACAATACAACAGAAATAATATTAATTTGAGATTTCCAAAGTCAATGTGTGACCCGCAGGTATATACTTCTATTTGATTTTGGCACTATTAACCTAGACCACTGAGATATTAAAAGGCCAAACAGGTTAGTTATAGTCACACTGCCTTGGTCAGTCAGTCAATGAATATTTATTAAACAACATCTATAAGTCAGGCACTGTGCTAAGTGCTAAGTAGAGATACAAAGAAGGACCAAAACAAAACAAAACAAAACAAAAAACAAAAAACAAACAAAAAACAGTTCCTTCTCTCAAGGAGTTTACTGATTTCTGAATTAAGTTTGGGGTCTTTTTTCTTTGTTTCTTATAGTGCTTATTTAGTGCAAAAAAGGATATAGACAAGATATATCTGTACAAACAAGATATAGACAGGATAAATTGGAGGTAATCAATAGAATGGCTGCTGTTCTCCACAACCCTTTCTGATATGGTCATCACACTGACTGAATCACTTGCTTGAAGCTCCTCTAGCCAGCCCAGCCTAAGCATCCCAGCTGATGCAATTTTCACTTCAGAAAGCTGTACATGGTGACAGAATTAAGAGGGCTTAAACAAACTTTATCACAGAAGGTAGGATTTTAGCTGAGACCTGAAGGAAGCCCGGGGGTAAAGATGAGGAGGGAGAGAGTTTTAGGGATGCAGCACAGAGAGTGAAAATGCCCAGTCAGGAGTTGGAGTGCCTGGGGGGAGGGGGAAGTCAATGATGCTGGATTGTAGAGTACATGGGGGAGGGACAGGAGAGAAGTAAGAGATTGGAAAAGTAAGAAGGGACCACATTATGGAAGGCTTTAAAAATCCAAATGGAAGATTTTATATTTGATCCCCAAGGCAATAGGGAACTATTGGAATTAATCCCAGGACAAACTAATTATCTTCCTATTTAACTATGCTCCTCTCTCTGACTTTGTAGTGCAATTCAAATCCAGCCTCAGGCACTTACTAGCTGTGTGACCCTAGGCAAGTCTCTTAACCTGTTTGCTTCAGTTTCTTCATCAATAAAATGAGCTGGAGAAGGAAAAGGCAAACTATGCCAGTATCTTTGCCCCCCAAAAAGGCCAAATGGGGTCACATAGAGTCAGACTTGACTGAACTGACCAAACAATTGGCTTTACTGTTTTGGTCCATGAGGACACCATTAATTCTGTTTTCCTCTTTGACAGTTTGAAGTAAGCATTCCTCTTTCTCATCTTCCATAATTAATAAATCACCAAGCCCTGTCAGCTCCTTCTTTGCAATACCTCTTGTATCTGTCCTCACTTCTTTGTTCCCATGTCTCTTATGTAGCATAAACCCCTCTTACTGCATGCTTGGACAATAGCCCCCCCTAACAGATCTTTCTGCCTTCTTCTCTCTCCAGTCCTGTTATCTCCATCAGAATAACATTGTTTATGTTACTGCTCTGCTTAAAAATTTTCAGTCTCCCAAATGCCTAAGGAGAAGATTCCAGAGTCCCTCAACTAGTATTCAAGAATTTCTACAAACATCTTGTCCATCCAGTTTCTTCTCATCTTAGTCTCCTGTTGTGCTCCACATAATCTGGAATATTCCTTGGCTTCCACACACTTATATAATCTCACATACTCAGTTATATACAGTATTAACTTATCATGCATATGTCCTGACTCCCAACTACTGAGGTTGGGATTATATTTAATTGGTTGTATTGCATCTCTCTTCTCCCACTTTTCCTTCCCACCAACCCACAGCAATGTCTAAGATAGTATAATGCACACATCAATCTCTCATTGAATATATAGGAATGGATGGGAGTTTTTGGTTACTGAATTAAGTTTGGGGTCTTTTTTCTTTGTTTCTTAGAGTGTTTATTTAGTTAAAAAGGGCCTGCTCATCTTGGCCAGAATTTCTAATGTATGCTCAAACACGCATTCACATACATCTTTTATGCTGGTTGTTATATAATTGTTGGCGTTGTGCCCATCGCTTTAAAAATGACTTTTGCTTGAACTGCAAGCCCAGTGCAGTTATCCTGGAGCTATGTTCTATGGGATGGGCATCTGCTGAATCTGCCTGCCTGTAGGAAACTCAGAATTGTCAATCAGGGTAGCTCCCTTAGAAGCAGAAATTTCACCTGGAGGAATGTCTCAAGGTCAGGTTTATTTTAGGGCACCAAGGACTTGAGGGTCTTGAAACAAAAGCAGACCTACGGGTTTAATGCAGGGAGGGAACTTAAAGGCCATCCTGTCCAACTTTTTTTCAGCTGAGTTCCATTTCAGGCAGAGCCTGGATTTAAACCAGTAACTAAATTCAAGGTGCTTTCTGTTAGATATAAATTGATAGAAACTACTACCTCGTTTTATAGATTGAGAAACTGGAGTCTCAGAGAATTAGAATGAATTGCCCAAAATCACATAGCACTGGGGAGATTTGAATCTAGATCTTTTGACATCAAGTATAATGTCATAAAATAACATTTTAAATACTAAAATTCTTTTGTCACACATATTAATCCTTTTCTTTTTGTTATATATCCATAGTGATTTCATTTTTTTGACATTTCATTTATTGGCTTTTCATCTTCCTATTTTCTACCTGCTTCCAGCCCTTCACAGTTCACCTGCTTATCCCATTTTTATCCCTGACCCATCTGCATCATCTTCATCATCAGGCTCCCTTGTACCTAGCACATAAAATATCATCTCTTCCCAGAACAGAGAAATAATTTGAAGTATGAGCAATAAATTCACAGTATTTAAGTTTGAATTCTGGCTCTTCTGCTTACCACCTATAGGCAAAGCTTGTAACTTTTTTGTGTCCTAAATTGCTCATCTATAAACTGAATATTTCCCAACCCTGGATTTTATAATCAACAACTTGTCTAGCTCAAATATCTTCATTTCTTATTCCCATCCTATAAAACAATTATTTTTAGTTTTTTCAATAATATTAAAACGGTTGCTTTTTTGCCACCTTTCCTTAGTCTATGATACAAATCCTTCAGTCCCAGCTAATTTCATTGGTGATGTCTTCCTGCTGGCAGCTACCTATGGTGATTTCTCCTTCTCTTGAACTCCTATGGCTTTTACCATCTGGGCCACTCAACACTCAGCATGTACAGTGGTCCCTCCATTAAAGAATCTCCAGGGACTAGCTTCTTTAGGCAAAGCAGCTGTGATAAAAAAAATTAAACATAAACATCTTTGTACATTTTGTGAAAAGCTACTTCCTCAATATATAAAAAGATTTTAAAAGCTCATTGCACAACTTCTATTTCTCTTTACCCAAATAAAGTTAGACAGTCAACCTTAGGCAAAGCTATGGGGTTCTTGAGGTTCATCTTTTTTTCCCATCTTCCTTTCTCTGAGCTTTATGTCCAGAACATACTTGTTCTCTCTTAGTCCTGCTCAAAATTAGAAAGGATCCAATAGCCAATTAACTATACTACAAAATACTCCTAGCATTCAGAAAAGAAAATCGGAAAATATCCTAATGTCCCAAAAGGGAACAAATTTGGTTTTATTAATGTATATACTAATAGCTAGCATTTGTATGACACTTTAAGGTTTGCAATGGGGAGAAATGGATGATCATTGGCCACAGAAAAGTGTTGATTAGTTTGTGTGAGTGTTGGACCATGTGACCTCTAAATTCTCAACTGACTCTACAATTCTCTGATTCTGACTGTATCTCCTTGGTTATATTCTGATTGAAATTCATTTTTACTAAACTGTTACCTCAGCCATTTTATATGTAATCCTTGACTATGCAATGAAAAGCTTTCTCCTTGTTATAGAAATTTCAAATATCAGCAAAAAAGTAGAGAGTTATTTTGGCAGCAACTGGGGAGGGACAATCTTTTTCAAATTATATTTTATTTTTTCCCTGTTAAAATAATTTTAATTTTTTTTAAAGTTTTGAGTTCCAAATTCTATCCCTTTCTCTCTCTCTACCCTCCCTGCTTCCTGAAATGGTAAGCAATCTGATCATAGATGTACAATCATGTGAAACATTTCCATATCAGTTATTTTATACAGGAAAATTCAGATAGGAAGAGAAAAAGAAAGAAAGAGAAAGAAGGAAAGAAAGAAAGGAAGGGGGAAGAAAAGCAGAAAGAAAAAGATATTTTATCATAATGATATAGCACAGGATGTTCAGCCATTTCCAGTATTTAGACACCACAAAAAAAAAAAAAAACAAAACAAAACAAAACAAAAAAAAAACCCTGTACAAATAGATCCTTTTCCCTTAAAAAAAATCTCTTTGGGAGATGGACCTAGCAGTATTATACACAATTTTATATAGCCCCTTTAAGCATAGTTCTAAATTGTTCTCCAGAGTAGTTGGATCAGTTCACAACTCCACCAGCAGTACATTAATGTCTCTGTTTTCCTTTAATGTTGAAATAGCTCTTCTCCAGGGCATAAACTTTTTTATTGTTAATATTTTGATAAATTTATTTTCATATAATTAGTCTGCTTTGTAATCCTATATGTTTCTTTTTAAATTTTAAAACATTATCCTGAAAAGGGGGTCTATTAAGTATTACTGGATTGCCAAAAGGATCCCTCATACACAAAAAGTTAAAAACCCCAATCTAGCATTTGCTCAGTGACCCCTAGAAAATTTGATTTAACCTCCTTAAGGCAGGAGTTCTAGAAAGTCTGATAAAGCCTTGGGGACCCCCTTTTCATAAAATGGCTTTTTCCTACATTCAAAAATAGTTAGACTAGAGGGAAGAATCCATGAGGGAATTTTTTATGTTAGTCTATGAGTATAGGAAACAGCATAGAGGATGGCAAAATATAAATGGATCTCATCCACTTATCTTCATAAGGACTCAGCTATAAAAGAGGTATGAATCAAATGTATCTCAGAACCTGTTAGTTTCTCTCAGACTTGATGAGTCTGAAATTTTAACTATGTGGAGGCCTCCTGGGTGTAGCTAGCATCTATTTAGTTGCCTTGGGGCAGTACCTTGCCTGGCATTATATTACAGATGGATATGGGATAAATGCTCCACGGAAAATAATGAATAATTTCTCCCTTTGATTTTCTAAAGATGCAAACCCAGAATAACAGGACGTCAGTGTGATCGCTGCGCATCTGGGTTTTATCATTTCCCTGAATGTATGCCTTGCAATTGCAACCGAGATGGGACTGAGTCAGGAGTCTGTGATCCATGGACAGGTGCATGCCTTTGTAAGGTAAGACACATCAGACCAGTAATCAGGAGCTAACAAATAAATGGTCCATTTTTGTTTTGTCTTTATTTATTAATAAGAATAATTATAAATAGCATTTACATAATGCTTTAAAGTTTGCAAAGTGCTTTACAAATATTATCCTATTTTGTCCTCACAATCACTCTTGGCAGAAAAGTGTTATTTATTATCCTAGTTTTATAAAATAGAATAATAACAACACCTCTTCTTAGGATTGTTGAAAGGATCAGATAAGATATTTGTAAAGTATTTAGCCTAGCATATAATAGATGATACATCAATGCTTATTCTCTTTTCTAGGACAAGGTGAATGTAAGCTCTCAGAAGACTTTAGCCCAACATCTCATACATAGTAATTTAATAAATACTTCTTTTTAAAAATTATTTTTCAATGAACAAAATTTGGTTTTTCTCCTCTTCCAAACCAATACAAGAAAAATTTAAGAAAAGAATTAAAACCTGTGAAGATTTGAATGAACTGATGCAGAATGAAGTGAACAGAACAGGGAGAACAATTTATACAAAAGAGCAAATGTAAAAACAAAACAAAACAAAAAAAACTTGGAAAGACTTAAAAACTCCCGTCTACATAATGATCAGTCATGATTACATGATGCCATTGATAAAAAATTTGATCTACCTCCTAGCAGAAGAGTGATGACTTCTAGATCTTATGAATAGTGAATGGTTGTCTTCTCATTTTAATCTCTCCCATTTCCTATGTGTCCTTTCTTTACAAGACTTGAGCATATTTTGTGATGTCAGTGAAGAACCTTATTCTAGAGTCCTCCAAATAACTATTTGATAATGATGGCAACTATGGGAACAGATATTTGTTTAAACTAATATATGTTATCTCTCCATCTGACTATCCATGTATATTTAGATAGATAGATAAATATATTTGGTGGGACATGAGCTGCCCATATCTTTGGTACTTTTCATATGTGCTTAGGATAGAATTTTATCAACCCATGTCTTTTATTTATTTTTGAAAACATGGTCTTCTTATTTTAGCACTCACATTATACTGCTAAACATCAGTTTCAACCTGGACCAGTTTGCTCCTCCTTAGTCAAGCTGTAAATTCCCCCTCTCAGAGGTTCATTAGTGCTGTAATTGGTACAAACATCCCATCAGCTTAATACACTGAAGCTCAGACTTCCAAGCTCAAGTAATCTGTACCTGGCCATCCATTTCTTTTAATGTTTTGTAACCACCTATGTGCCAACACTTACTATTTTCACAGAATTTGAGAACAAAATGCTGCCAGGGGACTTACAAAAAACATACTGACCTCATTCCCTTTTTGCTTTAATAGGAAAATGTAGAAGGTGCAGAATGTAATGTTTGCCGGAAGGGGTCATTTTACTTGGACCCCACTAATCCAAAGGGATGTACCAGCTGCTTCTGTTTTGGAATTAATGATCACTGCCACAGTACAAATAAGCGGAGGGCTAAGGTATGCCAGACATTGCAGTCTTTCTGCCTTTACTTGATTGCCATATGTTAATTCATCTGAAATATCAGCTTTTTGAACAATTCATTGTCAGACTTGATAATGATGAGCTTGAGAAGTAATGATCTGAAATAACAGATTTAGGGTCTTTTATCCCTTGCCCCTTCTCTCCATATGATAATTTCTAAAATTTTAATTTCTTTCCATAATAATTTACCATCATATTTTTCCTATCCCTATTAGCTCATCAAAAGAAGTACTTTGATATTTTCAATATCTACTTTCTCATTTGCTTAGTATTGCTTAGTTTTGCTCAACCTATATATATATATATATATAAAGTTTCAGTCGTTTATCTCTTTCAAAGACATAAATTGATAAGAAAGTGGAAAAGGATTATGCATCTCAGGAGATTCAGAAGGAACTATCATTTCCCTGACCAAAAAAAGGACTATCAAATTAATTTTCAGTTTATGGGCTACTTCTTATTTTTCTCATAGTTTTTCTTCTACTGCTTTATGATTTGGTAGAGATTTTTAACTATGCTCTATATGCCCTATTTATAGAGTGAAAGGATTCCACCATACTCCATATAATATTGGAAAACTATGAGAGTTAATAAGATACATATCTGCTATAAGGTATTTCTTTGGGTAGATTCAGGTGGGAAAGATACGTTCTATCCAAAACTGCTATTCCAGATCACATTGGGCATGATGTGGTTAAACTTTCAGAGAAATCTATAACACAATGTCTTCTCTATTGTAAACAATTGAGTAGTTTCTCAATAAGTTTGTAGCAGAAAAGTAGAGGACAACTATTGCAGAGTATTATACAATATCTAATTAAGGTTACTGTAGCAGATGTTTTTATTCAAGTACTTTTCTTTGTCACAAAGGAGGCTTAAACCTTTTTTTGTCAGTCTTTTTTTTGCTTAAACTTTAAAAAAAAATTTTTTTATTATAGGTTTTTATTGATAGAACATATGCATGGGTAATTTTTCAAATCGACCCTTGCAATCTCTTCTGTTCCAACTTTTCCCTTCCTTCCCTCCACCTCCTCCCCTAGATGGCAGATAGTCCAATACATGTTAAATATGTTAAAGTATATCTTAAATAAAATATATGTGTCCATAGTTATATAGTTGCACAAGAAAAATTGGATTTAGAAAGGTAAAAATAACCTGTGAAGAAAAACAAAACTGCAAGCAGTCCAGAATCATTTCCCAGTGTTCTTTTTCTGGGTATAGCTGGTTCTGTTCATCACTGATCAATTGGAACTGAATTGGATGGAGGATTAAATCTTGAGGAAAATGGGAAGTGAAATGACTACATTGTAAAGACAGAAGACATCATTAAAATAAGTTTTTCAAAAGAAATCTGCAGCAACAAAGGTCATGGATAAAAAAAATGTGAATTAATTTAATTCTCATACTGTTATGTTCCAGTTTGTTGACATGATAGGTTGGCGCCTGGAGACAGCAGATCAAATGGACATCCCTGTCACCTTCAACCCGGGCAGTAACAGTGTGGTTGCTGATGTTCAAGAGCTGCCTTCATCGGTCCATAGTGTGTTCTGGATTGCACCTTCATCCTATCTGGGGGACAAGGTATGAAATGTCCAAAGAATGGTCAACTCTTCATAATCAATTATGAAAGCTATAAATCTGAAAGAAAAGAAGCCCCTAGTTTTGTCCAGTTTCATTGTATCCTAGCAAAGGATTATACTGAGTTCAACCTTCTTTTCACAGAGAACTTGCCATTATTCATTTAAGCCCTCATTAAATTAATATTTTGAATGGCTCTCTGATTATCCTGTTCTTCACTTCATATGCAGAAAGAGGAAAATATTTCCCACTGTTTTTTTGACTCACAGTAACATGAGACCCCTCTGTCTTATGTTTTCAAAACTGTAGAGGAGAAAAGAGTCTCTTTTCTTGTCTTGCATGTCAGGAAGGGTCTCTTGAGGTCTTAGCATGAAAGACTGGGTACCAGGTTATAAAAAGAATGCGCTCAAGATGATTTATCAGATAGTTCTGAGCCCCTTTAAAGAGTGACCTCATTTTAATGGGAACTCAACTTTGGGACTTGGATTATCAAAAACAGAATTTTTAGGTTAGAACAAAGGTCAGAACAATACTCACCACTCTTACTCCACACAGCTTCAATGAGAATTCTTTGTACCATATCCCCTAAAAAGAGGTCATATAGCTCTAAACTTCTAGTGGTAAGAACCTATTACCTCTTAAAGTAGAGTATTCCCATTGCAGATAGCTGTGGTTTTTAGCCTTTTCCCTTATATTGGCTTGCAATCTACCCTCTTGAAATTTCCATCTTTTGGTGTGAGTTCTATTCCTTGGGGCTCAGCAGAGAAGGCCTAATCCCCTTTCCACAGATCAGCCTTTCAAATATTTGAAATCACTGGTTACATTCTCCCTCAGTCTTCTTTTCTTAAACCAGAAGTCCAGAGAATATTGGTCTTTCAACGCATCTGCAAATCAATTATGAATCAGTAGCAAATTAATGTTTTAAAACAGGATCTTAGTATAGAAATCATGCTTGAATGTTTTCCTTCCCTGTCCAGAAATTCATTAAAATTAACTAGGAGAGTAAATAATGGTGGCAGTTTTCACTGAACAAAAAGTAATTGTGGTCATCATCCCAGTACATATACATACCTTTTCCTATATCCCTCTTCCTTCTTCTCAACTCCCTAAGTCTCAATGGCTTCATTAGTCAAATCTCGCTAAGGAAGTTAGTATTGAACTCTTATCTCACCAAGGTTAAGATTCTCCTTTGCCCTGATCCAAAATAAAGACAAATGCAGATTTTAGATTTCCTTCACAGGCTAATTGTACACTACTTCAAAGTACGATTCTTTTTGTACAGCAAAACAACTGTTTGGACATGTATACATATATTGTATTTAATTTATATGCTAACATATTTAACATGTATTGGTCAACCTGCTATCTGGGCGGGGGTGGGGGGGTGGGGAGGAGGGGAAAAATTAGAACAAAAGGTTTGGCAATTGTTAATGCTGTAAAATTACCCATGCATATATCTGGTAAATAAAAACTATTAAAAAAATAAAAAAGACAAATGCAGAGTATAGAAATCAATAAATAATATAATTATTTAGAATAGGAATAATTAGGACATTTTCTTCCTATCACTAGAATGATCCCTTTTAAATTTAAAACAAGTTAGGTGCTTAAGGAAATGACAGCTATTCATATGGGCAAGCAAGTTCTCTATGGGATATGATAGAGCAGAGTGCTTACTTTTAAAAAGGGGCAGGGCCTTCACTGTCCAAATGCAAAATTTATTCATTTATAAAGAACTACTTTAAAAAAAAAAAAAAAAAAAAAGAACAGTTTTTACATCAATTAGGGAAGAACAGTAAAAAAAAAAAAAAATGCTGACAACTTCCTCCCTGTTCTTGCAGTAATCTACTCACCAAAAGAAACCATTTCCAAAGCTCTCTCTCCTACACCAATTGTGTCAAATTTCACATTCAAACACTATTTGCTGCAAATGACGTTTTTTAGATGACATTTTATCATCAGTTCTTTGTTTTAAAGCCATTATAAAGCTTCTTGTCAGTATAACAAAGATAGAAAATGGAATGATTCAGAGGATTATTAAAGGAAGCAAATACAATGAAGTGTCAGCCCAAAAAGATTCACTAATAGCTACCAACTCAGTTAGTTAGGAATTGTACTCAGACACTTTATAAACTTAGTGATCTCCTTCAGGATTGTAAAAGGAATCAGGCAAAGGAAAGATTTATCCTACCACTAATTTGGCTCAAACTACTTCTTATGGGCCCTAAACCTCTAATTCTGTAACCCGAGTGAATTAGTATTCATTTTCTCACAATGTATAGCAGCTTGTAAAGTATTCTCTTTTCAGCAAGCCTGAAAAGTAGATACTAGAAATATTAGTCTCCATATTTTAAAAGGAGATATTTGAGCCTCAGAGAGATTCAAGGTTACACAACTACAAGTGGTTATAACAGAACCAGAAACCCAATCTAGATCTTCTGATTTCTAATACAGCTCTGGGCTATGGCAACTAATGTACATAAACATAGTGATATCCTAATTCCCCTTCCTCCTTGTCCTCTTCTCCCTTTCTTCATAATTCCTCCTTCCCTTCTACTTTTAGTTAGTCAAAATAGCTAAATAATCTTTTTTTCCCCTCAATAGTATTTTATTTTCCAAATGCATGTAAAAGCAGTTTTTGACATTCATTTTTATAAGACTTTGTGTTCCAAATTTTTCTCCCTCCATCCCTTAGCTCCCCCCTCCCCAAGACAGCAAGCAATCTGATATAGATTAAATATGTCTGATTCCTTTAAGCATATTTCCATATTTGTCATGTTATACAAGCAGACCAAAAGGGAAAAAACTAAAGGAAGAAAAAGCAAACAAATAAACAAAAAAGGTGAAAATATTGTGTGTTGATCCACATTCAGTCTCCATAGTCCTTTTTCTGCATGCAGATGGCATTTTTCATCCCAAGTCTACTGGAATTGTCTTGAAACATCGAATTGAAATAACTAAATAATCTTAGTCCTTTCAAGCACACCTAAGATGCTCATTTGGAAAAAAAAAAAAACCATTGCTTTTATGTTTAGATATCTCTTTAAATTAAAAAAAGGAGTAGGTTCCAAGAAAAACCAGTCAGAATGGATGCCCAATGCTATCTCCTGATATGCTTACATTCAACCATTATTGATGATGTAGCTGTTTTTGAGATCCTTCCCTTCCATTTCTTCTCTTTAGGCCAGCCCCTTGAGACATAACTATTACTCTGTGGCTTTTGCTGTTTAAGAAAGGACATAGCTAGATTAGAAATGACATGGAGATAAAGGAGAATAAAAACATGTGATCTTCAAGTCTCTTTTTAGGTGATTAGGTATAGAAGTTATTTGGGGTGGGGTCCATTTGCTACTATACACACAAATATAAACACAAATTTAATGAATATTATAAGAGGCAATTTTTTTTGAAAGGGCATTGGATCTAGAATCAAAAGAACAAGGGTTCAATCCTGTCTTTGCCACTTGTGCCATCTTTAGCAAGTTACTTAGTGACCTCATCTGTAAAAAGATATAAATACAAATTTAATCAATGTGATGATGCAGCTTTTTTTGAGACCATTCCCTCTCATTTCTTTTCTTTCGGCCACCCCTTGAGACATAACTCTTACTCTGTGACTTTTGCTTTATGTGAGAAAGGACAAATTTAGATTAGAGATGACTTGGAAAGAAGGGAGAATCAAAGCGTGTAATCTTCTCATACTTACAGCCTGGAAGTTAAAAAGGTTCTCTCAGGTCAGGAACTGACCAATTGGTAAAATCAAAGGATCTTTGTTTTTTTATGTTAAATCTATTTTAACATTTTTATAATATTTTATTTTCTCCAATTACATGTTAAAAAATTTTAACATTTGGCCTTTTTAAGTTTTGAGTTCTAAATTCTATTTCTCTCTCTCTTTTCTTCCCACTCTCTGAGACTGTAAACAATCTAATATAGGTTATATATGTACAATCACAAGATTTCCATATTAGTCCTTTCATACAAGAAGACTCAGAGAGAGAGAGGAAGGAAGGAAGGAAGGAAGGAAGGAAGGAAGGAAGGAAGGAAGGAAGGAAGGAAGGAAGGAAGGAAGGAAGGAAAGAAAGAAGGAAGGAAGGAAGGAAAGGAAGAAGGAAGGGAGGAAGGGAGGGAGGGAAGCGAGGCAGAGTGAAAGAAGGAGTTTTGTTGTTGTTTGCTTGTTTTTTGTTTTCTTTCTCAATTTTTTTTCTATTTTTGATATGATTTTTCTTGTGCAGCATGATAAATGTGGAAATATGTTTAGAAGAATTGCATATGTTTAACATATATTGAATTACTTGCTGTCTAGGGGAAGAGGTAGAAGGAATGGAGGGAGAAAAATTGGGAACACAAGGTTTAGCAAGAGTAAATGCTTAAAACCATCTTTCATATACTTTGAAAATAAAAAGGTTTTATTAAAAAAGAATACAAGTCATTCCCTAATTGATAAATGATCAAAGTATAGGAACAGGCAATTTTCAAATAAAAATCTTAAAGCTGTCTATAGTAATTTGAAAAAAATATTCTAAATCACTATTTAATAGAGCAATGCACATTAAAACAACTCTGAGGTACCACTTCACACCTATCAGATTGTTAGCTCTCCTTTGGTCTGGGATGCTTGATTTCAAGTGGGGATAAATGCTGGAACTAAGACCTTTCTCTGCTCCTTGGAGGTCTGAATTATTATACTCCTGTTGATTACCCCTAAACTTACTCTTTTATCAATAGACAAACCAAGGCCTTCTCTACCCAGGAAAACTATCCTCTAGGTGCCGGTCCTTTTCTTAATACATCTCAGATCTATAACCTAGAACTGGGATAGTGGGCACCAAACTATTATTTGTCACTTGTTCTTATACCTTGTGGTACCCTATTGTGGAACATAGCCTCCTGTACTAGTACATAACCTCTCCATGCCATAGCATACTGCACATGTTACCATTCCATCCCAATTCCACTGACTTCTTTGTCTGTCTCCCTATGCTGATCTAGTCTGGAAAAATGATTTACTTTTTCTTGGATTTCACCATTGGGATGCATTATAATGCATTTTTTTGGATTTGTTTCCCCCTCATCTCTAATTCCCTAAGCCTCTTTTTCATAGTAACTCACTCAGTACACTTTCCCATATATACCTTACTGGAAAGCTTTTTGTTTATATCTATTAGATTATTAGATTTGGCCCTTTATTTTATTTTATTTTTTTCTCAATAGTATTTTATTTTTCCAATTACATGAAAGATAGTTTTCAGCATTCATTTTTGTAAGATTTTAAGTTCCAAATTTTTTCTCCCTCCATTCTTTACTTCTCCCTTTTCCAAGGTAGGAAGCAGTCTGATATAGGTTATGCATGTACAAGCATTTAAAACATATTTCCATATTTGTCATATTGTAAAAGAAAAAATAAAACAAAAGGGTAAAAACCATGAGAGCAAACAACAAAGAAATGTGAAAATAGTATGCTTCTATCCACATTCAGTCTCCATAGTACTCCCTTTGGTCCATCCATTATTTTAGTCTGGATCTTGATTCTGATCATCCATTCTGTTAGCTATTCCTTTAATAATCCATCATTATTTATAGCCTGCCACTATATCTCTCTCTCCTTTCACCACTTTGTTGGTTTTTAGGAGACTGGGAGAAATTTGAAAAGTTTGATTCTGTCAGAGGGCTTTCTATGACTCTTAATTATTATGTATTCAGAGGATTTTGGAATGACAGCCATGCTGGAATGCCTGCTTTAGGGAAAGGTTTTTGATTTTTTTTTTTTTTGGAGGGTAATTTAATGCTTTATAGAAATACCCAATTAGATATAAACACATAACTGAAATTTCTTTAAAAAAAACAGTGATTCAATTGTATTTTAAAGATTAATGAAAGTAGCAGAAGAAATCTTTAAGCTCCTAGAGTATTTGTTTCATTTAAAGCCAAGACAGTCTTCTCTGAACTGGGTACTACTCATCTTATTTATTCAATTTTAGGTTTCTTCCTATGGTGGCTTCCTGACTTACCAGGTAAAATCCTTTGGCCTACCCAGTGAAGGCATGATGCTCTTGGAGAAGAGACCTGATGTGCAGCTTTCGGTGGGTAGAGAATACTTCCATGAAGTCAGGAAAAAGAGGTTTCTGATTTAAAGAAATAGCATTTAAAAGTTTTAAGTTAATCTGTTTAAAGGTATCTCTAAGAACTAATAAGAAAATACCTCATCTCCTGAAGATTCTTCCTTCTGAATAAATTGCATCCCAACCTATAGTGATCTTGCCTTTCTATGAATTCTATCATTTATATTAAGCACTCATAGGTCACTGGGATTGTTAATCATTTATATGTATAGTTATGTATTTAAAAAATTTATTTAGAAAGCATTTATTTTCTCTCCTTTCTACTTCCTCCCATTCAAAAAAATAAAGCAAACAAAATTTTTAAAAAATGCATAGTCAAACAAAACATGTAGTCTATTTACCTTTATATCATTTGTTTCTTTAATTTCAAGCTTCCTGAGGACTGTGGCTCAGTCTTCCTCTTCTTTGCATTCTCCAGGAATCTAGCACAATATCTTGAAATAGGGATAATAAATATTCAATAACCAAAGTTCCATCTACAGAAATTTGAACTTGAAGCATCTGGACCAAATTATAATAAGTGAAAGAAATCAATTCAACAAACATTTATTAAGTGCCTAATACATTTAAGACAATTAGCTAGGTGCTGGGGCTACAAAGATCCTTAATCTCATGAACTTTACATTCTACTGAAGTGGTGGGGGAGGCAAAAATAAGTATAAGTGAAAGTCAAGAGCAATAGGAGCAAAGGAGAGACTCAGACAAGTAACTTTAAAAAAGCTTAAAGAAGGACCTTTTAGAAGGGAAAGGGAGTGTTATCTGGAAATCCTACACAGAGAAAATGGCAGCTAAGTGGAGTCTTGAAGATTCTGAAAACTGGAGATGAAGAGCAAATTCAAGGCATGGATGATAGTCTACATGAATGCAAAGGAAATTATGTTGGATTTTTTTTTTTTTGGAAATTACGTTTAAGAAAGATTTTGGCTCAAATAGAAAGTATTCAAAAATTTTAAAAAAAGCTTAAAAGTTAGATTGGAACTATATTTTAGAGGGTCTTAGTACCAGATTAAAGAAATAAACAAACAAATGAGTAATTGTCTGCATGTTTATACACATTTATTCATATATATATATATATATATATATATATATATACTTATTTAGAAATGTATATATGTACATGTATATACATAGCAATAGATGCATGTATTAATTAGATAATATGTTTCTATATACATATACAGTTGGATATATGTGTGGGTATGTGTGTATATATTAATTCACAGATATATATTAATATAGATAATGAAGAGAATATATATGTGTATATATTACAAGAGTTGAAAATGGAACTACAAAGTAAATGTCTCATAAGTTGGAATTATTTTCCATTTCTGAAGATGGAATAAAAAAGGAAATAGTCTCTTTATTATCTGAACAAAAGAGCATGGTCAACACATCTAAGATTTTTCTCAAGTCATTCATGTATTTCATATAACGAGAGAATTTTATGTATTTGACAGTTTGATTACAAGTAAGGTTATAATTTTTTAAAATAATGTCTACATTTTTATTCAAACTATATTGTATTTATGTTCTTTAAATTCATTCTGCCATATATACATATTTTTCTCCCCATTAATAAAATGATATTTTGTTTCCTTGCACAGTGCCTGTCTCATAATAGGTGTTTAAAATGTTTGTGATTTGATTAATTGATTGGTTGTTTCAATTTAATTTTTAAAAATTCCAAACACCCTTTGTAGATCATCTTGAAAACAAAGCATCAAGCTTTTGAAAGTTCAGTGTTGGAAAGAAAAAGTCCATATAATAAAAATTGCAGCATGAGCTTGCTTTTGCCTTCTCTCTCAGACTCATTTGGTTGCCAGGATGCACATTTTGTTCAACATCATTAATATAGCTATTTCTATTGCCAAATAGCTTATTAAGCAAACTGTTGGAACTCACCAAAAGATAATGAACAGAATATTTCCTCTTTATTCCACCTTCAGGAATGGGAAATAATTTCAGTTTATGACATATTTACTTTGTAATTCTGTTTTCAGCTCTTGTAATGAAAGGTCTTTGAGAAGTTCTCCTTAGACTTTTACATTAAAAAAAATTATTTCTCCATTGTTTTGAATGAATAACAGGCACACAAATCCAAGGCTATGGCAGGCAACTGAGGTTGTCGCTTGAGGCAGAACCTCCTATTTTGCCCTTCCAGTCTCATTGTTTCTGTAACTAGATGTTAGCTAGGGCAAAGCTGAGTGTGTGTATGGTTAGATGAGAGCAAGGAATAGATTTGGAGTGACTATTGCCCCTCCACTGCCAATTTTAGAATTGAATAGACTGCAAGTGAGACAGCACTGCTGAGCTCATCCTTATGCTTCAGCCACCCAATTGCATGGAAAGAAGTCAGCCAGAATACCTTCCTGCCACCCAAATGGAGACTTTCTTACAATACTGAATGCTCTGAATCCAATGCTCTTCCATCAATATAGCTCTTACATAAATGTACACACATTATATAATAAATGCAAAGCTATACAAGATATAGCCATCCTCCCAAGCAAAGTTCAATAAAAGTTATTTATGACCAATTTATAACACCAGACAGCAAAGTAATGTCCAGTAATATCAATCCTCCAGTGATTTTAAAAATATTTATTAGAATAAGACATGCTATAATACAATGACTTCCCCCCACCTAAAGCTCAGTTCTTACCATTTAGCTTCCCTATTCATTAAATTCCACTGGTTCCTTATTGCCTCCAAGATCAAATATGGACTCTTCTTTTTGGATTGCAAAGTCTTTTCCAACCCAGCCCCAATCTATCTCTTAAGCCTTATTCTATATATTGTGATGCAGCCAAATTCTCCTTTTTACTCTTCCGCATATATGACACTTTATCTCCCTTTGACCTAGCATGGAAGGTATTTCCTCCATCCCTCACTCATCCAAATACCTTGTTTTCTTCAAGATTTGACTCATGAAGCCTTCCACATGAAGCCTTTCTTGTTTCTCTTAGCTGCTAGTACCTCCTCCTTATTAACTTGTATTTATGAAAAAAATTTATTTTATATTTTTCTATATATACACATTATCTCTCTTGACAGAATGTAAGCTCTTTATGAGCAAGGACTATTATTTCACCTTTTATTTTGTATCCCCAATACCTAGCAAAATATTAGGCACATAGGCTTAATACATTCTTGTTAGTTTTTTGATATGATAATATTTGTGCATAGGCTTGCAATGTGTTCGTATTGATATTATATTTTGATCAATTATTATTTTCCTAGTATTCCACTCAAACATTAAAGTATTAGTTTATCTTTAAATAGGGACAGCAAATGACTATTGTCTACATGGACCCAAACAACCCTCTGCCAGACCGACGGTATTATGGACGAGTTCAGTTAGTTGAGGTAAGGAGAAATATGAGTGAAAATGGCTTTGGATCTTAGATATAGGACATCTGGTTGCATGGTGGACAAGGGGCTGGTTAGGAGGACCTCAATTCAAATCTGATCCTAGATGCTTATTAGCTGTGTGACCATGGACAAGTCAACTTACTTCTATTTGCCTCAAATTCCTCAGTTATTAAATGGAGATAATGATAGCCCCTACTTCTCAGGATTGTTGTGAGGATCAGTTGAGATAATAATTATAAAGCACTTGTGTACTGTGCCTGGCACATGATTTGCCATTTCCTTCTCCAGCTCATTTTCCAGATGAGGAAATTGAGACAAAATTAAGTGACTTGCCCAGTGTCACACAACTAGTAAGTATTTAAAGTCAAGTGTCTAATAAGTGTTTTAGGCTGGATTTGTACTGGAAAAGATGAGTTTTTTCTATTCATTGTGCTACCCTCACTATGCTATATGCTGGAGATATAAAGATGAAAAGGAAACAGTCTTGCCTTTATTTTTTTTTTCCTTTAAAAATTTTTTAAAGCTTTTTATTTTCAAAACATATGAATAGTTTTCAAAATTCACCCTTGCAAAACCTTGTGTTCCAAATATTTTTCTCCTTCCTTTCCCCCCACCCACTCCCTTAGACAGCAATTAATCCAATATATGTTAAACATGTACAGTTCTTTTATACACATGTCCACAATTATCATGTTACACAAGAAAAAAATCAAATCAAAAAAGGGGAAAAATGAGAAAGAAAACAAAAAGCAAGCAAATAACAACAACAAAAAAGTGAAAATACTATATTGTGATTCACACTCAGTCCCCACAGTCCTCTGGGTGCAGATGGCTCTCTCTATCACAAGATCATTGGAACTGGCCTGAATCATCTCATTGTTGAAGAGAGCCATGTACATCAGAATTGATCCTAGTATGATCTTGTTGCTGTGTACAACGTTCTCTTGACTCTACTCACTTTATTCAGCATCAGTTCATGTAAGTCTCTCCAGACCTCTTTGAAATCATCCTGCTGATTGTTTCTTATAGAATAATAATATTCCATAACATTCATATACTTATTCAGCCATTCTCCAGCTGATGGGCATCTACTCAGTTTCCAGAATTACAAATTACAAAAAAGCAGCAGTTCTGCCTTTTAAGAACTTATATTCTCTCCCAATATTTCATTGGCCTTCAGGAACCTTTATTTTGACCCTCCATCATTTTGAAAATATTCCTTGTTCATTCTGATACACTGTATTCAAGCACACATGTGTGAAAGAGATATGCTTGCCTTTATCTATGTCAAGGCTTCTTAAACTTTTTGTACTCATACACATCTTTTTGTGCCCTCAGGCACATAGTATATAAAATAGGTATACAAATCAGACATTACTGATAATAAATCATAATTTTGTGATCCCTACATTCAGTTATGTATGAGACCTCATTTGGGATCACAAGTCACAGTTTAAGAATCTGAGATATATATTTCATGTATAATATAAAAATAATATATCCATACCTAATACACAGATATGTCATTATATTTTCTACAAATATTATTGCTATATTATATTCATATGTAAGATGCATGCATATGTGTGTATGTATCAGTGAGGAGATAGAACTTTTTCTGAATTAGAAACAATGACATAGAACTTAAAATGTGGATATTAATCTGGATCCATGGCCACATCAACACAGGCACTGTTCACTCTGTCAAAATTTAATACTGAAACCTCCCTGAAGGAAAGCCTTTTTCATTTTTTTGATGCAAAAGGAGGAAACCTGACTTAGCAAAAAAGTAAGAAAGAAATTTTTCTTGTTATTTAAATTGGAGGCATTCTTGTTATTGAACAATACTATTAGCTTATATATTGCAGTTGATCTTTTTTTAGGAATAAAGCCATATGTGATCCACTCATAATATATGGGGTTCTAGGTACAAATCATTGCCTGCCTCATAGCTGTGAAAGAATTTCTTTGCTGAAATTAAAATTATAAATGTGTCAGGGACTTTCTCATAAAATGAAGGGTCAGAATTGTTTTTTAAAAAATTAGTAATAAGCAAATAATAATAAATGTTTATATAGCACTTTATTTAAAGGCTTTACAATTATCTCAATTGATTCTAACAACAACCTTAGGAGGTAGGTGCTATTATTTCCCCTATTTTGTGGATGAGAAAACTAAAGCAGATTTGTCTAGGGTCACATAGCTTTTAATTGGTTTTCAACTCAGTGGTTTTTGAATTCTTGTTTCCACATCCAGAACTTTGTACACTGCACCACTCAGCTGCTCTCAGTAAAGCGCCTACTTTCCTACCTTACCCAGTCAGGCAAAGCAATGGACTTGGAGTCTGGAAGAACCAAGTTTGCAATCCTGTCTGTTACTCTGGTCATATCATTTATTTTCTCTCAGCTTCAGTTTCTTCAGCTGTAAAATGACGGCATTGGATTTCATGGCCTCTACTGAACTTTCCAACTCTAAATCTGTGATCCTATGATCCTTCTGACTCAAAAACAATACTTTTCTACCTTTTCTGATGGGCCAGCCCTCCCTGCCTTCCTCTGCTTTCAGATTGTCTCCTCCCATTTTCTGACCTTTAAGCTCTTTTACACATTCTTATAGAGAGACTATGATTTAATCATTTGTAAGGTATCATTGTCTTTATTCACTAACACAGTGATAAAAGCACAGGATTAGAAATCAGAAGACTCAAGTCCTAGTGTTGGCCCTGGAACTTACTACCAATGCAGCCCTTGGCAAGTCAGTTGATCCTTTACAGATTTCAGTTTCATCATATGTAAAATGGGACAAATGAATGATTTCTAAAGTTCCTTCCAACTCTAACCTTTCTATTTTTCTCTTGCTAAATCCTTGCCCTTCTATTTCCCATATATATTTTGAAAATTCTGTCTAGATTGGCAGTTCTCAAACTGTAGTCTTAGAACCCCTTAAAATTGTTGAGGACCCCAAAGAGACTTTGTTTATGTGAGTTTTACTTATCTCAACCTACAATTTTAGAAATTAAAATGTCTTAGTAGTTTATTATGTATTATGAAAATAATTTTTATTTCACACTCCTTGAATGGATTTCAAGCATTCCTAAGGGTTCCTGATCCATACTTTGAGAACTGCTGTTCACAAGGACCTTGTTAAGAATTTTTTTCCAAGCCACAATATATCAGTTATATGAAATAATTAAGGAGAACAGTAGTGTACCAGAATTAAAATTTATTCATTGTCTCAATGCAATTTGCATGTTCTTGCATAAATTATGTTCTGTTATTAGATCACTTACAAGTTAAAAAAAAATTGCTGTAGCCTTGGCCTGTTGTTTCTTAATTTGTCATCTGTTTACCCACTTGCTATTATTGATGCACATCTCCTGTGCTAGAAAGACTTGATAGTGAAGGGGCAGAGAAAAAAAGCAAAAGGATGGGTGAAAGAGAAGAAAGTCAGGCCCTACAAAAGTCTTTGTTAGATTCCAGGACCAATGTAGAGAATACTGGCCCAGATTTTTTCATTCCTTAGGCACGAGCTCTGCCAATAACTTTATTATAGCCTCCTTGTTGGTGCTTAACAACAATAAAAATTCAATTTCACATCCTATTAACACTGAAGAGTAAATGTTAAAATTATAACAAAGATCTGAATTTTATGATAAAGTCAAGTTTTCCTAACAATAATCTATCTACTGGGGCAGTTTCATGTTTGTAATATTTTTAATGTCTTCAATAAGCAAGTATTTAAAATTAAGAGCCCAATATTGAGAAACTTTTCTTTTATTCTTTTACTTATTCTTTTTGTTCTTGGGAGAGCTAAGCATTTCAATGGTATCAGATGATATTAGAATTCTTTCATATTTTAAAATTATTTTAATGATTTATTAGAATTTCTCTTATCTATATAAGTACTTTAAATACAGAATATTTACAAAAAGATCTTTTACTTTAAAATAAAAATTTTCTTCCTACTCCATCACATGCAAACGCATCATGTTATGCAGCTTATTCCCTTAGATAGTCTTAAATTTCTATCCTTTGGACTGCATGCTATAGTGGAGATACCATGAGAATCAGGAAGGAGTCCAGGTACAATTCCCAGTTTGAACATTTAAATACCACTATGACCACAAGCAAATCATTTAACCTTTTTGTGTTTCAGCTTCCTCATTTTTAAAATGGAAATAATAATATTTTGCTAGCTATTGCACAGAATGATATCACTAAAATATTTTGGAAAGTTTCAAACACAGCATGAATATGAGAGGTTTTTGCTTTGTTTCCAACTCTTTTCATCCCTTCCTCCAAGTTTCTCCCACATCGGGAGTAGCAAGATAAGGGACAAATAATTTCTAAATGCAAATATCCCCACATGGTTTTTCTTAGTTTGCTTTTTTTTGTCCATTTCAATATAGTTTTATTTCTAATTATTAGTGATTGCCTGCCTTCCTTGAATTGATTTGGAGTTAATGTGTAAATATGTTTAAAATGATTGTAATGTATAAACTATATCAGACTGATGTCTTAAAGAGGAAGGAGAAAGAGAGAGGGAAAATGGAACTCAAAAATCTTATAAAAGTGAATACTATGTTTAATATATTGAATTGCTTGTCATATAGGGGAGAGGGTGGGGAGAGGAGGGGGAAATCAGAAACACAAGGCTGTTGTCAAATTATCTATGCATTTGTTTTGAAAATAAAAAACTATTAAAAAATAAAAAAGTGGAATGCTAAAAGTGATCTTTACATGTAATTGGAAAAAATAAAATACTATTAAGTGAAAATAAAAAAAATTGATTTGTAGTCTGCTTATCTCAGGGATAATGTTTACCTTTTGTTTTTATGTTTAGGGAAACTTCAGACATGTCAGCAGCAATAACCAGGTATCTAGAGGAGAGCTGATGATGGTTCTGTCTAGACTGGATGGCTTACACATCAGAGGCCTTTATTTTACTGAGACTCAGCGGTTAACCCTAGGTGAGGTGGGTCTGGAAGAAGTCACCAGTACAGGAAGTGGAAGCATTGCATACAATGTAGAGATATGTTCCTGCCCCCCTGACTATACTGGTGATTCATGCCAGGTAGGAAATTTCTCTTTTGTCAGTATGTATATTGTATTTGATTCATTTCAGGTGTGGAAGGTTATGGCTGCTGTTCATTACCATTTTCCCATGCTTTTCGGTACAGGGTATCTTCGGTACAGGTCATAGGTAACTTTAAAAAAATCTTATAAAGCCTTTAATTGAAATTTTATCTATGTGCTACAACATTCAGGGATAAGAACAAGCTGTATATTCTGTGTTAGGATTTGTGCTAAAAAGAAAGAACAGTTCATTTATGGAACATGTCACTGACCAAGAAATGGAATATGCTGGGGGGAACTACTACTCAGCCTAGGAATAGGCCTCTGATTTTCTATTCCTTGATAGGCTCTCATTCAAGTTTGGAAAATAGCTTAACAATGAAGGAAAGATTAAGTCTGATTAAATCCTTTCCTTTAAAGGGATTTTTAAATAATTTAAATTTTTAAATTTAAATTCAAAAAACAATTTTTAAAGTACAAAGCTTGAATGACTTAAAAAAAACAGACTATGAACAGCTAAGTTGCTCTAAATGCATAAGCTCATGTTATTATTTATATTTTAATAGAATTGGAGGAGTAGCTATAAAACTTTTCATTTCATTTTTTGAAACCTTTGGCCAGGAAATTCATACTGAATCTATACATTAGATTTTAAGTTTTGCAGAATGTAGATTCCCTTATTGGCTAATGATCCATAGATCTTTTTTTCTCTCCTTCCTAGGAGATTTTTCTCTTGCAATATTTTTAAAGTATAAAAACAGTCTCTCTTCCCCCCTCATATTTTTTCTTCCCCAGCCACTCTTCCAATATAAAAAAAAAAAAAAATACATAGCCCAAAGGAAGTAGCAGAACCCTTGCCCTGCCTCCTTTATGTCTTAGGAATATTCCTGCAGCATTACTCAGCCTGTGATTTATGGCTACTCTCATCGTCTAGTGCTGTCTGATTTCTATGAGGTGGGTAGAAGGTGAAGCTGGCCACACCTCACAGGAATTACAGAGCGGTATATGCACCTTGGGTCCTGTTAGTATTCCCTAGCACAGTCTGACTCATGTGGGAAGTTTAGGTGGGGCGTGCTGCAGCCCAGCCTGCAGGCAGCCTCCCTTACCTGACTCAGATCGCAGGACAGGTATAAGAGGAAAAGCACCCAGTGAGTGAGTGCACAAACAGGCTGTCTGGGACCAGAATGGGGGCACCACGAAGGTGGCCAGCCCCAAGCACGGGATGGCTATTAATCCTTGGGGCGACCCTGAGCCATTGTTTGGGTTACAACACACAGCAAAGAGTAGCCTTTCCTCAGTTCCATGGTCAAAGCCATCAGCACCCAAGTAATGTGGATTTTCATGGCCAAGCCCATCAGCGACCAGCTAAGGTGGATTTTAGACCAAATCAGGTAATGAATGACCTTTTCTCTGTTGGCTTGGGTGGGTAGGTATGAATCGATCAAATCCTTTCCTCTATAATATTCTTAAAATAAATGGGAAGGAAGAAATTGATATAGGGAGTTGAAAAAGAAGGCTGTTTGTCTTCTTCTTTTGACATTGTACACCTAGTGGATTATTTCCTTAAACTACAAAGAATGTAAATATCTGTCCACCTTGAAATTCTGAGGTGCTCCATAAGGTCAGAGTCCTAAGCACAGTGTTAATTAAATTGGTGTTCTGCTGGATGTCTGCTTCCAAATCACCAAGACATAAAAATATAGTCCAGTACATTTTGAGTGGAAAAAATTTTTTTTTCCTCAGGACTATTAAAATATAAGGACAAGGAGGACAGTCAGTAATGATCAGATAAAATATGTTCAATACAGAACAGATATCTTTTCATTTGTCAGGCTTCAAGAATTTCTAAATTCACAAGCATCTAGTTTTATATATATATATATATGTATGTCATCTCCCATCAACTTTCTGGACATCTTATATCTACAAAGAGGGAAATATATGCCCAACAGCTATTTTAAAAAGTAATGCAAACTAGTGGTGACATGTTATAATTTAATCCTAGACACTGTAACCTAAGACCAAAAATCATTTACATCAGTTTATCAGAAAAGTTAGTATGAAAACAAAAACAAATATATTTTAAATATTTATTTATTGAAAGAACATCTTGAAACACATTTAATTCTACATAGAGATTAAGAACTTTGTTGATACAATCCGAAGAATCTAAATTTCATGTAAAACTATCTGTGACTTGTTTCTGGACAAATATATACATATTTTATACACATATGTATGTGTACTGTGTATGTATATATATATATATATATATATATATATATATATATATATATATATATATATAGCACTGAGACACACCATTTTCTAATTATAGAAATATTATTATTCTCAAGAAAAGCCACATAATTTTATATAAAATTCAACTCACTTATTCAGGTCATATCAACTATCTGTCTCACTATCTGATAGTTACACACTGTACAGTATATACACACAAAATTATATACAAAGTTATAGCATAGTTTTAAGCTCAAAGTTTTACGCCACTAAGTCTTTTGGACCATTCTATATATTCACAGACAAAAAATATGTACCTTATTGAAAATGTCATCTGTTTAAATTAAAAGCAAATTTACATATTTGTGTGTATATATATATATATATATATATATATATATATATATATATATATATATATATATATATGAGGGGGGGAAGGGTAGGTGAATGTGTTTATACTTCTATATAGATTACAGATTCTTTCTCTTCTTCAATCCCCAACAAAAATCATTTAAAATTTTTGGCTTATTTCAGGTTTCTTCTTAAAAGGAATCCAGAAATATTTATTTGGTTTGTTCTTTTCATGTATTTTTTTTGCAATCTTATATTCTTATATATGGAGACAAATGGTACTTACCAATACAAGACAATTGCATAAAGGTAGTATCTTTGTTAGTTTAGCTACTTCCAAGCTTTTGCAAATGAAAATTCAGGCTAAGTAAGCTGATTAAATGTTCTGTTTCCCTATGGATGTATTTTCAGATATGTAGCATTCTTCTCATACTTAAATTCTCCTTCAGACAAGCCTGTACTTATAACCTCTTTCACTTTTTAAGAAATGTTTCCCATCATCCAAACTTGGTTACTAATAGCTTTGGGGAAATTTATGTTGGAAGACATGATCTAGTTATCAGAATATGATGTATAATAGGTGGTAACCTCAATGGAAATTCTTCCAATATGTGATAATTAGCTAGCACAAGTCACAAATAATGCTCTAGGCAGTGAAAATGGTTTGTTTCATTAGTCTCATCAGGACTTCCAGGTGTTTTACTTTGACTATAGCTTCAAGAAATTGAAAACTTTTGGTGTTACTTAGATTTCAATAAAAGAAAATCATGTTTTTATCTTAACACCCCCTACTATTTTACACTATTATATATTTAATGTGAGATGAAAAATGCCCCAGTGGATAGAGGGCTTCAGGATGACTTGGGTTTAAGGTCCATATTTACTATCTATATTACCCTAGGAAAATCCTTGAAGCTCTCAGTATTTCTTTAAGAAAGTGACCTGCATTGTTAGAAGGAATCCCTCTGATTGATTAAATCAAAGATCCAGTTACAGAAGAGAATATATACATAAATATATATATATGCATAAACATATATGCTACTGAGATATACATATACATATACACATCACAGACATAGGTAATATGTAATATAATACTACATAATTGTCAGTGAAGGAAGGATATATGATATTTGGCAATATTTGTACTTGATCTAGGCAGTGACCTATTCCTTCCAAATAAATGGAATATCAATGGTAGACATTGACAAATTCAAGAAATAGGCAAATACACAGTATTTTTTTGTGGTAAATGATAATGCTATTTTTATCTTCACCCTTCTTCTAAAGGCATATATGAGTAGAGTCAGAACACCACAAGAAAACATTGATACTTTTCATCAGTATTTTTAAAAAATCCCATAGTCAACAAGCAAAATCAGCTCTATCCAGAAAATAGAAACCACCTGAGAATCGTCAGCTCAAAATAATATTAATTTAAAAGGCTAGATAACATAAAAGGAAGGCATACATTAAGACTGGTTCTTTAGAAGCATATTTGAATCCAATAGGAACTAGAGATTTGGTCAAAATGATTTGTTCTATAGTTCATCCAAATTATTCTGTGAACACCCATGACTTGTATTTCTGGGTTTACTATCATAGTATAGACTAATGGTAGTGAATGGCAGTGAATGAACCCACTCACTTTTTTTTTTTTTTTTTTTTTTTTTTTTTTTTTTTTTTTTGGTCATCCCAGATTCTGCTACAGTCTTGTAGATCCAAATTACTTTGGATCCTTTCCTATTTCCATACTTAGAGATAGCTTCTACAAAAACAGAGGCAAAAAGAGGAATGAAAGCTTAATATTCTTGACCTTTCATACTTTACTGCTGGCAGGGTTCCTGCTAGCTTTCAATTCTCTCATTTCACTTGCCTCTAAAACATCTGTTCATCAAAGAAGGCAAGTTATTCCACTTCCACCTTCATTTTTTTGTTGTTGTTTTTGGTAAGGTAATTAGGGTTAAGTGACTTGTCCAGGGTCATACAGCCAGTAAGTGTCAAGTAGCTGAGGTCACATTTAAATTCAGGTCCTTTGACTTCAGGGCTGGTGCTCTATCCACTGTGCTGCCTAGCTGCTCCCTACTTTTGCTTTCCATAGCCTTATTTATACTTCCCTATCATCCCTCCAGTATTTAATTTAATTTTTAGAAAATGAACACTTACTGAGTGCTTATTATATACAAGATACTGTACCGTTTCTAAAGAAAACCATATATCTGAGTAAGACAAAGTCATGTCCTTCATGGCTCTCTTCAACAATGAGATGATTCAAACTAGTTCCAATTGTTAAGTGATGAAGAGAACCATCTACACCCAGAGAGAGAACCGTGGGAACTGAGTGTGGAATAAAACAACATTCTCACTCTCTCTGTTATTGTTTGCTTGCATTTTGTTTTTTGTGTTTTTCTTAATTTTTCTTCCTTCTTGACCCAATTTTTCTAGTGCTGCAAGATAACTGTATAAATATGTATATATATATATATATTGGATTTAACATACATTTTAATATATTTAACATATATTGGACTATCTGCCATCTAGAGGAGGGGGTGGGGGGAAGAAGGGGATAATTTGGAATAGAAGGCTTTGCAAGGATCAATGTTGAAAAATTACCCATGCATATGTTTTGTAAATAAAAAGCTTTAATTAAAAGAAGTCATGGCCTTAAGAAGTTTATGGTCTAATAGGATATTAAAATAAATACATCCATTAGGATAGTACAAGATGTCATACGTTAGGTACAGACATCTCTTACATGAAGGCATCCCTGCTAACATAATTTTCCCCTAAACAATACAATTAATTTATTAAAACCAAGCCGTACCTAAAGCCAGTTCTTACTATCAAGCAATAATATAATATAATATAATATAATATAATATAATATAATATAATATAATATAATATAATATAACATAACATAACATAACATAACATAACATAACATAACATAACATAATATAATATAAAGTATAATAATAATAATTGGATAAGAGGATAATATCTTTCACCCCTAAACCAGTAGAGATCAGCCTTTGTTAAGTACCTCCTACAGATGTATAAACCATAACTTTAACTATAACTAGAGTATTTCAAAAAAGGGCATGAAGTAAATGCTTTCTTCTAGCTATCCCTGGATTACAAAGAAAAAAAAAAACCCAGTAAAAATACCCCACTTTTAAATTGTTTTTGTTTTTAAATACTGGGATTAACTTCTTCAAGACCAGAATCATTGTTTTCTGTTTTGCATGCATGCATGCGCGCGCGTGCACACACACACACACACACACACACACACACACACACACAAACACTCACATACCCACAAAACAGAAGTTCAGTGTGACAGCCATTTCTAATAAAAGTTCAGTAGCATTCCTAGTTTTTCATATCTTGTTCCTAACAGAACCAAAAGAAAGAGTTAACTTATAGCATATATCACTATCCAAGAGATAAAAGGTGTTAGGAAAAGCCAATATTCAGGATTCAATAGAAATAAGTTATATATTCTTTTTTTCCCCTGAGGCTGGGGTTAAGTGACTTGCCCAAGGTCACACAGCTAGGAAGTGTTAAGTGTCTGAGACCAGATTTGAACTCAGGTCCTCCTGAATTCAGGGCTGGTGCTCTACTCATAAATTCCCATCTGAAATCTTTAGCTAGATAATTCTTGAGAAGTTAGTTCATTTTCTCTTCTCTTTTCCATGAAATACTTATTCTTTCCCTGCAAGCTCACCTCTTTCCATCCTTAGCATTCCCCAACCACCCTTTCTTCTTTAGTTTAGCCCTCAGAGAGGTGTCTGTAAAGACAATTTTTGAAAAGTTATTAAGACCAAATTTAGCTTCCCAGTAAGCTCAGCAGTTCATCCATTTTTAATATTATTGCTATAGAACTCACTTCTTCCTACCACTTCAACTCACCAAAGGCTGTATTTTCACAGATATTAACTTTTCATGAGATATATCAGTAAAGCAGAGATTCAGAGGAGTGGGAAATCACATGAAATGAAAACAAGAAAGAATGTAAAAGTAGAATCCCAAGTGGAACTTTCAAAAAATGTACAGAAAAGTAGATAACTGCTGCTTTTTAAGGCTGAAGGCTTATTTCTCTTAAGTAATAATGTAGGAAAATAATGACTTTCTAAAAATTATTTTCTATATTTTACTTTAAAAAAGGGTTGTAGTCCTGGATATTATCGAGACAACAAGGGTTTCTATACAGGACGATGTGTTCCCTGCAATTGTAATGGACATTCAAATCGGTGCCAGGATGGCTCGGGGACCTGTATTGTAAGTAAAAAGTTTTATATAATTTAATTTTTCTTCCTCGTAATCAATAAGAACAAGGAACCAAGTGCCTTTCTCCAAGTTTGAAGTAGAGATTGCCATGTACATAGAGACAGCAAGACATTAAAATAATGTAAAACATGTCAAATTTGGCTTTAAAGAACTTTGTCTCAAATCCTGCAGGATTTGTAATATACTGTGTGATTTTGAGCAAACCACTTAGCTTTCGTGTTATTCTTATTCAATTGTTAAAAGTCATGTCTGAATCTTCCTGATCCCTTTTTGGGGTTTTCTTGGCAGAGACATTGGTTTGTCATTTCCTCCTCCAACTCATTTTACAGATGAGAAAACTGAGACAAATAAGGCTAAGTGATTGCTCAGTCACATAGCTAGTAACTGTCTGGGGGTCAGACTTGAACTCAGAAAGATGAGTCTTCTTGACTTCAAGAAAGACATTCTATTCATTGTTACTTAGCTTCCTTTGGTTTCAGTTTTCTCATCTGTAAAATGAGGGATTGTATTAGCTATTCTCTAAGAACCATTCTAGCTTTAAATTCTAGAAACTATGAAATATAGATATTGCTATTGGCTCTTAACTTTTACAGTTAGTTCTTCCTTCTTCCCACTTCCATGTATACTCCTTAAAAAAATCTTGAGGTTAAGATTTCATCTGTATGTGGAAAATTCCTTTCACTCATGTGGCAATTCTTCAATAACTTAACTTTTTATTGCCCCTGGCATCTCAATAAGACTTGCCAAGGGTCACATAGCTGGAATGTGACAGAGGGAAAAAATCTGAACCCAATTTTATTGACTCCAAAGTCTGCCTACTGTATATTATGCCTCTTTGTCTATTATAGTCCTTAAAATGTAAAGAACTGTATTTATAAAAAAAATAAGCCATTGGATTCATTTGTTATTCAATTTCTACTTGCTCTGCAATTAATCAGAAATTTCCATTTTCCAGAATGATAGTAAGGAACAAAGCTGTCCTAGCTTACTAGCTATGTGACTTTATGTTACAACCTCTTTTGGTCACAGTTTTCTTATTTATAAAATTGGACTAGTTAAGTGGTGTCAAATTCAGATACAAAAAGGATCCCTGCTGGCTTCATATTCACTTAGAAAACCACAAATTAAAATTATCTGTGTTTTATTATATCTTAAAACATTTTGTTGAACATTTCCTAGTTATATTTTAATCTCATTTGGGTGGTGTTCCTGGGTGAGCTGGGAGTTTGACACGATGATCTCTGAGGGTACTTCTATTTCTACCTTTACGAACCTACAAATCAGCCATATGACTCTGTTCAATAGGTGCTCTAAAAAAGGATTTGAAGTTTATATAATACAGTCCATGAGTTTCATTATTAGCAAAGTAAAGTGGAACTCCATCACTGCATCCTTTAGGAAGTGTGTTGCTATTTTGTACTGTTTCCCTACCCTCATCCCTTTTTAGTTGCCCTTGCAACTCCTTTAATTAGATTTGTGATTGGCATTTTGTTTTATCATGTGAGGGTCAGGGGTCTGGTGGAAAAATATTGTGATCCCTCAGTTCCTTCTACTACTATCTTATTCTAAGGTTCAGGAGGCAGAAGGATCTAAATAGCCATCCTTCTAAATGACTTAGCTTGCTGTTAGCTGGAAATCCCAAAGGAGATCTTCTCTCCAAAACCTGATGGCAGCCACTACTAAACTTTATTTCCTTCTTTTCCTCCCTCTTTTACATTAACAGTACATCAAGAGCAAGATAAACAGCTTCTAGAACAAAAGTCCCCTGTTAATTTCTACTCTGTATGAAATGCATTATTTTAGCACTAGCTTCCTTTGTGTCATATAATATATATAGATTTTGATTCAACAGTTTTGAGTTCCTGAGTCTGAGATGTTGACTCAATTCAGCATGTCCTAGGGTATGTTTTCCTTGCAAGATGGAACAGGTTAGGACAAGAAATTACTATGAAGAGACTGATAGAATGATTATCTTGTAGTTTTTGAAAATCATAAGTTAAGAGTCTGAAATTCATTGCAATATATCATTTTACTCCTATTAGCAATGCCAACATGAAAATTAATAATAGTTGCAGTTATATAGCATTTTAAGTTTAGCGATGCATTTTTCTCATAATATTTTGAGGTTAGTAGTGCAAGCATCTCCATTTCATAGATGAGAAAACCATGGTTTGATAAAGTGACTTGTCAAAAATCTCATACTAATCAGGTCTTCAGGCCCCAGTACTTTCTCTCCTAGACTGTACTATATTTTTCATATAATAAGTAAAATACTTTCATATTAAAATATTTCTCTTGTTACTATGATATTCCTTCTGTCATACCATCTACTGAAAAGTACAGAAAACACTAAAGAGTTTTCCTTTTTTCCTTTAAATTATTAGAAGAGTTCATAGAATTAGAAAGTCAGTCATAGGTATTTGGTTTAGTCAAGCAGGATGATTTTAACTTAATGTATCCTTTGCTATTTAAAAATTTTAATTGTCTTTTTTTTTTGTTTTTATATGACTTCCTAGTATAGCTCTCCTCCTTCCTTTTCCCAAAGAGCCATTGCTTTATTCATACCTGTGGCTTTCATGACCTCAATGATCTTTTTAAAGTGGAGAGTTCAATAAGATTATAAAGGGCTGCCATTAGGCTTACTTTTATCCAGCACTGATACCATTTTCAAGTGTAACTCTCTGTCAGTGTGAATTGAGGCAATCCAAACTGTCAAAGAAAAAAAAAGAAAACAATCGAGAAGTTTCTGAATATTAGATGAACTTTTTGGGTGATTGCTATGTAAATGAGCTGATACCTCACAAGTTTCTTTGTTCTGTTCTAAACTCAAAGGCACTTCTTCATGCATGTTTAAAAACTGCTTGGGAAAGAAATTGTTATTTCACAAAAAAGAACTTTGAGTCCCCAGCAGCAGACTAGCTACTGCTGAGTGCAGAAATAACTTTTTTCCTTTCAAAGAGAAATAATAGCCAATGTTATTTTATTCTGAGGCCCTGTTCCAGTATGACAAGAGTTGTTCATTACCTTTTCTCTATTTTTTTATTTCTTTCTTTCTGTTTCTGTTTCTGTATATCTCTTCCTCCTTTTGTTTCTATCTTCCCTTCCTTGCCCTTCTTTCTTTCTTTTTCTCTATTTCTCTCTTCTTTCTTCTTCATTATCATCTTCTTCTTCTTTCTCCCTTCTTTTTTTCCCCTTTGTTCCTTTCTCAGTTGTCATCCTCATTTGATTCCACAAACATTCATTAAATACCTGTTATGAATAAAAAATTGTGATTTTTATATCTGGGCACATATTTATTAAATGAGAAAATTAAAATTAAAATATGAAAGAATCTCTGTCCAGTATTAGAGAAGTTAGATCCAAAGTATATGACATGAGGTAAGTCACTCAATCCACCTGGCCTTAGTTTTCCCATCTTAAAAAAATGAAGGAGAATGATATCTATGGCCTCTTCCAGCTCTAAATTCCATGATCTTTCAGGAGGTGTTTGCATTTTGAAAGAAGTTGCAGGAATGCTCAAAGAAATTAATCCTCAAAGAGGGACTTTTCAGGCATTGTTTCCTTTTTTAAATTTTTAATAGTATTTTATTTTTCTAAATACAAACAAAGATAGTTTTCAACATTCATCTCTGTGTTCCAAATTTTTCTCCCTCTTTCCTCAAGACAGCAAGCAATCTAATATAGGTTAAACATCCGCAATTTTTCTAAACATATTTCCATTTTTATCATGTTGCATAAGAAAAAATCAGATCAAAAGGGAAAAAAAAACATGACAAAGGAAAAAAAAACAATAACAATAACAAAAAGGTGAAAATACTTTGCTTTGATCCACATTTAGTCTCCATAGTTCTATCTCTGGATGTGGCTGGCACTTTCTATCACAAGTTCATTGGAATTCAGGCCTTGTTTTTTTAGAATCCTAAATTCACAAGAAGTCCACTTCTAATTCTTAAGCCCAACCCCATTTCGTGTAATACTGTCATGAAACTTTGCTTTTAAATTTATTTTCATTTGGATAATAGAAAAAAAGCCTATCAATATTGTGCTCAATCCAGCAAATTTCTGAATTTTTATGGCCAATAATGTTTAACTCATGAGTTACTAAACAGGCACAATTCAAGATTGAAGAGAAAAATCTTCTTCATACCCCATCAGAGCCATGATCCTTCTTGAGAGAGATATTTTCTATTGCTTTGCCCAGGCTGTTTTCAGATGTTTCTCAAAAGTTCATATTACATTTAGAAAAGATTCCTATTATACAGAGAGGCTTGGAGAGACTTACATCAACTGATGCTGAGTGAAATGAATAGAACCAGAAGATCGCTGTACACTTCAATGCTGTATGAAGATATATTCTGATGGAAGTGGATATCTTCAACATAAAGAAGATCCAACTCACTTCCAGTTAGTTGATCAATGATGGACAGAAATAACTACACCCAGAGAAAGAACACTGGGAAGTGAATGTAAACTGTTAGCACTACTGTCTATCTACCCAGGTTACTTATACCTTCGGAATCTAATACTTAATGTGCAACAAGAAAATGGTATTTACACACATGTATTGTATCTAGGTTATATTGTAACACATGTAAAATGTATGGGATTGCCTGTCATCGGGGGGAGGGAATAGAGGGAGGGGGAGATAATTTGGAAAAATGAATACAAGGGATAATATTATGAAAAAAATTGCTCATGCATATATATTGTGAAAAAAATTTCTAAATAAAAAAAAAGAAGAAAGAAAAGATTCCTATTGAAGTATTGCCTTTTTAGGCAATACTTTGCAGACTACTACAGATTGTTCTTAATCAGGAGTTATTTTGTCTTCACTATCTACAAAATAATTAAGATATATACATTTCTGCATGATAATATTATATGTCAAGTGGACTTTTCCAAGGTATTTTTGTAGATTTTAACAGTTTTTCCTACAGAAAAATATCCAGCATATTTGAGAGAATGACTTCAAAAGGAAATGGAAGAATTAATGTTGAAATATAGTAAACCTAAAGGTGTCAAACCCTACACAAATGCTCAGGCTCTGTTTTTGGTGTACTTCTGTGTCACAAAAGTGAAACCATCTGTGCATTTTAATTACTCTTAATTGAAACATGGATTATTTCTCACAGAGTTGGAAGAGAACATGGCCATCTTCTAATTCAGCCTTCCTGTTTTTCAGATAATTGAGAATTAGAAAGGCAAAGTGCCCAAAAAAGAATTCTTAACCATGAGACTCAACTCTGAAGCTATATCTCTGACTCCAAATTCAGTGTTCTTCCCATTGTACCAAACCACCTTCACACTTTACAAAGCAATTTTGAAAGTAAAATAATTGAGTTTTCATAATATTGAATATTAAATTACTATTCAGAAGATGATTATAACATTAATTTTGTGCTTCTTTGGAAAATCTGTATGCAAAAAGGTTGTTTTTGTTTCAAATAGCAGCATTCCATTCAATTTCCTACTTGTTCTAACAAGTTCCAAATATTAACACAGTTTTCAAAAGGTACATTAAAATACTTCAGTCTTTACTGGGTTCAGATTAAAATGAACTTGTACAAAAAAGGTCACATAGTAACCAACCTTACAAAGCTTTCGCATAAAAATGTGAGATGCAAAAAATTTACTGATAGATATGCACAATATACACACATATACATACATACCCACATGTACATAAACACATATATAATGCTCTTCTAATCTCAAATGTGATTAGAATAGAGGCTTCTAAAGAAAAACAAAAGTTACTAGTTGTTATTATTGTTGCTGTTAAATCATTTCAGTCATATGAGATTCTCTGATCCTATTTGAGGTTATCTTGGTAAAGATCCTGCAGTTGTTTCTCTAGTTCATTTTACAGATGAAGAAATTAAGGGATTTGTCCAGAGCCACACAGCTAGTAAATGTCTAAGGCCAGATATGAATTCAGGAAGAGGAATCTTCTTGATTTTCTGATAGTTAAAGCTATCTGACGGTTAATATTAACTGTAATTAACTGATATAACCTTAAAGAGAAGGTTCTTATATTTTTGGGGAGTTGTGGTCTCCTTTGGAATTCTGGTGAAACCTATAGATTCCTTTTCAGAACAATATTTTTAAATGAATAAAATTAATATTTAGAATTATAAAAAGTATTATACTGGAGTATGGTTCTGTGTGTGTATAGAGTATATAGAGTGTACTATGTATATGTATAGAAATGCACAAACATATACATAGGTGTATTGCATACATATATGTGCATGTATGCACAAAAATGTGTGTACACATGTGTATGTACCCAAGTTCATGGACCTCAGTCTAAAAATTCCTATTATAGAGCTAGAATAAATTAATTATAATTACTTGAATAATCATCAGCTCACAGAGCCAGAGTTGCAGGGGATCACAGAGACTGTCTCATCTAATCCCTTTATTTTACAGATCAAGAAAATGAGGTTCAATAACATATGTAAAGTCACATAGTCTATATCAAAGAAAGGATTTGAGTTCAGGCCCTTTGATGCCCTAATCCATGTTCTTCCCATAATAAATACTAGGTGACTAGGAGAAGATAGTTTTAATGATAACAACAGTATCATATAAAATAAACTCAAAGGGCTGCTTTTAATTGTACTGTTTGTTCTGTTCTCCAGAATTGTCAACATAACACTGCTGGTGCAAACTGTGAGAGATGTAAAGAGGGTTACTATGGAGACGCCCTCCAGGGTTCCTGTCAGGTCTGCCCATGCCCTCACACAAACAGGTACTATATGATCTAGAACAAGAGGGAACCCAAGTTCTCTTTTTGTTTAGATCTTGCTAGTCTTTTTTTTTAATTATTATATGCTCAGTGAAGCATCTGGGAAAGTTCAGTCAGAGAAATGGAAAAAAAAACCTAATTGGTTGAGACAGAAAATAATTTAATAATCAGTAAAATGTGTCAACTCAATAAAAATAGCATAGTCTATTTAAAATTATCTCTTGCTCCAAGAAAGGTAGTTAAACTTTAGATTGTCACCAATAATATGTTTCTAGTGGATCTGAAATTGAAATTTGTATCCTTCTTTTAAATTAATGCATTTGATACAAACTCTATAAGTCTACATAATTATTTCATTTGTAAAGACATGTGAGCAGAAGCTAAAGAGCAATATGCAACGAGACTTTTTTCCACTATTTATTTTTTTTGACAAGATTTATCTCTTCCTCTCATTGTCCCCATCTTCTTGAACAAGAAAGAGAAAGGAAGGAAGGAAGGAAAAATAGAAGAAAGGAAAAATAGGCAGAAGGAAGGAAAATAGATGGAAAGAAGGAAAAATAGATGGAAGGAAAGAAGGAAGGAAGGAAAGGAATTGTTAAAGAAAACCCTCATTTCCAAGAGTGTACAATTTGACTCAGGAGACAAGTTTGGACATTTATTCAGCTTAGGCCTGGAACCAAAGATGCACATTCAGTTATCCAATTCTTCCTGACCCCATTTAGGGTTTTCTTGGCAAAAATATTGAAGCAGTTTGCCATTTCCTTCTCCAGATCAAAAGGAGGCAAACAGAATTAAATGACTTGCTCAGAGTCACAAAGAGAGTAAGTTTCTGAGCCCAGAACTCTGTTTTCTTGACTCTAAGCTTGGCATTCAATGCACTGCACCATCTAGGTGCCTTAACTATAACAGTATAGCAAGATAAAGCCCTGTCTTGGCAGTGTCCAAAATAATATGATTCCTTCTGCAGTTTAAGGCTGTGTCCTCTCTATCAGGCGTAGGCTGACACATTTCATCTTCAATCCTCTGGATTCATGATTTATATCCTTTGCAGCAAGATTTCCAGTACCAGTCTAGCTTTAAAGCAGATAAAGCTTTTTAATAGCTCTCCTAACCCTTGCCTGAGGCTTCCTATAACTATTTTACCTAACTATTTCCAGCAGTATTAAGTGTACTGACAAGCCCTATTAATCTTATTAAAGACATAACTCTATATTGATCAACTACACCAAAAGAGATTTCCCAATGTGGCCAGTGCTTTAACCAGTGAAATGATGGATTGTGTTACTTCTGTGTTTGAGCTTATGGGAGCTTTGTGTTCAGTAGGCAGACATGACAGTTTCATAAGGTTAGGTGTTTTTTTTTTATAGTGTCTTTAATTTTTAGAAAAAAGTTCTTTCCTAAATAAATCACCAGATAGAGCTAAAAATTGAGCCATTCAGAATGAAATCATCTTGATGTTACAGTGAACAGTTTGGCTCAGGAAGTGAGTTTTAAAGTTTATTTCTTTATATGAAGGTCCAACTTATGCCTGAAACCCTCAGGAGAGTCTTTCCAGGGTGGGTGCAAATGTGTTCAACACAGAAGAATTTGAATAAATGGGAAGAGCTGTTTTGCTTTTAAAGCTAGAATTCTCTGCACCTTCTCTGCCTAGACTTGTTTCATTCCTCCGTTATTATTCCTGGGTGGAAAAAAATTGTACTAATCACTCTCTCCTAGAATAAGCTGCTTTGTCCCATCTCAAGGGAGGGAATGTATTTCAATATGGGCCAAATATGGGTGTAGAGAAAGTCCCAAAGCATTCAGCCAGGCTTTGCCCAGTGATAGCTGAAATGAATCATTTATACTAAGAACTAATAGGATTGCCAAAATGTAATTTATACAAAGAGGGCTGTGATTTTGATTTTCATTTCATTTAAATCATCAGAATATCTTTGTAAACTAGAGAACAGAAAATGCACTGCCTTGGGCTTGGAATAAGGCTCTTTCTCCTTTTTTTCCTACGCCCTCTTTTATTTTTCTAGTTTTGCTACTGGCTGTGTTGTGAATGGGGGAAATGTGAAATGTTCCTGCAAACCTGGCTACGTGGGAGTCCAGTGTGAAAGGTCAGTATCTTCTCTCCCTGTTGGTGGACTACAGCAGAAACACCACCTGCCTTCAGGGTGTTCCAGCCCTCATCAGGAACTGTTTCTGCTGCTGCTGCCTTTTTTAGGCCTGTTGAAGTCAATGTCTGTTGAGCAAATACAAGAGTCCTTACTTCATAATCATGCAATTTTTCCTCTTTCTCATTTTCTGAATATTTCTCACATTTGGAAATTACACATACTTATGTAATGGATAGAATTGTACAGTGCAGGTGATTTAAACCTTAGGAATTTGAAAAGCAAAGAAATTTGTTCCTATTCCTTTTCATGTCTTATCTTCAAACATGTGTTGAGCACCTTGCATGTGTAAAGGTGCTACTCAAGGCAAGGTGAAGAGTAGAAATAGGGACAGGACACAGTCCTTGCTCTGAAGGAGCTGATGGTGGTAAGCCAAGACTTATGTCCTTGGAGAGATAGCTGTAGCACGAAGAGCATGATGAGTACCAGATGGGTGGCTCAAGAAACAATGGACATAAATTCTTTATAGGAGCTCTGAGAAAGGGGAGCCAGTCATAAGATAGAGAAGTCACTGGAAGTACAACTTCACCAAGAAGGGGTTAAGGTTTTGCAATTCAAGAGGGAGGATTCTTCTAGTACCTTTCATGTGCCAGGTACCATGCTAGGGAAAAAATGGAAAACAGGCCCTACCCTCAAGGAGCTTACATTCTACTTAGGACAGGGAGGGGGAGACACAAAATAGGTTACAAGAAGAAAAAAAGTGATATTCCAGGTGGGAGAGTCCATCTGATCACACGCACAGACACATGTTTTGAGGACATGAATAGTCTGTTCTGGTTGGAGTGTGGATTTCCTACAGTGGGTAATAAAGGAAAATTTGGGAAGGTTGGTTGGGAACAGAATAGAACAGTCTTCAAGGGTAAAGCTAAAAAGCTGGGACTTCGTCATGGATTGCAACTGAAGACTCTTCTGCTTTCTCTTTCTCATTTAAGACATTTGTTCCACTTGTCTTCTTATATCTTTAAAAATGATTTCAGGATCTAACACCACTGAAACTCCTTCTAATTAAACTCCTGCTGTCATTTATCATGACCACAGAAATGGAAATCAGAGACTGACATGATGAGCTCCTCTGGCTAGCAAGCATCTGATTCAGAAAGTCATTCTTAATAAACTCTTTTTTCCCCTGGCCATTTACTTTCACTATTTTGTTACTTCCAAGACCTTCAAAAGTGAAAATTTTATTATTATCAATTTTCAAGTTTTCTTCCCCATAACAGCTGATAAATATCCTACTAATATAACTTGCTAATCATATTCCACACACTCTTATTGTCCCTCCCTAGCACCAGCAACCCTAAGCCACTTGCCCACTCCAAGCATTTTCTCTTGTTCTGATATTTGCTACGCCAAGGGCATCAATAAACTCAAGACATTTTATTGCTAGCCATTGTATTTACCTGCTATGATTAGAGAGGAAGAATGTCATGAAATATTTTTATAGTTTGGGTGTTAATGACTTGGGTGTACAGGGAAGTGACATCCAACTTCTCTGAATATTTATGGACTCTGGAAAAGAGGCAATCTGTTATTATGTAAATCTTTATGTAGAGAATGTGGGTGGGGAAGATATCTAAAAATAAAATATTTTAGAACATAGATATTCTGTGCAATATAGCCTGTTGAGTAATAATGATTATATTATCATATGGCTTTAAAGTGTGCTTTAAAGTATACTTTCCTTGCAGTGTTCCTATAGAATACCTAAAGTATTGATCCAGGATTCTGGAAATCAATTTCTATTTCTGAGTCTTTTTTTGGAATTCATTTTCATTCATAGTTTAAGAATAAAATTTTCGATTCCCCATTGGTTTTCTCAACACAAGTTGAGCCTCATAGAAATTTGATATTTCAGAATATGTCATTGCTATAATTTCTTTTTTTTAATTAATAGTTTTTAGTTACCAGATATATGCATGGGCAATTCTATATAATTTCTTACTAAATTTAAATATTGGGAACAAATTGATACTTTGCTTCTAGCCAAACAGAGAAGACTTAGATTTGAAGGGTTAAAATCGCAATTAGGAAATCAGGATCATCACCACTAAATTCTACTGCATATTATGAGTGTGTTGTTTTTCTTGATTTTCATTTCATAAAGGAAAAAAGGCCATTTCTGCCTACCTTGCTTCATTGTGTTTTTAAAATAGATTTTTATTGGTATCTTTTGCTCTGACATGATGAACACTTTCCATTATATCCTTTCACCTTCCCTGTCCGAAAGAGTCATTCTTTATTATAAATAGTAAAAAAGAAGAAAGAAAAAAATCCAGCAAAGTTAGTTAACACCTTGAAAAAGGCTGACATTATATAGGGAGTTATCCCCACCTCTTCAAAAGAAGTTTACATATCTTCTCATATCTCTTCTTTCAAGCCAAAGTTAGTCTTTAAAATTTTATATCATTCAATTTTGATTGTTTTGTTATTGTTTTCATTCTTTCCATTTACACTGTTGCAATATTTTATACATATTTCTGCCTAATTCATTTTGCATCTTATCTGCCTTTCCATATTCTGTTTTATTATATTCATATGATAGAACAATAATATTCCATTGCATTTGTGTACCATATTTTATTTAGCCATTCCTCAATCTCTAATTCTTTGATACCACAGAAAATATTGCTGTAAATATTTTGGTAGATATGGGCCCTTTCATCTTATTTCTGACCTCTTGGAGCATATATCTGCTAATGGATTATTCTCTTTTATGGTACATATTTCATATTCAGTTCACTTCTATTTTTAATTTATTGTGCTTTATGACATAAGATATTGATTTAATTCTCATTTCTGCCAGACTGCTTTCCAGTTTTTCTAGCAATTCTTATCAAAGAGCAATGCTGCTAATTTAGGCAGTTTATAATATGAGCATATAGGTAATGAGATAATTTATATGTTTGAGTTAATTTGTGAAGTCAGTTATTTGTGATTCTTCCTTGTCTAATTTGTTCCATTTATCAACATTTTCTATTTTTTTAACCAGTACCAAGGACTTTTTGATGATTACCACTTAATAATATAGTTTAAGGTCTAGAAGTGCTAATCTTCCTCCCAAACCCCCATTCCTTTCCCAACATTTTTCATTCATTTATATTTTCATACCTAACCTTATATATATATATATATATGATCCTTTGTTCTTCCAAATGAATTTTGTCTAGGTCTTTCAAATCCCTTTGATAGTTTGATTAGTATGGCACTATGTAAATTAATGTTGATAGTATTATCCTTTTTATTATGTCAGGATGATGTGCCCTGAATATTTCTCCAGCTCTTTAAGTTGTTCTTTATTTCTCTTAAGACTGTTTCATAATTAATTTCTACAAATATTTCATGTGCTTTGATCTTGAGCCGTCTTCTCAGTTCCCTTTGCACTACTTCACTTAATAATCTCATTAGCATCCATGGATTCTATTATCATCTCTCTGCTGGTGATTCCCAGATCTGTTTATCTAGCTTTAATCTCTCTCCTAAACTCCAGAATCAGATCTATTAGTGCCTATTAGTCATTTTGAATTGAATGTCCCACAGACATCTTAAAACCAACATGTCCAAAACTGAACTCAATATTTTTCCCCACAAGTCCTCCCTTTTTCTTAATTACCTTGGAATTGTTGAGGATATCACCATTTCCTCACTCACCCAGGCTTACAACCTTGGTATCTTTCTTGACTTTCCATTGTCTCAACCCCCATTTCCAATCTGTTGTCAAAATCTGTCAATTTTATCTTTGTAGCACATCTTGTATGCACTATCTCCTTTTCTTAATATTTTTTTTTGATGAACTTCTTTGGTAAATTGCTTATTTTATGCCTTTGGAGTTATTTTGAATGGAATTTTTCCCTTCTATAACTGGCCTTATGATTTTTGTAATTGTCATACAGAAATGCTGTTGATTTTTGTGGGTTCATTTTGTTGCCTATACCTTTATTGAAATTATTAATCATTCAAATAGATTCTTTACTGATTCCCTAGTAACTTTCAAGTAAAATATCATGCCATCATCAAATAGAGATGACCTGTCTCTTCTTTTTTTATATCTTCATTTCTATTTTATTTCTCTTATCTCAATTGTTGGTGCTAGCCTTTCTAAAACCATGTCATATAACTGCAGGAAAATGTGTTCTGTTGTTTATTTTCCTTATCCTTCTCTTTACTAGAGTTCTGTCATTGTTGTGTCCTGCTTTCTAGAGCCCCCAAGTTGGGGTGACAAAACATATCATTGCCTTCTGGAGCTCCCACAGCGGGGTGATTAAAATATACTTTCCTAGTGGAAAAGTGATGAGGCGGGCCTTTCGAGGATGGTGGAAAAATAGAGTTCGTTTATTTCAAGGGATTTCCCCTTTTTATAATGTAACAAAAACAACTCTGAGAACATAGGGCCACATAAACAATTTGCTATTGTATGTCATTTGCCACCTGGTATCACTCTCCGCTTGCTATCACTCTGCTTCAATCTCAACACAGGTTGTCACCACTCCCTGACTTCTCAGGAAGGCTGAGAACCTTAGGGGAGATGGGGAGCTGAACCAGACATTGCTATCAGGTTCTCTCGGGCAAAAGGGTCTTATTCTTCACCCAGAGTTTCCCTACTGACTGTGACCCTATACATCTGAAGACCTTATTTTTAGGTTCCACATTCACTTTAGAGCTTCATGAGGAAGATATCCCTTAATTCATTTTAAAAAGCATTTTTAGGTACTGTGATGGGTGCTGAAGATACACAACTGAAAATTAATCATGCTACTCCTGTAGTTGGGAAAAATCACTATACCTTTATGCAAGCTCTCTCCTCCCCACCATCATCATTTTCCATAGGTTTAGAGGAGCTCCATCACTGATCATAGGAGTTGTCCAAAATGTTTGTAACACATAAAAAGATTTTTAATTTATAATGACATAAAGACCTATGCAGTATTGATGTTTATTATGTTTGTCTTTTTTTCATATAGATGTGCACCAGGATATTTTGGGAATCCCCAGAAATTTGGAGGTAGCTGCCAACCATGCAATTGCAATAATAATGGACAATTAATCAACTGTGATCCACTGACTGGAGGTAAAATTGACCCATTTATCCATAAATGTTGTTTGAGGTTTCCTTCTCAGGGTGATGCAAAATTACATTCTGGATTCACAAGCAAAAATTTCTAAAAAATATGTGTTAACTGCAAAGTACATGATCTCCCATTTGACAAGTGATTCCCCCTTTCTAAAGTCTTAGTGACTTCTCTAAATACTACTTGTAATTGGGATAGATTTTTTTCTGGAAGAAGTAAAGCAAGAGATAACCAATCTCTAATAGATTCAGCAGTAGTCACAATAGGCTGAAGCTCCTTTTCATCAAAGAAATGTACTCTCATAATATGTTACATTCTAGTCTCATGGTTCTGTTATTATATATTTAACATGATAACCTATATATGCATGTAAATATACAATTGAAATTTGGCAGTTAAATGTTAATTAATTGGGTTACAGGAAAATAATCTCAGAGCCATAAATTTGCATCTGCTGCATAAATAAGCACTGCTTAAATACTTTTCCAAAGTATTATAGTTTGATGAAGTTTCTAAAATAATTAGGATTTATAATATCCCTAAAGAAAGATGTTTTGTTAAATTCAAATAAGTTGCCTTTGAAGATACTTGGACCTACTTATTAAATTTTTTATTAGTGAATTAAATGTAGCATCCCTAAATTATATATACAAGCATTTTACAAACTTAAAAATTACATTAAATATCAATTATCACTATTGTTATGTTATTCTTACAATTTTATGAAGTTTAGGTAATAATAGTATTGGGAGAAATAACTGTCATACTATTCTTTTGTATTTCTTATTTTGTAAATTACTTATCGAACAAAAATAAGATGCAAGTGCCTATTCTTTATGGTCACAGATAGTATCTTTAGGACAGCTCCAGTAGTGGATATTATGAACACCTATTATCATCATCAACATCTTTATATAAAGGTAGCATTACTAATAGATAGCTGGCCTTGAAGCAAGTAAGACCTTGGACAAATACCTGCATAGGCAACTTACTGTGTTTGATAATCCCTATTCTACCCTACTCCCTCTGCCAATCTCATTCTCAGTCTCACATCTCCAACTGTCTTTCAGACATTTTGAACTGGATGGTCGATATATCCAACATTAAATTATTATTTTGTTTTATTTGTTTTTTTTAGTATTAAAGCTTTTATTTTCAAAACATGTGCATAAATAAATTTGAACATTAACCCTTAAAAAACCTTATGTTCCAAATTTTTCCCTTCATTCCCTTACTTTTTCCCTAGATGATAAGTAATCCAATATATGTTAAACATACAATTCTTCTATACATATTTTCACAATCATCATGTTGCACAAGAAAAATCAGATCAAAAAGGAAAAAAATGAGAAGGAAAACAAAATGCAAGCAAACAACAAAAAGAGTAAAAATACAATGTATACACCTAAATTTATTATTTTTTCACCTGACACTCCTCACTTTAAAATATCCTTACTATCATGGAGGACAACTCATCCTCCTAGTGCCTCAAGCTTATAACTTCTACTCCTCATTCTCTCTCACTCCCAATATTCAGTCTGTAACCAAGCCCATTGATTTCTCCTTTGTAATATATCTCAAATACGGCCCTTTTCCTCCTCTGATACTGCCACCGTTCCGGTGCTTGGACTATTTGAAAAGTCTGCTTCAAACTTCCTGTCTGATCCACCCTCCATTTAGCCACCAATGTGATTTTTCTAAAGCCAAGGTCTGAACATGTCATCATCCTACTCTACAACCCTTAGTGACTCCACATATTCTCCAAAATCAAATACAAAAATCTCCTGGAATTCAAAGCCCTTCATAGCTCTGTCCCCTTCTACCTTTCCAGTCTTCTTTTACCTTACTTCCTATAATATACTTTTCCAACCATACCTCTTTGTTGTTCCTTGAATAAGACATTCAATCTCTGGGCTCTAAATATTTTATCCAGCCATTTCTTAATGTCTAGAATGTGTTCCTTCCTCATCTCTGCCTTCCCTGGTGTCCTTAAGTCCCAGCTTTTACAGGAAGCCTTTTTATCCCATCTTAATTCCAATGTCTTCCCTCTGTTAATTGTCTCTTATTTACCTTGTACAGAGCATGTTTGTAAATATTTACTTCTTGCCTCCTCCTTTAGATTGTGAATTCTTTGAGGGAAGACTTTGACTCTCACTTCTTTTCATGCTCCCAGAGATTAGTATAAAGTATTAGTATAAAGGCATCTTATAGTAGGCACTTAATAAATGTTAATTGACTGACTGGAAACCTATAAACACATAGCTATCCAAAGACGTACAGCAATTTTTAAAAGACTAAGTATTTGGAATGCTGAGAAAGAGGAAGAAGAGGGTCAGGACAAAAGTGTCTATATAGCCAGATGAAGTTTGTCTAGAAAGGTTTCAGAGAATAAGTAATATCATGCAGAATTCCAAGAAGTCTGTTGGATTTTTTTCTTAGAAAAGGATAAAGAAATATTCCAGATAGCAGAAAAAAGTGTTTTAAGATGAAGGGCATAGTAGAAAGAGCTGTGGTAGACTTATTGAGCCATGTTCCTTAATGATGATTTATAAGTTCAGAGTGTTGATTCCTCCAGAGAATAGGGGCAGAAAACCTCCAACTTTCCTTACTTTTTTTCTATATAAAGTTGTGCAGTTTACTTAATTTTTTTGGGGGGGAGACTGAGTTTCCTCATCAATAATTTAAGGGGTAGAGCTAAAAGACCATCACAATTCCTTCCCTGTATAAATCCTACCAGAATGACAAATGGTATAGAATAGAGATGGGATGCAGTGAGGAATGTCCAAGGGATCACTCCACTCCTTGCTAAAGAGAAGAATTCTTGATGTAAGACAAGCTGTAGAATAAAAAAAAAGTGAACATTTGGGAAAAGGACACAGATTGAGGTAAGGAGCCTCAAAATGGTGGATCTGGAGACTTAATTTGATGTGATAGCAATTGGAGAGAGAGATTCCAGGAGAGAGCATTTATATAATCAGAATGACATTTGAGGAACTCGAATGACTCGGTGATCCCTGCTGGGGTTATATGAGTGAAGCCAGAGGCAAGGGAGGCTGAGGTGGAGGCTTCCACAGCATTCCACAGAGAAATTAATAAGACTAGCATGTGATCTATAGTTTTGGTAATGGAAAGAAATGGACAGACCCAGGAATAATGACAATAAAGATAATTTCCCCAGCTTACCTTTTCCAGAAGTGAAATCAAAACATAAAGGTTAAATTGTAAACTGTTATATAATGTCTTTTCTGTTTATTTTGACTTCTGAATTCCTGAAAATTCTGATTTCAGATTGTATTAATCAAGAACCCAAAGATGGAGGCCCTGAAGAATGTGATGGTGAGAAAAGAAATGCTTTCCCCTTTGTTGGACAAGTCACTTAATTTTTGTAGAATTCATTTTTCTTAACTATAAAATGGGAAGATTTTTGTCCCAGATTCTTAAACTATGATTCAAAACCTGATATGGGGTCATGTAACTGAATGTGAGGGGTCACAAATTATGATTTATTATCAGTAAATGTTTGATTTGCATACATTTTATACATTTATATGTCCAGGGTCATGTAAAAAATTCTTAGGCAAAAAGGAGTCACAAGTGGAAAAAGTATAAGAAGCCTCTTATTGCAAATATAATTCTATAATATTGTGCTATACTCCTACATTTCCCAGTTCTGGTATATTTATTTGTTGTATTAGCATTGCTATAGGCATGTTGCAAGGAGAATACTAATCCCCCTCCATTCAAAATGATTAAAGATGGAAGAGCAACCTTTCCTATTAGAAATGACTACTGTGTTCCTCACTAAGAAGCCTAAGTGTATTGCATCATTGTTTTCCTTTGTTTGTGGTCTTTGTATAGACTGTGATAGCTGTGTGATGACTCTCCTGAAGGACCTGGGAAAAATGAATGATGAACTTCGACTGGTCAAATCACAGCTCCAGAGTACTACTGCAAGTGCCGCCACTCTGGAGCAAATGAAGCGCTTGGAAACCCAGACCAAAGACCTGAGGGTAAGAACTTTTAAATAAGGAGAGAGAACTTTGAAAGAAACTGACTTTTCTTTAGGTTAGGGCATATTCCACTCATTCCATATCCCAAATATAGTGTTATTTATAGGATGTGGTAGTAAACATGAGCCTCACTATTTTTAATTTTCTCTGCTAATCTTTGATGCATTCAGCCAGTTGTTCAATATCATTAGTCAGCCAGCTAACATTTATTGAGCTCCTACTATATAGGGAACTTGAAAATGATGAAAAGTTAACCTGATGATTAAAGAATTTTAATTACCAGGGGAAGCTGTTTTCTATGCAGTTATTCCCAAAGTTGAAAGTAATTTCCATATTGTACAAGAGAAAATAAGGCTCTGAATTAACGAGTTTTCATTACAGGGATCTTCTTCATCAAGAATTCCTAAATTCAAATATATGGCTTTTCCTTACATGGTCCTAAGAATACCTCTGAGTTTATTTACATGCACAAAAATGACAATTATTGTCTTATTGGTAGAGTGTAGAACACAACAACAACTTTTTGCAATACTGGTGTTTTGTATATTTTGCATGATTGTAAACATATAGCTGATATAAAATTTGCTTACCATCTCAGGAAGAGAGCAGGGGAGGAAAGATGGAAAGAATTTGGAACTCAAAAATTTTAAAAATGAGTGTTAACATTGTTTTTATGTGTAATTTTGGGAAAATAAAATATTATTTTTAATCTATCTAAAAAAAGATTGATATTTTGAAACTCCTAGGAAGTCTGCCACTTTGGGGATATATATAGAGATATAGATATAGACATAATGATGTAAATTTCCTGTATGTCACAGTATAAGGAACTGTAGTCTGTACCAGAAAAGGAATAGTCAGGCTTGAGAAGAAACTTGGGAATAGTTGCTGATTTACTTTGCTTCAATGTGAGGAATTTGTATAATTTTTATTCTTAAAGAGCCATCATTTTCAACAAATCTTGACACATCTAATGCAATTTTATATCCAAGATAAAAATAGATTTCTTTTAGAGGAATGATCTCTAGGAGAAGGGATTTTTCCTGACATCTCCAGAATCAGTTAGGATCATAGGAAGTTCACCTTGATTTTTCATGGAAAGGTGTTCAAGAGGAAACCTTATAGAAACAATTCAAGGCATCTTCCTGGCATGTGAGTTCTTGATGTTGGTGCCAGCAGACTATAAGCTCTGGCAGATCTATACAAGCTGGAGAGGTTTTGAGTTTAGGCTTGATAGTGAGGGATATGTTCCTGTCATTTGAGGAATAGGAAAGTTATTAGCTCCTTTCTCATTAGCATATCTAAGATAGCATGTGTTGCTTTATATTCATCCTCCATAGTTCTCTCTCTAAAGGCGGATATCCTATCAGGACACTCCTGGACTAGATCATCTTTAAACTTGTAGTTCTGACATTTTATGATTCATATAGTATCAGCAATCAGGGTCATTACCTCCTTTCTCATTAGCATATTTAAGAATGAAAAAATTCCAGCAATTTAAATGGGACTTGGAAATTCCCAATGGAGAATCACCATCTCTTTGAACAACTCAAACCTCAATAGACCCTTGGTCTATTTCCCCCACCTACCTTATTTTAGAACCAGATCCTTGTTGATATTGAGAACATAACTGATATCATGTCTTTGCAAGAAACATTTATATTCTTCTAATCAGGGAGTGGGAGAAGTAAGGGAAAGAAGGTGGGAGAACATTTTGAACTGAATTTTTTTTAAAGTTAAAAATAAATAATAATTTTTTTTAAAAGTATCCTGCCATTTTCAGTAGGTGGAAGAGAGAATAAAAGGAAAGAATTTGGAATTCAAAAATATTTTTGAATTAATAACACATATTTTTAAAAAGAGAAATCATACCGATTTTATAAAATTAATGCTGGTAGTTTTAAAGTGAATCTATAGCAAAAACAGGCTGTCTGGGCTTTGACTTCCTATTTAACAGAGAGGTTAAATTTTGCTTTATTCTCAGAATCATTTGCTCAACTATCAGTCTGCTATTTCAAGTCATGGATCAAAAGTAGATGCCCTGGAAAAAAGCCTTAACAGTCTGAATCAGGATTTTGAGACCTTACAAGAAAAGGTAATGTATATAGGCAATATTTAGAGTAATTTCTTTGCTTACTCTGAAGGACTTATGCTAAAAATGCTATCCAAATCCATAGAAAGTCTAAATATAGACTGAAATATAGACTGAAGCATCCTTTTTTTTTTTTTTTTTTTTTTTAACTTTCTTTTTTTCTTTAGGGTTTGGGTTATTTTTTGTTGCTATTATTGTTTTGTTTTGTTTTGTTTTGTTTTGTTTTGTTTTGGAGGGGGAGAGATCTATGTTTTCTTTTGCAACATAACTTTTATAGAAACGTTTTACACAGCTTCATGTGGGCCTTCTCAGGGCCTTACATATAACTGGGGAATTTTTTTTTAAGAAAGTAATTATATCATTTTAAATTTGGAATGCTTCACAATCTGGTCACTTTCTTACCTTTCCTGTCTTCTTATACATTATTCTCCTCTACCCATCCAAAATAGAGCCAAATAGGCACTTATATCCTGCTAGATGAAAGGAAAAGTACTACAATTCCATCTTTGTCCCTCTCTTAAATGCTCTCAATTTTTACAGCCAACTCTTTAGAATTCTTGGTTACTCTTATGACTTAGTTCTAATACCATTTTCTACAAGAGGCATTTTTAAGTTTTTCTAATTGCTGATACTTTCCTCCTTTAAGTTATCCTCCATTTATTCTGCGTATGACATGTATTAGGATTTAAATTCCTTTAATAAGTGCTTAATAAATGTTTTTTTATTGATTAATGAAAAAGTTTAGAATGTTTACCATCAATCAATTTAATTAATTTTTAATTGTTTGAATTTCTATACAGGTTCAAATAAATTCAAGGAAAGCCCAGACATTATATAACACTGTTGCTCAGACAAATCAAAATGCGAAACAGCTGGATACTAGGATACAAAATGTCATCAGAGATGTTCATGGTAATGATCTTTTCTTACTTTTGCTCAGATGTTTTGTTTTATACAATCATTTTGAATTTTGAAATAGCTTTATGTTTGGGTTCAACATTTTAGCTAGTGCTTTCCCTATGCTGATTATCTTCAATTTCTACATTTGCATATGATTTTCCCCATGAGATTGAGGACAGATATCTTTTGCCTTTCTTTGCATACTCAGTGCTTAGCACAGGGCCTGGCACTTACTAGGTACTCATTCATTGACTTATTGAACTAACAATACTACCAATTTAAACATAAAAATCCATCCCCAAAATAAAGCAATTCAAAATTTCCTCTTACAAATTTCCAACTTTCCAAGTTTAATGAAATATATAATCTTTCAGTTCTCCTGAAACAGATCTCTGGGACAGATGGTGATGGAAACGCCTTACCCTCGGGTGACTTTTCCAGAAAACTGGCTGAAGCTAACCGTATGATGAGGGAAATGAGAAATCGAGACTTCAGAGAGCAACTGAGAAAAGCAGAAGCTGAAAAAATTGAGGCACAACTCTGTAAGTTTCATTCTTCATTTTGTATTCCATGCTATTTAGTTTTGACAAATAAAAGGCTAGGAAATGTATTTAGTCCCAGTTGGTGGGTAGAATGCCTAGACTTTTCAATAAGATGTTACTTCTATTAATTATATTCAGATTAATTTATTATTGATGAAAAGAATTCTGAAAGAAGAGTAAGAACATTTTTCTTGCTTTTAAGCTTTTTCTTTTAAAAATATGTGTATAGTTTTCAATATTCACTTTTTCAAAACATTGTGTTCCAATTTTTTTTCCTTCTCTTCTCCCTATCTCCTCCCCTAGATGACAAGTAATCCAATATATGTTGAATATAAGCAATTACAAGAACATTTTCAATCAATATTTATTATCTGCTACTAGTATGACACCATTCTAAATGCTGGGATGCAAAAAAGAGGCAAAAGATAGTTCCTGGTGTCAAGGAGCTTGCAGTCTAATATGGAAGACATAAACAAAATATGTACAAACTATATACAGGATAAATAGAAAATAATAAATAAAAGCAAGGCACTGGAATCAAACAGGATTAGAGAAGACGTCTAGTAAAAGAGGGGATTTTAGTTGGAACTTAAAGGAAGTCAGGGAAATCAGTGGTTAAAACAGGAGAGGAAAAAATGTTCCAGGTATGAAGGATAGCCAGAAAAAAATGCAGGGAGCTAAGAGATGGAGTGTCTTCTTCCTTTAACAACCAGGAAGTCATTGTCACTGGAGTATGGCTTGGGGAGTAAAGCATGAGAAGACTAGAAAGGTAAAAAGGGGCTGGGTTACAAAGGGCTTTGAATGTCAAGCATTAGAAGCAACAGAGAGCCATTTTTCCTATATTGAAACTATGATAAAAGGCCTCAAATATAATTTAAAAATAGAAAGAATTTTTCATTTGAAAGCACTTACTATCTAGTTCAACCACATCAAAAGTTAGCAATTGGTTTCTTTTCTCTTTTAGCCACAATTCTCCTTTTTCCCTTCCTTTAACATGTCCAGGCAGCTAGGTATCATATTGGATAGAGTACTGGATTGGGACTACAAAAGACCCGAGTTCCCAACCTGCTTTTATCACTGTATGAACCCTGAGCAAGTCTATTAACTTATCTCCATCTCAGTTTCCTAATCTGTAAAATAGAAATAATAATAATAGCATCTACTAATTTGATTGTGTTTTAGCACCAAATTAAGAGATTGATGTGAGGCAACTGGCACCAAATGTTGGTGTTTGGTCGTGTGAAGAATTCACAATGGCCATTCTCATTGGCAAAAGGTAGACTTATTTATGAAAAGAGGTTACAGACAAAATGAAGAGGTAAAATAGATACCAGGAATGGAAAATATGAATTAGATTTGAGAGAGCATATAGTTAGCTAGGAAAGGAGTTTTAACAATTAAAAATGGAAAAGACAAGTTCCCCAGTGGAACTCACAATTAACCAGGACAAAGGAAATACTCCATGAGGAATACTCCATTGACTGGCAGACTAAATCCTAAGAGGGATTCAGTACTTTAAAAGAGTTAATTTGCTACAAGAAAGAGAAAGACATCATGAGGAATGATGGGGGGATGAGAGGGAAGACACTATGAGGCAAAGGGAAGTGGGGAGGAAAAAGACACTAGAAGGCAGAGTGCCCTGGAGGGCTTAACCCAACAGGAGTTCAGCCAAGATGGAATGGGCCATGGACAGATTTATAGGAGAAATTTAACCTCAGAGTTTTGACATAATTTGAATTTCTGACTAGACACAGCAAGATGGGGCTACCAGACCACCAAAGGGTGGGACTATAAGGTTAAAGTGATTCCCATCAGTGTCCTTACCTGAGGAGTAATATTCTCAATATTTTCTCTGCAACCCCCACCTAGTAACCCTACCTTTATAGGATTTTCGTGAGGATCAAATGAGATAATAAATATAAAGTGTCTTGAAACCCTCAAAGTACTATGCAGAGACTTGCTTTATTATTGTTGTTCTTAGTCAATTCAATTTTCCTCTTCTTTCCTTCTGTCAAATCATCTTCATCATTCAGTTGGTTAATCATTTTCCTATAATACAGATTCTGATATTCTTACAATTAATAAAAAGGCATATTATGAGAAACAATAATAAATAATTAGAATTAAGGGATTCAATGTTTTAATTCATTTTAATTCAATATTGTGATGACCATTTACCAAATCAGTCCCCTTCATGCCTTATTATTGCCACTTATCATCCCAGAGAGTGACATTTGTAATTAATATATTCAGAAGGAGAATAGTGGAATAGTACATCTTTTATAAGTTCAGATTTTATAATGGTTGGTTGACTCTCAGCATTTCTATTTAAATTTCATTTTAGTCTTTTTTTAATCTCAAGGAATATATTATGTTTCAGCAACAGGTCTGATTTCTGCATTGTTATGTTCTTAGTATGCATAAAAACTAATATGTAAATTAGGGCAGCTAGGTGACACAATAGAGTCCTGGGCTTGGAGTTCAAATCTGGCCTCAAACACTTCCTAGATGTGTGATCTTGGGCAAGTCACTTTACCTTGTTTGCCTCAGTTTCCTCATCTTTCAAATAAGGTGGAGAAAGAAATAGCAAGCCATTGAACCCCAAATGGGATTAGGAAAAGTCATATATGACTACACTGACAAGCAACACAACAAAAATATGTAAATCAAAGTCTGCTAAGTCATGAGACTTGCTTTATTATTTTAGATTTTGTTTTTTGGATGCTGGATGCTGTGTCTTCCAGGCTCTAAAATGGAAAACTTAGGCTATTAGATATACTATCAGCTTGCCTTCCCCAATGACACATATCTTTTCAAAATGTCATCTTATAGTGCTAAATCGTATTCAGAGTAGCCTGAAAATCCACCAGGCAGAAAACCATGACCTTGTGAAAAGTGTACGAGATTCTCTAAATGAATATGAAGCCAAAATCAATGACCTCCGCAAAGCTCTGCAAGAAGCTACCCTTCAAACAAAGCTAGCCAATGGTCTCAACCAAGCTAATGATCGATCCCTGGAAGACATTAAGGTAATCTCACAATTGGACATTACCTTTTTTTTCCCTTATATTTATTAAAAGGGCAAAGGAAGTCGGGGTCTCTGCTGTTTTCAAACTGGGATAACAGCTGTAAGATATCTCTGTAAATATGTATTTGCTTACATCATCCCTATCTTCCAGTCACACAGAGGCAAAAATGAGACATTGAGTATATTTTTGGTAAAATAATAATAATAATGATAAGCAAGATTATAGTTCCTACCTTTTAGGGCCAAGAAGAAATTTTAATCCATGAATCATGCACAACTGAAAGCAGGGAAAATAATTTCACACCCACTCACACCTGATAGAGTACAAGGAGTCCTCTAGTGAATAATGTATCATACATACTGGATGAGAATTCATACAGTGTACCTACACTTCAAAGACCTTATTCCATTTGAAGAGAATTAACTTTGTGAATCATTGCATTATTATCATCATCATGAAAAATGATCTCCCTACCTCCATTTCTCTCTATTTTCCACACAGCTGCCACAGTGATCTTCTTTAGGCACAGTTCTACCATATCACCTCCTTTAAAAAAACAAACAGTCTGTCAGTGGGTCCCCATTGTCTGTAAAATAAAATACATCCTCTTTAGCCTGTCATTTAAGGCTTTCTGCAATTTGGCTTCCACCACCTTTTTCAATCTTATTTGACTTTTCTCCATGACCTTTTTTAGTGAAACTGAAAGAGTAGCTATTACCTGATCCCATCCTGCATCTTCCTGCATTTGTACATTTGCACAAATCTTTCTCCTCTTTTCCAATCTTCTCTAGGTAAAGAAAACCTTCCCAGACTCCTTTGCATTTTCTTATAAAAGATATTGTTGTTGTTACAAGGAGCACAGTCTGGTTTTGCAAGGTTTGTGTCCTTTGGCCCTCTCACCAACCTGCTCACCATCTTCTGGAGATACTCCAGGAGGTCAAAGTCCTTAAAATATGACATCTGAAACTGAAGATAACACTTGAGATGTGATATAACAAGGACAGAGCAAAAGACAGAGGGACTAGCATTTTTCTCATTTTTTACTACTAATGTTCTTTTGGCAACCATGTCACACTATGTTGAGCTTGAAATCTACTAAAATTCCCAAATATGCAATGCCTAGTTAACATTGGTGCTTGTTAAGATTGACTGATTGAAAGCTTCACATAGAGCAAAACTTTTTCTTTGCACCCAAGAAATCTTTTTATATGACCTGAGTATGTAGGTATATAAAATAGCTCAAACATTTACTGATGATAAGTCACAATTTTGTGATCTACCATTCAGTTATGGGACCCCATATGGGGTAATAACCCATAGTTTAAAAAACTAGGATGTAGAGGATAGTATCTAATCTGAGTTCAGAAAGAAATAGGGATTCTAAGAGATAGAAGTGAGAAGAGAATGAGTGCATTTTAGAAATGAGGGACAACTGGCGAAAGGTACAGAGAAAGGAGGTAATATGTCATATATCAGAAAATTTGCTTGGCTGAGCCACAGAGAATAATGTAAACAAAGGGAATAAAGTAAACAAAGCAGATAAGAGTTGAGTAGTTCTGCCTTCTGGGCATCAGTCTTTACCATTCTCCCATCCATTCTGAGAACCTGTTCCATTTCTGCTTTGTTCTTCCTCTTGCTGCTATTATTGTTTATAAAGTCCCTTTTGCTTTACAAGATTCATACTATTGTTTTATTCATTCCAACTTATCTGCTCTTGCTTTTCTGTCTTCTACATATACCCATTCAAAATCCAAATTGATTCATGAGATTCCTTTGAATTCACATTAGTCTCTTTAAGCAACTTTCCATTTTCTTTCTCATCACAATTATATTTATGTCCTAATGATTTCTCCTTGAAAACTTCTCATCTTACTTTACTTAACTTTCCTGTAGAATATTAGCCCACTGAATCTTTTCTGAGTGTCCTTTCTCTGAATGTTTTGAAATTTCCCCTACCAAAATCTTGGATATTAATAAACTACATTTAACTTTCTCTCTTACTCTGTCATCAATTCCTCTCAAAGTTATCAACATTTCTAATTCAGCAATTAGCTCTTCTTTGTTGATCAGAATCTTGTCTAGAATAGGGCTTCATCTTGTTGAAAAATGGAATTATTATTGAGGGAATTCAAACTCCAGCAGATGATTAAATATTTCAAATAGCTCTTCCATAGTTACTATAGCATGCCTGATGTATAGTTTCCCAAATTGCTTGTGTACTTCTTCCTTAAATTGAAGAATTCTATAGACTTTCCCATTACATCATGGTTTCTGTTTCTTCCTCCATTGATCCCCAGCAAAATGCACTTCCTTCCCACTCCTGAGTACTTGATTATTTTCACATGCATATACCAATGTGAAAGTATATTCTTGGGAACTCAAATAGCATTCCAGACTACCATATAATTTTCCAGATCATTGCTTAGGTCATCTCATTGAAGAAAACAATTTAAGAAATTAAAAGATAGTTGAACCTGTAAAGGCATCAATTGAACTTTTTAAATATTTCCTGCTATCTCCTTGTTGTTGGTTCTTTTGCTGTTAATAAAGCTAGGCTCTAAAGTTACATCTCTTCATCCTCAGAGACGTATTAAGGAAATGAGCTCCCTACAAAGTGAATTCAATAAATACCTCACCACTGCTGAATCATCTTTGTCACAGACCAACAGTGTTCTCCAACTGATGAAGAAAAGCCAAGAGGTAAAATAAATGTTTATGATTTTTTTAAGTGAAAGCATTTTAGTTATATCATGAAGAAAATGTGCTAGATTTTTTTCAAGTGTTTAGAGAAAACCATATCCCAGATAAATTGATCTATTCTGTTCCCTGATTTGCCATTCTATCTCCAGTCTTCATGTCTTTGAATAGGCTGGTCTGATTGCCTGGAAAGCATTCCCTTCTCACTTCTAGGTCTTTCAGTCTCAACATAGATTCTCCTTCCTTAGTGAAGCCTTTTGTGACTTCTGTAGTCATTAAAACCCTCTCCCTTCCTTAAATAGTATTCCATTTATTCAGTGGTGTTATGCAAATTCCTTCAGGTAGGGCCTTCTGTGTGTATTCCATTGTATTTGGACACAAGACTTGATTAATAGATTTATGTTAAAAAAAAAAGGATATTGAAAAAATAAGAAGTTCATGGTTGATACAAGAATTACTGGAATTTCTTTGCTGCTGGAAGTCAGTGGCAATGGCTATTAAATGGAAAATTGTCTAGGTGATAACAGCCTTGTATATTTAAACCTGGGCTTTTAAAACTTTTTCCATTCTTGACACCTTTTGGCCTGAGAAAATTTTAGAGTCATGTAAAATGACTCTATGAATTTGTAAAATAGATATGCAAATCAAGCACTTGCTGATAATAAATTATAATTTTGCAATCCCACATTCAGTTACAAGATCCCATGTGGGATAATGAACCACATTTTAAGAAGCTGGAGTTAAACAACTTCCCACTTCCCCTCTGCCCACCCTTTAAAGGAAATGTTATTAAATTTGCAGCCGTCTTGTTTATAGAGTGCTAGATCATTTGACATTATACCAGGTCAGTAAGAGGGAATGCTTTGTACACATGGAAATATGTTAGAAAACAGGAATATGTTTATTGTCTCTAAGCATGAATAATCTATGTTTGTCTTTGCTCTCTTGAAAAAAACAGGACTATGAGAAGTTAGCATCCAGTTTAAATGAGGTAAGGCAAGAACTGAGTGACAAAGTGAGGGATCTTTCCAGATCGTCTAGCAAAGAATCCTTGGTGGTGGAAGCAGAGAATCATGCCCAATCTCTACAAAAGTTAGCAAAGCAATTGGAAGAGTAAGTATATAACACTCTTTTTTTCTGTAAAGAAACATGCTACATGAGGGCAGAGATGTCTCATGTTATAAGTGAAAACTTAATTCCCTTTTTGGTTACCAGGGATTGGGGAGTAGAGATGATACTATTAGCATTTTTAGCAATATCAAACACTATAGCTATCAGTGTTTATTTCTGAGTTTCTCCCTACCCCCTTAAGGAAAGAATTTGAAAGGTAACTTAGAATATATTTTGGAAGAAGAAGTAGCTATAATCCTAAACATCAATTATTCTTTACATTCTCCGACAATTCTCTAATGTCAAAAAGAGTATTGATTTGTTGGTGGCCCCTCAAAAGGACCCTGGTTATTGGACTTTTTGTTTTTTGTGTGCTTCCTTCCTGTCTGCATCTCTCTCCTCATGATGTTTCAGAATCAAGAGGAACACCAGTGGTGATGAATTGGTACGCTGTGCTGTGGATGCTGCCACAGCCTATGAAAACATCATTAATGCAGTGAAAGCAGCCGAGGATGCCGCAAACAAGGCAGTGAGCGCCTCGGACTCTGCCCTACAGGTGGGATTGCCCTGAGTTAGGAAAATCTCCCAGTGCCCCTCTGAGGATGAGAAATCATCTTCAGAGATTCCTGAGCACTAGAAAGCCAGCTTAAGCTTCCAAAGAGTCAAAGCCATTCCTGGCCAGATGAGGAAAAATATTCCATCTCCCTTATCTTGAGGATTTACATTGTGTTAAGGCTGATAGATGTTTTCTTTGCAGACTGTGGTGAAGGGAGATCTGCCTGGAAAAGCCAAGATTTTGAGTTCCAACAGCGATAAGCTACTAAAGGAAGCAAAGACCACACAAACTAGATTACAGCAAGGTATCCAAATATTCAACAAAGCATGGGGAAACAAAGGGACTGTGAAGTGGGGTGGGAGGTGGGAGGAGAGAGAGAAGGAGAAGATGATTTTTTTTTAAATCAAGGAGTCAATGAAGTTAAGTTCTTGACTTTTGTGAATTTGTCATTGTCATTCAGTTTCTTATCACTATCCAACCCTTCCCCATCAACAACTACATGTGGACAATTTTTGTTGTTGTTTTTTCATAACCAGAAGCCTGTTGTAAGTAAATATGTGCTGTAAACTGGAGTAGTCTATACTAGATTGGCCAATGGTCTGGCTGAGAATTCTATTTGTATCAATACCAGTGGAGAGAAAAGTAGCATATCAGAATATTGACTTCAATTCAATACAGTAAGCAGTTAGTAGCATCTGCTGTGTACCAGTCACTGTGCTAAGAGCTGTGGATACAAAAAGAGGCAAAAAACAATTCCTGCTCTCAAAGCACTTACAATCTAGTGGGGGAGATTTTATACAAAGCAAGCTACATATAGAATAAATAGAAGATAATTAACAGAGAGAAGGCATTGGAATTAAGAAGGGTTAGAAAAGACTTCTTATAAAAAGCGGAATTTTACTTGGGTCTTAAAGAAAGCCAGGGAGGTCAGTAGTTGAGGCAGTTATTGTGCTAGATTCTGGGGAAAGAGGTACAGAAGTGAGAAAGAACTTATGTTTCATCTGATAAGCCAAGAACTGACTCATAGCTAAGCTAAGATCTTTGGTCCTCACTCTGAAGGAGAATAGAAAGAGCTCTGGACTCAAAACTTCACTCCTACTATTCCTCTTCTTTTTCCAAACTTCTCTCTATTCAGTTGCCAAATCTCATCCTTTCTACCTTCATGGCACCTTTTGCATTTTGTTCCTTGTTTCACTGACAGTTATTACCTTAGTTCATGCTCTCAACACCTCTTATATAGATAATTCCAAGAGCCTCTTATTGATCTTTCTGCCTCAGATCCCTCCTCATTCTAATCTATCCTTAAGATTGAACAAGAAAAACTATATAAGCCTTTGTTGTCTCCAGGAATATAATGTAAGCCCATTTAGGGCAAGAATTATAGTCTTTCTTTATCCTTGTGTCCCCAGCTCCTAGCACAATTCCCGACATATACTAGTTATCTCATAATTACTTGATGATTGATTCACTTCGTCATCTGCCAAATGGGTTTAGAGTATAGCTGTACTATCTATCTCGCAGATAGTAGCCTAAATTCTCACAAGTTATTGTGAGAAACATGTAAAGGTTTATATCAATGTAAGCTATTAGCATTAATGATAACAATAATTATGTTATTATTATTACCTACCTAGTTGTTGTAGGAGCAAATGAAGTAATACATATAAAAGATTTTATCACGTGCATGATAAAAAAAACTACATACATCCCATACATGTAAATTATTTTTAAGAATCACAGAATCCCTTTAAATACATTTGAGTCTGTAGAAATTTAAAACTATTCTCTGTATCCAGAAGCTCTATCCTATAAGACAGAGTTTTTAAAGCATCCATTTTACCTGTGGAAACTTGAATTTCATGTTATTCATAATTTTTATTTTTAAAAGTAAAATCCCTCCAAAAGAATAAAAGGATGATGGGGAAAAAAGAAGGCCCCCATCCCATTTCTCTTGGAATCTGAGGATCCCAGAGAGTGGAGTATGAAAATCCTGTTTTTTTTATTTTTTCCCCCAAATTCACACAGCTGCACTGCAGTCATTCTAAGTTCCCATCTCTCCCTACTTTTCAAGCTCTTTCAGGAGGTATCATGTATTTTCTGCTCTGTGATTTTCAGAATTAAATTTCAATATTAGTTTTCTCTGAATCTCTCTTTTCCCAGGTCTTATTTTGGAAATAGAGATTAGTACAACTTTAAAAATTCAATTAAACAAACTTTGTGACAACAATGATAACTTGAAGCTTTCTCCTTGTTTTCCCTATAACCGGGTGACAATGTTATCACCCAGATGATCTTGGCAATTTCTTCTCCTCCCTGGATTGCTCTGAATGATTTTGTATTTGTGGTAGGATGCGAGGTTGAAAAGATAGGGAGAGGAAAAGAGAGAAAGAGAAAGGGAGAAAGAAAGAGAAGAGGAAAAGGGAGAGATTTTAGGAGAAATTAAAAAGAAAACTGTACATATTAATGAAAACTTTAATATTTGAGTTATATGAAAAATCCCCTGAGAGTAGAGACTCTTTTGTTCTTTATTTTTATAACTTTTGATGCATAACACTATGTTTAATATACAGTAAACCTTTTATAAATGCTTGTTTATTGATACTATTTTAGCTTAATATTTATTTGAGTAAGATCCTATTTGTTTATCCCCTGGCATCCTTTCTCCAACAGCCAATCAGTTGACTAATCAATAAATATTTATTAAGTTCCTCCTGTGTGCCAGATATTATGCTAAGCATTGGAGATTTTTTAAAAAGAGGTAAAAGGCAGTCCCTGACCTTCAGAAGCTCACAATCTAATGGAGGAAACAGCATGCAAACAGTGATGTACAAGGAGGTTATGTACAGGAATAATAAGAAATAATTAACAAAGGGAAGGTACTGGAATTAAGAGCAATTAGGATTTTTAGCTGAATCTTAAAGGAATCCAGGAGGTGATGAGGACGACAGAGAACATTTCAGACATGAAGACGGAAGCCAGCCTGGGCAGACAGTAAAATGATGTCCTATCTAAAACTTTTCTGTCTGTCTGTTTTTATAGCATCTATGGCTCTGATTTGTGTAAAAAAGACTAATGTCTTTGCACCTACATATATATGGACCTCAGCAAGGATGTTCTAAGATTATAATAGCTACAATTTAATAAAACACAGAATGATTTACACATATTATCTCATTTGATCCTTGGGAGGTAACTATTATCATCCCTGACATAATAGCCAAAAAGATAGGTGCTATTATTATCCCTGTTTTATGAGGATCAGAGAGGTTAAGTAATTTGCCCATGTTCACACAGATAGTAAATGTCTGAGACCAGATTTGAACCCTGATTCCAGCTCCAGTGCTTATTTGCCTTCTCTCTATCTCTATTTTTCCCTTTTTCTGTCTCTTTGCTCTCTCTCCTCATCTCCCCTTCCATAGATAATAAATATGTAAATAGTTCATATATGTCTATATATAATTTTTCATATATGGATATATATGTACATGTATTCATGCATGTATGAATGATGCTACATAAATGCTGGCTAAGATAGTCATTGCAACTGAGATAGGTCCAGGCTGTGCTGTACTAACTCACAGGCATCAGATACCATCTGAATTAGAGAATTTAAATGCCCCAGAGCCAGTCTCTCACATGTCTCTCTCTCTCTTTTTATTTTAGACATCAGACCAGCTCTGGATAGCCTGCGGGACACCTTGGATGTTGTTACAACGAAGAAGGGCTTGATACAAACAGATCTCACTACTGTCCAAGATGATCTCCGTGGAATAAATCGAGGTTCCTGACTAGCTCAGTGTCTCTTTTTACCTCACTCATTTTGGTGAATGCTTCCCCAAATGCTCACTCTGCCCTTTTTTTGCCTGCCTTAGATGATATTGATAGTATGACCAGCAATGCCAAGAGTTTAATCAGAAATGCAAATGACATCACAAGCAGTGTGCTGGATGGTCTGAACCCAATTCACACAGATGTGGAAAGAATTAAGGACACCTATGGAAGCACACGGAGTGAAGACTTTAATGAGGCTCTGAGTGATGCAAACAATTCAGGTACCAGATATTCTCTTCTGACCATAATAAATCACCTCTATCTTTTATTGTTATGTACCTTAGTACATAACATTTGAAGTTATCTGAGGAGCTTATAAATCACTCCTGTATCTTCTTGTTACTGTGTGCCATTTTAGTTTGAAGTTTTCTGAGGAGTCTGATTGCAAAAACTGAAATATCAGAGTAACAGAATCTTCAAAAATCTATATTGAGAACCAATTTCTTGAATTAAACTCTTTCTACAAAGGGAGGGTTATATGTTGCTACAGTTAAACAACGCAATGGTTCTCAGAGTATGACCCCCAGATCCCAAAGGTCCCCAAGACACATGAATTCAAAACTATTTTTATAAGAATATTAAGATGTTTTCATTTCTACTGTGTTAACATCATTAGATAAAACCTATACAAACAAGAGTTCTGTAGTTATCTCAATAATTTTAAGGGTACAAAAGGGTTTGAGACCAAAATGTTTGAGAATCACTGAAATAAGGGAACCTAATCCTGAATAAAACCAAAAATGGGTATTTTCCTTTGTCAATACACTCTCCCTGATGTTCCCTTATATAAAATCAGAAAAATTAGTGTTCTCATTTCTCTTCTCCTGAATTTCCCTCTTCCCCAAGTCACAGAAGTGATGAGTTAATTATAAATACAACAATAGAACAGAAATACAAACACAAAAAGTTTATTTTTATATTATAGTGGTCAAGAGAGATTTAACATGTAAGTTAAAAAGTGAAAAATCCATGAGGCAAATAGAAGTTACATGACCTGGAGAGCTACATTGAAACTGATTCACCCTGACCATTTTCCCCAAGTAATCAATATTGACAATAAGGACTTCTATATTTAACCTAATAGCTCTCAAATTAAACATGATATGCAAAATGTATGGGATTGCCTGTCATCGGGGGGAGGGAATAGAGGGAGGGAGGAATAATTTGGAAAAATGAATACAAGGGATAATATTATAAAAATTACTCATGCATATATACTGTGAAAAAAATTCTAAATAAAAAATAATAATAATAATAATATTTCACAATAGAGGCAGCTAGGTGGTGCAGTGGATAGAGCACCAGCCCTGAAGTCAGGAGGACTTGAGTTCAAATTTGATTTCAGATACTTTACACTTTCTAGCTGTGTGACTCTGGGCAAGTCACTTAACCCTAATTGTTTCAGGAAAAAAATATGTCAAAATACCCTAAAAATAAATTAAAGTGTTACTGTTAAAAAAATTAAACATGATAACAACTTTTTTTCTCTCTTCTCTAATTACATCAATAGTGAAAAAATTAACCAGCAAGATACCAGATCTCTTAAGCAAGATTCAGAGTATCAACCAACAGCTCTTACCACTGGGCAACATCTCTGATAATGTGGACCGAATAAGAGAACTCATTCAGCAAGCCAGAGATGCTGCAAATAAGGTACTCCTTCCACTTCAACAATGGTTAACAAAAGTTAATGTCCCATCTTTTATTAGAGAGATTATTCAAATCCAAGTTTGTCAGAAAAGGAAGCCTGTCCTGGGAGAGAGTCTTGAAGTAAATGCTGAAATAATAATCCACTCTTACTGACCTTCTTTTGCTCAATGCTTAGTACATAGTAGGCACTTAATAGTTGATTGCTGACTGTTTTTGTTGGATTGCCTGATGTTCCCATGATTCCTCTTTATAAAAGTGTGCTATGGCATAAATTAATACAAGTTAATATTAATTATTTCTGAGAATTTTGCAACCCATTCTAAGACAGTTGGAGAATCATATTTAAAAAACTAGGAATAGATATCATAGAAATAAAAACAGCATATTTAACTGTGAGAGCATCCTAGAGTCCAATAGCAATTCCTACTGGGCTTTCCTAAACCACAAGTACCATTCTAACAGGAAAACAAAAGTACATCCAGTTTAGAAACCTTAGAGGAAAGCAAAAGTGTTGGAGACAATGGAGTCTGAGACCGTCTTTCAAGGTTTTCTATGGTCTCTTGTCCTGTTCTATACCCCTGTTTGCACAATGGGCTCCAAGAAACTGTTCACTCTCCCATATGTGACCTATAGCTTTTCTAGTGCTGTCCATTGATTAGAATACCCATCTATCCTCCATCTGGTGATCTTCTAGTCACCCTTAAAACCCACTTCAAACCTGCCATGATTATCCTGTCAGCAATAAACTTGGCAGCCTTTTCTCCATTTAACAATTGATATAAATCCTTTGTTCATGTACATTTTGTGGTACAGGCATTTATGTGTTAAATGCCCTACTAACAAAAGGTAGCACAGAGTAGGAAAGAGAAAACCAGTCTCAGAAGACCTGTGCTCAGACCATTAATGTCACATATGCTGACCATATGAACCTGGTATATTAATTAACATCTCAGTGTTCTAGCCAACTCTACAATTATAATTGCATAGAGGGTTCTGACCTAAATTTGGTGCAGGAGTTTCATCACTCAGGGAATAGCTTATACCAAGGAAATCATATGCCTCCATAGAGCCCAAAGTCCATGTGAGAGCCAGACATGACCATATCTTTTCTAAATTTGTTTAATTTACTCAAGGTTCTAGAACATTACTATAAAAGGGCCTTAATCATTATTTGTTGAGTTGGGCTGAATACATTTACAATTCATACATATATTGATTTATTTGGAGAATTTTATTGCTGTCCAGACAATGTTATTTTTTGAGTAAAGAAGCCCTGGATTTTTCAGATCACTATGTTGAATGCCCTGATGCACCCATGTTCTATATCTCCAGTAAATAATGAAGTCTAACTTGCAGTTTAATGTATTAATCAGAGAACTATTCTTAACAGTAACTTTAGGAAACTTACCCCATAGATGCCAGAAGGGTTTGACTGCTTTATTGCCAGATCCTGAAAAATATCCATGATTTAACTAGCAGGCTTCAACTTCCCTGTGCTCTTTGCCACAACAACTGTATTCTTTGGTGAACAGTAATCATTTTTTTTCTAATGAACAGCTAGGTGGCTCCTTGGGTAGAGCACTGGGGCTTAAGTCAGAAAGATTCATCTTTTTGAATCCAGATCTGTGTCCTCAGACACTTAAATAACTGTGGAACTTTGGACAGGTCACTTAACCCTGTTTGTCTGTTTTCTTATCTGAAATGGGGTCATGAAGAGTCAGACAACTGAAAATAACTGAACAACAAAATGGCAAATCAATTCTCTGAATGAAAAAGAATGCATAATTTTACCTATTCATATTCTTCCCCTTAGGATATTTAATATTTTTCTATTACATTCCACAGGTTGCTATTCCAATGAGATTCAATGGCAAGTCTGGTGTTGAGGTTCGACTTCCAAATGACCTTGAAGATTTGAAAGGGTACACATCCCTCTCTTTGTTTCTTCAAAGACCTGAATCCAGAGAATATGGTGGGGATGAAGAAGACATGTTTGTGATGTACTTGGGTAATAAAGATGTAGGTATCTCTTTGACACTTGTTTTTTTAGGATATAGGCAATGTTTTTTAGCTGTCTGATTTTCCCCACCACCACATGCACCACCACAGCCCCTACTCATGATCCTCTTGACCTATCCTGTGAGCTGGCTCTGAGACTCAAAAGAATGACCTCTTTAACCCTAGACCCCTAAAACCAGGGGTCTCCTGTTATTAGATTACATTAGATTATCCTGTATATCTAGCAGCCTTTCCTCCAAATCTTCAAATCAGTCTCTACCACTGTAATTTCTGCTACCAGTTTCCCTGTCAGGTTGGGAATGCATTCTGTAGCAGCTCCACTTTTCTCAAGGCCTGTTCTATCAGCACTCTATTATCTACTTAGAGACCTCATTGTCATTGTCTTCCATTACTCGTCTACCCAGGTGATCTCAAGGCATCAAGGAAATGAAGAGTAGTTCCTATTTACAAATGGCTTAAGGACTCTGGCCCTAAAATATCCACCAGTCTTTCTAAATCTAAATATAAAATTTAGAGATGCCAGGTTAAAGAGAAAACCTCACTCCCCCTTTGCAGTTAGTGGATATTAATCACTTCTCTACCTACCAAAAAATCTTACTTTTTATCCAATGTTTAAGACCATATATCACTGAAATTTCTATAATTATCTGTTTAGAGCTAATATTAATTTTTAGAAATGATTTTCATTTTTCTGTATTTTGACTTTGTTTGACATGAAATGGATATCACGGGAAATACCTAGTTGAGAATGTCATTTGTTAGAGAGCTATTTGAAATACTAGAATTATTTTTGGCTGTCATTGGTAGACTTCTATTTTCAAGTTCTCAAATATCAACATTTTTTCTCCTTTCAACTTTATCATATTTTGACTTTTCTAGAATATGTGCCTGATCTTACACCCTGCCCTTCTCATATTTCATTAATCTTCAAATGAATAGTTCATTTTACACATGGCACACATTTTTATTATATAAGATTTACTTGTGTTTATAATGAGTTTTCTTGGTCCGAAGAGTGGGGGACAATCAATGTTGTAAATTCACTCAAGTACTTTTTAAATATCTCCAGGCATCTAAGGACTATATAGGTATGGCGGTAAGAGATGGCAAACTTGTTTGTGTCTATAACTTGGGAGACCAGGAAGCTGAGATCCAGATGAACTCAATTTTGACTAAGAGTATAACTCAAGAAGCAATTATGGATCGAGTAAAATTGCAAAGGTAGAAACTTACACTCTTCTTATTCTTCCTTGCCCTAAAACACACTCCATAAATGTTTCCTATTTTCAGTGCCTTGGAAGAGTCTTGACTTTTTCCCCTATAACTTCTTTAATATTTAGGATCTTCCAGTTTGCAAAACTCAGCTATTTTAAAGAAGCCACGTCCCATAAGCCAAAACCTCCTGATTTCTATGACATGGATAGTGGGAGCGGCGACATTCTTCTCAATTTGGATCCTGAAAATGTTGTCTTTTATGTTGGAGGCTACCCACCTAATTTCAAGGTGAATACATGTGAAATTCCAAGTTAAGCTAGTTGTTTGTCTGAGTTTATATAAAAGTTCTTTTTATAATGAACTGATTTTTCTTAATAACAGCCCTGATGTCAGGACCTCAGACTCTGACATTTATTAGCTTTGTGACTTAGTTTTAATCCCTAATCCCAATTACCTTTTAAAAGAACAAAAACATATAAACAAACAAATATCTTTATTTTGATTGTTCTGGTACAGTTAAGCTATTGGTATATTGGAAAGCTGGCCTGAAAGCCAAAAAGATCTGAGTTTAAGAACTCTGTAAAGTAGGGTACTGATTGGGAGAACATGTTTCCTCATCAGAAAAAAAAATTGGGGGGGAGGGGAGGTGATGTTAAGGGAAATGTGAGTCTGTTAAGGCAATGCAGTTAAGTGACTTGCCCAGGGTCACATAGTTAGTAAGTGTTAAATGTCTGAGGTCACATTTGAACTCAGGTCCTCCTTACTTCAGGGCCAATGCTGTATCCACTCAGCCATCTAGCTGCTCTAGGAAGTTCTTTATACCAGTAAAGTCACAGGTTGAATCCCTAGATTTGATTGTCACTAGATCTTGCCATGGTTGGAATAGTAGATCTAGAGTCAGAAAGAACTGAATTTAAATGCAGCCTCAGATATTTACTAACTGTAGGATTCTGGGGAGGTCACTTTATCTCTGTCTGCCTCAGTTTCTTCATTTATTTTGGATGATAATAATATCATCTACTTCCCTTGGCTGTTGAGTTTCAAATGAGATAAAGGGTTTTGCAAGCTTTAATGTGCTGTGTAGATATTAGCTGTGTAGCTACAATCCATTTATAGCTAATGATCCCAAGTGCCAAGTACCAGTGGGTTTCATCAGGGGATTTATGTTTGTTTTGTTGCAGCTTCCTCGTGAACTAAATTATCCTCCCTATAAGGGCTGCATTGAATTAGATGACCTCAATGAAAATGTTCTAAGCCTATACAACTTCAAAAGGACTTTCAATCTCAATACAACAGAAGTGGAGCCCTGTAGAAGGTAAATGAAGCATAGGAAAGACAAGAGGTCCTTACAATGGTCTTTCAGTGTCTGCATCACAAAGCAGGGATGCCATATAAGAGATACTATTTATTTTAATTGCCCCCCTTGGGTTTTTTCCTTCAATATGGAAGGATTACAGATAAATGACTGAGAGTTGGTCCATGCTGTTTATGAACCCAGGTTCATCATTTCACAGCTCTATACCTAGATCTTTGGTTACAATTCCGCTTGTCCCCCAGATGTAATTTTGACAATTCATAATAATAAAGTATGTGTGAGAGAGAGACTTTACACAGTTTGGTTAGCATCTCTATTTCATAGAATCTGTCTAGACGGAATAAACAGCTGCATCCTAACAGTCTCTGCTTCCTCTGTAACAAGATGGCAATACTTGCAATACAGATGCACTGCTCAGTTCCTCATGCATTCATTCATATGTCCTGTCAATATGTCTATTATATATTTGTTAACTTGCTGCCCTGTCTTTTGATGTGATTTTATTCACAGGAAAAAAGAAGAGTCTGACAAAAATTATTTTGAAGGCACAGGCTATGCACGGGTTCCAACCCAGTCTAGCACTCCATTTCCAACCTTTTTACAGACAATTCAGACCACTGTAGATGAAGGTTTATTGTTCTTTGCAGAACACCAAGTAAGTCAAAATCTGATATCAAATACTGCTAAATTAATCAAATTATTGACTCCAATGTGTCCCATCTTTGATGTATAGTATATGTGTAAACCTAGGCAATTCACTTCATTTCTCAGTGCTCCTAGAGTTATCCAAAGTCATATGTTGCTGAGCAAATGTTGATCAACATTGATAGAGTTACCTTCTAGGGAGTTCCCAATGGCAATGAAAAAGAAAACTAGTTCTCCCCCAAAATTCAGTGACTTTGAGAAATTTGTCTATCTTAAAAACTGGAGGATTCGTTTCCATTTATATTTATCATATTCAGCAAGCTGATTGAATAAAGCAGAATTATAAATGGAAATAAAATCTGAATCCTTTTCAGCTTGTGAAACTTGCCAGAAAAGGAGGGCACAATATATTAAGCAAAGCCTCAGAAGGAGGATCCTTCTTATTCAACCAATAAGCCTTGATTAAATGCCTGCTGTGGGACAGTACTATGCTGGGAATGTAAATACAATAAATGAAGTAATTCCTACTGGCAAGGCATTTGCAGACAATAATATATATTCATATGCATATGTTTATCTGTAGTTATATAGGTGTATAGAATAAATATAAAAAGAGTAAATGCAAATGAATATAAAATAGTAAAATGCTAGGTAGTTTGAAAATCATAAGCTTTTTGCTTTCCATTTTCATATGACACTGAAAGGCTATTACATATAAATTTGTTTTCATGTTTGTAGGATTTCTTTATATCTTTAAGTATGGAAAAGGGATATCCTGTGTTGCGATACAAACTAAATTCAGAGCTTCCAGAGGAAAAAAGAACGCGGATACTCATAAATGATGGAGCAGATCAGATGGTATGTAATTTTTAACTATTAAAAATAATAATTCTAAGTCCTCTTAAATCAGTTAAGTCAAGACATTTGAACCAAAGAAGGCTGCTGAATGATTTGTCAAGGGTCCATGTTTAATATTTTGTGAATGAATGTAGCTGAAGAACTAAATGAAGCAGAATTAGTGGGACTTGGGTTGTCTATCTGAAACAAGGATACTTTTTTTTTTTTTTTTTTTTTGAGTGGTATTAGCTAGGTTACTCAGTAGGCAGAGCACCAGGCCTGGAATCAGGAGCACTCATTTTTCTGAGTTCAAATCTGGCCTCAGATACCTACTAATTGTGTGACCCTGGGCAAGTCACTTAACCCTATGTGCCTCAGTTTCCTCATCTATAAAGTGAGCTGGAGAAGGAAAAGGCAAACAACTCTAATATTTTTGCCAAGAAAATCTCAAATTGGGTCACAAAGAGTCAGACGTATCTAAAAAATGACTAAATTATAATTCCTTCCTGGGTAAATTATGTATATTTCTTTAGCCATTTGCTGATTAACATCTCATGTTCATTTCAGATTACAATCAGGATGGGGAAAATTAAAAACATTCTACGAGTAACTGTGAATCAAACACTCATTGAAGTTCCGGGTAAAATTTTCGATTTCAACACATATTATCTTGGAGGAATTCCAATCTCACTCCGAGAAAAGTAAGGGGAAAAGATTATTTTCTGCAGTCTTTACTTAATTAATGTCTAAGTGTCTATTACATTTCTTTTTCACAAAAGAAACAGAAAAGAAATTGTCCACCTCAAAGCACTAACGGTGTCCATGTGCCTCCTCTGCTGTGGGCACAGCCTTCTGAGCTTGAATTGGACAACTAGTCTGAATGGAAAAACCCAACTTGTAAAGAAAGTACATAATAAAGATAACAATAGCTCACATTTACCTACCAGTTTTTAAAGGTTTGAAAAGTATTCTATATGCACGATCTCATTAGTTAATCATGAGATTCCCTGTAGAAAGAAAGCAGGTCAGGCAAAATCTTTCTTCGTGAGCTGTCCAATGATTAAGCCAGGGATACTTTCTATGCTGTTGAAATTTAGATTCGTTGGGTAATATTTGAAGCTGGTTGGAATTTTTTCCAGTTTATAAACTCTATGGAAGATTACCAGGCATTGTTCTTATGTATTTCATTTAGGCATTTGGCAGAGGCAACTTCTCCTCTGATTCCTGCTAAGTTTTCATGGCATTTTATGAAAAAAGAAGTCTCTATGTTAATAAGACAAGTTTTGAGCTGTCAGGATACCTCTAAGAACCTCAGAATGAGGAAATTTTAAAATCAAGTAGATATGTATAATGTTTTCATTACTCTTAAGAACTAATTCTAAATTCTGCATCATCTTGACCTTTATTCAATTAAGTAGACTACTTTAAGATTGCTTGTTCTTTATAGTGCACCAGAGAGCAGATAGTAGAAGATAAAGCAATAGACTGCTGAGTGATTTTTAACTGAACTGGATTAACACTAGCACTATTAAGAGGGATGAGGTTTCAAGCTAGTAGTATCTACTAGAAAAGAGCTTTAGAATAGCAGTATCCTAAATGTCTGTTGACTTGAATAAAAATATTCTTGGCTTACTTAACCAATTTGCAGATGACCTAAAGGTAACTGACCCAATAGATGACTGTCTCTATCAAAAAAAAAAAGTTTGATATTCTAGAGCAGAGGTTGGCAGCCCATACCATCTGACCCCTATTTTTTTAGTGGCCCATGAGCTGTGAATTATTTTTAAATTTCTGAATACACTATTTATAAGCCATATGTGGCTTGTGGACCATAGTTTGCAGACCCCTCAGTCTAGAACACTGGCCAATAGTAAGATTAAATTTAACTGGAATTAATGTAAAGACATACACTTGGTTTGAAAAAAGTCAACTCCTCAAGATGAAGGACATGTGGCTTGACTGCCTATGAAAAAGATTTGGAGATTTTAATGGACTGTAAGCTCAATTGAATAAACAATGTAACCAGAAAGATGATATAACTTAGACTGCATTGAGAGTGTCCTGGACTTGAGGTGCAATATTCTCATTGTATTCCAGGCTTTTCAGATAACATCTAGAGCAATTGCATTTAGTTCTAAATGTTATATTTAGTAAGTTATTAATAAGTTAAAGAACACCCAAAGGGTAACCAGGATAATAATAATAATAATTATTATTATTATTATGCCTGAAATTTTTAAAGCCCATTAAAGTTTGCAGAGCACTTTCTCTACATATATTATTTCTTGGGCTCTTCACAACAAACTTGTAAAGGAAGGTACTACCAGTATTAACAACTCCATCTATAGATGCAGAAATTAAATCTCACAGAAATTGGATGATTTTCCTATGGTCATATGTCTAGTATATTGCAGAAGAAGCATTTGAATGCAGTCCCAGGGTCTCATGGTCATCAGATCATATGAAAATCAGTTGAAAGAACTGAATGCTTACCCCAGAGAGAAGACTTAAGTGATTATCACTGTGTTCAAATATTAAAAAGGATTGTCCTGTATTGGGTATTAAGTTTATTCTGTTTGGTCCCAAAGGACAGACCCAGGAACAGTCAATAAATAGAAGCTATAAAGAGGCAAATTTAGGCTTCACATAAGGAAGCACTTTCAAACAATTAGAGTTATCCAAAAGTGTTTGGAGGAAGGGGTTTCTCTCTTACTAGAAGTCTTCAAGCAAAGACTTGTCAAGGATTTTGAAGCGAGATTCTTATTCAGAAATAGATTGGATCAACTAGATTCACATGTCCCTTTAAGGTTTGCAAAATGCTTTACAAATATTATCTTACACAACTTTGTAAGGGAGCTGCCATCCATCCTGTCTTACAGATGAAGAAACTGCGGCTGGTAAAGTCAGTTAAGAAGTACTTTTGAGTACCTGCTATGTGCTTAATACTCTTGAAAGCCGTTTATTACAATTTCATGAGAATACAACACATATATACACATACATTATTTTTTTGGTTTAGTCATTTTTTGGTCACATCTGAGATTTGAGATTTTCTTGACAAAAATACTGGAGCGATTTGCCATTTTTCTCTCCAACATATTTTACAAATGAGGAAACTGAGACAAGCAGGGTTTAGTCACTTGTCCAAGGTAGCTGTGACACAGCTAGTAAATGTCTGAGGTCAGATTTGATGGGATCTTCTAGACTCCAGACCCAACTTACTGTGCTACTTTGTTGTCATGTGTGTGTGTGTGAGTGTGTGTATACATATATATGTCTGTGTGTCTGCATATATGTATATATGAGCACATGGGCATATATCATATATATATATGTAAACATAGATCTTATGAGCTTTTATACATATGATATATATATATATATATATATATATATATATATATATATATATATATATATATATATATATATATATATATATATACATATACTTTTTCATACAATAATAGTAATAAGTACCTTGCAGGGATATATGTATATATGTGTGTATGTGTTATATCTATGTGTGTACCTTATAAACCTTAAAAGCCCTGGATTCATATCCTCTGTTCTTATAATTACCTCATCGAACCTATGCCAGATATAAAGTAGGAAGACTAATAATCAGTCCTAATATTTCCCATTCCTTGTATGGAAGGCACAGTCAATCATGAGAGTGTGCCAAGATATCCAAAATGTAGTTAAACGTTCACACAGTGTACTTACATGTGATCAGAAGCACTATGTAAAAAGGAATCAACATTAGAGGATGTGCAAAGGGGAGAAGTGAAATAGTTCCACCATGACTGGCAACCAATCTCTCCTCTGACACATTGATTTGATGACCATTTATCAGTTGACCACTCTATGTAAGACACTTTCAGGTATCCTCTATATGTCCAAAAGTTGAAAATATACAGATTGCTTTTCATGTTCTAGTACATAGTCTCCTATGGAATAACAACAACAACAATAATAGCAGAATTTATATAACTCTTTATTGCTTACAGAATGCTTTGTAGGCATCACTACATCAACTGTCCAAGGTAGGAATTTGTAGATATTATTCTCTCCATTTTAGAGATGAGGAATGGCACAACTAGTGAGTGGCCAAGATGAGCATGGAAGTAGATCATCTCCCCCCAATTCTAGAGACTTGTTTGTTTCCATAATAGCTCTTTGGGATAAACAGTCTCCTACCAAAAGCCTCTTAAAGATCAAAGAGAGTTTATTAAGCTGAAAATATGTATAACTATTAGACAAACTGCAAAAAAAAAATCATTCTTCTCTCTAGATCTGAGGCAAAAAAGGCATTTTATTTTTTAAAAGTCTGCAGTCTGATGAATATTTGTTTCCTCTTTTTTCTTTTTAATGATATTTCACTTCATACATATTACATGTAACTCAGCTGCTCATAATGAGTAAAGAAAAAAATGATACAAAAGCAGTTCCATCTAGGAAAGTGAGCAACTTAAGAAATTCATAAAGAAATCTGCTTTATGTTTTTCTTAGCATATCATTTGCTTTGAAAATCCAAGCATTTTACCTAGCTTCAGGCAGGATGCCTAAATTCAAATTGGAAGCCAAATGCAAATGCAAATGACTAAGGCTGCTCCTTTGTCATAAGAGCTGTTGTAGAAAGTATGGAAACTTCTTCTGTCTCAGTTTTCCAGCTGTGGTCCTATTTCTCTACTCCCACACAAAGTCAATCTCTCATCATTAAAACCTCAAAATTCAAATATCTACAGCTTCTTGGTGCTCTGCTTTTCTCTCTTCTTGTTCTGTATAAGCCAACCCTCACTATCTTTGTGATCACGAACAAGTTGATTTTTAAGACTTTAATTTTATCAGTAAAAAAAAAAAAAAGAATAAATTAGTATTGATCCCCTTAAGGGTACTCCCAGCTCTAAATCCGATATTTCTCTAGTGTCTTCATTCATTTTAAATACTGAAAACACAAGGATAAGAACTTGAAGTAGACTTTCCATTTGTCACAAATAAATCAGTCTCTTAACTCCTGTCTTTTTAATTCTGTATATTTTGACCATTTTGTGAGGTCTTCATGAGGATAAAACTAAAACTCCTTGTAGCCAACGTGAACTGAAAAGTACTACTGATGGGTTTGGGGTTTAGCACCAGATGTTGAGATTTCATGTTCAGCACCAAATGTTGGTGTTTGATCATGTGAAGAATTCACAATGGCCATTCTCTTTGGCAAAAGGTTTATTTATGAGAAGAGATGACAGACAAAATAAAGAATATGATGGACAGTAGTAGTGAATAAGAAATAGTTTTGGGAGAGCATATCGTCAGTAAGAAAAAAATTTTTTTTTGTTTTTGTTTTTTTAACAATTAACATTGGAAAAGACAGGTTCCCCAATGGAACTCACAATTAACCAGGAGGAATATTCCATTGAATGGCAGGCTAAGTCCTAAAAGGATTCACTACTCTAAAAGAGTTAGTTTACTACAAGAAGGAGAAAGACACATGAGGCATGATAGGGGGATGAGAGAGATGATACTATGAGGCAAAGAAAGAAGGAGAAAGAGACCATGAGGCAGAGTGCCTTGGAAGGCTTAACCCAAAAGGAGTTCAGCTAAGATGGTGTAGGCTATAGACAGATTTTTAGGAGAAATTTAACCTCAGAATTTTGACATAATTTGGATTTCTGAATAAACACAGCAAGATGGGGCTACCCAGGACCTCCACAGAAGGTGAGACTATAAGGTTAAATTAATTGCCATCAGTCCCTTCCCTCCTTACCTCAGGAAGAAGTAATTTTATTAATTTTTCAGAAGTCTCTCTCTGCCAGCCCCACCTAATTACTCACTAGCTCACCATTACCAAGTACAAAATATTGTAATTATGAACTGTAACACTTAAATGGAAGGGGAATGCCAACCAATTCCCTGTTTCTTTTTCCTAAAATAGGTTTAACATATCCACTCCTGCCTTCCGAGGCTGCATGAAAAATCTAAAGAAAACCATTGGTGTTGTTAGGTTGAACGATACTGTAGGAGTCACCAAAAAGTGCTCAGAAGACTGGAAGGTAATTTGGAGAGTTGTTTCATGACTCACTGTTATGAAGAATTCCATGGGACCTGGGTTCTAATACTAATTCTGTCACTATCTGTAACTTTGGACAATACTCTATAGACCCCAGTTTTTCTATCTTTAAAATGTGCAATTGGATTAAATCATCTCTAAATTTCTTTTCAGCTATTAATATCCTTTGAATCTAAGGATTCCAGCCCTTTGCAACTACTGGGCTAATCTAATGTTAGATTGCTATAGAACATCTCTCATTTCTTTTTAAAGTTACTGAATAGGTATCAAACCATATATATCACTTCAGACAGAAGCGATAGGCTGTAGGATTAAAGGTGGGATGCAGAAACAATCAGCTGTGATATTGTATTTTAATTTTAATAGTATATTGTCTAAGATGCCAGTGATCAATTCTCTCTTTGTGTTTCAGCTTGTACGAACAGCATCATTTTCCAGAGAAGGACAAATAAGTTTCATTAATGTGGGACTGCCAGATCCCAACAACTTCCAGTCTTCATTTGGATTTCAGACCTTTCAACCCCATGGCATGTTATTAAGACACCAAATAGGGGTAGGAAAATGACATTTACATTAAATATGCAATCATTTTATGATCCAACCCAAAGAATGTTGATGGAAACAAGCTTTGGTCAGTGAACACAATATGTTTATTCCCCAGCACTCAGTAAACATAGATTAAATGTCCATTATGAGCATTCCCCTGTTGTACTTACTTTTTTGACCTAATACATTCAATGTTATATTTTTAACAACAAAATGAGCTTTGTCTTCAGACCTAGACCTAAAAGAAATCAAATTGTAAAAAATTAAATATTTAGGTAATACACATTTCTTTATTGTGCATATTCATGGAAAGACTTCAATTAAGATAAAAATAAATTATTATTGTTTTCAGTGATACAGCTAGACATTTTGGGCCCTTAAGGGGAAAAAAAAAATATATATATATATATATATATAATCCCCACAAAAGAACACTGGTCTTGGAGTTAGAAGCTCTGATTTGGAGTCTTGGATCCACTAATTCCTGGCTGTGTGATTTCAGACAAAACACTTAAATTTTTTTAGTCTGTTCCTTTAATTGAAAAATAGAGAAAATGCTTTTTGCTAACCACCTTATAGGGTTATTTTAAGGGTTAAATTGAGGCCATTTATGTGGGAATAATTACCAAACCATCATATAAATATTAGCTATTATTATAGTAATGATCTCCAGATCCACTACAATTCATGGGTGTGATAAGAAGTGTTTACTTCCCTGGAAGGACCAAAGGGAAGAAGTAGGCAGACTTCTCTTGTAGATCCATATTGTAGGATTCCACAATTAGCTGGGAAACTTATTTTGAGCTAATATGTGCCTCTTGTAACTTCAGAGAACACTGGAAACTAAGTGGCACAGTGGATAATAGAACATGAGAGCTGGAGTTAAGAAGAGTTACATTCAAATCCCTCCTCAGACACATAATAACTATGTGACCCTGAGCAAGCCTCAGTTTTCTCATCTGTAAAATGGGGATAATACCACCTACCTCCTAGAATTGTTGTGAGGATCAATGAGTTAATACATGCAAAGCATTTTACCTCTTTTTAAATGATCAGCCCTTAGCTAAACTCCTAGAACTTTTATAAAGTTCTAGCACTTTTTATAAAATTTCCCTGTTGAACTGTCAGAACTCTAAATTAGGAACAGACTGCTGCTCCTTGTAGTTCCTATACTGTGACTTCTTCCAGAGTCTTGTTCCTTGAAGTCAAAAACAGCTTTTTTTTTTCTCCTTTATATTTCCGAGGTCCTCCACAGTGCTTCACTTCTCATAAATCCTGTTGCTTAAGCTCCTTTTGTCTTCTATGCCCACAAACCTTGCAGAGGTTTAGAAGTCCTGATTCCTATTGTTGTACAATATTAGAAATGCTAAATATTTTGAGGGGGGCAGAAAGGAGGAACAAGCGATCTATCTTTAAGGCCATAAAGCTTGTCTTTAAAACTGGCTCAAAAAAGTCCATGATATCTATGAACATTTTGTAATCATTTCCCCAGAAAAATTTTGGTTATGAATTTGGCATGTGAAATAGTATTAATATTTAAATGAAAATTCATTGCATTGGTAATGTGTGGGGTTTTGTGTTGTTTTCAGACATATACGCTACAGATTTCTCTGGAAAATGGTCACATAGAATTAAGCTCTAGAGATCGTACTATTTTGAAATCTCCCCAGACGTATATGGATGGTTTACTACATTATGTGTCTATAATAAAAGATGATACTGGGTAAGTACATATGCATTTGTGCTGGAGGAAAAGAATCCAAGTACCTTTGTCAATAAATAGTTTCATGAGTGGCTATGACTCTGAAAACCTGTCACTTACTGGCCAACCTTGTGGTGATGAGCCTCTCCAGAATTAGGCAGGTTGGTCTTCCAACAACAAAGACAGAGTCCATTATGGGCCTGTCCTCCAAGGCTTTCCCATCTAGGAGGACCTACCAGAACTTGTGATATGTAAATATGGGCACTGGTCTTTGAGTATTCAGGATCATCTCCAATCCCAGCTTAGAGAAGCATCAGAACAGGCCATCTGAAGTAGGAAAAAAAATAAAAAATGTTGATTTAATTTTTTTAATCCTTTTATCAAGGAGTTAATGTCCGGTTTTCTGATGTTTTTATAACCGTCCTAGAGGCATCTGCTTTGTAGTCATATAAAGAACCAGAAGCCTTGGAGTCTAGACTTTCCTGTGCTCATATTGGCTGTGGGCAGGTCACTTAATCTGTCAGTACTCTAAGGAAGTCTCTTTAGACTATAAATTATAGAGAAGGGGCCAGCATGTATTGGTAGAAGTAATTTCCTCATTGGAGAGTTCTCTATATCAATTAAAATCACAACTTTAGTCATTATCTCTTTATAACATATTCTATTCTTGATTCTGCCATGATCTTGCTTTGGAATATAGAAGTTCCTTCAATTTTATGTATTAATTACATGTAAAATGTATGGGATTGCCTGTCATCGGGGGGAGAGAATGGAGGGAGGGGGGGATAATTTGGAAAAATGAATACAAGGGATAATATTATAAAAAATTACTCATGTATATATACTGTGAAAAAAATTCTAAATAAAAAAATTTATGTATTAATTTCCTCATAAAGAAAAAAAATAGTGACACAAGTTATAGGATGGACTGATTACTAGGCTATTTTCTGTAAAGAATTTGAATATGTCAAAGATCAAAATCAGTGTGTTGGTTCAGTTTCTTTTCTAGCACATTTTACTTTCATTAAAGAAGCTGGCTAGCACAGTGTGTAGATTACCAGGCCTGGAGTTAGGAAGGCCTCAGTGCAAATGCAGCCTCAGACATGTAGTAGCTATGTGATCTTCGGCTTCTGTTTGCTTCAGCTTTCTCTTCTGTAAGAGAGAGAACCCACCTCCCTAGGTTTTTGTGAAGATCAAATGAGAAAATAATTGTAAAGCACTTAGCAGTACCTGGAATGTAAACACTATATAAATATTAGTTATCATCATCATCATCATCATCATCATTATCTTCCCAGACTAAGACTTCTGATTGATGACAAGACCCTCAGAGATAACCAAAGATTACTGACAATCCCAGACTCAGAGCAGTCCCTACGCTTTGGTGGGAGTGATTTTGAAGGATGTATCACTAATGCATTTTTCCAGAGGTATGTGGTTTATAAATTTTTAATCATTGAAATTCAAGTAGGAAAATGACTCACATTTTAAAGTGAGTTATATTTAGTTTTGGCCCATAGGTGACAATGCCTTTTTATGGAGCCAGAATTCTAAACATGGGCTTCTGCATTATTGTCATAAAATCTAAACATCTAAAATATCTTTGTTTACATGGCTATACAAAAGTCTGAAAAACAAAAGCACACAATGAGCATGCAAGCATTTTTTTTTTTCAGGAGGGATGTGACCTAAGTATTCATGACTTGAGTGTGCTTGATATCCCTTGAATTGGCTCCTTCCCTTCTCCTTTCTTCCTTGATGTTCTCTGCTGAGAGACGAGGGTATCCTCTCTCACCTCCTTCTGGAGAGCCCACTCTTCCCAGAACTTCCTTTCTCTCGAGATCTCACTCAGCTCCTTCAGCATCTCACTTTACTACAATGCTCATTGATGCTAGTGATGCACTAGGTGTGGTGGTAAGAGAAAAAAGGAGAAGGAAGTCCTACCTGTTGTAGACAGAGTGACACAAGATTATCTAATTACCGTCTAGTGTAGCCCAACAGGGAGACTGAAAGAGGGAACCAGGTAATCTGTATTAGCCTGTGTAATGCAATGAACTTTATCTCCTTGATTATCAAGGGATAAAATGAAGATGGAAGACAAGGTAGAGAAATAAAGGTATATTCTTCAAACTCTGAAAACAAAACAAACATAAAATTCCCATAAAAGTGTTTTTATATGAGTTTATATCTTGGGGAGAGCCCTGGGCATGGAGTCAGAAAACCTCAGACACTTACTAGCTGTGTATCCTGAGCAAGTCACTTAATCCCAATTTACCTCAGTTTATCATCTTTAAAATGGGGACACACTGGAGAAGGAAACCACTTCAGTATCTTTTTCAGGAAAATCACATCGACAAGTCCATGGAATCATGAGGAGTTAGATATGAACAACAGTAGTTAGGTTTTACACTTAAGATGCATAACATATTAAATTGACTTTTGCACAAACATGAGTATTTTTGAAGCAATATACCTGGGGATTTAAGTTCCTAATTAAATTTTCAGATTTGAAGAAATTTTGGAGCAGGGGTTCTTAATTGAGTGGGTTGGGGAGAAAGGAGGGAAGGGCCATAGAAAAGGCAGAGAGGAGGGGAAGGTGGCCATAAATTTTTCTACTGTTTCCTAATTTTTCTAATTATATTTTTTCATTTTTTTTCTAAATTATAATTATATTTCAACCTAACTGGTTTCCTTTGTAATCCTATATATTTTATTTTATGCATTCAAAAATATCATTCTCAGAAAGAGATCCATAGTCTTAACCAGTTTGTTACAGGGACTCATCATCCAAAACCATGCAAGAAGCCCTCCTTTGGAGTAAATGTACCTCATACTTTGTACGTGAGCATTATCCAAGGTGATTTAGAGAAATTTACCTTTCTTTCTCTTTTGTTCCAGATTAGCCCAGAGTCCTGAAGTTCTCAATTTAGTCAGTCATACTCGGAGGGAAAAGGAGACTGTGTCCCTAGGAGCCTGCAATTTAAACAAGCCACCTTTTCTAATGCTGCTGAAAAATTCAGCAAAAATCAGCACACCCAGGACATTCAACATTGATAGGGTATGCATTCTGGCCTTCCACCTTGCTTCCTCTGCTGGAGATTCAAGTTTTCATTTGTTGCCTAGATGCTAACAGAGACTACAAAGTCAATGACCTACTTTATTCCCCACGCGAGAGAATGAAAGCCCCACAGTGGGCCTAGTGCTAGATTATAAATTTAGTGAGGAAACCTGGATAATAATCCATATAATTATGGGACCTGAGTCAATTATGTTCCTCTCAATTAATAGAGTTTAAAAATGCGATTTTGGATACTTCTCTCTCTCTCTCTCTCTCTCTCTCTCTCTCTCTCTCTCTCTCTCTCTCTCTCTCTTTTTCTCTCTCTCTCTGACACATAGAAATACTTTAAATTTCAGTTTCCTCATCTGTAAATTAGATTATCATAAGAAAGTTTTTGGCAACATCTATAATGCTATATAAATGGGCGAGTGGATTATGGTTATTTTTACAGCAATAGCCATATTGTTGCTGCATCAACTTTGGCAGGGGGAAAAGTGGGGAGATTCATTGGAGCTCGGATCCTGATTGTATGAGGAAGAGAGAGAAAATGAAGGATCCAGAATGACTGTAGTTTTGAGTTTTGATACTGAGAAAAAGACAATGCCTTTAATAGAAAGAGAAGTCAAATGGCAAAGTATAGCAACATATCCCATTAGCTGTGATTCTAATTTCATGCTATAAATATCTGTGGAAAAAAGGAGCATGGTTTAGTGGACTAAATGCCAGCCCAGAAACCCAAAGGTTTTATGAATTCTAATCCTTGCATGGTCGGTCATTGCTATCCTGGGTGGATGAGAAAACCATGACTAAATAAATGTTAAGCTACAGGACCAATATATCTTACCTTAATCATAATTTCTAACTTTTTTCCTCCATCTTTTTGTGCAGCTACAAGAAGATATGCGTCCTGCCCCTCTGATGAAGAAAGAGATTTGGACAAACACCCAGCACTGTATTGAATCACCTCAGGCTCAGGTTTCTAAAGGAGCTTATCAGTTTGGGGACAGTCCCACTAGCCACTTGATCTACACATTCCCTAAAGAGATGCTGAAAGACAGGTATGCATGGTATAATGCTTTGAAATTTTGTTTTATTCCAACTCAATTCAATTCAATTCAACTATGATTCTCAAAGCCTTAAAATGGGAGGAATAGAGCGGACTCTACAGAATTATTTAATGAGAAGGGAAGAAAAAGGACTTCCCTCTTTAATCAAACAACAAACATTTGTTAAACACTGTGCTCGGGCAGGGTTTCAAGGGATACAAAGAAGAGGCAAACCTTTGCCTTCAAGAAGCTTACATTCTAATAAAAGAGATTTGGACTATTTGACCAATAAGCTGATTTGTGCAAAGGACAAATGGCAAGAATGCCTACAGTGAGTTCCTCATACTTGAAATAAAAGCATATTAACATAGTGTATAAGAGCTGACTTTAGCCCCATTACCCAGTTTGGAAACAGGAATTATCTAAAAGAATTATAATTTTTTCATTCCCAAAATACTTTTTGCCTCTAAGAAAGCCCACATTCCCCCTTCCTTGAATTTTATATTCAAAAAGAAATAATTACTTTTCAGTAGGATAGTTCTCAAATGGATCATTTTTAGACCAAGTATCTTGACTTCTTTGTGGTGGTAACAGTGAAAAAGGATATGACAGCTAAGTGGTGTAGCGAATAGAGTGTTGGGCTTGCAATCGGGATGACTCATCTTCCTGAGTTCAAATCTTATCTTGCCCACTTACTGGGTAAGTCACTTAATACTTAGCCTCAGTTTCCTCATCTGTAAAATGAGCTGGAGAAGGAAAAGGCAAACCACTTCAATATCTTTGTCAAGAAAACTGAAAGACTTAACAACAATAATCTTGGCTTCTTTGTGGTGACAACTTATGTTTCTATTACTGAGAAAGGAATGAACCAAAATACCACACTAAAAGAAAGGGAGGAAAGGGCTTTTTGAAAAGGATTTTTTTTTTCTATTTTAAAAAAGTCATTAGGAATTCTTAAAGACACATATAAAACACATATAAAAATAGTTTTCAAAAAGACAAATCATTTTAATATACTGAATGGAAGGTCAGCAAAAACTGCATTTGAGTGCTCCCCGTGACAAATATTGGCAGCCTTTGAACCCTGGGCAAGTAATTTTAGCTCTTCATACCTTGGACAATTTTCCCAAGATTATAATTTGCAAAGTCTATGCCAGTGTGCCCTGGTGGAGGGAGTTGGGGAGTTTCCCATGCCAATGAAATCATATTGCAATTGAAATAATAATAATAATAATCACAATAATAGCATTTATATAGTGCTTTAAAGTTTGCAATGCACTTTTCATATGTATCTAATGCATTGGCTTATATCCCCTGCATGGTAATTTTCAGTTATGTTTAATTCAACAAAGGTTTTTAAGTGCTTATTATGATCCTGGCACTGTGTTAGATATTGGGCATGCAAAAACAAAAATAAAGCTATGTCTGGCCTCAAGTAGCTTACTGTCTCCTGGAGGCAAAACATCATGTACACAGAAAAGTTAATATGTTCACAAATAAGTTCTAAAGTTTCTGTTGTTGTCTGTTTACCTTATTCTGAAGTGACCCAATTGCATTAAGTTCTTAGAAGTTTTGAAAAATACCTAACAGCATAATGAATGAGAGGAGTGGTGATACAAGTTTTACAGGAAAAGGTAACCAGCCAAACTGCCACAGTTCTTTAGATTGATTCAGGCTAGCCCTCCTGGAAACTTCTTTGACTTCCTAATTGGAAAAAAAATTTGCACATCAATCTATAAAGGAAGACATTTCTAAGCCAATACAAATGGCATTTATAGTTTTCAGCCCATTTTCTTGACTCTTTCTCTTATAGATGGCTACTCACAAAGCTAGGTTAACTTTATGATAATAAATGATGTTTATATATAATACTTTAAATAACTTCTAGATGGCACCACAAATAGAGCACTAAGCCTGAAATCAGGAAACCACATCTTCCTGAGTTCAAATCTAGCCTGAGATACTTATCTGGAGCTGGGCAAATCATTTAACCCCATTTCTCTCACTTTCCTTATATGTAAAATGAATTGCTGAAGGAAATGGCAAAACACTTTACTTTCTTTGTCAAGAAAACCCCAAATAGGGTTCTAAACAGTCAGACAAGATGAAATGGCTCAACAACAATAAAACGTTATCATATATATTACATATAATATGTATTATATTTACATATGTTATGTTACACATTATTATGCATAATAATGTTATTATAAAGAAGTATTTTACACACACTATTTCTTGGTCCACACAACATCCTCAGAATTCAGGTAGTCACTATTTTTATCCCCATTTTATAAATAGGAAACTATTACTTGCCCTAAATCAGAGTAACATAGACTTCATATCCCTAACAAATACAAAGTATTAGGGTGTTATGTGGAGAGTGCCTAGTATATCATAAAGCACAATATGAGCTATCATTATAAGGAACATGTCAGATTTCTGTCTTGCCTGCCAATGTTCTCCCATAGTTATTAAAAACAAAAACCCAGCTTACTGAAAAGTAGAGAGGATTGACAACAGCTCCTTTAGCTCCAAATATTAACAAGACTACATTGTTATTTTTTTTTTCAGGAAAATGCAAGGGTGTTTATATATATATATATATATATTATGCCTCTTGTTCTAAATACAGGCTCTCTCTGTCTTCTTCCTACTCTCATTTAATACACCACACAATAAATTTAGCCCTTAGGCAATTTGGGTGTAAAAGTTTAACTGTCACACAATTTTCCATCTGGTCTTTTTTCCCTCAGGGATATAAGGGCCATTGGTGATCATTATATGCATTAATAAGAATAGTAACAATGCAGCAGAATATAACATCTCAGATATTTGGTTCTTTCACTGACTTTACTGAGTATCAGCAGTATGCTGCTGTTTTAAGACTCCATTTGGGGTTTTCTTGGCAAAGATATTGGAGTGGTCTGCCACTTCTCCAGCTCATTTTCCAGCAGTAAAAACTGAAGTAAACAGGGTTAAGTGATTTGCCCAGGGTCACATAGGTAATAAGCATCTGAGATTGGATTTTAACTCATAAAGATGAGTCTTCCTGATTCCAAGACCCTTGTTCTATCCACTTGGGCCACATAGCTGCCTTTATTTCACTTCCTCATCTATGAGACAAGAATAATAATAGTATGTCCATCCTGGAGTTGCTTTGAAGATAAAATCATATAATATTTGTAAAAACTTATGATATCCTGAAAGTGCTAAATACTAATTATTTTCATGTTATTGTAAAAAGAAATAACCTCTTGCTGCTTATCACTCACCCTTCTATGAACATATGCAAAAGGTAATATATATTTAGGGGCATAAAAATTCCACCTTGCTATTTATTATCCAATTAGGCAACCAGCTAATAGCCACCATAAACTTTTATGACAATTCCCTAGGAGAGCAAGTAAATAGCAGCAATTGAACTGGGAAGTTTTCTCTCTGCACTTCAGTTTCCTAAAAGATTCTACAAATTACTAATTTAATAAAATTTCTTTTCATTCTGAACTTAACAAATGCCAGATAAAATGAATATTTGCAGATACACAGTAGAACAGAAAAGGAAAATTGTATATGAAATTGCAGATCTCTTAATATGTATAGCTTGGGGGCAGCTAGATAGTGGATAGAGCACCAGCCCTGAATTCAGGAGGACCCAAGTTCAAATGTGGTCTCGGACACTTAACACTTCCTAGCTGTGTGACCCTGGGCAAGTCACTTAACCCCAGCCTCACAGGAAAAAAAAATATGTATAGCTTGGCTTCCTTTTTTAGGTATATAATGACTTTTAATGTTATTGTGCTTGTTTTTGTGCTTCTTTCTGGTCTCCTTTTTTGGTTCTCTATGTTTATGCGTGGTAGTAAGTCTTCCTACTCAGTATTTGGTCTTTGTCTCCTTCAGTTACAAGTCACAGTTTGCTGTGGACATACAGACAACTTCCACTGCTTCAGGACTGGTGTTTTTTGTCGGGAACAAGAGCTCTTGGATGTTGCTTCACATTTCAAAAGGACGCATTGCCTTTTTGCTGAGGACAGAAGGAAAGAAACTAAGACTGAAAACCAAAGAGAAACTCAATGATGGGAAGTGGCACACGGTAAGAGCTGCTCTAACAGTAGAAAACTTAAAAAATGTGGCCATGGAAATCACCCTTTAGGGATCCAGTATACTTGAAAAAGAAGAATAAAGTAAGTAACTCCATCTCCTGAATAGGTCTTGATGAGAACCTATAAGAGGCAGTATCATACCTTCCCATATATTCATTGTTTTAAATATTTAACATACTTTAATCTATGCAATTTTTCCTTGATACTGAGAAACTTCTAAACATATAATATTGCACCAAGATGGAATGAATATTTTTATTTCTCAGACATTTTGATCAGGCCTGCATTACCCTATGTTTCCTTGCCTTTTTCAACTCCCTAGATCATAATAATAGTAATAATATTCATTATTCATTCATACAGCACTTTTAAGTTTTACAAAGTACTTTACATAAATTGTTTTAAAACAATATTAAGAAGCAGGTAGTAAACTAAGTCTCAGAAGTTACTCACATAGCTAATAAATGTTAAGCCCCCAGAGATTATCTAGTTTGAGCCCTCATATTCTAGATGATAAAATTGAGGTTTAGAAAGATTAAGTTTCTTTGCAATAGTCATATAACTGGTTAGTGTTGGAGGTATGATTTGAACTAAGGTTTTCCAGACTGCAAGTCTGCACACTATCCATAGTCCCAAACAACACTGAATCCACATATAATGCTTTTCCCACTACACTGCTTCTTTAAGCTTATCATTATCCTTACAGCTAAACAAACTGATATAGTAGTCTCTTTTTCTAGTTGTACCCCTACTATGCCTGAGATGTCCTCCCCACAGCTTCCAATCCTTCCTCCCTCCTCCAATCAGGTTGCTTTCATAATCTCATTTATCATATTACCTTTTACATATGTTCATAGAAGGGTGAGTGATAAGAGGCAGGAAGTTATTTACTTGTATAATAATATGAAAATAATTAGCACTTAGCACTTTCAGGGTATCAAGCTGCCCCTGATTTCTAGTTATATAAAATGTTAATGTAGGTGCCCAAAGCCAATTCAAACCAATTTATAAGAACCAACTGTTATATTTTCTTTGGAAGAGTTTATTCTTCAGAAAGCAACAAACATTAAAAATGAGGCTTTGATTTATTGTTTTCTTTATTGTCTATGCTTAAGGTGATGGAGGAAAATAATAATGCAGATTAAATTTTAAAGCGTATCATACATATTTTGGGGGATGATGCACCAGTTGATAAATTTACCAGCACACCTCTGAGAGACATCATCTACTCCAATACTCTTTTTCCTGAAGATGAAACTGTGACATAGAGAAGTTTAATGACTTGCTAGTTTGTGTCACTTGAAGCTAGAAGCCAATTTTTCTGACATCCATCTCAGTCCTCATACTTCATTGCTTCTCTTACAAGAAAGTATAATGTTATGAGAGTATGAAAGAAAGAAAAGAGACTAGAGCTGGCATCAGGACACTAAAGTTTGAGTCATACCTTTGATACTGTAGGGATAGTGTGCAAGTCCCAAAACTGAGCTGCTTGAAATGCCATCAAAGTAAGTTTTTTTTTCTCTTTTTGATACTAGTAACTAGTAGCAGAGTTCAGCTTCAACTACCCAGTCAAAGAGAAATCTAAATGTGAATGTTTTCTTTCTCTCTAAGATTGTATTTGGACATGAGGGAAGGAAAGCCCGTCTTGTCATAGATGGTCTAAAGGTCCAGGAAGGAAGCTTGACTGGAAATGCTGTCTTTCCTTTCAAACCATCACTGATCTACCTGGGGGCCTCTCCCAGGGTGAAACTGAAGGTGAGTACTTCTTCTCTTGGGGGAATTAAAATATTCCAACTGTGGAATTATAAACATAATCATGATATATAATGCCTTCCTTCTAGATTTCTGGGTTTTAAAAAAAATCCACTTAATGCCCATAAGTCCCAAAATCTACTTCCAGAAAAATTCTCTTTTTTTTTTAACCCCTCAATCCTAAGGAGCTCACAATCCCTATCAGAGTGAATCAATAGGGAACAATCTCTCCATGCTAGCCATGTTAGCTGGAATTCTTACAATCTTCATTCCAGCAAGAACAGAATAAGGATTTCTTCATAGTTTGTCCATAACTACTTGGTTGATGCTGAGACACCTTGGGTCCCTTAATATTATAGTCAGCCCATAGGGATCATAATTACATAATTCATTTTAAATTGTGGTCAGCCACAAGGAATCTGAGTCCTAGTGGATTTAAAAGATAGACTGATTCAATGAGTGATGTTAAGTCATAAGAACATTTTTTAATACTATAGGGACTCTTAGCAGTACAGTGTATCTTGTTTCTGATGCTGATACAAAATTGGGTGCAGAATTTCATAGTAGAGAGGGATTTCAGAGTTCATCTGGATAAAGCCATGCCCACACTTAAACTGCTTTGTTTTTTCCTTGCAAAATATGACATTACTGAGCCTCTCCTTGAAGAATTCCTATAATGAAGAATTTATTCTCTCGGATTGCAACCCTTCTACTGCAAGAATTACATGCTATGGCCCCTTTGACTGTGAATGTTTGTTCCATCTGGTCCAGAATTTATTTAGTGCCTATTCTGGGTAAAGGATTGAATAAATAGACAATGTATCTCTAAGATCATTCATTCCTCTTTAATTTAGCCCATTATAATCTGGCTATTTATTAATTAAATCTTTTTTTGATGAATCATAACATCTATCATAAGATGTTCCATATTGCTTGTTGACCTCATTACAAAAATAGGGTTAGTGCCAATGAATGTCTGTAAATTGCATTTAATTCTTTTTACAAGAAGCACCTACTAGATTTAATGAGTGTTTTTCAATAATTCAAAACATCACAGTGGTGTATAACATCCTCATTTGCCTTCTAATTTAATTGTAGGACATTTATGAAGTACTGGGACTTGATGTATTTGATGATGTGTTTAGCAAATTTCCACTTGTTCGTTTTTTTGGAATTTGTTAATTCATTGGCCCCTTTTCATATATTAGAATTGCCTGTCATTAAACTCTTAACTCAATCAGAAGAAAATCTGGAAGATGCTTTGTACCTTCAAGGGAGGTGGCAGGACTAAGAATTATAAGACAGTGGTTTCTCCATTTCTCTGTTGTGTATATGTGTTTTATAAATGGAAAAATATACAAACAGTTGTATACACGTATTTGTGTATGTTATGCTTTCTATATAGGATATATTATAGAATATATTAATGTGTATGTATCTAGCTATATATATATATATAACTTTACATCTACATGTAGGAACATGTTTTGAACAAATGTACATGTAATTGTATGTGCATGCACATATGCATTGCAAATGTATGGTATTTAGTATATACACATACACATGCATACATATATTTTATTTATATATGGAAAGATAAGAAACAGAAATTTCCCTATAACCAAGCCCAACCATAGCTTAGTTTCCAATAAGTCAACCTTGGTCTTCCCCTTGCTATTAGCATATTGTTTAGAACTATGCATTTCCTATAATTAAACTTTTTTTTTTCTATAAACATTTGCAGAGCCTCCCCCAAAACAGCTTTGTGGGATGCCTGAGGAACTTTCAGTTGCATGGAAAGGCCTTAGATACTCCCTTTCAAAACTTTGGGGTAAGACCCTGTTTGGGTGGCCCTCTTGAAAAAGGAGTATATTTCTCTCAAGACGGTGGGCACATCAGCTTTGGTAAGAAACAACTCCATGAAGTTTCTGTCTCTAAGTCATTATTAAGTTCATTATTTGAGCATTTTGATAAACAGTTATAACTGTTTATTTTTAAAAGATGACTCCTGGATGCAGGGAAAGGAATTTAAAATAGTTTTTGGAATTCGTCCGAGAAGCCTCACTGGAATTTTAATGCATTTTGGAGGACAACCTGGGAAGTACTTAAGTGTTTATATGGAAGAAGGAAAGGTGAGTAATAGCTTTATATTGGAGCTAGTGCCTGGCACAGAGAAGATGATATATAAATGCTAGCTATTATTATTATTATTAGGGGCCTGCACAAGGGTTTTAACCATGTGAGTGCAGAAAAGCAGATGGTGATAGTGGAGGAAGAACTGTCAGTATCTGACCACTGATTGGATGTGGAGTGTGAAAGAGTCTAAAGTAATCAGTTTAAAGAACTAAGCAGAAAAAAGGAAGCTTTATGGGGAAGAGGATATCATGGCTGTTGTCAGCTTTTTGCCATACAAAATCACATTTGCTCTGGTCACAGAGGACAAAACTGGGAGCAATGGGTAGAATCTTCAAAGATACACATTTAGATTTACTATAATGAAAAATGTTCCAGTAATGACATCTGTTAAAAAAAAAAAGAGTTCCCTTACTCCCCTAGCGAAGAATGACCTTTATTTTTAGCCCTGGGTTAGCTGAAAGAGTTTCTGATTATGAAAGAATAAACCACAAGTAAAATCAAGAACTCTCCACTTGAAGGAAGATAATGACATAGTTTAATTTAGTACAAAAACTATCAGGGAAGGCCACATCATCTACTTGTATGCAGATTTTATGTAAATATCAACCTAGTTTTCCTTACATGAAAATTTGATGTGCCATTAATAAGGTCTAGAAAGCATTTTTAATATCCTCAAAGAAAAGCCACTATAAAAATATAAAATATTACTTTGGCATCTTTATCTAGCTGCTTATCCCTACCATGAGGTCATTTGTCCCAGCCAGCATCACCTTTTGCCTACCAGATATCACGTGCTGATGGATGCAAAGCTAGATGTGTTTCTGTATAAATTTCAGGAAGGACCTATCATCTAACTCATTAATATTTACCAATAATATTTAAGTAGATTTGAAAACATCATCTTAATAGATTGGACAAAAGCTGCACTGTTGCTTTGCATCATTGGTCATTCTTTGGAATATCTCATTGGACATTAGCATTGGACAGTCAAGAGTATGCAGTGGGAGGAGCAAGCACAAGTTGTAGATTGTTTTTTAGTCATTCATATATGCTCAATACCTAAGCTGTTCCTTGGAAATGTTGGTAAAACGTATGGGGCAAAAGGAAAAGAACTAAGAAAGCTTCTTCTCTTCCTGGAAGAACTGATGGTAAAAGTACTTATGTGTTTCAGGTCACTGCTACTGTGGACAGTGGGGATGGTAAGATGCTGACATCAGTCACACCCAAGCAATCTCTGTGTGATGGACAGTGGCATTCTGTGGCAGGTATTGTAACAGATGCTAGGAAAGATGACTTCCCATTTCAAAATGGATTATTTCCAAAATTTTTAATGGAAGTAAACATTTGGTTTGTAATTAACCAACTCCATCAATGCCAGTGTGCAGTGAGGAAGCTAAAGTCTGTGTCTCTATTCCAAAGTAAATCTGTTCTAAGCCCCTAGCTTGGGCATATGATTTAAGAATTCTGTTTCCCATCTATTATCAAATTAATATAATGTTTGATCCTGGCAAATGGATTCAAAGAAAAAAAGCTCACATTTATAGGGACTTCTCATTAAAATTTTGTTCAACCGGCAGTACAAGATTTATAATTCCTATTTTACAGTTGAGGAAAACAAAGCTTAGGAATGTGAATTGACTTGTCTAAAGTTACACCCTAATTAATTGTAGAACTGGGGTTACAATGAAGGTCTTTTGATACCAAATCCTCCACTTTCTCCACTGTGCTAAATCAGTTATGTGTTCCTTAGGGTAATTGTTGGAGTGGGCTTTTTGCTTTAGAATGGGATTTTTTTCCTTTAAAAATACCTTTTGGGTGGCCTTTAAAAGCCAATAATGAGGAAAATTCAACAAAGAAGCAAGTCCTTAGGCTAAAAGGAAAAGTAACAATAGGCAATTTTATTTCATGGAAGTGTGCTACTATGGAAAGTGATCTTTCTTTGGAGATAAGTTTCATGATTGCTTTGATAATTCATTGAGCTTCAGCATTCTCATCTGGAAGATGGGGGCAACAGATTCTTGCATTGGCTTGGTCTCAGAGATATTGTGAGAAATGCCCTTATCTATCTTAAAGTGCTACAGAAATGTGAGATATTATAAATAGTGGGTACTGTCTTCAAAATCTTGCATATGCACAATACATACATGCACATGTACATGCAAAATATGTATGTGCATACAAATACATGCATACATAAACACATACAAAATGTATCCATATATACACAAAATGTGTGCTACATACGTACACATACACATATATTTATGAATGCACATATCTGCATATATTTTATGTTGTGCTTTCATCAGGATAGGGAGCTCCTCGTCAGGCTTATCCTATACCAATTAAGATAGTGCCTGCTCTGTAACTTAGAGAATGACTTGGAATTCTGTGAGGTTAAATAATCTATTCAAGATTCGCACAGCAAGAAAATGACAAAATCAGAATTTGAACCAAGGCCAGGTGTCTATCCACTATGCCATAGTGCCTCTCTGCAAATACATATATACTATAAATGTGAATTTATGCTGACATTGTTTTTGGTATTTAAGGTCAGGATTTTTTTTTTTTGCTAGCTTAAAGAGATCTGTGACAAAAGTATAATTATAAGCTAATTAACATGAGGTAAATTTTTTGCTTGGGTTGGGGAATGGGATTCAGCAGTTTATACTGAGCTATACTCTATATCAGGATGAATTTGGAATCAGTTATTGAAAACCATATATAAAGAAATACAGGTATAGGTAAAACTGGTATTGTAGTTCAAGTGGTTACTCACACATGGGGAGATCACACTGCAGGTCAGGAAGTGTAACTTAACTGGCTTCTTTTCCCACAGTCACTCTAAAGGAGAATTTGCTGCAGCTCGACCTGGACACAGATAGCAGCTATGAAGCTGGGCAGCTGCCCATCCTGCCAGCCAGCAACCAGCAGCCTTTGTATTTGGGAGGCATTCCAGGTGACTATTCTTCAGGCTTTCTTATAACCTCAGACAATCACATCCAATACAGTTACTAGATTTATGGATTGGTGACTAGATGCCAAGAGCAGCTGTGTGCTAGTTTTCTTAGGAATGTGTGGGTGTTAGAGATTTTGAGGCTTTGTTATAATCAAGAAACCAGGATGATGCTGCTGGTGCCCCTTTATTTGATAGTTCAAACCACTGCTGCTATTACACTCTGCCTCATTCTGACAATTCTCTAAAGGCTTTTTTGGAGCTCCATAAGAAGCTGAGTTAACTAGCATATTGATTAGAGCAGAGGATTTGAGAAGAGAAATGAAAAAAAAAAGGGAGTTCTTTCTGCTTTGGTCATTAGCTCTTCACTAGTGAGCTAGTGAGCAATGTGGAGCCAGAAATAGAGACTCAAGCAAGCTGAAATATAAGCAAGATCATGGGCTCTCAGAGCTAGAAATTAGAAGGGACCTCTGAGGCTGTTTGGCCCAATTCTCTCATTGTACAGATGAAGAAACTGAGGCCTGTGGAAATTAAGTGGCTTGTCACAGGAGACAGAGTTTCTAGGCATAATACTGGGATTTGAATTCAGGTTTTCTTATCCCTCAGACCTTGAGCCTGGAAATAATAGCACACATCATCAAAATAAACATTAAATGCCTAGAAATATCTCTCTGCTCTCCTGATGAATTTATTTCTCCTCAAACAAGGAGAAATATCAGCTTTATAATTATTCCATGACCTTCTACACTAATCATAATCATAATTTATGATTCATAAATCATAAAACAGAAATCATAAAACACTGTTTTACCTTCCTTAAAGACCTAAAAGAATCAGCTTGATCAAAAAAAAAAAGGAAAAAAAATAGAATCAGCTTGATCGTAATTTACTAGCATGTAGTTTAGGGATATATCCTGCATAAAGAATTTTTAGGTTGCTTTTTTTCCCTACAAGAAAGAAAATTTAAAATAGAATGCTCACCCTACCCATTACTTTAAACATAAAGGTCATACATTAAGTGTTTCTCTCTTTCTTCTCTCAGCCAACTTGACAACGCTGAGACTGCCTGTGCAAAAGCCCTTCTTTGGCTGCCTCAAGAAGATCACAATCAACAATGCAGCTGTCTCTGTCACGAAGGCCTTAGAGGTCCGGGGAGCTGTCAGTCTGAATGGCTGTCCTGTCCACTAACTCTAGGCAGTGTATAATGAGAAAGTCCTTGGATGTTCAAGGTCCTGAATGACATGGGATTCATCTTCTTAAATACTGCCTCAGATAAATATATTTCCCATTCTTTTCAACATAATTCGAGAATCAAGATGTCCAAAGTGACTTAACAACCAATCTCATACTTACTGATGGCCCCATATATTCCTCTGTTATTGGGATTGTAGAAGTGTTCAACATTCATGTATATGTTATATAAAAATGTTGTTTATTTGGGAATATAAGCAAAATACTATATGTTTATAATGCAAAACATAATTTCTTATTTGTTAAAAAAATAACATCAATGGAGATTGAAATACTTTAAAATGAAATTTTGACATATGTTACATAAAGTTATAATTTATGGGGCCAAATAAATGCAACTTACCCTTCCAATTCTCTGTTTTTACATAACATTAACACAAAATTATCCTGAAAAGATATACATGTATGCTATTATTCAATATTTACACATGACACAAACACATGACTGTGTCACAAGAGTCTCTACACAGGCAGGACCCTAAGGATATTAAAGAGGTGTGAAGCAAAGTGCTCTTTGAAGGAGCTCAAAAGGAAAGGTTTAACAGGAAAGGTTGCAACCAAGTGAGACCAGAGTGGATTTTTCAAAGGAGGTGGCATCTGAGTTGGTTAAGAGTTTAGATTTAATATAAGCATAAGATTTTAAAATCAGGATAAGACTCATTAGGATAGGAGTTCTCAACCTGGAGTCTGTGAACTTGTTACTAACAATATTTTCATAAAATATGTATATGAATATGCATATATAAATAATAAAATAAATCTAAAATATCTATTACATGCATATAATATTATAGATTTATTATATTCCTTATTACATACTTATATATAACACAAATAAATATGTAAATAATAGACTATATATATATGTATAAAAACAATACTCTATATATTGGATCAATGTATTATATTGAACATATTTAAAAACATTAATCTTGGAAGGGATCCATAGACTTTACCTGGATGCCAGAATGGCTTCTGATACAAAACAGGGATAAAAACTTCTGCTCTAAGGCTATAAGTCCCAGAGAAGATGTTGTCTCCATCGATAACAGGAATTTTCTCACTGAGGCTTCCTATGCTGATGAAATCACAAATCTTCCCACATATACACACAAATGTAGTGGTGTATATTCACTCACATGTGTGTGTGTGTGTGTATATATATATATATGCTTATATGCATGTATACATATGTGCATATGCATTTTAGTGAGCACAAGCATATGTACCATTGTGTATTTGTGTGTATAGATATGTAAGAAGGGAAAAAAAAACAGCTGCAAACTCATACACATATTTATAATATAGGAATTCAATAACAAAGAGGAGAGGGAGTGAAAAAATTCTACATACAGAGAACAGTGTAAACAGAGTATAGATCTGACTGTTGGGTAACCAGTGAGCCACCCTAATTTGCAAATTTGCCTTGGGATTTCTGGGAACAAGACTCTTTTCCCCTGGAAGGAAGTTGTTTTCCATGTGAAGAATTTTGATATAGACTTCTACCCAGAGCCTGAATTATACCAAGAGACCTGCTTCTCCACACTATTGGGCTCTCTGGCCCCAAAGCTTTCCTTGCTTCTGATAGGTCCTAAAGGCTGATCTCCTGCCCTCTAGTTTCAAAGAGCTGCTGCCTTTCTTTTTCAAATTCAGACTCACAGATAAATGCTCATCCCAAAGGAAAACTTTCTCCTTCTTATTTACAGGTGAATATAAAGCTTCCCTTTCAGTGTCTGCTCTTTAATCCTTTGAAGAGACACTTGGTGGCAAAATCATCTTGACTATATCCCTCTTTATCTCCTCACAACTATAAGTGCTACTGAGTTCCAAAGAGGAAAGCCTCTCGGTCACACAACTTAGGAGACTTAAAAAAATCTGAAAAGGAAAGCCCTCCTTGGGTATCTTGAGGGTTTGCTATAAAGATTAATTACTTGAAAGGATGAAATTTAAAAGTTTAATGGAGATATTTACAAATATATTTCTGCCATAGGAAAGCTGGAGAAAAAAAAAAAACATAGGAAGGAAGGCAGGAATTGTATTCACATGACAAAAGAAAAATGAGCAAAGCATAGAATCAAGAATATTTAAAAAAGAAGAGATACTAAAGAGATCTAACCCAATCCTTTTATTTTACAAATGAAAAAATAGGGAAGGCCAGCAATTTGCTCACGTACACACTAATACACATATTTTCACATATTTACTCTCCCCTCCCCTAACACACACCCATATATACATATACATACATAAGTACACATACTCAGAACTATAACTTAACTATGTTTTCAATAAAAATTTGACAAAAGATACCTAAATTATGAATGAAAAATATTAAATATCATGCTAATTATTCAGGACATAAATAAATTGTTGCTGCTTTCAAGGACTTCACATTCTAGTGGGGTAAAGGAGGGAAAAATGTAAAAAAAGATAATTCAGCTGAGACAGGGAGGAAAACAACTGGAACTTCTAGATTGAACACTATTTTTCTCCAGTCAGGAATGTATCTTGCTTTTAACAAACCAACAATAATTAACTAATGGGCCCATTCCACTTAGAAATCCTGAGAAAACATTCTATGAATACTGCATATTTCAGTAGTTAATTATCAGTTCACTCAAAGACTAGACTCTAGAACTTGCCAATTTGGAAAGCATTCAGGATAACAAGTGTTCAATATAAAGTTAAAGAGAAGCTTCAGGGGCTACTTCTCTTTCTAATTCTAGAAAAATATTACAATGCCAAAGGTTGAAAGGTTCATAAAGTCTCTTTCTCTCTTTAGGGAAAACGAGATCATTAGGCTTAATGCAAGCAGACTCCCAGACTGGTTAAATTATTTCTTACATTTTCAGTTTCTAACTCCTTTGCCAGTGGCCTACTTTCTTGATCTCTTCAGTCTATGGTTCCTTTTTTTGCCTCTATAGCCTAGAAGGAATTAACCTAAAGGCAAATCTCTTCATTTGGAGATGAACAAATAGAGTTAGACAAATTAAGTTACTTGTCCAGGGTCACATAGCTAGGAAATATTAGGCTGGATTTGAATTCAGGTCTTCCTGACTCTAATCTAGTATTCTATTCATTGAGTCATTACCTGTTTAATTATAAAGTCTCCTTTATTTCTATCCTGTGGATGTTAGTTTTCTATTGCATTAACATGGAAGTGGGGAATTAAATTAGGTGCAATCTCAGATCTGGTTCCTTTTATAAACTAACATATGACAGAGAAGAGAAACTTGTCTCACTTTTGTCATATCTTAGGTTTTCAGAAATCTGTGAAGATGATAAAAATAAACATCAGGAGAAGAAAATGCTGATAGTGACATCTCAGAAAAGGAGACTGATTTTATGAAGTTTCACCTGCAGAAATTTCATCCAGTAAACTCTTAGGTTTTTTTTTTTTCCTTCTTCTCATTTTCAGAAAGATCAAAGGGAAAAGGGGGTGAGAAAAGTAGCAGTAAACTGGAAGTAGGAAAGAATTGAGTTTAAATCCTACCTCAGACTTTTTTTGCTGTATGACTTTTGACAGACAAGTCACTTAACTTTCCAGCATTTCAATTATCTCATCTACCTCCCAAGTTATTTTGAAGATCAAATTAGATAATATTTGCAAGACAGTATATAATGCTATAATTATTAAACTTATGTATAATAAATATTGGCCATGGTATTCAGGAACTATTTTGGAAATATGCATTGCTTTCTTAGGTAGCTAGATAGCATAGTGGACAGAGCACTGGGCGGGGAATTGGGAAGACATCCTCATGAGTACAAATCCAGCCTCATACATTTACTAACTGTGTGACCCTGAGCAAGTCACTTAACCCTATTTGCCTTAGTTCTTCATCTGTAAAATGAGCTGGAGGAAGAAACTGCTAACTATTCCAGTATTTCTGTCAAGAAAACCTCAAAGAAGAAGGCCATAACTGAAAGGACTCAACAACATAGATTCATTGCCAACTAAAGCTTGATTTAGGAGACAAAACCTAAATTTCTTATATTTTAGTGTAATAGTTCAAAAATATTTTGATCCCCAAAGAGACAAGGAAAAGAAGAAAAAAATTTTTTGGATTATACCTGCCAAAACCAGGAGAAAGTAAAGTTTTACATTCCAAAATTAAAAAGAAAGTCTTATCAGATTCAATTTATCACACACAAAAATTATTAAAAAGGGAAGAATCTGGGATTTACAACTGCAAGGTGGGTATCATAAATTGTTTTATCACCATTCTGTTTCTTGATCAAAATAACTGAGAGTCTTAGGAAAATCTCAGCTGGCTACTTGATGATTTTGTAACTTCCCTTATACTTTTGATTTTTTCCACAATTAAAATGGCCACGCTGGATCCAAAATAACAACGGAATAAAAAATGAATTTAAAAAAAATTTATAATACAACATAATAACTAGTTTTACAATGGTAACCTGGGACCCTGTAGCAAAAGCCTTGTACTCTTCTGAACATGAATGCAAGCTTGGAGGCCTTTCAATAAGTAATACTATCCATAGCTTGTGTTTATGCCTCCCTGTAGCTTCTCTTAAGAAGATCAGAATCTGGCTTATTTTACTTCTTCCGTAAGGATATTTTTTTCTCCTAGCATTAACTGAAGCATTGCTCATCTAACTTGGAGCAGCTAGGTGGCTCAGCAATGAAATAACAGGTTTGGGATCAGGAAGACTCATTTTCCTGAGTTCAAATCTGGCTTCAAACACGTAGTAGCTATGTGATCTTGTACAAGTCACTTAATCCTGTCTGCTCCAGCTTCCTCATCTGTAAAATGACCTGGAGAAGGAAATAGCAAATCACTTCAGTATCTCTGCTAAGATATGGTCACAAATTGTTAAGCAAAATTATTTTTGTTTAGGAAGTTGAGTCCTTATGGACTCTAATTTTACAAAAGTATTCTATGCTTCTTATTGTCAATTTTGGACAGCTTTCTAGTATGCACCCTGAGTCTACAGAATCATGAAAGTAAGGCCTTTCTTATTAGCAAATTGGTCTTCCTGCTTCCTTTTCTCACCCTTTGGCCCTAGAAAGACTAGGAAAAGCTATTTCTGCAGCTTTCACTGATTCAGAAACTTTCACTATGAAGCCTCTGATTCATATTTCCTATACAAAGGTTTTTCCCCTCTTATTCATTCTACAAGTATTATTAAGTTCTGTCTAGTATGTGCAGAAAGAAGTACTGTAGATATCTGTGATTTTTTGCCCTGTGTAATTTCTCTGCCAATACAAATCACAGATCATTTTCTATATTAGGAGTTGGCCTTTGAGATTTGCTATGTACAAAAAACATGTAACCCTATGTCCAACCATTAATAAACCCATCCAAAATTACTAAGACTGACCTTTGAACAGTAGATATACAGTCTACCATTCTGCTGAAATGCTTTTTTCAAAACCTAACTCACTTCAATACTCATTTCATTCTCAAAAAACAACTTTACTGGAGGCTGGGGTGAAAGGGAACATAAAGATTAAGTATAAGAAATTGTAGTGTGTGGTTTTATAAGTGGGAAGTGATCTCTTGAGATTGTTTCTTTTGTATTTCTCTGATTACTAGTGATTTTAAATATTATTCTAAGTAGTAACTGATAATTTATATTTCTTCTTTTGAAAGTTATTCATATCATTTAGTTCTTATTGAAGATAGCTCTCAAGATTTGTGTTAAGTCCTTGTAGGCTTTGGGTGATAGGCTTTGGGTGACAGACTTATCTCAGAGATACTTAGCGAAAAGATGTCTCTCCAAAACCTTTATCTTTTCTTCTGATTTTTACTTGTAAAAAGGCTTTGATTTTAATTAATTTGATTAATACTGCCTTTTATGAGCTCTATATCTGGTTACAAGATAGCATAATCATAAAAGATGTATGCAGTTTTGCTAATTTTGAGACATCTTTCTCAATATTTAGATTATTTATTGGGAGTTTTATTATGGTATACACTAACAGTATAAGATTTTTGTGGAAACATGAAAGGCTTTTCTCTTTTACCAAGCAGCTCTTATAGAACCAGTAATTTCAGTACTGGGGTTTATCCATTCAGCCACTAGATGGCATTGACAGCCACTTACCCAATTCTCTTCAGCTCTGAGAATCCAGGTTCTGAGAATTCTACTCTTATCCTCTGAGTTTGTGTATGCCCTCTTGGGCAGACGTACTAAATGACCTGCTTTCTGTGATTCTCACAGAATCAGCAACCTTCTATCCCTCAGAACTGTTTTTTTCTATAGAGCAATGCTGACTCACTTGTCAAGAGGTGTGTAAACTTATGGGTTTATTGAATCTGAAAATATTTTTTGAAGCATCATGCACTGGCAAATTCCCTCCCTTACTTGAATATGCTATGCTCAGTGAGCCCTAATCACATGATCTTGACTTAATGGATTTGACTTTCCACAGAAGAAAAAAAAAAAAAAAAAAGCTTGAATTGTGCGTAGTTGTTTTCCCTCAACCAAATAAAGCAATGCATAATTAATCGTCTATCAAATAATGACAAATACACTACGACCTTAATAGCACAAAATAACACAAAAGCTTCTACAAAACTAGGAATTCTAGATTCATAGGGTTATGGATTTAGAGTTGGTTTAGATTCCACCTAGTCAAATCTCATCATTTCACAAATGAGGAAATTGGGACACAAAGAAATTTAAGGGATTTCCCCAAGGTCACACAGCAAGTTGCAGAGGCAAGATTTAAATCTAACCTTTCCAGCCCTGATTCTAAAATCTTTTCCCCAAAACATCCTCCATGCATTGAGGTTTTTATAGTTATCCTTTCAGTGAACAAAAAATGTGCCATTTGTCAAAGGAAAATGCAAACATTCTGTTTCGGATTTCAGAGCAGTCTGGGATACAGATTGTAGGTTTCAATCCCAGCTCTCTTGCTCTGGTCTGTTTCTGGCCACAAAAACCCCATTGCAGAATAGGACTAAAGGCATTCAGGTCTAAACCATGGCAAGGAGACACACCGCCATCTTGCCAACATTGTGTTACTCAATCACCTTGAATTCTCTGCCTCCAAATGATGTTGCTTCCCTTCCTCTCCTGCTCCCCAGCAGAGGAGAAACAAAGGATATTACATCAAAACTACTGTGGGAATTTCTTCTAGGTCTTGCTTAGCAAGTCCATCCCATTGATCTATCCTTTTATTTTCTTTTTCATACAAGAGCAGATAGATTTCTTTTGTTTTTAAGGCTTTTTATTTTCAAAATATATGTACACATAATTTTCAACATCCACTCCTGCAAAACCCTATTTTTCAAAATTTTCTCTCCCTTCCTCCATCCCTTCCTCTAGATAGCAATCATTCCAATAAATATTAAACATATATAATTCTTCCATATATATGCTGTACAAGAAATATCAGCTCAAAAAGGAAAAATGATAAAGAAAACATAATACAAGCAAACAACAACAAAAAATGAAAATACTATGTTGTGATCCACACTCCGTCCCCTCAGTCCTCTGTCTGGATATAGATGGCTATCTTCATGACAAATCTATTGGAACTGACCTGAATCACCTAACTATCGAAAAGAGTCATGTCCATCAGAACTCATCCTTGTATATTCTTGTCGTTGCTGTGTACAATGTTCTCTTAGTTCTATTCACTCAGTCCAGTTCATGTAAAGTCACTCAAGGCCTCTCTTAAATCATCCTCCTGATCATTTCTTATAGAACAATAATATTCTCTAACATTCATATACCATAACTCATTTAGCCCTTCTCCAACTGATGGGCATCCACCCACTTTCCACTTCCTTGCCACTACAAAAAGGGCTAATACAAACATTTCTGCACATGTAACTACCTTCCCCTTTTTTATTATCTCTTTGGAATACTAGCCCAGTAGAGATACTGGTGAATTATGCACAGTTTAATAGCCCTTTGGGCATAGTTCCATATAGCTCTCCAGAATGGTTGGATCAGTTCACAACTACACTAACAATACCCAAATCCCCTCCAACATTCATTATTATTTTTTCCCATTATCTTAACCAATCTGAGAGGTGTGTAGTGGTACCTCAGAGTTTTCTTAACCTACTCGGATCAATAGTGATTTAGAGCATTTTTTCATATGATTAGCAATGGCTTTAATTTCTTCATCTGAAAATTGTTTATTTATATCCTTTGACCATTTATCAACTGGAGAATGGCTTGTATTCTTATAAATTTGAATAAATTCTCTATGTATTTTAGAAATGAGGCCTTTATAAGAATGCTTGGATGTAAAATTTTCTTTTCAGTTTATTCCTTCCCTTCTAATGTCTTCATTGGTTTTATTTATACAAAATCTTTTTAACTTAATATAATAAAAATATTCCATAATGTACCAGGACCAGATAATTTTGATAATTATTACTTAATAATATATTTTGAGAACTTATACCACTAAGACTTACTTGTATCTAAGATCTTTTTATTATATCCCTTGAATATTCTTGATTGTTTATTCTTTCAGATGAAAGGTATTTTGATTTTACTTAATAAGACTATTACTTTGGCGATAGTAATTGAGACATAATAGAACAGCCCTGAACTTGTAATTTGGATAATATTGCCATTTTTACTATATCAGCAGGTCCCTATTTTGAACACTGATTCCTTTCATTATAATGGTCTTATTTTATTTCTGTAAAGAATATTTTACAGCTCTGTTTAAGCCTTACATTTGTCTTGATAGATTAATTTCCTGATAATAAATACATTTGGTTGTTGCTTTAATAGGAATTTCTTTTTCCTATTTCTTCCTCCTTATTTTTTTTTTAGCAATATACAAAAATGAAAATTGGCCAATCCCTTCACAAAGACTTATGGTTATCTCTTCCAAATTGTGACTTTCTCCATCACAATTTTCCTCATCATGGTTTTGATATATCATGGGTCAACATATGAAATTAAATGGGAATTTGGAGAGTTTCATGAAAGCACAGAAAAATCACAAAGGCCAGCATATGACACAGAGCCTGTGACCAAACACTTAACCCAAATTTTACAAAAAGATACTATGCCCATAAAAGAAAAATTAAAAAGTCAGCATTCTTCTTTGATATGAAATGAAGGACAAAGTTTTATACTGATTTTCCAGATCATGAGAAATACCATATTCCTAACCCTCAGGATGTAGAAAGCATAGCTATACTTTGTTACAAGAAACTCCTTAAGTGTGGATATTCTATAACTATATTACCAGAAACTCTTTAAGTGTGGATAATCTATAACTATTTTAGAAAGATATGGAAAGGATAACTATACTTTGTTACAAGAAACTTCTTAAGACGTGTAGGTAACCTATAACTAAATTAGAATGATATTGAAAAGGATAGCTATACTTTGTTACAAGAAACTCCTTAAGTGTGGATAATCTATAACTATCTTACATATACCCGTGTGTTTGTATGTATATTGTTTGGTCATTTTTAGTTATGTCCAACTCTTTGTGACCCCATTTGAGATTTTCTTGGCAAAAAAAAAAAAAGTGGTTTGCTATTTCCTTTTCTAGCTCATTTTACAGATGAGAAAACTGGGGCAAACGAGGTTAAGTGACTTTTATGCAGTCATATAGCTAGTATTTGAGGCCACACTTGAATTCCGGATTATGAGTCTTCTTGCCTGCAAAGCCAGCATTCTATCATCAGTGCCCCCTAGCTACTCCACTGTCTGAATACTGGCAGGAATAAGAGGGACAAAGTAACAATATATTCTCTCAGATTGAATAGGGACTTCTGCCTCAATGCACTATTAATGGCTCCTACTTGATCTTTCAGAATAAAGCAATAATAGGTCTTAAAGGTGATGAATTGGTCTATCAGCTCACTCATAAGACAATACAAAGTCTAGTTTCTTTCAATTGAGTCAATATTCTCTAGAGTTTTAGTCAGCAGTTTTGAGGACATCTCCAGTCACTAAAACTCATTTCTAGTAAGAACAAAAGGGGTGGATTCAAACCAACCAATTCATCCATCTTGGGGCAGTCCCTGTCATTGAGACATTATTAGACTTTGTCTTTTGTGTACTTAAACAAGTGCCAGTAGTCGTATCCACAATCTACGTAAGGAGGCATGGACAAAAATTCCAAGGGAATATCTGTCTTCTAGAAAGTTTATCCTATTGATCTGGAAATGTCTCTAATCAACTTTCCTCCTTTTACCCTCTCACCCCAAGCCCTGGCAGCATGCCAGTTTCAAAGTGCATTAAGATCTCTGATCAGGAACCAAGTTTAAATCAAGAAGATAAAACAGATAAAAGAAACAGAGCCTATGAAGCAAAACATTCCATTTAATTAACCTTATCATACGCTAGTCTGGGACATCAGGTACAGCATAAGTACAAGAAGTTAAACATAAAATATTAGTCATGGTGGGGTTTTCTTCATTTTGGCATTTTCAATAATAAAAAAACTAAAAGGAACACAGTGTGAAAACAAGTATCATTTAATAGCAAGGCAATATGAGGCCAGAAAGCTACTTTTATACCTTTCTCCTGCCTCTTTGTCCAAATTCCATAATTGAAGAAGTGGGGAAGATAATCAAAGGACCAAAGATTTTTAAGTTTTTTCAGATCCTACTCTCATTATACCAATATACTCTAATTCTATAAAAAGATGAATGGAAACTTAATCCATTGTGAAGTTTTCCAAACTGTCAGGTACAATCCCCACCGAGGAAAAGATGGCATCAGTGAGGAATTATATAACCCAACAGCAAAAATTATTGTATATTTTTAGTACTGACTCCCACATAAATACACTCCCTTTCCAGTGAAACAGTGCAAATTAAGCTCAACAAAGCAAGATTAACATAATTGATTTATTCTCATTGGTTGTGAATATAGTAAATAATAATAATAGAATTTATAAAGTGTTATAAGGTTTGCAAAGTTTTTTACAAATATTATCTCATTTTATCAACCCTAGAAAGTATATGCTACCATTATCCCCATTTTACAGTTGAAAAAATTGAGCACAAATTGAGCAAAATCACAGATTTAGTAAGTGTCTAAGACTGGATTTAAAATGAAGTCTTTTTTACTACATGTCCAATACTGTGTTATCCAGCTTCAAAAAGGGTCAAATTTCAAAATAGTCAAAACTACAGCAATCTAGTGTTTGACAAACCCAAAGACCCCAACTTTTGGGATAAGAATTCACTATTTGACAAAAACTGCTGGGAAAATTGGAAACTAGTATGGCAGAAACTAGGTATTAACCCACACATAACACCATATACCAAGATAAAGTAAAAATGGGTTCATGATCTAAACATAAAGAACGATATCATAAAAAAGTTAGAAGAATATAGGAGAGTTTACTTCTCAGAGCTATGGAAGAGGAAGGAATTGTGACCAAAGAAGAACTAGAGATCATTGTTGATAACAAAATAGATAATTTGATTATATTAAGTTAAAAAGGTTTTGTACAAACAAAACTAATGCAGACAAGATTAGAAGGGAAACAATAAACTGGGAAAACATTTTTACATTCAACGGTTCTGATAAAGGCTTCATTTCGAAAATATATAGAGAATTAATTCACATTTATAAGAAATCAAGTCATTCTCCAATTGATAAATGGTCAAAGGATATGAACAGACAAATTTCAGATGAAGAAATTGAAACTATTTCAAATCATATGAAAAGGTGCTGAAATCACTATTGATCAGAGAAATGCAAATTGAGACAACTCTGAGATACACTATATACCTCTCAGATTGGCTAAAATGACAGGAAAAAATAATGATGAATGTTGGAGGTGATGTAGGAAAACTGGGACACTAATATAGTGCTGGTGGAACTGTGAATGAAACCAACAATTCTGGAGAGCAATTTAGAACTATCAAATGTGCATACCCTTTGACCCAGCAATGTTACTACTGGACTTATATCCCAAAGAGATCTTAAAGAAGGGAAAGGGACTTATTTGTGCAAAAATATTTGTGGCAGCCCTTTTCATAGTAGCTAGAAACTGGAAACAGAATGAATGTCCATCAATTGGAGAATGGCTAAATAAATTATGGTATATAAATGTTATGGAATATTATTGTTCTGTAAGAAATGACCAATGGGATAATTTCAGAGAGACCTGGAAAGACTTACACGAATTAATGCTAAGTAAAATGAGCAACAAGAAGACTATATGATAACCAATTTTGATGGACACGACTCGCTTCAACAATGAGATGATTCAAACAGTTCCAATTGTTCAGTAATGAAGAAAATCATCTACACCCAGAGAGGACTATGGGAAATTAGTATGGACCACAACGTGGCATTTTCACTCTTTCTGTTATTGTTTGCTTGCATTTTTGTTTTCCTTCTCAGGATTTTTTCTTTCTTTCTAGATCTAATTTTTCTTGTGCAGCAAGATAACTGTATAAATATGTACATGTACTGGATTTAATATATATTTAACATGTATTGGACTACCTGCCATGTGGGGAGGGGGTGGGAAGAAGGAGGGAAAAATTTGGAACAGAAGGTTTTGCAAGGGTCAATGTTGAAAAATTACCCATGCATATGTTTTGTAAATAAAAAGCTATAATAATAACAAAAAAGGGTCAGATTTGTGGATTCTCAATGAAGGTACAATCTACCATTGTCACCATCTGTCAGTGAACTGGGTCACTGTGCTACTTTCTGCTGGTGCATCTTTAAATTTATATAATCCTTACATGGAAGGTAAAGTCATACAATAGATGTCCTACTTCTCAACATCATTGATTTTGTTAAATATAACATGATAATCTAGTTTTAAAAAAAACTACAACTTAAAAAATAACTGGAAAGTGATTATATATAATTATTTGAAATTATTAAGTATTACACTTGTCTTAATTTTTATTGCCTCAACTTTTCAAAGTGAAGTAATATCCTTTTATAATGGGTAAATATTTAACTGACTTGAAAAGAAAATCTACTGAGCTGCTGAACCCAATACAAGCAAAATAACAATAAAGCAGCAGAAGGAAAAATTTCAGTCCAAATTTAGACAATGTAATTCAATTCTAGCATTGGTATTTTAAAGAGTATTTTCCACAATTACATGTAAAAACAAATTTTACCATTTTTTTAGTGCAGGCAATCAGGATTAAATGACTTGTCTAGGGTCACACAGCTAGTAGGTATCTAAGGATGTATTTGAACTCAGATACTATCCAGCTGCCCCTATCATACTTTTTCTTTTAATTTTGAGCTCCAAATTTTCTCCCTTCATCCTTTTTCCCTCCCTAAGATTTCTAAGCAATTTAATATAGATTTTATATATATATATATGTATGTATATATGTATGTATATATATATCCTTGCTATTTATAAGTTATATAGTTATAAGTATGTTATTGTTGGACATAGTGCAGTGAAGAGGAAATAAATTAAGGCACTGAACTAAAGTTAAGAGACCTGAGTTCAGGAACTGACTCTAATATTTCACTACCCATCATTTAACTTAAATGGATCTCAATTTCCTCATCTGTACTATGAAAGGGTTAAACTAAATGAGCTCTTACATTTTAAAGTTCTTTTAGATCCATGATCCTGTTTGTTTTGTATGAATTCTTTTATCAAAATATGAAATCTGATAATTTTTTTCTAAGAGAAAATTAGATGCTTTTAGTGAAAAAAAAACCAAAGCATTTCTCAAAACTATGTCTGTGAAATCAAAAAAATTGCCCATTCTCTATGAAGTTGTTTGCAGAACTGATAAATGCACAAAGCCTCATTCAATAGGAGGAATCCCATTCTAACAGCAATATGGTCAAAATGCTTAGTAAATCTTATTTTAAAGCAGCTTCAAATTGTTTCATTTGCAGATAATATGGTGGGAAAGAGAATTGCTTATATGCTGGAAGACCTTTGTGATCAATTAACTGAGAAACTAAGATCTTTCTATTTTGTATTTCCAATGAATAAAACCACAGATTTGATTACATATCTATCCATGTATATATGACTTATTATTGAGTTACATATGGAATATATGCTCCTTTGCAAATCTATTCATATCAATTCCATTTGAAGACAAGATTTCAATATATGGATTTTTTAAATGAAAAATATATGGAACCTACAAGCAATAGTTTTCATGGTTATAAAATTTCAATAAATTCTTAATTTTTAAAAAATCAAATGTGAAGTAAATTATTTGCTTGATTGATTTATGAAAAGTTTGTGATGGAGATGACAATCTTTTGGGGTAAAAAAAAGGGCTTTTACTAATCAAAGTTTGGAAACTTCTACATTAATGAATCCATTAAAGACTATTTCAGAAAAAAAGGGTAAGAGAACTCTTTTTGGTCACTTATTATTTTGTGAAACCTGGGGGAGGGGGGAAGCACTTAGTCTTGCTAGAATTAAATGGACCTCATAGTAGTGAAACTATCACCTACAGGCAAAATATACTGAAGGATATATTTGGATCAAAGCTCTGGATATGGATATGAATACTTTTCCAGTTGTTCTATTGTATTTACACAAGATGCTAATTTTGAAGGAGACCTCCCACACCTCCCCTTTCACAGGAGTCTTGTAAAATCAATGTTTTTCTTTCTCCAAACTCACAATCAGGAAGAAAGCATACAATCTAAAAATAGAAAACAAAGAATACTGCTTAAATTTTTTTTAATGTCCAAAAGGCCAAAACAAATTGAAGACCAAGAGAGCAAAATAGGAACTTGTCCTGCTTACAAATGAGTTCATTCTAGTTTATCTTCATGTTTCTGCCATGCTTATTTTTATCGCAGGGTAGAAATTTGTGAACTCTTACATGAACTCCACAACTGTGACTGATCTGGTACATTAACTGCTAGGCAGAAGCAAATTCAATTCTGCTTCAGAATATTTTGTTCCAAAATCATCCAGATGAGGAAGAACCAAATCTAGCATCTTGCAGGTGGTTGCAAATCCTCTCAGGAATCAAGGGAGTATCCATCTCTTTCCAACATGAGTCATCAGGCTCTTTCATTCTAAAAGCTTTTTAACAAAGCACCTCTTTAGCCTCTCCCCCCCCAAAATAATAAGGTTAATTTTAGGTTTTTTTTTGACCACAAGATTTTCTTCCCCTTTGGCTCCTTACCACCCTCCCTTCCTTTCCATGGACAAGCTTTTGATAACAGCAGGATGCTTTTAGAGAAGATTTAAAGTTAGCTACCTAGAGACAGCTGACCAAATCCACATGCCTATAACAGATAATTAAGCTCATGAGTCTGGTTGAAAATAGTAATTAATCACCAAAATAGCTCTCCATTTCTGTTACTTGCTTGTTTGTCTTCCCTTTGTTTCAGTCCCTTAGTATGTTCCAACACTGATCTCTCATCATCTACTGAAAAGCATTGACCAATGACCAGTTTTTCATGTATCCTTCATTTTGGTGAACCTTTGCTTCTCTTAAACAACTTCTATAAAGAAATAATATGCTATATGGCAGCCTTAAGCTCAAGAAATCTAAGGTCACCCAAATCCTATGTCCTATTTAAAAGATACCTTTGTGAAATTCAAATTTGGTCTCATTGATATCAGCCAGCATTCAATAACTTATGTCAGACCAACCAAATAATCCCAAAGAGTCTTTTTTTAGCCTTCATTATAAATTATTTTTCCTTTAATGACTAAACTTTGGTAGGCTCCTTGGGGATTTCTAAGAGATAAGGAGATCCCATAGCAGAATGTCTAAACCAAATCATTCACATCTCATGAATAACACTTCAGTGAATTAATGGTAGCATTTATATGGGTACTGTCTCTTGACAATGCAAAACTTGCCTCTTATCCATGTCCTCCCATTTTTCCTCCCAAAGAGGTCAAGCTAGAGAACTTTTCCTTTGGGTCTCTTAACATAACACTGATACAAATTCACCACAGAAGGTGTTTTATTTGTCACCTCTCATTTGACACTGATATTTTCTTTCATATCTTTTTCACTTTTCATATATGAAATTCATAATAAATAACATGCCTATTTATATCCATCATATATCTTTATCCTACCCTTTGGATGACCTAAAATTTTGATTCCATATTGTCTATGCATTTCCATAATATACAATAATATTGGATTTTGGCCTAAAAATGGGTTCTTGTTTCAACTATTCCACAATTTTCTAAATGAATTTAAGTCTCATTTCTTCTTTCTGTTCAATTCTGGGTCTGCAACAGGAGGAATACAGAGAGGGTTGGAAAGACTTACATCAACTGATGCTGAGTGAAATGAGCAGAACTAGGATATCATTATACACTTCAACAATGATACTGTATGAGGATGTATTCTGATGGAAGTGGATATCTTCAACATAGGGAAGAGCTAATTCAATTCCAATTGATCAATGATGGACAGAATCAGCTACATCCAGAAAAAGGAACACTGGGAAATGAGTGTAAATTGTGAGCATTGTTGTTTTTTTTTGTTTTGTTTTGTTTTTGTTTTTGTTTTTGTTTTGTTTTGTTTTGTTTTGTTTTGTTTCTCTTCCCAGAATATTTTTACCTTGCGAATACAATCCTTTGCAACAACAACAACCACAACAACAAAATTCGGTTCTGCAATATATATTGTACCTAGGATATACTACAAGATATTTAATATGTATGGGAATGCCTGTCATCTAGGAGAGGGGGTGGAGGGAAGGAGGGGAAAAACTCGGAACAGAAGAGAGTACAAGGGATAATGTTGTAAAAAAAATTTTTTTTTTACTTATGCATATGTACTGTCAAAGAAAATGTTATAATTATAAAAATTAATAAAAAATAAAATAAAATAAATTTTAAAAACAAACAAACAAATAAATAAATAAATCTTGTTATCCTGAAAACAAAACAAAATTCTGGGTCTAGCTCATTGTCCATTTATAGTGCCTATACCAGCTCTAGGGTTTTCCCAACAAGCTACATGTCATTCTTTATTCACTTAGATTTCTTGTGTAGATTGGTATAGATGAATTCTTTTGAGTAATTATGAATCTCATTTTGGACATTTCACACTGTTCTAGGGCTTGATGGAATCAGCAAATTGTCATCAGCAAAAGCATCTGGGATACCTCAAATACCTAGAGGAATTTCCCTTCTTTTGAACTCTGCTCTAGAACATTTTCCATGATAGAGGCAAATATCTTTGGTAATTGTATCTTTCTATTTCATGTCATTTGATGTTAATAAGAGGGCAGAATAAATTACTTCTTGTGTATTTAAAGGAATTAATTTGTGATTTTAACATATACATAAGCCACCAAGGGTCTTAACTTGGTGTCCATAAACCTGTTTTTTTTTAATACTTTAATAACTGTTTCAAAATCATTGGCTTTTTAAAATTTTTTGTTGTTGTTCAGTTACTTATAGTCATGTTCAAATCTTTGAGACACCATTTAGGATTTTTTTCCAAAGATCATTATGTGATTTGCAATTTTCTTCTTCAATTCATTTTACAAATAAGGAAACTGAAGTATATAGGATTAAATGATTTCTTCAAGCTATTATCTGAGCTGGATTTGAACTCAGGAAGATGTCTTCTTGACTCTACTGTGCCACCTACCTGTACCTTTATTTCTTTATGTAATCCTATATAATTTTTAAAAATACCATTCTGAGAAGGGGTCTATAGGTTTAACCATGGCACACCCACAAATAGCTAAGAATCTCTGATATAAAAAAGAAATTATGGTATATGAATTACCTTGTAGAGGAAGAGACTTTTTATTTAACAAACATGAGCACATTGGTATTTTGTATTCTTGGCACCTTTCAGTTAGTCCTATCACTGTAAACATTTAGTCTGCTATAGAATGACATTTGCAAGAATTTACCTTTTCCTTTCTCATATTTTTCATCAAGAATTCCCTCTGTATATGTGTGGATCATTTCATACAGATTTTATAGACAAAGAATCATATAAATGTGGGCTATTAATATTATTATTACTACTCCTATTTTAGGATTGTTTTAACTGTAGTTCCAGATGAAGGAGTACTGCAGCCCAAGATCCAAAACACCAAAACCTTCCAGATTCTGTATTCAAATCTTTTTATAATTTTATCTGCTGAGCCATACCTAATACTCACCAAAATGATCATCTTTCCTATCCATCCACTGCTCTCATGCATAACACATGCTTGACACACAATCACTGTCTCTTCATACTACTGTGCCATAATTCAACTTTCTTACTACTTCTGAATGTCCCAAAATACCCCCCTTGCAGAACCTTAAATATTCTTTCTGGTGTCACAATAGAATATGGGAGAGAAGATCATAGATTCAAAGTTAAAACAATTGTTAAAGCACATCTAACCCAACCGTCTCACTTTCTACATGAGAAAACTAAAATCTGGAACTATTAAATAAGTTGTCCATGGCCACATTGTTAGTAGGTAGCAACTGGTTTTTTTTTTCTTTCTTTTTTTTTGTTTGTAGCAATCCTTTTGTTACATCAAGGAACTACAAAGTGAGTGGATATCCATCAGTTGGGGAATGGCTGAATAAGTTATATTATATAAATGTAATGGAACATTATTGTTCTATAAGAAATGACAAGCAAGCTGATTTCAGAAAAGCCTGGAAAGACTTACATGGATTGATATTAAGTGAAGTGAGCAGAACCAAGAGAACATTGTACATAGTAACAAGATTATGTGATGATCAACTCTGATGGATTTGGCTTTTTTCATTGGTCATGTGATTCAAGGCAATTCCAATAGATGTGATGAAAAGTGCTATTGAATCCAGAAACAGAACTATGGAGATTGAATGTGGATCAAAACGTAGTATTTACCTTTTTGTTATTTTTGTTGTTTGCTTGGTTTTTTTCCTTCTTGTTATTTTTTTCCCTTTGATATGATTTTTCTTGCACAGCATATATGACAAATATGGAAATATATTTAGAAGAATTGTACATGTTTAACCTATATTGGATTGCTTTCTGACAGCAGGACAGAGGAATAGGGAAGGAATGGAGAAAAATTGGAACACAAGGGTTTGCAAAGGTGAATGTTGAAAACTATCTTTGTATGTGTTTGGAAAAAATAAATAGCTATTAAATTTTTTTTTAAAAATGTTTTTTGGCCATCTTAATGTTTGCTGATAATTGCTGAGTACAAAAAAATAAATATTTTTAAAAATTTAATAGCTTTTTATTTTTTCCAAACATTAGGATTTCTTTATACAAAGAAGAACTAGGGAGGGGGAAGAATTCTATAATATACCTCACAATTCCATTACATTTAGCTTATATTTCAAAGCTGTCTTACTTTTTTTTAGCTCCCCCCAACTTACTTCTGTTAATATTATTAAATGAACATTTCTATATTTTATTTTTTCCAATTATGTGTAAAAACAATTTGTAACTAATTTTTAAAATTTTGAGTTCCAAATTCCCTTATTCCCTCTCCTCCATCCTCCTTAAGAAGGCAGGAATTTGATATAGATTATACACGTATAGTCATGAAAAACATATTTCTCCATTAGCCATGTTAAAGTAACAACTCAAGTCCTATCACTCCAAATCCAGTACTCTTTACAATCCATAACAGCTTGAAGAGAACCTTCCTGTTGGAGGAATAACACCCACATCTAACTTCTTCTCTAATATCTCTAGCTTTCCAAGTTTCTGATACTCTAAGCTTTCCTTTATCCATTCCTTTAAGACTCAAGCTGTTATTTCCCCACCTTTGCTTTTGCTTTTTTTTATTTAAAAATTATTTTAACTTATAGAATACAAAATGAATTTGAATTTATGGAAATGTGGAATAAATAAAAGCATTTCCATAACACATTATAATTTTAGAAAATGATTTCACATGAAATTGCAAATCTCTTATGTACAACTTGGTATTCTTTTAAAATATACAATAAAGTTACCATGTAGATTTCTTTTTTTCCCTTTTTTCTTCCTTCTCCTGCTCTCTCACCATAGAAATGGCTACTATTAGACAAAATAAGTTTATTTATATATGTGTATGTGTGTGTCATGAATGTGTATGTAAAATCATTCAATACATATTTCTACTTATTAGTCTAGATATAAATACTATCTTTTTCATAGGTCCTTTGTACTTAATTTATAAATTGTTTTTAAACTCTATTGCTGTATACAAAGTTCTCTTGGTTCTGCTTATTTTATTCTTCATTATTTCATGCAACTCTATCCATGTTTTTCCTAAGATCATTAAGTTCACCATTTCTTATAACACAGTAGTATTCCATCATAATCATCTACCACAACTTGTTCCGCCATTCTCCAATTGATGGACAGCCCTGCAATTTCCAGTCCTTTGCCACCACAAAGAAAGTTGTTGTAAATATTTTAGAACATGTAGGTTCTTTTTCAATTTTCCCTAATCATCTTTGGAAATAGATCTAATAGCAGTATTGCTGGGTCAAAGAGTATAAAAAGCATAATAACTCTTTGGACATAATTCCAGATTGCTCTCCAAAATGGTTGGATCAGTTCACAATTCCACCAACAATGAATTAGCGTCCCAGTTTTTCCACAGCAAAAGTGTTGCTTTCCCCTTCAATCATTTTAGTCAACCTGATAGGTGTAAAATGATATCTTGAGATTATTTTAATTTGCATTTCTCTAATCAATTATGATTTAGAGCATTTTTTCATATGATTATAAATTGTTTTGATTTGTTTATCTAAAAGCTGCCTATTCATATCCTTTGACCATTTATCAATTGATAAGTGACTTATATTTCCAATTTCTAAAAGTCCTTTATAATCCAACTCAAATGTCACCTCCTCCAGGAAGCCTTTCTAATCACCTTTGTCATTAACAACCTGCCTCCTCAAATTTCACATAGCATTTCATTGTGTAATTTTCCAACATACTTACCATATATCACACACTATAATTATACATTTTTGTGTCTCATCTATCTTATACCATCTGAGTTCCATAAGGGTAGGAAATATTGTCTTGTCTAAATTATTTATATTGTGCCTAGAATCCTACTTTTTTTCAAGAAAGACATTTAACAAATAAATAAATTAAATTTCTGGTGTTTAAATTCTATTCATTCTTAAATCTGAAACTTCATATTTTATTAATTAATTACTTTTTATTTGCAAATACTCCTATTGTGATTGATGACTTTGGGAGTCATTAACAATCTCAAAAACATAAGCAAAATGAAATGGAGCCTTATCATTTTAGTCTATTGTAAATCTTCTGAAAATACATATCACATGATGAAATAGACACAACTCAGAAATTAATAGTTAATGCTAATGTAGTCACTGCTTCCTTTAGAAAAAAACAACATCTTATAAGACTGCTACAAGGAGAAAACAGAAGCAAGATATTCTAACAACACACCAGAATGCCTTTGAACAAAATAAACCCATATGTGTAAGAATAATGATTATTTGCTCATCTCTTGACTCCTAGGCTTATCAGCTTGTTAGCCAGTTCTAGGTAGCAACCTAACTCAATGCTGGGTTCTATAGTAATTCACCAAACCATTTGGTTTTTATAAAATGGTTTGGTGAATTATAATCCACAAATTCATCTCCTGACCCCATTAACCTCATTAGTAATATTAGTTGCTAATAGCGATTATGATCTTACTAAAAATCTAACAAGACTAATTCCCATTTCCTTTGGGGATTGGTAAGAAAAGGGCAATTTATTGGAATTAGATTCAAAGTAACAGAATCTGAGAACTAGAAAGAATCTTGGATAACCTTCCCAAGCCTCCCACTCAATAAAAGAATCTCATAACTTTAGAAATCCCTTTCCATAGTAATAAATTGCCCTTAAAAAAAAAGAAGTAAAAGAAAAAGGAAGGAAGGAATAAAAGGAGTTCAGGCAGTAAAAGCACTAAGGCTTTCTTTACTGGATGATGGTGGAGGTGGGGGTAGGAGGGAGGCTTGCTGATTCCTTTCTTATGCATCTATTACTCATTGTTTTTATTATTGATTTACCTAAGTGTGGAGTTGGCAGCTGTCAGCAGCTTTTGAATGCTGGCAAATGAATTTCTCATCATCTCAGAAATAAAAATCCTGCTTCAGGTGAAGTGTTTCTGCTGACAGCTCAGCTGTTAGTACCTTCATCTTTTTTCTTCTGGGTTGTCCGAATCTTTAGAGAGCTCAGTCTCCCCCAAAGTGTGCTGTTGATGTTATCATTCTTCTCAAGAGATAAACACCATCTCCAAATTATGGGATCCTAGTGACATATATGTTCATATGTGCGTGGATATGTGTTGTATGCAACACGATTCATGTGAAAATGTGCTTAACATGATTGTACATGTATTACCTATATTAGATTACTTGCTGTCTTGGAGAGGGGAGAGAGAAGAAAGGAAGGGAGAAAAATTTGGAACTTAAAATCTTAAAATTTCATCTTTAATGAATGTTGAAAGCTGTCTATACAGATAATTGGCAAAAAAAAAGTAAGATTAAAAAATGTGTGCATGCATATGTGTATGTGTTCAAAAATGGAGAAAGTTTACTAATAGTTAATATTCACACTTTAAGGCCAAAACCTGAAGTGTAAGTAGATGACTACTGGCCAGTAGTTGTGTTAGCTAGCTCCAATTTCAGGATATAAGGACTTGTAAGAAAACCCCAAAAAACCTTATCGTGGTCTGCAATGATTCAATATTTTGAGTGGACAAAGTTTATCTTCAGAGTCTTTCTACCTCATCTTTCCTTGTCCCTCATTCTGCTTCTCTTTTTTCTCTAAGCCTCTCCTACTCACACACTGTTAAGCACCCAAGACCCTGTTTAGAACTTACCATGTTAATCCTATACTCCCATATTCCAGGCTCCATAATGTTCCTGTCCCTACCTCCAATTACCCAATTACTTATCTGTCCCTTGCCCCATTTCCTCAGGGCCCTGCTCTCTAATTGGGTGATAATAGGCCAATTGGATAGATTAATTGTGGAAACATGTTAGTTAGCTGATATGTATATGTTTTACCTCCCTGGCAAAATGCTTCTCCCAGGATAATGCTGTACAGTGAGGTAGGTTCCTTTCACATACAATCTGGATAAGGCCAGAACACTGACAACCATGATGACAGAAACAAAGCCTCTGCTGCTCACACTCAGTAAGTGATTTCATTCTTCTGCCTGACCAGCACATTGAATTCCTTGAGCTTTTTATCTTTTCAGTTTTTTTCAAAGGTAATGACAAACAGCAAAAAGGTCAAAAGAAAAAGGCCCCAAATGAAAGAGCCCTTGGACAGAATTATGAACTGAGCAAGCACCCTCTGAGAATGAATTAATGTTGCTCTTTTGTTGTTGTATTACAAATAAAAGAGGAAGAAGAGAGATATATACTTGCTAACATATTTTATTAGCTTCAAATGCCCTAATTCTCTTCCAGAAAATCTTTTTTATATTTAACTAAACAAAAATAATCTGCAATGAAAATAATCTGTAATGAAAGTCAAAAATACAGAGCTTACAAGGAATGAAGGAATGAAAAAAATTTCAGGGAGTGTTGTCAGTTAAAAAAGGAAATATGTCAAGTTAAAAAAAAACATGATGAATCTTAAATCTAAAAAAGACAGAGCATATTGATGACAGTCTTTGAACAACAAAGGAAAACATAGGCTGGCTATTTGCAAACAAACAAACAAAAACCAACAACAGTTATCCCATGATTCTTCAGAAACACTCAGGAAACACTGTACTGGTGTTTTAAACATGACCTCTGTCTATATAAAAATATCACATGTCCCCAGAGTAGCCTGGAAAGTAATGCAGTCTTGACAAGAGGATTTAATCAAAGCTCAAAGTAAGAGCATGACACATCAGATGGCTATTTACAAACTCAAAAAAAAAAAAAAAAAAAAAAAAAAAAAAAAGTGAAACTGCACCAAAATGTTTACAAATCCACATCTATCAGAGAGCAACAGACAGGTTATAATTGGTAGAACTGATGTGATTTAAGCAGATTCACAGACTCTGTTGGTCCCCAAATATATTGCATTTCCTTCCCCCCAATTCTTTACTGGCTTCCCATGAATCAGCCCTCCATGTTCACCATTAGTATAATAAATCTTTAAGCTGACCAGATGGTATGACATGTAAACACTCATCCTACCCTTACACAAAGATGAGGCCAGGCTCTATAGTTGGGAACCTCACCACCATTGTTTTTCTCCAAGCCAACACAGAAAAAAGTTGGAGCTTATACTCCTAGATTATCCTTCTCTTATACCAATCCTTGTTTCTTTTTTTCTTATCCCAGACAACCAGATGGTTCAGTGGATAGAATTCCAGCCACAGACACTCTATGACCTTGGGTAATTATCTTCCATCTGCCTCAGTTTCCTCATCTGTAAATGGATATAACAGCAACTACCTCACAGAGTTGTTATGATAGCCAAATGAAATAATAATTATATAATTGAGGGAAAATATTTTAAAATGAGATAATAATTATAAAGCACTTGGCACATGATAAGCTCTCAATAAATGTTAGTTATCATTATTATTGTTAAATGAGATAAAACTTGTTAAGCACTTTGCAGAGAACCTGGAATATAGTAAGTACTAACTTTCTTGTTGCTATTTACTCATTCATTTGTACATGATACCATGGATCAGAGCACGCCAGGCTCTTCTCTTCTCCACTATTTTCTGAAGTCTGTCCAAGCTCAGTTAGTTCATGTGACCATCTATCTCATTTTCTGCCATCCTCCTTTCCTTTTGCCTTCAATGTTTCCCAATATTAGGTTTTCTCCCAATGAGTTCTGTTTTCTCATTATATTACCAAAGTATTTCAGCTTCAGTATTTGACCTTCTAGTAAATAGTCTGAATTAATTTCTTTAAGTATTGACTGGGTTGAAATCCTTGTTATCAAAAGGACTCTCAAAGGTCTTCTCCAGCATCATAATTGAAAGCATCAATTCTGTGGTGCTCAGCTTTTCTTTATAATCCAACTCTTACAATCATATATTGCTACTAGAAAAATCATAGCTTGGACTATATGAATCTCTGTTGGTTTTTTAGTATGCTGTCCAGATTTGCCATAGCTTTCCTCCCAAGGAACAAGCATCCTTTAACTTCATGGTTGCAGTCATAAATTGTAGTGATTTTTGAGTCCAATAATATAAAATCTGACACTGATTCTATTTCTTCTTCCTCTATTTACCAGGAAGTGATGGGACCAGTTGTCAAGATTTTAGGTTTTGGGATGGTACCTTTGCCAAGACCTTAGGTTAAGCTTCAAGCCAGCTTTAACACTCTCCTCCTTTAACATCATAAAGTAGCTTCTAAATTCTTTTTTTTTTCTGCCATCAGAGTAGTATCATATGCATATTTGAGATTATTGACATTTCTCCAAGTATTCTTAATTCTGACTTTTGATTCATTCAATCTAGCATTTTGCATGATGTACTCTGTATTTAAGTTAAATAAATAAGTTGACAATATACAGCCTTGTAATATTTCTTTTTCCATCATACACCAATCATTTTTTCCATGTTTAGTTTTAACTATTAAATATACAGGATCTTCAGGAGACAAGTAAGATGATCTGGTACTCCCATTTACCACATTTTATTGTGATTCACAGTCAGAGTCTCTGCACAGGTAATCAATGAAGCAGAAGTAGATGTTTTCTGGAACTCCTTTGCTTTTTAATTAATTAAGTAATTAATTAATGTTGGAAAACTGGTCTTTCCTCTGCCTCTTCAAAAACCAAACTGCTCTTCTGGTAATTCTCAGTTTATATATTGCTAAATCCTCATTTGCAGAATCTTAAGTATAACCTTGCTGACTTGTGAAATGAGTATAATTGTTCAGCAATGTGAACATTCCTTGGCATAATCCTTCTTTAGGATTAGGATGTAAACTGATCTTTTCCCATTTAGTATCCACTATTGTGTTTTCCAAATATGCTGGCATATCGAGTGCAGCACTTTAACATCATCATCTTTTATGGTTTTAAATAGCTCAGCTGGAATTCCATTACTTCCATTAGTCTTATTGTTAGCAATGCTTCCTAAAGCCCACTTGACTTCATTTTCCAGGATATCTGGCTCTAGATCAGTAACCACACCATTGTGGTTATTGGTGACGTTAAGATCTTTCTTTTGTATATTGCCACCATTTCTTAATCTGCTTCTATTAAATCCCTACCATTTTTGTTTTTCATCATGCTCATTTTGCATAAAATTTTCTCGAAGAGATATCATCTTTTCCAATTTATTGTTTTCTTCTATTTCCTTGCATTCTCTCATTTGAGAAAACTCTTTTCTTTTTCTTTGCTATGTTCTATATTTCTACATTCCTTTGGATATATCTTTCCCTTTTTCTTTTACCCTTTGTTTTCTTTTTTTCCTAGCTATTTATAAAGCCTCATCAAATAGTCATTTTGTTTTCTTGCTCTTCCTTTTCTTTGGAATGGTTTTTGTTGCTATCTCCTGTATAATACTATGAACATCTGTCTACAATTCTTTAGGCACTCTTATCTATCAGGTCTATTCATCATCTCCACTTCGTATTCAAAAGGGATATTCATACCCATATCGTATGATGGTTTTCCTTACTTCAATTCAATTACGAATTTTGCAGTAAGAGGCTCATGATCTGATCCAAAATCAGCTCCAAGTCTACCTCTGGCTGCAAAGCATATGATAGACGTAATTTCCATGTTGTCCATTTAGTGATATCTATCTATAGAGTCACTTTGGGGTTGTTAAGAAAGAATGTTTGCTACAATTAGATGTTAACCTGACAAAATCCTATTAGTATCTTCCCTGATTCATTTTGTATCCCAAAATTTACTTGTTATTCAAGTTATCTTTTGATTTCTACCCTCATTATGAATATGACACCTCTTTTTTAGAATTATTTCTAAAAGATGTAGGTCTTCATAGAATGAATCAAATTTGGTTTCTTCAGAATCAGTTAGAGCAAACTTGGATTACTCTGATGTTAAATGGTTTGCCTTAGTTTCAAGCAAATATCATTTGGTTATTTTTGAGATTAAACTCCAGTACTGTTTTTTGTCACTCTTTTATTGATTATGAAGAGTCCATTCTTTCTAAGGGATTCTATAAAAAGGGTTTCTACAAAATATAGTACTGAAAATGAAGGGCAAGAATATTTAATGAATCACTGATAATTATGAAATAAATAATTTACATCTCAAACACAAGATAGGTACAAAAAATTCTAGATTTGGAGCTAAATGCAGACTCCCACTTAGTACTTAAGTAAATCAATTTAATTTCTCTGGATCTCAGTTTTCTCATTCATAAAAGAGGACATTTGACTATTCTATAGGGTTTCCTGCAGCTCCAAGTGTTATGCCACAGTTATCTTTTATTATCCTGACTTAGTTTCCATAAGATGTTCTGCCTCAGTTTCCCTAATTGATCCTGTCTCAGTTTCCTTAATTGTTCTGCTGCAATCCCCTTAGTTGCAACCCCCCTCTGGTTCATGAAGACTGATATAACTCAGGGCTATTTGCTCTAAGGTTATAAATTGTCAATGTGTAAACTCAGAAAGGGGGACTCCAGACTTTGTGTCTGTAGTCAGACAGTTTCTTAACTCCCAGCTTGTTAGAATTTATGGTCCTACTCCCCAACCTGTCAGAGCCGAGTTGATGGTTCCTGCCTGGAGATTTCTGCTCACCAGAGTTTGCACTCCACTTCCCTGCCTTTGTTTAGCTACTGCGTATAAATCTGTCAATGAGAACTTGCATTGGCTGCTGGATGCTGGCTGGATGCTGGATTCTTGGAGCCAATAGTCTCATTCAGCCCTAGGACCAAACCATGGATTCATTTGGTCCCAGAGACCCATTTAAATAAATTATTTTTAAAAACTCTCTAATCTCTATCTTGTCTCATTTTCTCCGGCACTACACAAGTTGTGATTCTATGAAAAAACTTGGAAATTACAAAAAGCCTAAGAAGATTACATAAGTGCTTATTCATTCTTTCTACAAACATTTTAAAGCACCTTGGGGGCAGGGTACCTCATATGCATCCATAAGAATAATACCAAATAGGATGAAATGGGAACAAAAGAGAAATCTATTCAAAGTTTGTTGTTGTTGAGTTGTTTTTCAGTTGTGTGCAACTCTTCATGAACCCATTTGGGGTTTTCTTGGCCAAGATATTAGAATAGTTTGTCATTTCTTTCTCCAGTTAATTTTATAGATAAGGAAACTGAAGATAATAGTGTTAAATGAGGCCATATTTGAACTCAGGAAGATGAGTTTTCCTGACTCCCAAGTCCAGTACTCTATCTACTGAGTCACTTCACTGCTGGAGGTACTCTCTGAAAACTTAAGAAGGTAGGGAACCGTCAAATGGGAGAAATCAGGGAATAGTTCATAAAGTACATAATTCCTGAACTGAGCCTTGCAATAGGATAAGGATTTTGAAAAGTGGGGCCGAGGAAGAAAATACATTGTAAACATTGGGGTCAGTCAGCAGTGAAAATGTACAGGAGTGGTAGACAACATGACAAGATCAAAAAACAGATAATATTTCATTCAGTTTGATTGGAATGCTGAGTGTGTGAAGTTGTATAATGTAAAGTCAGGCCAGAAAAGTGGGTTGTACTGCAAGTAAATAAAACACAATTTAGCAATTCAAATTAACAAGCATTGTTTCAGTACTTGCTACTGGGAAAATGGAGCAGCGAAGTAGATCAGTGAATAGAGCACTGTGCCTGGAGTCAAGAAGATTCATCTTCCTGAGTTCAAATAGGGCCTCAGATATTCTCTAGTTGTGTGACCCTGAGCAAGTCCCTTAATTCTGTTTGTCCCAGTTTCCTTATCTATAAACTGAGCTGGAAAAGGAAATGGCAAACCAAATCTCTACCAAGAAAACCCAAAATGGAAACAAAAAGAGTCAGACAGGGGCTGAACAATAACAAAATCTGGGAAAACAAATCCAAGTAACTAGAATATAAACCAGAATATAATATATGCCCCCAAAAGACAAATATAAATTGCTATGAGAAACTTACAAGAAAGTGTATTGCAACAGGAAATATCAGATCTACATGGAGATGATAATGTTATACCTCAGTTTTCCTGCCTCAATTTTCCTGAATTGTTCTGTTTCAGTTTCCCTGGTGGCAATCTCCCCTTCCTGACCATTAGGATTGAGATAATTAGGGCTAGGAGCTCTGGCCACTCTAGCATTCCAAAGAATCATAAAATTACAGATGGCTTATTTCAAATGTTTGGGCATTTCCTTGGTTCTTGGCTCCTAACTTCTTCATTCCCAGCTTATCAGAATTTATGATCCTTCCTTCTTCACCCTCCACCTGTCAGAATTAAAAAGTTATGGTCCTTCCTGGAGTTTTTGCTCACCAGTGTTCTGCCTTTGCCTTTGTTTCCCTGATCGCTGGAGCCCTATAAGAATCTCACTAATCCCTTGCTTGTGGTTGTATGCTTGAGACAAGTCCCATCCAGCCGGCTGGCTAACATGGCCGCCAGTTGAAACTCTCCACTACTAAAATATTAAAAACCCTCTAATCTCTGTCTTGCCTCAGTTTCTCCGGCATTACAATAGCTCCTAGTTTGGGTTTTGAATAAAGTGAGTGAGCTCAACATGTGAAAAAAGATGTTTGTATTTGGAAGAGAGGAAGAAGCATGGTACACTTCAGAAATTTCATTGTTCTTTAGTTCATGAATATAACATTTCTTCCCCCAACTAGATTATAAAGCCATTGACTTCTGAGGCAATGTTATAGATTTGGATAGCCAATTACAAACTCTCCTTTTGCCTTCCCTAACCAAACCTTATCTTTCATCCAAAGGTGACCTCTAATCCCTTGACTCATCATTTCTCTCCCAGGCCACCTTCTCTGCACCAGATACACTTTCTCTTTTTGTCATCTTGATCCCTTGATTCAGTTCTGCATTGTCCTGCACTTTTGAATCCCTAGCCCCCTTATCATAACACCAATTACCCTGCCAAACTTCACCTTGGAATACTCCCACCATTTACGACTTTTGCTCCGATATACATGCTACTGGATAAAGATAGAGAAAATCTTGCAACTGTTCTGACTGGATTCACTACAAACTTATGTTATACAACCTCAACTAAGCTCTCATTGCTGCTCCATAGAGACTTTCAAATTTTTTCATCCCTCCTCAAACCTTCATTCCTTCCCCAATACCTCATCCTCTCGACTGAGTTCTTTGTCTCATTTTTTACAGAAAAAAAATTGGAATCATTTACTGTGAATTCTTTTCCCCTTCTTCATCTTTTTTAAACCACAATCTCCTCCTTCAACCCTCTCATGTGATAAAGTGACCTGCTCCTTACTAAATCTAAGCTATTCTACATGTTCAAGTGATCTCTTTCTAATCTTCTCCTCCAACTGATTTCCCCTTCTCTCATCCCCATTCATTCACATATTTTTAATCTTTCTCTGGCTACTAGTTCATTCCCTACTACCTACAAATATGCCTGTATTTTACCTATCCTGAAAAAAATCTTCACTTATTTCAGCTATCTCCTCTATCTGCCTATATCTCTTCTGCTTTTTTTAAATAAACTAAAAAAAATCTATAATAGGTACCTTCTCTCTCTCTCTCTCTCTCTCTCTCTCTCTCTCTCTCTCTCTCTCTCTCTCTCTCTCTCTCTCTCTCTCTCTCTCTCTCTCTCTCTCTCTCTCTCTCTCTCTCTCTCTCTCTCTCTCTCTCTCTTCTCTCTCTCTCTCTCTCTCTCTCTCTCTCTCTCTCTCTCTCTCTCTCTCTCTCTCTCTCTCTCTCTCTCTCTCTCTCTCTCTCTCTCTCCTCAAGTTTTAACCCTTTACAAAAAGGTTTCTGAACTTTACATTGCACCAATACTGCTCTCTCCAAAGTTGCCAGTGATTTCTTAGTTGCCAAACCCAGTTATCTTTTTCCAATGCTCATTCTCCTTGACTTCTCTGCAGGCTTTGATACTGGTGATCATGCTCTCCTCCATGATACTTTCTTTTCTCTCAGTTTTCAGGACACCACTCTCTCCTGGATTTTCTCCTACCCATCTGACCTTCTCAGGTTCCTTTGCTGGATCTTCATACAGAGCAAGCCCTCTAATTATAACCATTCTTTAAGGTGCCATCCTGGGCCCTCTTTTCTTCTCTTTCTATACAAATTAATTTAATGATTTTATCAGCTCCAGAGGTTTTAATTACCATCTCTATGCTGATGACTCTCAAATCTTCTTTCCTGCTCCAATCTCTCTATTGACCTTCAATCTTACATCTCCAACTACCTTTAAGCACTTTGAACTGGATGTCCAGTAAACAGAATTTATCATTAGTGTATCATTTAATTAAATTAAACAGAATTCATTATCTTTCTCTCTAAACCCTGCCCCTTCCTCCCTTCTTTATTATTACTGTGGAAGGCAACATCATCTTCCTAGTCTCTTACTCACAATTTAGGATTTATCCTGGATGTTTCACTATTTCACCTCTCATAATCAAGCTTGTTGGCAAGGCCTGTTGATTTCACCTTTGCTTCATTTCTCATATATACCCCCTTATCTCCTCTGTCATTGACCCCTTTAAGGTGCAGGCCCTCATCATCTCAGACTCAGGGTTATTGTACTAGCCTGCTGGCGGGTCTGGTTGCCTCAAGCCTCATCTCACTCCAATCCATTCTTCATTCAGGTACCAAAGTGATTTTCCTAAAGTGCAGGCCTGATCATGTCAGACTCCTATGTTTCCAAGATCAAACATGAAGTGATCTGCTTGGCTTTCAAAGCCCTTCATAATCTACTTTTCCTGTCTTCTTATCTCTTATTCTCCACCATTTTTCAATGCAGTTTTAGTAAATTTCTGGCTGTTCCACAAGGGACAATCCATCTCTCACCTCCAGTGATTTTCTCTGGTTGTCCCCTGTGACTGGAATGAATTTCCTCTCCTGCTCTGACTATGGATTTCCCAGGTCCATTAAGTTTCAACTATATTCCCATCTTTTACAGGAAGCTCTCCCCTAATTCCTAGTGCCTACTACTTAATAAATGTTTATTAAAATTTTGTCTCCCCCATTTGATTGTAAACTCTTTGAGAGCATAGAATATTTTTTGTTACTTTTTGTATTCCCAGTTCTTAGCACAGTACCTGAAATATAGTATATATACTTAATAAATGTTTATTAATTGGTGGACAGTCAATAAATACTTGTAGATTGATTAACAAGGAGAGATAACTTTCAGTAAGAGAAGTATGACCAGTGGTAATTTGAGGCCATGTTCCTGATGATGTGTCATCCATAATGGACAGATGCTGAAAAGTATGAAAAAGGGAAAGTGCAATAAAATAAGAATGGGAGCTATATGTAAGTTTTGCCTTCCTTACAGTTTTTCCTAGAGTCAGTCATGGTAAAAGGAAAGTGAAATTTCACCAAAAATCAATAAAAATAAAATGAAAAAATAGCATTGTGTAGAAGGGAGGGGGCTGCCTCCAGCCTCAGAAGAACTGGGTTTCTACATTGGCCCCATCCCTTATGATATATAGTCTCAGTTTCTTTACCTGTAAAGTGAAGGAGTTAGAGTAGATGGCTTCTGAGTTCCCGTCCAGTGCTAGATAATATGATTTTATGAATTTATATTCTTCCATTTCCTGATTCCCTGTCTTTTCACTAGCTGCCTCTCATCCCTGGAATGTTCTCCCTCCTTGCCTCAGCCTGTTTTCTTAAAGAATCCACTCAAAGCTCTTCTTCTGCAGGAAGTCTTTCCCAATCTCCCACTTCTCCATCCTCTCCTTCCCACCCTTAGTGCATATTTGTGAAGTTACCTTTCTCTTACACTGTCTGTATCTTTTTTTTAAAAGTCATCTATTCTCAACAGAGGTAGCAAAATGGATAGAGTACTGGGTTTGGAGACAGGAAGCCCTTATTTCAAATCTTTCTTCAGATACTAGCTGAGTGATGCTGGGAAAGTCATTTAACCTTTCTCTGCCTAATCTCATTTCTAAAATAAGCAGCTACCTTATTATTTTTAGCATCTACATTACAGTTATTGTGAGGATCAAATGAGATAATATTTATAAAGTGCTTAGCTCAGTGGCTGGCACGCAATGGACACTTAATTAATAAATGTTTATTCTTCTTTCTCTTCCTTCCTATGAGCTCCTTGAGGTTAGAAACTGTGTTTCTTCTATTCCAAATGCTTGTCACTGTGTCTGGCACATAGTAAACACTTTAAAATGTTTGTTGACTGATACAATTTACAGAGAGAGGATATTCAGAGTGACATGACTTATGTGGTTCCCCTTAACCACAGTTTACTGAGGCTAGCCACAGTATCTTCACTTTTAAAGCCAAAAGGAGAATTAGAGCAATTGTTTAAGTGATTCAGAAAAAAAACCCCTCACTTTTGACAGTCAAGTAAATGGCAAAAATCATTATTCTTGCCATGATGGCATTAATAATTTCCAATCATAACAGTAAACCCAAGGCCAACATTTCTTTAAATTAGATGATGTTTCCCAGGATTCCATTTAAAAGCAAGCATTGAAGAAAAGGGATTAGGAAATCTATTTCACCTTTGGCACATGAAAGCTCTGATGAAAAATAAATGTTCTTTTAAAGACTATCTGAATCTCCAGAGACTATCTGAAAAAAACAACTGTTGTTCTAGATGAACACAATTGGCAAGGTAAAATTAATTTGCCAATGTGTATGTTGGACAATTTATAGATACATTGCTGTTGAGTCATTTTTTGATTTGTGTCTGACTCCTTAAACCCATTTGGGGTTTTCTTAGCAAAGACACTGGCATAATTTGCCATTTTCTTCTCCAGCTCATTTTACAGATGAGGAAACTGAGGTAAATAGGGTTAAATGCCTTACTCAGGATCACACAGGTAGGAAGTATCTGAGGATGAACTAACTCCATTCTATTCATTATTCCCTTTACATATAGTGGCACCTCAATTGTATGGTATTTATTTCTAAGTGTTGAAGATAATTGACAGATTACCAAATTAACTGGGAGGGAGACTTTTTATACTAAGGTCTTTAACAAGTCTCAGTTAGATTGATGCAATGTCCATTCAATAATTAAGGCTGTTTAAGAATTGAGGCAAAATATGACCTCTTTTATTTAGGCAAAAAAATAAATAAAAAATCAGTAAGTAGAATGGTATAATGAAGATCCTAGATTTGCAGTTAGTCATTTGGAGTCAGTAAATCCAAGTGCTCCATTTACTCTAGGGAAGCAATTTAGCTTGAAATGGAATTTAACTAACTTTAAGTGGAAATAATTCTTTTTTGGTTTTAACAGGATTTCTCTAATTTGTAGGGAAAACAAAAAAAGTATAGTAATTGTTATTCAAAGAAAACTATACTGTTTGAATAGATAATTCTTAACTCTACTTGTCTATGCTATATATCAATACCCTATTTTAATTGACTGTACCATATATTACTTTAAAACAGAAGCTTTTTCATGATAGGAGTATTTTTATTCCAATGTATTTCTGCATCCTATTAGTAGGAATGTCTTTATCATAAAATGTCTTGTTAATGTAGCCAATTGGAATGGAGCAAATATTTCTTTTGTTTCATTTGATTGAAATGAGTTTCTTTTCAGAGATGTTCCTCCATGCTGGAACTCTATCTTTCCAGAAATCAGCAAGAGTCAGGATCACTAAACGTCTTTATTCTAGATCTTTACCGTCGCCTCCAACGCCAGGTCACGAGTGCAAGTGAGCGTGAGTTCCACCACCCAAGTTTCTCTTGCTCCTCCCACACAAGTCACTTCCCTCTCTTTGTCTCACCAATCAAGTCAGCACAGAACAGCTGGGGAGGGTCAACCTTAAACAAGTTAATAGGGAACCGTCCAATTGGCAATTAGTCTCACGTGCTTCATCATCCAAGTGCATTGCTCAGTTCTAGCCCTTTACATCTCCCGCTTTCTTTTGTTTTAGACCACAGGAGGTCGCGCCATCCCTGACCTTTCAGGGAGATGAGAACCCCAAAAAGGACGTGATCACGCCCCCCCTGACTTCTCAGGAGGGGAGATGAAAGCACTAAAAAGGAGATAATCACGCCCTCCCTGACATCTCAGGAAGGGAGATGAGAAGCACCAAAGAGAAGTGGGGATTTGCTAGCGGGTTTCTGGATTGAAGGGCCTTATTAGAGACAAGTATGCACAAACCCATCAGCATGGGAGTTATTACACAAGCACATAGCAATAACGCAGAGGCTATTAGTGGTGACTCTCCCCACAATCAGTGCAGACTCGATGTGGTGTAACAAACAGGAATTGTACATGCAAATAGTGACATAACAAACAATATAAATCAACATGGTATTGTAAGAGATTTCCAGAAGTCCTAGAAGGAGGGTATGTAGACACCAGACACACATACCCCTTCTTCAGCAACCAAGAAATAGTCCAAAACCAATCTATTGTCCATTGCTTCACTGTTAGGGAATCCAATGATCCCCACAAGTTTTTGAAATCCCACATCAGTCTTTTTATATGTTAGGGAATCCAATGATCCCCACAAGTTTTTGAAGTCCAGCAACAGTCTTATGATGCCTCAGAGAATCCAATGATTCCTGAGGACTTTCAGTCCTACAATAGTCTTATGATGCCTCAGAGAATCCAATGATTCCTGAGGACTTTCAGTCCTACAATAGTCTTATGATGTCTCAGAGAATCCAATGATTCCTGAGGACTTTCAGTCCTACAATAGTCTTATGATGCCTCAGAGAATCCAATGATTCCTGAGGACTTTCAGTCCTACAATAGTCTTATGATGTCTCAGAGAACCCAATGATTCCTGAGGATTTCAGTCCTACAATAGTCTTATGATGTCTCAGAGAATCCAATGATTCCTGAGACTTTCAAGTCCTACAATAGTCTTATGATGTCTCAGAGAATCCAATGATTCCTGAGACTTTCAAGTCCTACAATAGTCTTATGATGTCTCAGAGAATCCAATGATTTCTGAGGATTTTCAAGTCCAACAGTTTTTGATGTCCATGGGTCAAACGCCATAACTGCCAGGTTCTTTCAGTGGTGGGCACAGTCAGCAACAGAACCACCCGATGTTTCTTGGGCCTTCTCCTTCGTTTCAAGGGTCTGCTCTGTCTCTCTCCGATGGACAAGGCGAATACGGCTCGTTGGCACCCATCTGATTCCTTCTCCATCTGTAGAGATACAAGCAAACCCTCTCCCCCAAGCAGTTAACCTATCTGGTCCCTTCCATTCACCACTTTCTGGGTCTCTCCACATCACTTGGCGATTATCTAAAGACAATGGAGCTGCTCGCACTGGACACTGCCCTTCCGGTGAGTTATAAAACCTGTCTGCTGGAGCCAGTGCATCTTTGTCAAAAATTAAAAAATTAATGGTATAGAGAACTAAATTTAGAAGTTCTCTAGGGTTACCCGTGGCTCCCCCTTTCTTTTGTTTTTGGAGGAGTGTCTTAATATCTCTGTTTCTTCTCTCTACTATTGCCTGCCCTTGAGGATTAAAGGGTATGCCCGTGGTGTGTAAAATCTTATACTGTGCACAAAAGTGTGTAAAATGTTTAGATGTATATGCAGGTCCATTGTCTGTTTTTATTGCTTGTGGCACGCCCATAATTGCAAATGCTTGTATAAGGAATTCAGTGACCACTCGGGCTGTCTCTTTTGCTGCTGGTATTGCAAATGTGAATCCTGAAAAGGTGTCTACCACGACATGGATAAAAGATAGACGACCAAAAGATTTATAATGGGTCACATCCATTTGCCAAATTTCATTAGGTCTCAAACCACGAGGGTTCTTCCCTGGAGGGAGTGTAGGAGCATGGAAAGGAAGGCAAGCTGTACAGGCTTTTACTATGCTCCTAGCTTCTTCTCTTGTTATTCCAAACTGCAAACGTAAAGCTCGGGCAGCCTGATGATATTTAGAATGAGACTCTTGTGCTTCTTGAAATAAAGGAGTACTGGCCAGCATGGTTAGAAGGCTATCTGCCTTTGAATTACCATCAAAAATAGGACCTGGAAGTCCACTATGGGAATGGACATGCAAAATATAAATCTTACCTGGATGCTTTCTCACTTGCTCTTGAAGCTCTTTAAAGAGCTGATATATATTGGAGGCTACAAATTTTATTTGGGCTGTGGCAATTCTTTGTACCACACCTACTGAATAGGCTGAATCAGATATTATATTTATGTCTCCCGGATAATAAGCAAGAGCTAGAATGATTGCATACAATTCATTCTGCTGAGTGGACTGAAAAGGAGTTCTGATTACTCTCTTTATAGTTAAGTCACGAGAATACACAGCGCAAATATTATGTTTGGATGCATCTGTAAAGATAGTTGGTCCTTTAAGAGGAACTTTAGAAACCTTTTCTTCAAGAATCCATTGCCAATTATGTAGCAGTCTGGTTATCTTTAATGGAGACCCGTGTGCAAAATTTGGAGCCATGGCTAATAAAATTTGCCACTCTGGGATGGTTTCGCAGCACACATTAACTTGTGCATTAGTATAAAAGGTATATATCTTATCAGGTCTGGCGCCATTTGTAACGTGCTCTCCTGGCAGTTACAATTACTAGTCTGTCCTAGACCCACCAGAGTACCTTTGACCACTGTCCTTTGCAGTGTGAGCTCTACCCGGCTCGCCTCCTCTGAGGCCTTCTAAGGTCTCTGGCCACAATCTCTTGAATCTATAGCTTAGTAACCGGTAGCGCACTCAAGAACAACCACATGTAATCTTAAAAGCCTTTATTATACCTACTCACATAATGCCCTAACTGATGCCCTGACTTGTTGGTTCCCGAGTGAACACCTGGTCAGAAGACCCATGTGTTCACTACCAAAATCCTTACCTCTTTCGGCTACCCATCTTGGCTTGGCCACCCAGGCTGGGGAGCCAGGGTGAACAGCAGGAGGTTAAAGAGGGCAGTTGCTGCCTGCAGTGGGCTTATATAGGGCCTGTGAGGTCACACACACAGCCAATCAGCGAGAGAGTCACCCATTACGAAGCTATCTCAATATGGCCAGGATCCCGCCCAAGGGCAGTCCTAATATCCACAGAAATTATTTCTGGGCCTCAATCTCCCGATGCACTGTGTCCGCCCATTTAAAGGGCCCTTACACCTCCATATGTGCGTCACCCTTCAATCCAACAAATATTTATTAAGTATTATGTTCTTGGCATTTATTAAATACCTACTATATGGCAACAGAGGCAGCTAGGTTGAAGAAGGGACCCTGAAACTCTAAAACTCCTTGAAGGAAAAAAGTCTCCTTCAACTCTGCCTCAGTGAGGGACTCTGCTAGTGGATGAGCCAACTTGGGACTCCACCCATGAGCCCCCTTCAACTTGTAGCCAAAGCTCCTATTATAAAAGAGCCAATCTAAAATCCTCTCTTTGCAGAGGTTCTAAACATGCCATGCTATTCCATGCTAGGCTATGCCATGCTATGCCAAGGAAGTTTCTGCCCACTGGAATAATATTCTTTTCCAGTGTTACCCTCTTCTTTATCCTCACCTATTTCCCTAACCAGACTTTATGCCTCTCTGTCAGGATTTCTAACCTTACTTCCCAATCCCTATAATAAACCTCTTTTATCAATCTAGGTTTTTGGGTTTGTAAATTCCTTTACAGAGAATCTCTGTGCTGCCAGAAGGGGGTTCCCCAAAACTCCCTACTCTTGCGCCAAATCCCAAGGGGGTGTAGGGGAGCCAAACCTCTCCATTTGGTTCCCTGCACCCAGATGAATGACCCTAGGCAAGTCATTTAATCTCTGTTTAATGAACTGTAGAAGGAAATGACAGGGCACTGCAATATCTTTGCCAAGAAAACCCCACATACCACATTTGGTATGTTAGGTTCCAAAGGGTCATGAAGAGTTGATCCCAACTGAACATTAATGTGCTGAGCACAGCCACAGGGCTAAGTGCTGGAGATATAAATGAAGAATTTACAATCTAAATCTTACAATATAAATCCAATGAGGGAATACAACATGCAGAAGAAAACTGGAAAATGATGATGGGGTGAGGGAGGAAAGAGAGTAATGGAGGACTTCAGGGGCTGCTTGTATCATGGAGCTGAAACCATAAAGAGCTATAGATGGAAAGTGGAATGAGCTGAAGACCAAATGCTGTGGTCTCTAAACGAAAGTTTTTGGGGGAGCTTAATACTCCACCCTTCACCCTCCAGTCAAAGGGGACAGGAGAATAAGGGAGATAGTATCCAGGGTTTGAATTAGCAATTTGGTAATGAGTCAAAAATCTGTTTTTTAGCAACTATGTCTTGAAGTTTTTCTTTCAGGTATCACAAGAACAAGTCTTAGTTTTTTCTTTTTTAAGATGGGGCTAAGTGTTAGCCTTAAAAATGTAAAAATCAGATGTGGATATTGTATGAAAAGTGCCATATAAAGTTATAATCTTATAATTGAAATTTGGCTCAAAAAGCATAAAGATAAATTTGTTTGCTCTTTAACAACTATCAATATTATTTTTTTGCTATTAGGTAGCCCATAATATAAATTTTATTAAATTTTTTATTATTATTTGGTTTTTTTAAACATTATTTTCTTGTTAAATTTTGAATTTCAAATTCTCCCCCTTTTCTCCCATACCCTTTCATAACCACTGAGATGCCAGGAATATGATATCAATTATATGTGTGAAATCATGTATAACATATATACATACATATATATATATATGAAATATGCATATATATATATATGAAATGATAGCAAAGTGGATTGATTGTACACATGACAGAAGAAAAAAAAAAAAAAAAAGCCCGGTTTGGAGTCTGGTTTTGTTGCTTATAAACTGTATAAGACCTTGGATAAAGCGCTTAATTTCTCTGAAACTCAGTTTCCTCATCTATAAATACTTTCATTACAGACTTCACAAGATTGTTATGAAGATCAAATGAGACAGGAAATAAAATATTTTGTGAAATAAAAGCTCTAGTCAAATGTCTATTGTTACTATTATAAGAAATGTGGAACAAATAATCAAATCTTTCTCCAGTAAAACATGCTTTTTATGAGCATATTAGTGACTGTATGAAAACAGTGCTTAGAAATCCAAGACAAAAATAAGAATTTGAAAAAAGTCTCCCCCCAAAAAATCTTAATCTAAACACCATAATGGATAAGCAGACCTGTGAGTGAGCTGTCATTACAATTCATCACTTTGAGGCCTTCTTCAGCAAAGTGCTACTGAGTCACTTCTCCCATGGGAAGAAAGATATATCACATGAGGCCCTGGAGAAAAGGCAACAACACCTAAAAATCTAATGTTAGGACTCTGCAAGAAAATTAAATAGCATGTTGAAGAACAGCTGCCAAATAATCATCCAGGAGTCCAGATGGTGTGAGCAAATGAGTGAGACATCCTGGTATGATTTCATCCAGATCCTGCTCAGAGCCTAGCCTTTGCCCTGAAGCCATTCATCACAAAAACTGCTGAGCAAGACAAAATAAAAAAGGGAAGGGGAAATTGTACTCAGTCTAGTAGATTTGGAGACAGAGGACCTGGGCGAGAAGCCTAACTCTGACTAGTAATATTTGTGTGACCATGAACACTTTTCTTCATTTATAAAATAAAAGGATTTAGAGTGAGAAAGTAGAGAAAGAAAATTTCCACCTGTAACATCCTAAGATCAAGGGTAATAATACACAATAAAAATATTGCCAAATATTTATACCATACTTCCTTTCAGAAAGTCTTTAAGTCATTAATAAAGGAGTGGTTAGTTAAGAAGTAACTTATGTTGTTTGGCTGTGTTAGATTCTTTATGATTTCATTTAAGATTTTCTTGGCAGAAATACTGGAGTGGTTTGCCATTTCCTTCTTCAGCTCATTTTACAGATGAGAAAAACCGAGGCAAATAGGATTAAGTAACTTGCCTAGCATCACACAGCTCGCAAGTGTCTGAGGTCAGATTTGAATTCAGGAAAATGAGTCTTCCTGACTCCAAAACTGTCACTCTATCTATCCACTGTACTACCTAGCTGTCCCTAATTAGTAATACTTATTTTCAAATTTTCAGACCAAATATTTTCCTATCTATCTATTTCTTACTGTTACGTGTTTAATATAGAATTTGAACCTAGGTCTTTCTTATGGGAATTTAGTACCTTCACTATACCACATTGTCTCACTGGAACTTCATTAAAATATAAGATGTAGCATCTATAAGGTTCTGAATTCAATAAATATGCAGAAGTAAACTAGGCCATGAATTAATTTATTTTCATTTTTTTCTCAATTCCATGTAAACAAACTTTTTCATTTCTTAAGCCCATTATTTTATTTAATACTTTTTTTCTTAATTACATGTAAAGACAATTTTTAACATTTATTTTTTGGAATTTTGAGCTTTAAATTTTTCTTCCTCTCTCCCCTACCCCTTCACAAAATGGTAAAAAATTTGAAATAATTTATATATGTTCAATAATGTAAAACTTTTCCATATTATTCATGTTTAAACAAAAACATTTTGACATTCTTTTTTAAATTTTAAATCCTGAATTCTCTCTTTGAGAAGGCAAGCAATTTGATGGAAATTACACATATGAAATTTAGCCATGTTGAAAAAGAAAATTCAGACCAAAAAAAAAAAAAAACCCAACTCAAAACTAATAAAGTTTTTAAAATGTGCTTCAATCTGCATTCAGACTCCATGAGTTCTTTCTCTGGAAGTGAAGAGCGTTTTGTTTGTTTGTTTGTTTGTTTTATCACAAGTCCTTTGGAATTGTTTTGAATCATTATATTGCTGAGAATTCATTCACTAAGTCATTCACAGTTTGTTAAGTCTGGGCTGGCTCCCTGGAGGCCTAAGGATCAGCCTGAGTCAGGATAAGTTAAAGTCCTTGGTTTTTAGGGGGAGAAGTGAAGGAGATAGCAAAACTACCAAGAGGCTCTTGGATTCTCGAGTCCAGAGTCACCAACTTCTCACCTCCTCGTCCTGCCACAAACTGACTCTAGCCTCTGTCTCTCTACCCCCTAATCCTTGCCTATGTTTATCTTAACATCATTCACCCCGCATCAACCGTGAGAAGAGCCATTTATCCAAACATATTGTTTCATATTGAATAGGTAATTAGCCATACTTGGTTGTCTGGTTCAAGCACACCTTTTTCAGAGTTTCAGCCCTTTACAACAGTTGATTACTATACAATATTGTTGTTACTATGTACAATGTCCTCCTAGTTCTTCTCTCTTCACTTTGTATCAGTTTATCTGAATCTTCCTAAGTTTTTCTGAAAGTATCCTGCATGATAGTACAATAGAATTCAATTACTAACATATGTCACAATTTGTTCAATCATCCCTCAATTGACCAGCATTTTCTCAATTGCCAATTCTTTGCCAAAAGTTGTTATTTGTCCTTTGTTCTCAAAGAACATCAAGACATCAGTGAGGTGATGCCATGACATGTAAGTTAATTGGATTTAAATGAGAGAGGGCTATGCAAAAATCATCTCTTATCATACTGCTCTATATCTTGCCACTGGAAGCAGATGGTTTTGGAGAAGAAAGTGATGCTTGTAACTTTTGCCACTAGGTAATAATTTAACAAAGTAGATCCTGCCTTCAGGTTCTCCAGAGCAAAATGGTCCAGATCCTGCTTCAGGACCCAATCTTTACCCTAAAGCCACTGACCACAAAAAACTGCTGAGTAAGTCAAAATAAAAAAGGGATTAGGAAGATGACTTCTTCTGGCAGAAAAGCTGCATAAAAATTAGACATACTTTATCTGACCCCAACATTATTGAACTTAAAAGCAGAGGCACAAGTATCAACTCATGCCAAGGATTCACTAGCTGGAATTGTTTTGTTGCTATATCCAATTTGCAAGAGCAATGATCATTTTTACTTAACATTTGCTATAAACCAAGGACATAGTAGACATGTTCAGACTTGCTAAACTTTGGAATTAATTACTGAGTGGGCTAATTAAATCTTTTTCCCAAGGGATTTTTAAAATTAGGAGAGCTATTTGCCTTTGCCAGAGAAGTTAGACATATCCTGGTACTGAAGGGAAAAGAAACTAATAGGCCAGGTCATTCCCCACATACTCTCCCATTCTTCTGACCCTCTAAGACAGTCAAGACATTGAAAGTTACCGATACCTTTACCTTTTATAAAGTACTACCAAGTCAATGTGAAAATTCTGAGTCAGAGATTCAACTTGTACAATGCAGGTCACATGAATGCCTAACCGAGGCTTTTTTAATAGAATTAAATTAAATTAAATTGAAAACATCAAATTAATTATTCTTTACTACAATTTAAGTACCAAGCTGAATTTGTTTGATTACACAAAGACATCCTTCACTATACTGACTCCTGAACATTTTGGTTTTTATCTTTGTGTTATTCCTTTGAACATGGTGGCTGTAAAATAGTGAGCACTTAATAAAGGCTTATTGAATGCATGAATGACTGAATGAATGGCTGTCTCATTATAGACTAATTTAAGTACAATTTTGGGTCTGTAGGAGAAAGTCATTGTTCCGTTTAGCCCCAACTATAATAGTCATTCTGTTTAAAATATTAACAGTCGCTGTGTTCTCCCTGACTTTCAGGACCAGGTTGCCACAACCTAAAAGCAGAGCATGCTTCTTATGCAAAACAGATCGTGGAATAATAAGAAAATAAGAAGACAACAGGTCAGATTAATACACAGCAAGCAGAGATAGGCTTCCCTGTTATGAGTTAAATGTGATATAGAATGTCTCAGACAGTATTCATGAGTGGATGGGCTATATGGGAAAAAAACATTATGGTCATATCTCTAATTTTCCACATTTGCTAGGAGTTAGGTAAAGAGAAAGAAATATTTTTTCTTCAAGTTCTTTTTTTTTTTTTTTTTTTGCTTTTCCTGAAAGTCTTGGCTTACTGCAAAAATTACATTGATGATGATGAAAATATAGCCATCAGGTTCCCTTTCCCTTTGTTCCCCCCAAAAAAAACATAGCTGAATACTTTTTATTTCCTCATTAACAGATTTCCCAGTATATTTCAGAATTTCAGTTATTAAATTCCACGTGCCCTCTGTAATAAGTGGGTGGATATATAATTAGCAACCAAGAAGAAAAACCTTTGTCATTTGGGGTCATTTCATTTCATTACTACATATTTTAATGTAGTAACCCAAATGATTAGGGACCCAAACCTACATCCTAGCATTCTAACTAAAGTGACAAAGTAACAGAATCTAAAACCTATTTATGAGTATGAGTTTCTATAAAAGGAAAAAAAGACTTCCTCTGAGGGAGAGATCAAACCTTTGATCCTTCCTTATTGTCCAAGTCAAGTGACAAAATGAGATACCACCTTTGCCCATTTCCTATGATATGATTAAGTTAGAAAAATATATAGACATTTGATAAAGAGAAAGCACAATTCCAGTGTAATACTCAGTGCGCAGTAGATAGTCAATAATGGCTATAAAATGTATTGAAAGTGAGGGAAAGTCTGCCAGGCCTGAAACTCAGAGTTTCCCTGTATCTTGGACCAGCTATTAGAGAAATAACAGCTTGCAGTTCATTTTTCATAAATATTTAATCAGTGCCACAATAAGAAATGACATTCTGGATGGCTAAAGGGTTGTCTGAGTATATTGTAAGGCCAAAACCAAAGGCTGACTAATTATAGAATAATAATTACCATAATAATCCATTTAAAGTATACAATTCTGGTCATCAGGTTCTCAGAGTACAGAAGTTGTGACAATGTTGGAAGGCTTCTTGACATTCTATGACATCACTAACATCCAATAAGAATGCTCCTAATAATCTTAAATTCTAATGAGAAACTATAATTAATAAAGTGCTCATGTTTATAACTCAGCTAGGGAAGCTACAGAGATTTTGTTCTTTGCATTATTTTTCAAGTATTTTTAATTTTATCATTAAATTTTAAAGTATTAGGGAATGCAAAACTGAAAAGATATGAAACAAAATAGAAAATCCAATAGTGAGAAATAAATGAAAGCTATGATGTAAGAAAACAGGAGACTGAATTAAGTTTTAAAAAGTGTCAATATGACTAATATGGAAATATGTTTTGTCTGGTTTCATATGTATAATTTATATATTGCTTGCCTTCTCAATAGGGGAGAAGGAGGGAGAAAATTTGGAACTCACAATTTTTTAAAATGAAAGTTAAAACTTTTTTTTTAACTTGTAATTGGAAAATATTTAATGAAATAAATAAAAATCTATATTAAAAAGATGAAGTAAAAAGATATTTTAAAAGAGCAGAAAATACCCAAGTAAGGTAATGTTGGATACATCTTTTTAATTTTTCTTCTTTTTTATTAAAACTTTTTATTTTCAAAACATATGCATAGATAATTTTTAACATTCACCCTTGCAAAACCTTGTGTTCCAAATTTTTCCCTCCCTTCTCCCCTCCTCTTTCCTAGATGGCAAGTAATCTAATATATGTTAAATATGTGCAGTTCTTCTATACATATTCCACAATTATCATGCTGTACAAGAAAAATCAGATAAAAAAGGAAGAAAATAAGGAGGAAAACAAAAAGCAAGTAAACAACAATAAAAAAGTAAAAATACTATTTTGTGATCCATACTCAGTCTCCACAGTTCTCTCTCTGGGTGCAGATTGCTCCCTCCATCACAAGAACATTGGGACTGGCCTGAATCACTTGGCTGTTGGAAAGATCCATGTCTGTCAGACTTGACCATTATATAATCTTGCTACTGCTCTGTACAGTATTCTCCTGGTTCTACTCACTTCACTTAGTATCAGTTCTGTTAAGTCTTTCAAGATTTCCTTGAAATCATTCTACTGATCATTTCTTATAGAACAATAATATTCCATAACATTCATATACCATCATTTATTCAGCCATTCTCCAATTGATGGGCATCCACTCAGTTTCCAGTTCCTTGCCACTACAAAAAGAGCTGCCACAAAAATTTTTGCACATGTGGGTCCCCTTCTCTCTTTTAAGATCTCTTTAGGATATAGGCCCAGTAGAGACACTGCAGAATCAAAGGGTATACACAGTTTGATAACCCTTTGGGCATTGCTCTCCAGAATAGTTGGATAAGTTCACAGTTCCACCAACAATGTATTAGTGTCCCAGTTTTCCCACATCCCCTCCAACATTCATCTTTTCCTGTCATCTTAACCAATCTGAAAGATATGTCATGGTACTTCAGAGTTGTCTTAATTTGCATTTCTGTGATCAATAATGATTTAGAGCATTTTTCATGTGACTAAAAATGGCTTTAATTTCATCTTAAAATTGTTCATATCCTTTGACCATTTATCAATTGGAAAATGGCTTGAATTCTTATAAATTTGAGTCAGTTTTCTTTATAGTTTAGTAATGAGGTCTTTATCAGAATCCTTGAATGTAAAATTTTTTTCCCAGCTTATTGCTTCTCTCCTAACCTTGTATGCATTGGTTTTGTTTGTACAAAACCTTTTAAACTTAATATAATCAAAATTATCTATTTTATAGAATATATCTTTTTAAAACCTATAAATAATAGAGATTTGGGGTATCATATATAATCTTTTTTCCTGAACTTTATATATGGAAATATTCATCTGTTTATATGGTTGTTATGCTCAGAACAAAGAAAAGGAAAAAAAAAAACCATAAAAATAAATAAAATAAAAGTCATGCCATTTATTAGTTTTCTTTGAAATGCTGAGCAGCAGTATCCTATCATAGAAATCTAAAAAAATCAGTTATGTTGACAAAACACAAAAACATGAAAAAGAACCAATTTTTTGCTATTGTTATTGTTAATATTGTTTTTGCCATTATCACTTTTTTTCCATCATCCTTCTACTGACTCAAATAAAGATTTTGCTGTTTAGTTGTATCCAACTCTTCCTGATCCCGTCTAGGGTTTTCTTGGAAAAGATACTGGAATGGTATACCAGATCTAAACTCTATTCATAGTGTTACCTAGATGCTCTCAAATAAATATTACTGAAGAAAAATAATAATGATGATAAAGAACATTACAATAAAATGATAAAAATCTTGGTCTTCAATCCCTCAAGACCTTTTTGACAAGTGCCTTACAGATATTTATATCTATTATTATAGGTAAGTAGTCATCTATTTTTATTATTTCATATATTCCTTAGGGGAAAGGAGATGTCAGGAGATTTAAGGGAATAAAATTAGAGGAATAAAAATTGGGATCCTTTTTACCTTTGTTTAAAACTGTATGTTTCCCTCCCCCCCCCCATTCTTGCTGCTTCATGTCCAAAATTCTGCTTTAAACACTAATTGTGATTTTCAGCTTTTATTTTTTACTCCTTAATTTCTGAATATATCCCTACCAATTCTCCACTCAAGAATTTATCCCTAATCTCAAAGAATGAAAGCGAAAGAGGAAAAAAGGCAATTTAGCAAACTAACAAACAGGTGGACCTAGGATGGCAGTAAATGCAAGGCTCCACACCCACTCCAGGTGCTCTAATTTTGCATTTTCTCAGCTCTTCTTGAAGGCCAGGCTTGATTATTTTACTTATACAGCATTTAGTTTGTACGGTTTTTTTTCTTTCTTTCTTGTTTACATTATTGTTAGGCTAATTTATTTAATGATTATTAAACATCCATTAATATTGTGT